>NC_138886.1:32889729-33489729 GCF_965194825.1 Balaenoptera physalus | reverse complement strand
TCTGCCTACTCTTACGCTGCAAAGCCACACTGCCTGCCTCCCATTTAAACAAAAAGTTGTCAGACTGTTCTAATATACCCCCATTTGACTTTAATTCTTACTGTGATGATTTTTTATCTGGAAAAGCATGCTTTTTGATAGCTTAGATGCACCCAGAAAATCCCAATTTGTAGGAATGTCACATTCCATCAAAGTTGGGTCCAGAATGCAGTAGAGCTCACATTCCTATCAGTAATCAAAACACCCAGAAGTTATTACAGAGAGCAGTGGTGTATGTAAATGCTCTCTGTGCGCTGTGATGAACTGTATACATTAAAAAATGTGAACCTTAAACAATCCAGCAATTTGTTCCTAGGGCGCCACCTATGTTAGGAGGACATTTTGGGAAACAATTCATGTCACACCCCTTTATGTTCCTTGGCTTAGAACAGAGACAGCATAGAGGCCAGGAGGGTGTGGAGAGAGAAGCCTGCAAGATTGCTCTGGACGCCAGGGAGATTTTGGCTGCCCTCCACTTAGGCTCCAGCATGCTAATCGATGGTCTGCCCAGAAAGGGTGGGCCAGGGCCCTTTATATTTGTGTATATTAGAGAATAGTTACTGTTGAGTCTAAGAGTTGGAGGTGTGTTCCCTTCATTCCTACGTCTGAGGAGGCAACTCTTCTAAAACTCTCTCAACACCTGAAAAAGCCCAGCCTGCAGTGTGGAGCGTCTCATTGGGGTAAGTGTGAATTAGAATATTTGTTCCTTAGCTTAAGCTCAGATTCCATCTCTATGGCCTCTGTCCATTGATTCAGTGAAGCCTCCAGAGATTAAACTGAAATTGTTTCATAAGAGAGCCCTTCAACTATCTCAAGGTAATGATCACATCGTCTCTTCTCTAGACTCCTCTAATGATATGGGACTTTCACCTCTCTCATTCTAGACACTGTATTTCTCATAATGCAGCCTCAGATCATAGTCATTTTTTCCAGCAACTACACTGTAATGTTGCCCCAATCAAAACTGCTGTAGAAAAAACACAGAAGAGCCCTAATATTACAATTATATAACAAAACCCCAGTTCAACAAAAGAAGGCAGTTTTCTGGGCTTCCCTCTAATAAATGGGGTTTAGCCCACAGAAACTTTTTTTTTTTTTTAAGAAAAGATAATCCCAGACCTGGCTGGGGGCTAGACCTTTGAACAAAAGGGTCATCCCAATGACCCCAGGTCATTTAATCAATGGCAGAACCTGTGAGACTTCACAACTCTCATCTTTCACTGGCAGGGAGGAACTCACATATATTGAGCCCCTATTATGTGCTAGGCCATTTATATACATTATCTTATTTTATTCTCACAACAACCCTATGAGATATGTGCTATTATCTCTATCTTATAGATGAAGACATTGAGGCTCAGAGATTGACGAATTTGCCCAAACACATTCAGCTAAGTCAAGGGGACAAGATTCAAAGTCTGTTTTTTTAAGTTTCCCTCTTTTCTTAGCAAAACAAAGTAAAACTTTCTGGAAGCTTCCTCAGTCTTAAAAGGTTGAGACAAGATAGCCCCAATTATTAAGAATGTATGGTAAGTAAGCGTCAACAGATACAGAGTGAGGACATGAGGAGGTCTTCTGATAAGATGCAAAGGCAGATTTGCATTATTCTCTGAGACCAAAGACTGTGTGATAATTTAGAGGCAGCATGGAGCAGGAAGTCAGGAGCCTCCCAGGGATCTGCTGTGATAGCTGTCTGACCTGCCATTGTTCTGTTAGGTGTTCCTTGTGAGTGAATTTTCCAGAAAACAGAAGCTCAGTCCATTTGAATGACAACACATTTTGTTTAGAATATTAGTCAATTTTGATGAAGATAAAATTTTTTCTACTGATCTTTTGAAAAAAAAAAGAAAAAAGATTATAGTCAAGTAGCACTAGATTCTCTGCCACATACCAGGTGGGTAACTCTGGCACACAACTCCTTGGACCTTGCTTTTCTCATCTATAGCCTGTGGAAAGCAAAGCCCATCTCACTGGGTTGGTGTAGGAATTAAATGAGGTAATATATGAACAAAAAAACAACCTAATCAAAAAATGGGCAGAAGATCTAAATAGACATTTCTGCAAAGAAGACATACAGATGGCCAATAGACACATGAAAAGATGCTCAACATCGCTAATTATTAGAGAAATGAAAATCAAAACTACAGTGAGATATCACCTCACACTGGTTAGAATGGCCATCATTAAAAAGTCTAGAAATAATAAATGCTGGAGAGGGTGTGGAGAAAATGGAACCCTCCTACACTGTTGGTGGGAATGTAAATTGGTGCAGCCACTATGGAAAACAGTATGGAGGTTCCTTAAGAAACTAAAAATAGAGTTGCCATATGATCCTGCAATCCCACTCCTGGGCATATATCTGGAGAAAAATCTAATTCGAAAAGATACATGCATCCCTATGTTCACAGCAGCACTATTTACAATAGCCAAGACATGGAAGCAACCTAAATGTCCATCGACAGATGAATGGATAAAGAAGATGTGATACATATATACAGTGGAATACTGCTCAGCCATAAAAAAGAATGAAATAATGCCATTTGCAGCAACATGGATGGACCTAGAGATTATCATACTAAGTGAAATAAGTCAGACAAAGACAAATACTATGATATCATTTATATGTGGAATCTGAAACATGATACAAATGAACTTATTTACAAAACAGAAACAGACTCACAGATATAGAAAATAAACTTACGGTTACCAAAGGGGAAAGGGGGGGAGGGATAAATTAGGAGTTTGGGATTAGCAGATATCAATTACTATATATAAAATAGATAAACAACAAGATCCTACTGTATAGCACAGGGAACTATATTCAATATTCTGTAATAAACCACAATGAAAAAGAATATGAAAAATAGTATATATCTGAATCACTTTGCTGTACACCAGAAAGTAACACAACATTGTAAATCAACTATACTTCAATAAAAAAGAAATAATAAATGAGGTAATATGTGTACCATGCCTGGCCAACACTATGTGCAGGAACATTTTGACTGCTCCTTCTCATGCCATTCTCTTTTCCATAACTCATGGCTTTATTCTGAAAATTAGCCATTCCTATGGGCCATGCACAGTGATACTTTTGGGCATGGCCCAAACATCAAATGGCCCAGACTGGCCCAAACACCAAATGGCTCCAGACTATTGTTCTTGGAGTTTCTGATTTACTTTTGATGGCTTTGTCTCCCTTCTAGCTGTCAGGTCTAGGCTGTCACTTTCACTGTCATTAACTCCCTCTCCTCACTCTGAATCTGCTGCTTTTAAACCACTATGGAAAGCAGGGAGTGTTAAACATATGTGAAAAAAGTACACAGCACAGGCTTTGAGTGAGGGTCTAAAAGGCTCTCCTACAAGGGAGGTAGACTGGGCTTAAATATAGCACACAGTGTCTAAAGCAACTGCATTCTGGTATTCCCATGTTCAGAAGGGCTGAGATTGTTGGACACGTGAGCTTTAAGAAGCTGCTGGTACCTTTGTCTGTCTCCTTTGCCAAATAGGGAGTTCCTGGAGGGTGGTGTCTGCTCTTTCCAGGATCCCCAGTGCTTAGCACAGTGCCTGGTGTACAGAGGGCACCCAATAAATGGTTGTAGAGTGACTGACTGAACACATTTTCAGTTTACTTGGTCACCTTGGTTTTCATTGTTTTTGTCTCTAGTAGGAATGTGGTCTCAGGACCTGTGGCCACCAAATGGGCCCTACCGGGTGATGATGGGCAGTCTTGAGCTCATGTTCTTCAGTCCCATGAACGACTCTGTTCTCATTAGCTGCAGACAGGTAGCCATGATGTAATTTAAAAATCCAATTTCCTCTTTTTATTGTTTCCTTTTGCCTCCTTACTTCCTCAGGCAAGAAGAATATTTCCCTTTTATAGGCATTTCATAACCATAATAGTAATAAATCCTCACATCAGTAAAGCAGTTAACAGTTGGGATGACAGTCACCCTTCGGTGGCCTTGTTTAAGCCTCTCGATAATCCTATGAGGCAAATAAGACAGGGGTCGTCGCTTCCATTTTAGAGGTGAGGCAGCCGGGGGCTGGAGTTGTAAAGTGGCCTCCTTGAGGTCACACAGCTGGCAGAACTAAAACCAGAACCCAGGTCAGAGTGCTTGAGAATTTAGAATAGACCACCAAGGAGAAAGGAGAAGACAAAAGCGACAGGCCATGCTCGTCCTTTGCTGGAACCGAAATGAACATTTTGCCACACGGCTATAAATAGTCCCTGCATTTGTTGGAGACTACTCTCCCCTTGGGTGGCAGGTCCGATCTCAAGAACATACAGCAACACACTGCAAAGTTTGCACTGCAGCATTTGGATGGCAAAGACGCGGTTGTCTCCATCCCATTGTGCTCTGACCCTGACATGGGTGGAGAAGTTCTCTCCCTGGGTCTCTGCTCCGAGCAGCCCCTCCCTCCGTCACACGCCAGAGTTTTGATTCAGTGTGAGGACACTGAGAAGACTCTCCTCAGGACCTTCCAGGCCTGCCAGAAGAACTCCTTCCTAACCAGATAAGACTGACAGTTCTGACAGGCAGATCCCTCTGAGGGTCTGACACACGGAATAAACCCCCAACCAAAAACTTCTGAGAAACCACTCAGTGAATAAAGCAGCCAGCAAAGACTCTAAGAAAAAGTCCATCTGAAGATACCCAAAGTCCAAGAGGAAGAAGAAAGTGGGATGAGGAGGTGGGATGATGTCCCGTGCCGTGTGGATGGCAAGCAGCCTGGGGCTTTGGGTCAAGAGGAAGACAGCCATGCCGTCTGTTCTGAAATGGAAACCACGCTGCTGGAAATGCCACTCAGAAAATAACCCCAGTGCACAGCATGGAGGGAAATCACAGCCATGCCTCGGCTTAGGGTTTGGCTCAAATCAGAACAGGAGGGGACTTCCCTGGTGGTCCAGTGGGTAAGACTCTGTGCTCCCAATGCAGGCGGCCCAGGTTTGATCACTGGTCGGGGAACTAGATCCCGCATGCATGCCGCACCTAAGAAGTCCACATGCCACAACTAAGAGCCTGCATGCTGCAACTAAAAGAAGATCCCTCCTGCTGCAACTAAAAGATCCTGCGTGCTGCAACTAAGACCCAGTGAAGCCAAGATAAATAAATAAATAAATAAATAAATAAATAAATAAATAAATAAATAAATACTAAAAAAAACAAAACAAAACAGGAGGTCTGTCTGCATTTTGTGCAAACAGGAGATGGCCAGTGCTCAGTGTGGCAACTTCACAAATCATTTTTATTAATTTACTTTTCCTCAGTTGATCAACAATCACCCACCATGTGCCAGCGGTTTGCAAGGCCTTGGGGATATGTAGGGATAAAACCCAGCTTCTTCTCTAAAAAGTTATGTCTTCTAATTGGAGCATTATTTTCCTTTTTTAAATGGGCCATTTCTGGACCTTAGATGGTAACATGCAAAGTATTATGAGCTTTGAAATAAAATGTATTAAATCAATTTGCTCCATTGTTTTCAATTTTTCTCATGTTCCTCCTTAGATTTTCATATGGAAATACTCCTTAATTACCCTTAACTGAGACATAGGATGCTTAACACAATCTAGGAAAGTCCATCAGTTAGTAAATTCGTCAGCCCAATGGTGGTCCATTCCATCCTCAGAGACCTTACATAAACAAATAAAAAAAGGTTGTTGACATTTGCTGAGGGCTCACTGTACGTCAGGCACTATGCAAGGTGTTTTTGCTCATTTAAGCTCCACAACAATCTTATGAGACAGGTGTTATTATTATTCCCACTTTACAGATGAGAAAACTGAGGTTCAGAAAGTGTCAACAAGCCCAAATCCAGTTACTAAGCTGCAGACCAGTAGTTCAAGCCTAAGCAGACTGACTCCTGAGCGCTAAGCTTCACTCAGGGTCCCCTGAAATGTCAGCCTATAGCTTCTCCTTCCTCCCTGCTATTCTGAAAGGTGATCAGGCAGTTCCCACTTTGCTCCTGAGCCTTCATGAGGAAATATCCCTGGGTGACTATGGTTTTCGGTCGCTGTTCTCTCCTTACTCCTGGCCTCTTTTCAGTTTCTGCATCTCTCCTGAAATGGGGCACCAGGAGCTGAGCAGGATACCCCAGGTGGGGTCTCTCCAGCAGACAGCAGAGGGACGACCCACCCTAGTTGTGGACGTGCAGCCTGAGGTCGCCTCGGCTCCCTGGAAGCTGTGCTCACACTGGTTACTCATGGTAACCTTGAGGTCAACTGAGACTCCAAAGTCTCTTTTGTTCTAAACGCACAGTACTCCTCAGCTATGCCTCTATCATCTTGGACATAGGCAGCCCAATTTGTTCTAATATAACCTTATATTAGGACTATTAGATTTAGTCTTCCTGGATTTAATCAAACATTCCAGCTTGTTAAGGTTCTTTGCACCCTGGCTATCTTCCAACATATTTCACAACTTCTAAAATTCCTATAAGCCTATTTTTATAATCTCATCCAAGTTACTGAAAAAAGGTCAAAGAAAACAGAGGCCTGTGGCCCATCACTAGAGACCACACCTAGAATAACCTCAGTCTAAGAGGAGGAGCTTATTGGGTAGACAATTCATGTAACTAGGCTCTCATTCTGTTGATTTCTCTCCTGACCCTGAGGTGGAGGAGGGTGAGCCAGGGCATCAAAATGGAAAGACATAGTCCCTGTGTTAGAACTGTTATATATGTTCAGGTTAGAATATCATGTGGAGAAAAGAGGATTTGATTGGGAATCAGGTGAATAGGGATGGAGCCCTGGTTCTGCCATAAAACGTCCCTTGGACAAGCTTCTCCACCTCTCTGGGCTTCTAGTTCCTCATCTGTAAAGCGAAGGTAACAATAGTAGCTTCACATGGTTATTGAAAAGATTAAGTGAGATAAGGTTTAAGAACGTACTTTGTCACCTATCACACACCAGACAATTAAAAGGATTCAGTGGTAGATACTGAACAGTTGATGGTCTGTGCTAAACCTGAGACTCTGAGCCCTGCTTACAGGGCAGGAAGGGGTCTGAGGCCTCCTGGTCTTGCCCTGGAATCTGGTGTCTCCCTCTGTGTGGTGCACACAGCACTGCTCCATTAAGCAAGGCTGGGTGGAGGAGACTTAAAACTAGCTGGCAGCGCTGAGGCAATGGTAAGACAGTGGGTTTGGTAAACTGAGGTTCCTGGTTCCTCCTACAACTGCACTGTTCTGAGTCCTGGGGTTTTAGCTCCCCGGAAAGACGAAAGAGCAGTAAGAATAACACTTCTGCTTCCAACACCCCAGACTCCGGTCCACTCAAGGACCAGGCAGTGACACTGAGTGCAAGAAAACACTTTGTGAACCTCCCCAAAGACATCCATGACACAACCAAAGTGTTACTTACACAACAGAACACTTTTGCTGCCATATTCTGGTCAAACTGGCCAAGGATGATCCGCACGTCGTTGCCCTGTGGACAGAAGGACACGGATGTGAAGGTGAGAGTGTGATCGGCATAGCCCAGAGGGCTTGAGGCAGCAATCATTCACATGCCCCAGGCTCCCCAGCAAGAGCTCTGCCTGAGGGGGTGGGCAGGGCAAAACCTCACCCCCCAGCCCAGCCCAGCCTGGATCTCCAGCTCTCTCTGGGCCCAGCTTTCCCTCAGCTACTGCTGTTGGCCCTGCCTGGTCTCGTGGGTAAACCCTGGGGCAAGTCTGCACGGGCTGGAGGCTAAAGGCGCTGAGGGGCCTCATTGTCTCCCCTGCTCTCCTCCAACAAGGGCAGGCAAACGCTCCGGGGCACTGAGACAGCGTCTACTCTCCGTCCTCACTCTACACATAGGGAAACTGAAGCCAGAGGAGAGAAAGGAACTTCTAAGGTCCCCAGGGGAGTCGGCAGGAGAAACAAGTTCCCAGCCAACACCCCCTCCCCCTCTAGTATTCTAGACTTTTCCACCTTTCTGGAGTCCACAGAGCTTCCCAATTAAGAAGTTTCAGAGTCTCTTTGAGTTCTCAGCTTTGTTCAAATCTCAGCTCCACTTGGGTGGCCTCAAGCGGCTCCTTTTCCCATCTTAGCCTCAATTTCCTCATCTGCAAAATGCAGATAATGGCAGTACTTAGAGGCCTGCTGAGAGGACTAAATGAGATAATCCTCATAGAGTGCTTAACATAGTTCCTGACACACAGTAAACACCCAGCTAGAATTAGTGTTTTATAACCTTCTCCTAACCTACTCTTCTCCCTTTATTTCAAAGGAAAATCTATATTCAAAAGCTCTATAAATGGTTATTTATTATCTTAATATCTCAATATGGTTAATAGGTATATATTGTACCATGGGTCCTATGACTCATTTATTCATTCAACAAACATTTACTGAGTGTCTGCCTGAGGCTCCCTCCTGGGTCAGGGTAAGGGGTTCTTGGTTGCTTTCTAGGCGAAGGGACCCTGCCCTGCCCTCATAGAGAACAGGCAGAAGGCGGATGTACAGGTAGCCCCCAGGAGACCAGCCAGGCCCTGGCCCACACGCTTGCTCCCCAACCCCATCCTGCCCTCCGCACTGACACTCAGCCCTGCAGGTGGTGCTACCTTCCTGCCATTTATCCCGTCCTTTCCAGCAAGCCTCGAGGCTCTTTGATGCATAAAGAAGAGAAACATCCCTTTAAAGATCAGTTTTTAGCATCTTTCAAAATTGGAAAGTGCTGACTGGGAGGCCATTTTACTCATCATGTACTTTAGCAAAATAAAAAAGACTTGGATTCTAAAATCACCCTTCGTTTGCAAGCAAGAATGGAAAGAAAAAAAATTTTCCTCTGAAAGAACTTTAAAAGATCATTAACAGAGCAGTTGAAGGAAGGCAAGCTTTTGTCATCACCATGGCTGCAATGCTATAGAAAGTTCTAAGCTGCTTCTGTTCTGTGGCCATACTCCCGGGCACACTCCAGGGTCTTTCTGCTTGTTTGTTGAATTTTTTATAGCATTTCTTGCTGCTAACAGTATTCACCTATCCATATCCATATCCATCCATCCAGCGAACATTTATGGAGCATCTACTCTGTGCCAAGCCCTGTGTTGCTAAACATGGTATAGTAAAAACAGCTTATTGGATTTTGGAGTCAGAGAGACCTTGGTTCACATCCCAGCTCCAGCACTGACCAGCTACATGACCCTGGGTCTTAATGCCCTGGAGCCTCAATTTCTTCATCTCTGAAATGGGGATAATATTCCCTGCCTGACCCGGTGGTTGTAGGATTCATGATAATGAAGTCCACCCACTGGCTTCCATGGTGCTCTCTCCTGGCTCCCTCCTGCCTCCTGGTCATTCCTGCTCAGACTCTGAATCAGCTCCTCATCTTTCTGCCCATCCCTAATGCTGGTGTTCTGTACAGTTCTGCCCTCATCACTCTCCCTGGGCAATCTCATTCATGACCCCAGCCACAACTCCCCTCTGAGCACTGTGGACTCCCAAGTCTCTCTCCCCAGCCCAGACTTTTCTCCAGTTGCCCCCTGGACACCTCCCCTTGGATTCTCCCAGGTACCTCCACTTGGATTCTCTCAACATGCCCCAAGTTGAACTCATCATCATTCCCAACATGCCTACTTCCTCCTCCTGTATTGTCCATCTCTAGAATGGTGTTGTCAACCTCCTACTCCCTAAGATCAGAAACTTGGGAGCCATTCTAGATTCACTCCTCTCCTCATCTTAGCCATAACCATGGCCTGTTGGTTCTGTCTGCTCACTAGCTTCCTGAATCGCCCCCATGTCTCCAGCCCCATTGCCCTGGGTTTAGCCACCATCACTCCCTACGTGGTGAACCACTACAGCCTCCCAGCTGGATCCCTGCCTTTAGTCCTGCTCCATCCACCCAGTCTCCAGAAAGCACACAAGGGGATCATTCCAAGATTCAAATCTGATTACGTAAAATCTTTCCATGGCTCCTGGAGCTTTACAGATCAAACTCTGAGCTCCTTAGAACATTCCAAATTCTTTACCAACTCACTCCTGCTCATTTCTCTAATCACATTTTTTGCTACTCCTCCACAGCAGGGAGAATGAACTACCTGCAGTTCTCTTAAATGGTCTGCCATTCACTCATTCATTCATTCACTTTCTCACTCTGTCCCTTTTCTTTCTACAAGTTCATTCATCCAGAATGCCATTCCCTCCCACCCTACACGCTCTGCCTGGAGAGCTGCTACTCCCCCTTCCTGCCTTAGCTCAGGCACTCCTACTCTGAGAAACCATCTCTGTCCCATTAGGCTTGGTGGTCATTTGCTCCTCTGTGGGCCCAGAGCACTCTGTGCTTCCCTCTATCACGGCCTGAGTCTACTTGTTTGTTGTCCCCATTGGACTGAGGATAACTTGATTCATCTCTGGGTCTCCAGCTCCCAGAACAAGGCATGACACATATATCAATAAATAGGTATTAAATGTGTGATTAAGTGAATGAATGCTGTGTGAAGCACAAGCACAATGCCTGGCCCACATTGGTTATTCAATATCTGCTGGTTATTATCATCAACTGCACTAATATCCTGCTAGCCTAGGGCCTAGGTACTGGTTGGGTTCACCATGTTCATTTCTTGAATGGACCGAGGGACCCGCATCTTCATGGTTGACCACCTGACCACCTGCTAACAGATAAATAAACAGCTCTGCCACTTGTGGACCATTTAGTGTCTCTGTTGCCATGACAACCAAGTTGCATTGACTGCTTGGTTCTATGCTCCCAAACTGTTAGGACTGGATGGGGCCCAAGGGATCGCTGATCTAGTTAACCCCTTCCCAGAGAGGCAAAAGGCTTCCAAATCCAGCACAGCACCCCAAAACCAGCAATCTTGCCTTGGTGTCCCCTTACCATCAGAGGGTCCTGGAGAAAGAGCCTATCCAAGGCCAGGTTGTACCTGATGCAGGAAGCTATTCACACCCACTCTGACTCTAGACAGTGAGTAAGAGGGGCAAGATGCTGCAAAGCCTGGGAGAAAAGAGGACGAGCCAGCACTCAGTGCAGGTGGAGCCTGGATCCCAGGGTAGGGAGAGGATAATGGGAAATATGACTGGACTGGGATCCTCAGGCGGCCCTTGAGAGCAGCATAAAGAGCTTAAGGTGCTTCTCAAAATGGGATATGTGTACTCCCAGGGCAGAGGAGTTCTCCTGAGAGTATGAAAAGTGCAGATATACCTGGTTCTTCTTTCTGGAGTAGCAATTTATTGGAAGATTCAGGGGTGAAGGGAAAGATTTTCAATTGGGGGAATCTTTTTTTTTTTTTTTTTTAACTTTTCTCATCTTACATTCAGTGCTCTAATTTCTATTTATTTATTTATTTATTATTTTCGGCTGTGTTGGGTCTTCGTTTCTGTGCGAGGGCTTTCTCAAGTTGCGGCGAGCGGGGGCCACTCTTCATCACGGTGCGTGGGCCTCTCACTGTTGCAGCCTCTCCTGTTGCGGAGCACAAGCTCCAGACGTGCAGGCTCAGTAATTGTGGCTCACGGGCCCAGCCGCTCTGCGGCATGTGGGATCCTCCCAGACCAGGGCTCGAACCCGTGTCCCCTGCATTGGCAGGCAGACTCTCAACCACTGCGCCACCAGGGAAGCCCCTGGATCGGGGGAATCTTAAAAGTTTTTAACACACCCACACTCTCACAAAAGTTCCAGAATCACACTTTTCAATGTTGCATAACTTGTATGTTTTCCTTAAAATCCAGAGAGAGGAAAGAGATTTTGTGTTGGCAGTGGACCCTGCTTCTGCAAGCCCGCCCACCTCCCTACCAGGGCTATCAGTGCACTCTCCTCTATGGTTGAAAGGGCTTGGGGGCAGTTGAAGGAGTGCCAGGGGTAGGGGAGGACAGACATGACCATCTCTGAGGATGACAGTACAGAATGGTGCTGTGATGTTAGAGACCCTGGGAAGTGGCAGAGGGCCGGGTCTCAAAAATCCCTGCCGTGGACTCCTGGCTCTGCAGGGGGCCGCCTGGAGTGAAAGTAGATGTCCCGAGATCAGACAAATGACAGCTTCTTCTAGAGGGCTAGATCTAAGGTAATGGATGGTAGCAGAGACCTATGTTCACACCCTCAACAGGCCACACCCACGGGGGGCAAACATGGACGGGAAGAGCCATGGGGTGGGAGGCCTGGGGAGGGGTGCTCAGTCCAAACCCTGGGTGGATTTCCTTTCCTCTTTCCTGGCCCCTCTCATCTGTTGTCTAGGACCTCTTTGTCTCTGGGGCCCTTAAAGGGAGCTAAAACTCACATACAAAAAATGACACTTAAGAAGGACGACTCAATACAAAGCACTAGTGTATAACCCCCACTTTACAGGGGATCCTAGCAGAGTCAAAATAAATGACAGCTCCCGAGCTCTTTCTAGCCATTGCCCTAGGAGGTAGGTGCTATAATTATGCCCACTCTGGATAGTTTCATGAGCAAACTGAGGCCCAAAGACTTAAGCAACTTTCCTAGGCACAGCAGACGCTGTTGGTCCTGCTGGATCCCCTCCTTGGGGCTAGTGCACCCAACCCAGCTGCAGCGATGGTAGGCTGCCACCAGCTCCCTCCCTTCTCTGGAGAACTTCCCTCAGCCAAGGGGAGCTTCCTGGCCCTAGAAGGCCCTGTTGTGCCCCACATCCCATAGCAGCCAGTGACTGACTCACATGGGTAGAAAACTCCAGCCCCCTTGCTGAAAGGTGGGACCAGCTCTGTGGTGCAGACTGTGCTCCAGAGATCCGGTGAGGCCAGGTTAAACCCATCTCCAGCCAAAAGGCATTCTGGCCTAGCTCCCCTCTTGCCTTATCCTGCTTCTCTCCCCTTCTCCTGAGCCCACTCTCAATAAATCTCTTTCACAAGAATCCCAGGCTCTGTTTCTAGGGAGTTCAACCTAAGACACCAGGTCACAGGGATAAGAAGTGGTGACTTTGGCCTCGACCCAATGTGGGTATGGCCCCAGAGCCCAAGCATTTGACCACTCACTCCTATATATTACCTCCCACACTGAGAAGGCCAACCCCACCAGGCCTGGGCTGCTGGGGCTCAGTACCCAGTCTGCAGCAATGACTCATGGAGAAAAGTCCTATGGATTTTGAAGTCAAAGGACCTGAGCAGCAAATGTAACCCTGAGACATTAAAATAGCTGATGTGCATTTAAAAGAGCAGGAAAGCAGAAGGCAACCCATGTTGCTTCCCTGTGACAGCAGTGTGGGGTCCTGCTAGAAGATCAAGGTTGACGCTGACACTGACCTCCTGCCATTTCTGCATCTGTCTCAGCCTACGTTTAATAGCTTCCTGGTTTCCTACAGACGCACACTACCCCACTACCCCACTGAGCTGCTGAAAAATCAAATGAAACCATGTTCAACGTTGTAGAAAGGGGTAAGGTGCAATGAGCCCAAAGGTGGCTGAGCTATTAGAGGCCGGCCATGATGCAGGCTGGGAGGTGCCCCTGACCTGGAGCAATGGGCACTGGTGAAGTGGTGAGTAGCCCAGGCCTGCTCCTACTCCCCCACTTTGGTCGTGAGACCTGGGGTAAGCCTGAGAGGGTTAGCATAGATGTTTTCCAAAGTCCCTCTTGGCTCTGCCAGACTGATTCCACACCCAGAATGACTATTCTCTTTTGTTTAGCTAAAATTAGTCTTTCTTAGACTTTGTTTTTCTTCTCCAGAAGTGTCCCTAAAAGCAGAGAAGCAGGAGACATATACTCTTAAGGACGGGAGTGAAAAACGGTACAGCCCATAGCAGCCCACTGGCAAAGCATGGCATTTCTTTAAAGTTTATTATTTTATCTTGAAACTTCATGTATATTTAGCTTTCCAATAACATATCTATGTTTATCTTAAGATAAAAATAATGATTTTTCTTCCCATGTCTCTGAGCAAAACTGGCCTGCTGGGAAGATGCACTACATTTATTCTGTAGCTTTGCATCCCCTCGGGGTGCTGGTATGAACCTCAGGTTCAGGCAGTCAGGCTGGATTCCTGGCCCGTGGTGGGGGGGTAATTCCCACTAGGACCTTCCCATGAAGCAAAGTGGGGAACAGTCCCCCTCAAGACCTATCTTTGTGGTCTTCCTGTGATAGAATAATGGCTCCCCAAAGATGTCCATGTTCTAATCCCTGGAACC
The DNA here is from genome assembly GCF_965194825.1 of Balaenoptera physalus. Taxonomy (NCBI): domain Eukaryota; kingdom Metazoa; phylum Chordata; class Mammalia; order Artiodactyla; family Balaenopteridae; genus Balaenoptera; species Balaenoptera physalus. The sequence goes on along the minus strand of NC_138886.1, from coordinate 33,475,623 downwards.
TGTGAATATGCTGTGTGACATGCCAAGGGGGAATTAACATTGCAGATGGAAATAAGGTTGCTAATCAGCTGATTTATAAAATAGGGAGATTTTCCTGGAGTCTGAATCCTGAATGATGGGTTGGGGGCTGCTCCACGGAAGGCCAATAAAGCAACTGAAATTGATAGGGACAGAGTAAAGGGACAAAGCAAATGATTAAATAGTTAATCCCACTAAGGTATCATAAGTAAAAGAAAAAAGTAAGGGAGACCCTGTAAGTGAATAATCACTCAAGAAAGCAGGCTTGCCAAGCAACAAAACCATGCAATAGAAGCATGAGACATGCCCCAAAACAATAAAACAATGGTGGAATGAGACCCACATCCTGCCCAGGGAAGTCAGTAAGTTAATGACTCCTAGGACATGCTCCTCTGTGCACACTAAAAACAAAAACATAGGCAAGGCTGGACCAGAGTCTGGCTTGGCACAGCCGTGTGGCTAACAGGGTCTTGGTGCTCCAGACGGGTGTCAGGCCTGTGCCTCTGAGGTGGGAGAGCCGAGTTCAGGACACTGGTCCACCAGAGACCTCCCGGTTCCCTGTAATATCAAATGGCAAAAGCTCTCCAAGAGATCTCCATCTCAATGCTAAGACCCAGCTCCACTCAACGACCAGCAAGCTACAGTGCTGGACACCCCATGCCAAACAACTAGCAAGACAGGAACACAACCCCACCCGTTAGCAGAGAGGCTGCCTAAAATCATAATAAGGTCGCAAACACCCCAAAACACACCACCAGACACGGTCCTGCCCACCAGAAAGACAAGATCCAGCCTCATCCACCAGAACACAGACACCAGTCCCCTACACCAGGAAGCCTACACAACCCACTGAACCAACCTTACCCACTGGGGGCAGACACCAAAAACAAAGGGAACTACGAACCTGGAGCCAGCGAAAAGGAGACCCCAAACACAGTAAGTTAAGCAAAATGAGAAGACAGAGAAACACACAGCAGATGAAGGAGCAAGGCAAAACCCCACAAGACCAAACAAATGAAGAGGAAATAGGCAGTCTACCTGAAAAAGAATTCAGAGTAATGATAGTAAAGATGATCCAAAATCGTGGAAATAGAATGGAGAAAATACAAGAAACGTTTAACAAGGACCTAGAAGAACTAAAGAGCAAACAAACAATGATGAAAAACACAATAAGTGAAATTAAAAATTCTCCAGAAGGAATCAATAGCAGAATAACTGAGGCAGGAGAACGGATAAGTGACCTGGAAGATAAAATAGTGGAAATAACTATCACAGAGCAGAATAAAGAAAAAAGAATGAAAAGAATTGAGGACAGTCTCAGAGACCTCTGGGACAATATTAAATGCACCAACATTAGAATTATAGGGGTCCCAGAAGAAGAAGAGAAAAAGAAAGGGACTGAGAAAATATTTGAAGAGATTATAGTTGAAAACTTCCCTAATATGGGAAAGGAAATAGTCAATCAAGTCCAGGAAGCACAGAAAGTCCCATACAGGATAAATCCAAGGAGAAACACACCAAGACACATATTAATCAAACTATCAAAAATTAAATACAAAGAAAAAATATTAAAAGCAGCAAGGGAAAAGCAGCAAATAACATACAAGGGACTCCCCATTAGGTTAACAGCTGATCTTTCAGTAGAAACTCTGCAGGCCAGAAGGGAGTGGCAGGACATATTTAAAGTGATGAAGGGGAAAAACCTACAACCAAGATTACTCTACTCAGCAAGGATCTCATTCAGATTCGATGGAGAAATTAAAACCTTTACAGACAAGCAAAAGCTAAGAGAATTCAGCACCACCAAACCAGCTTTACAACAAATGCTAAAGGAACTTCTCTAGGCAGGAAACACGAGGAAGGAAAAGACCTACAATAACAAACCCAAAACATTTAAGAAAATGGTAATAGGAACATACATATCAGTAACTACCTTAAATGTAAATGGATTAAATGCTCCAACCAAAAGACATAGACTGGCGGAATGGATGCAAAAACAAGACCTGTATTTATGCTGCCTACAAGAAACCCACTTCAGACCTAGGGACACATACAGACTGAAAGTGAGGGGACGGAAAAACACATTCCATGCAAATGGAAATCAAAAGAACGCTGGAGTAGCAATTCTCATATCAGACAAAACAGACTTTAAAATAAAGACGATTACAAGAGACAAAGAAGGACACTACATAATGATCAAGGGATCAATCCAAGAAGACGATATAACAATTGTAAATACTTATGCACCCAACATAGGAGCACCTCAATACGTAAGGCAAATGCTAACAGCCATAAAAGAGGAAATCAACAGTAACTCAATCATAGTACGGGACTGTAACACCCCACTTTCACCAATGGGCAGATCATCCAAAATGAAAATAAATAAGGAAACACAAGCTTTAAATGATACATTAAACAAGATAGACTTAATTGATATTTATAGGACATTCCATCCAAAACCAACAGAATACACCTTCTTCTCAAGTGCTCATGGAACATTTTCCAGGACAGACCATATCTTGGGTCACAAATCAAGCCTTGGTAAATTTAAGAAAATTGAAATCGTATCAAATATCTTCTCCAACCACAACCCTATGAGGCTGGATATCAATTACAGGAAAAAAACTGTAAAAAATACAAACACATGGAGGCTAAACAATACACTACTAAATAACCAAGAGACCACTGAAGAAATCAAAGAGGAAATCAAAAAATACCTAGAAACAAATGACAATGAAAACATGACGACCCAAAACCTATGGGATGCAGCAAAAGCAGTTCTAACAGGGAAGTTTATAGCAATACAATCCTACCTCAAGAAACAAGAAACATCTCCAATTAACAAACTAACCTTACACCTAAAGCAGTTAGAGAAAGAAGAACAAAAAAAACAAACCCAAAGTTAGCAGAAGGAAAGAAATCGTAAAGATCAGATCAGAAATAAATGAATAAGAAAAGAAGGAAATGATAGCAAAGATCAATAAAACTAAAAACTGGTTCTTTGAGAAGATAAACAAAATTGATAAACCATTAGCCAGACTCATCAAGAAAAAAAGGGAGAAGATTCAGATCAACAGAATTAGAAATGAAAAAGGAGAGGTAACAACTGACCCTGCAGAAATACAAAGGATCATGAGAGATTATTACAAGCAACTATATGCCAATAAAATGGACAACCTGCAAGAAATGGACAAATTCTTAGAAAAGCGCAATCTTCCGAGACTGAACCAGGAAGAAATAGAAAATATTAACAGACCAATCACAAGCACTGAAATTGAAACTGTGATTAAAAATCTTCCAACAAACAAAAACCCAGGACCAGATGGCTTCACAGGCTAATTCTATTAAACATTTAGAGAAGAGCTAACACCTATCCTTCTCAAACTCTTCCAAAATATAGCAGAGGGAGGAACACTCCCAAACTCATTCTATGAGGCCACCATCACCCTGATACAAAACCATACAAAGATCACAAAGAGGGGCTTCCCTGGTGGCGCAGTGGTTGGGAATCTGCCTGCCAATGCAGGGGACACGGGTTCGGGCCCTGGTCTGGGAGGATCCCACATGCCTCGGAGCGACTGGGCCCGTGAGCCACAGTTGCTGAGCCTGCGCATCTGGAGCCTGTGCTCCGCAGCGGGAGAGGCCGCGATGGTGAGAGGCCCGCGCACTGTGATGAAGAGTGGCCCCCGCTTGCCGCAACTAGAGAAAGCCTGCACAGAGACGAAGACCCAACACAGCCATAAATAAATAAATTAAAAAAAAAAAATCAGATGTACCTTAAAAAAAAAAAAAAAGATCACAAAGAAAGAAAACTACAGACCAATATCACTGATGAACATAGATGCAAAAATCCTCAACAAAATACTAGCAAACAGAATCCAACAGCACATTAAAAGGATCATACACCATGACTAAGTGGGGTTTATCCCAGGAATGCAAGGATTCTTCAATATATGCAAATCAATCAATGTGATAAACCATATTAACAGATTAAAGGAGAAAAACCATATGATCATCTCAATAGATGCAGAAAAAGCTTTTGACAAAATTCAACACCCATTTACAATAAAAACCCTCCAGAAAGTAGGCATAGAGGGAATTTAGTAAAGGCTGTATATGACAAACCCAGAGCCAACATCGTTCTCAATGGTGAAAAACTGAAACCATTTCCTCTAAGATCAGGAACAAGACAAGGTTGTCCACTCTCACGACCATTATTCAACGTAGTTTTGGAAGTTTTAGCCACAGCAATCAGAGAAGAAAAAGAAATAAAAGGAATCCAAATCAGAAAAGAAGAAGTAAAGCTGTCACTGTTTGCAGATGACATGATTCTATAGAGAATCCTAAAGATGCTACCAGAAAACTACTAGAGCTAATCAATGAATTTGGCAAAGTAGCAGGATACAAAATTAATGCACAGAAATCTCTTGCATTCCTATACACTAATGATGAAAAATCTGAATGAGAAATTAAGGAAACACTCCCATTTACCACTGCAATAAAAAGAATAAAATATCTAGGAATAAACCTACCTAAGGAGACAAAAGACCTGTATACAGTAAACTATAAGACAGTGATGAAAGAAATTAAAGATGATACAAACAGATGGAGAGATATACCATGTTCTTGGATTGGAAGAATCAACATTGTGAAAACGACTATACTACCCAAAGCAATCTACAGATTCAATGCAATCCCTATGAAACTTAATGTCATTTTTCACAGAACTAGAACAAAAAATTTCACAACTTGTATGGAAACACAAAAGACCCCGAATAGCCAAAGCAATCTTGAGAAAGAAAAACAGAGCTGGAGGAATCAGGCTCCTGGACTTCAGACTATACTACAAAGCTACAGTAATCAAGACAGTATGGTACTGGCACAAAAACAGAAATATAGATCAGTGGAACAGGATAGAAAGCCCAGAGATAAACCCACGCACATATGGTCACCTTATCTTTGATAAAGGAGGCAAGAATATACAATGGAGAAAAGACAGCCTCTTCAATAAGTGGTGCTGGGAAAACTGGACAGCTATAAGTAAAAGAATGAAATTAGAACATTCCCTAACACCATACACAAAAATAAACTCCAAATGGATTAAAGACCTAAATGTAAGGCCAGACACTATAAAACTCTTGGAGGAAAACATAGGCAGAACATTCTATGGCATAAATCACAGCAAGATCCTTTTTGACCCACCTTCTAGAGAAATGGAAATAAAAATAAAAATAAACAAATGGGACCTAATGAAACTTAAAAGCTTTTGCACAGCACAGGAAAACATAAGATGAAAAGACAACCCTCAGAATGGGAGAAAATATTTGCAAATGAAGCAACTGACAAAGGATTAATCTCCAAAATTTACAAGCAGCTCATGCAGCTCAATATCAAAAAAACAAACAACCCAATCCAAAAATCGGCAGAAGACCTAAATAGACATTTCTCCAAAGAAGATAAACAGATTGCCAACAAACACATGAAAGGATGCTCAACATCACTAATTAGAGAAATGCAAATCAAAACTACAATGAGGTATCACCTCACGCTGGTCAGAATGGCCATCCTCAAAAAAATCTACAAACAATAAATGCTGGAGAGGGTGTGGAGAAAAGGGAACCCTCTTGCACTGTTGGTGGGAATGTGAATTGATACAGCCACTATGGAGAACAGTATGGAGGTTCCTTAAAAAACTAAAAATAGAACTACCATATGACCCAGCCATCCCACTACTGGGCATATATCCTGAGAAAACCATAATTCAAAAAGAGTCATGTATCACAATGTTCACTGCAGCTCTATTTACAATAGCCAGGACATGGAAGCAACCTAAGTGTCCATCAACAGATGAATGGGTAAAGAAGATGTGGCACATATATACAATGGACTATTACTCAGCATAAAAAGAAACGAAACTGAGTTATTTGTAGTGAGGTGGATGGACCTAGAGTCTGTCATACAGAGTGAAGTAAGTCAGAAAGAGAAAAACAAATACTGTATGGTAACACATATATATGGAATCTAAAAAAAAAAAAGGTTCTGAAGAACCTAGGGGCAGGACAGGAATAAAGACGCAGAGGTAGAAAATGGACTTGAGGACACGGGGAGCTGGGAGGAAGTGAGAGACTGGCATGGACATATATATACACTGCCAAATGTAAAACTGATAGCTAATGGGAAGCAGCCACATAGCACAGGGAGATCAGCTCGGTGCTTTGTGACCACCTAGAAGGGTGGGATTGGGAGGGTGGGAGGGAGACGCAAGAGGGAGGAGATATGGGGATATATGTATATGTATAGCTGATTCACTTTGTTATAAAGCAGAAACTAACACAGCATTGTAAAGCAATTATACTCCAATAAAAATGTTAAATATACATATATAGGGAAAAGATGACATTATACTGAAACCTGAGATAATCTACCATATTTTAGTATATTTTACCGCCTTTTTGCTCATTTTCATAGCACCACGACAGTCCTGGTTTGACCATGTAGGACAAGAAAACTCCCTTACCTGACGTGGAGGAGGAAGTGATGATGGAAGCTTGACGTCTACTCAAGAACGAGGAAGATGGGGGCCTTCTTCACCTCCCCGCTTTTCCTTTGATTATAAAACCTTGGCCACTAAGTTCTCGGCATGGCACTCCCTTGCCTTCCTGCTTGTATCTCTCACAGCGCTCTATACTAGTAACTCTTTCCTTACCTGTCACTTTGCCTCTTGTTGAATTCTTTCTATGCCTAGACAGAAGAGCCTATGCTCTACTAAGGCCTGGAATGCATTCTGTGGTTTCAAAATGAACAGAGGCGCACGTCTGGAGCCTGGCGCTCACCCCCATAAAGCCTGGTGCTTCAGTGTGGGCACCATGGGAATACCCAGGGCTCTTCGAGGGATGGCCTCCCAGCCCAGACTGGCAACAGTTAACATTAAAGGCCCCTGACTGAAACAGGCCCAGAGTGAGCTTAAAGGCCTGGGGTCTTCATCACACAGAGATGGTTTTATTCCTGACTTTCTTTTAGACAAACTTTGATACGTATCTGCTAAATCAGCCTGATTAATTCCATTATTTAGTTCCTCTATGTTCTTGCTTATTTTTGCCTGGCTGATCTGTCCAAGACTGAGAGAGAGATGCTGTGGCTCCCAATACTACTGTGCTTGTGTCAATTCTCCTTTGTATTTTAACAGGCTTTTCTTTATATATTTCAGTGAGATGTAATTTATAGCAATAATGGTCCATGAGTGTGCTATTCTCAGGGTGAATTGTACCCTTATCTATAGAAAACGACTTCCTTAATCCTGTTTAACACCTGTACCATGAATTCTCTTTATTCTAATGTGAACACTGGATCCTTGCTGCAGTTTGGTTTGCTTGATATACTTTTGCCTGACTTTTACCTTTGACCTTTCTGTGTCACTGTGTTGTAAATATAACTATAGTTAGTTCTTCAAAACACAATCTGAAAGTCTTTGCCTCTTCATAGGGAGTTTGACCTATTTGAATTTGTGGTCAGAATGACTATATTTGGTCTGCAGTTTTAGTTTATACTTTCTGGTGTTCACATTTGCTTTCTGTTTTTTAATATGTGGACTAGATTTTCTTTGCTTTTATCTTCCATGTTTCAGGAGCTTCAGGTTCTGTTTGTATTATAGCATACTTACCGTTAAGTTATTCAAAGCCTTTTTTAACTTATATTTTTCTAATTATGAAACTCATAAGCAAAATAGCCTCTTTTGAGTCCCTCTCCTACTTAAGACCAGGAGTTTAGCACCCAATTTTTTTTTTACTCACTTCGTTGGCTCTGTTAATGGAATTTGGGTTTTTATATCTCAATTACTGTTATTACAGTATCTATTTGCATTGCATGTATATGCACGTTTGCTTTCAAAATGAATTTCTGCATCTGCATACACTTTTATAACAACTTTTTATAATGACTACTTAGCTCTCTCTCCATGGGCTTTTGTGATCCCTGCTCACCTACTTCTGTCATGACCTCAGCTATAAAGTTTGCTATTGTTCTCGGCAGGCTGATAAAGGACTTCAAGGATTAACTTCAAGAAGGGCACTGGCTAGTAGTACGTCATGTGAGTCTCACACATCGGAGAATGTCTCCCAGTTGCTCCATCATCTCTGGGATTGAATGTTGCAAGGGAGTCGAGGTGGCCTGGTTTTGCACCTTTGTGGGAAATTTGTTTTTTTCTGGGCTAGATACTTGTAGATTTTCCCCTTTCTGTTTGTATTTCAAAACTTCTGACAAAATGTGTCTGGGTATTACTCTCTATTCACCAATTCTGCTAGAATGCAGAAAGGCCAGCTAGACTGCACATACAGTCCGCACATTTCCTTATGAAACTGTTGACTTCGTAATTTCAGAATGGTTGAATATCGGCAATTTTGTACGGTCCAATCTAGTAGATCTCTCTTGAGCCCACTTAAGTTTGTCACCTATTTTTTTTTTAAGTAAACTTCTTATTTGAGAATAGTTTTAGATTTATGGAAAAATCACAAAGAGAGTATATAGAGTTCCCATATGTCCTCACCCAGTTTCCCCTATTATTAACATCTTACGTTAATATAGTACATTTGTTATAAATAATGAATCAATATCAATTCATTATTAACTAAAGCTCATACTTTATTCAGATACCCTTAGTTCTTTTCTTTAGTGTCCTTTTTCTATTCCTGGATCCCATTCAGGATACCACATTATATATCATTGTCATGTCTCTGTAGGCTACTTTTGGCTTAGACATTCCTTAGTTTTGAAGACCTAGACGGTTTTGAGGAGCATTGGTCAGGTATTTTGCAGGATGGCCTGCAACTAGAATTTACCTAATGTTTTTCTCATGGTTAGACTGGAGTTATAGGTTTTGGGGAGGAAGAACACAGAGGTAAAGTGCCCTTCTCACCACATCATATCAAATGTACATACTATCAACATGACTTATCACTGTTGATGCTGACCTTGGTCAACTGGTTGAGGTAGTTGTCAGATTCTTCCACTCTAAAGTTACTCTTCTTTTCCCCCCTTTTCATCTTGTGCTCTTTGGAAGGAAGTCACTTAACAAGTGGGTAGTTCTGCTCTACCTCCTTGGGCCTGAAATACCTACATAAATTATTTGGAATTCTTTGGCATAGGAGATTTGTCTATTCTCTCCCATTTACTTACTCAATCATGAGTATCTGTTTTATACTTTGGGTTATAATCCAACACCACTTTTATTTTATTGCTCAAATGTCCCAGCTTTGGCCACTGGGAGATCTTTCAGTGGCTCTTTCAGTTGGCTGCTGTACTCTTCTGACACACCTCCATCAGTGTGTGTTGTTGATGTGGTTTGAGCACGTCCTTAACTTTCTGGCACTACAAGATGCTCCAGGATCATCTTGTATGTTTCCTGTCCCAGTCCTAGAGTCAGGCATTTCTCCAAGGAGCCCTGGTTCCTTTTCATGGAGAATGGTACTAGAAACCAAGATCTGGGTGGTAGTTGTGCTTGTTGATACTGAGATTCCTGTTTTGTTTTTGATTTTGGTTCTGTTTCATTTGTCCCAGTTTTCCCTTAGGATCTCCCTTCTCCAGTGTCCATAACTTATCTTTCCTCTCATTAGACTGATCTCTTTGACCATTTCCTCTGAATTCTGGCAAAGCAATTCAAGTTTGTCCTCCATATTACTGAGTTTTAGTTTCCTTGGCATTAACTCTGCTCTCTACTACCTCCAATGCAGATTTTAATTCTGCTAGTTGCTATTTAGTTATCTTCCTTGTCCTCTATACTTCCTTCTCTATCTTATCCCAGAGCAAACCAAAGATTTGCTTTTTCTCTAAGCTTTCCAGAAGTTAATTTTCTTTGTTCCTGAGTACTTTATCCTTGTGTTCTCTGTTAGCTTTGTCTGTCCAGACTTGGTATTTTGTTTACACACACTCAGCAAATGTGTTGAGCAAATCAGGTTTGGTTCCAGGTGCTGGGGAACAAAACAGTGACCAAGACAGACAGAAAGTGCTGCCTCCTAGAGCTTACATCCTAGTGGGAGGAGACAGATGACAAAACAACTGGGTAAAATGTATAGGAGGTCAGATATTATCGTGGGTTAATCTGTATCTCCCAAAGATATGTAGAAATCCTAACTCCCAATACCTCAGAATGTGACCTCATTTGAAAACAGGGTCGTTGTAGATGAAATTAGTTAAGATAAGGTCATATTGGAGTAGGGTAGGCTCTTAATCCCACATGACTAGTGTCCTAATAAGATGATGTGAAGAGAAAAGGGGGAAATGTCAGTGAAGGCAAAGACTGGAGTTACACAGCCACAAGCCAAGGAACATCAAGGATTGCCAGTGATACTAGAAGCTTAGAGAAAGGTACGGAAGAGTCTCCAAGGCTGCTAGAGAGCATAGCCTTGTCGACATCTTGACCTTGGACTTCTGGCCTCAAGGTGTGAGAGAATAAACTTCTGTTGTTTTAAGCCACCTAGTTTGCGGTGCTTTGCTATGGCAGCCCCAGGACACTGATACAGATGTCCATCAGTGAAATGGAGAAAATTAGCAGAAAGGGGGGGTGGGAGTGCGAGGGGCAGGGATTTAAATTTTAAATAAAGCCTCTGGGAAAAGGGGACAACTGAGAAAAGACTAGAAGAAGATGCAAGAAGGAGCCATGCAGGTTCTGGGGGAAGAGCACTCCACACAGAGGGGATCCTTTGCCAACAGCCTGAGCATGCTGTCCTTGGCTCTGCTCTCCCGGGCTTATGTGATGCTGGAATCCTTTCTCAGAACTGCAGCTGTGTGGGGCGGTGGAGAAGCTGGACCATGGCATTGCCCAGATCTGAGTTTGAATTCCAACGCACCACTTTCCAGCTGGGTGACTAGGGGTGAGTTCTTAACCTCGTTGAGGCTCAAGCTCCCCATCTGTGAAACGGGGATACAAAAATTCTCTCTGTCCCAGGGCTCTGGGGAGGGCTGAATGGGCAAGTGAAGGTCAAGGGCTCTGCAGGGGGTCCTGGCCCTTGCTCAATGCACTGGAAAGGCCAGCTGCTGTTTTCATCAGCGTTCATATCACTCCTGCTTCTGTTGGAATTAGTTGGCTGATGAGCAGAGCACCCGGTTCCATCCATCCCCAGTTTCTTGTAGACTTTCAACTAATGCGTCTGCTCCACACATAAAGGCTCTTTAAATTTTAAAGCCCACAGAATTCCGCTAGGCCTCTGAGGTGCAGGAAGCTATTTCCAGTGCCCACCCTGGGGAGACACTGTGTGTGGCAGGAGAATGTCAGAGCAGCACCAGAGCCCCATCCACCCCAGCCCCACCCCAAGTGGTCCCTGCAGAGCAGGCACTCCACTCCTCTGATCCTCCGGCCCTCTGCACAGCCCGACTCCACCCTCAGGCCACATCGTCTGTGGAGGAAGAGCTGGGCAGATCCAGCCCCAGACACCTAGGCTGCTAGCAGGCCCTCCCTAGCTACGGTTTCCTCATCTGCAGAGGCTCCCAGGGCTGAAATGTCAATGCAGATGTGGTATCTGCTCCTGAGCAGGTGACAAACAACTGGTGCTCTGCTCCCCTGCTCCCCATCTCTGGGTCTCAGTCTCCCCATATGTGAACTGAGGGCTTCATGAGCTCTAAACTGCCACCTGCTCTGATTGGTATAACCTGGGACCAGCCCAAGAGAGAAGGGACATGTCAGCAGTTGGCATCTGGGGCCTCAGGAGACTTTCAATGTGGGCATGACGAATGGAAGAGTAAGGTGACAGCTCTAACTATGTCTGTACCTGCTTATAATCCCCCAGCAGCTCCCCACTGCCCTCAGGATAAAAGACCAAACTTCTTAGCTCAACATCCAAGGCTCATGGAAACTGGCTCCAAATTCTGTTTTCGGCCTCAGCATCTTTCCCATGGCCCCACCCCGGTACTCCAGCCTCCTGGAATTCCTGCTGATCCCAAGTGCACAGTGAGCATGGCTGTCCTGCCCTTTGATATTCACTCTGCAGGTCTCATTCCTGCCCATCCTCTGTGGTGGAGCCTTGTCTGAACCCTCCCCCGGGAGGGATGAGTCACTTCCTCCCTTTGTTCCCCAGCCCCTCGGTTCCTGGTTCCCCTGAGAGGTATCTGCCTTCCTTACCAGCTCTGAGTGACCTGAGGACATTGGCAGGCCTGACGGTGTCTGTGAGCCCAGGAGAGTGTCTGGCACAAACACGGTGTTTGAGAGAGTTTGGGGAATGAATGGACAGATGACAGTTAGGAACTACTTACAACTGGGCAAACATCTAGTTGACCCTTCTGTTCCTGGAGTGAGTGTCACTGGAGGGGGTCAGGAGCCTGAGCTTTCAGTCCCAACAACAGTACTTCCTTGCTGTGGGTTTGGGCAAGAGAGTTCCTCTCTCTGAGCCTCTTCACAACAGACATGATAATAATTGCGCCCTGGTTGCGTCTCAGGCTGGATTGAGAGATACAGAATCACCCAGCAAGCTCCACATGGCTGTGCACCTGGCAATCAGACCTCTGGCCAGTGCTGGACAACCAGCACTGGGGACAGCCAAGGGAAGCCAGCTTCTGAGAGCTTCTCCTCATATGTCCGATGCCAAGGATGAAATGAAACAGCCTGAATTCGAGACTCCTTCAAAGTCAGGGGATTGGGGGAACCCCAGGAGCATGCGGTCAGTCTGTCCTCTGGGCTGTGGCCAGCTGCACCTACCTTAAGCTTTTTGACACTGGTGCAGGGATCATTGGAGAAGCTCTCAGTGTCTGAAATCTCGATGTCCTCACCATACAGAACCCCGGTCAGGTCGTTCCTCACCTGCCAGCAAAGAGAAAGCAGAGGGTGGGTGTGCTGGCGGCCACAGGAAGGGCCAGTTCACAGGGGTCGTCCTGGGAAGTGGCTCAAATGGGCAGGGTGATTTTCTCCATCGACGCACAAAAGGAGTGGGTTTTATCTTCATTAAAAACTAGAGTGCCCCCTGGGGCCTTGGAGATCTCCCAGTCCCACTCTACACTTGACACGTAGGCATAAGGAGGCCAAACAGGGAAGGGGCTTACTAAAGTTGCCCAGGAACTTCCTGGAAGAATTAAGACAAGCATCCAAGTCTCTGGACTTTCATGCTGGTGTTTCATACTATCTCCAAATCAGATTAGTTAAGTACATCACGCTGTCTCCAAATCAGACTATTCAAATACTTCTTTATTTATATTTTGCATTATTTATTTGCAATATTGCTTCATTTCTAGGGTGAAGAAATAGCTGAGATATTCATATAGACAAAGTAAAACAGAGGAGAGAGTAAGGGGGTATGGAATCCGCCTGAGATGTTAAACATAACTATGTGTCTGCTGACACACAGAATGACTAACATCTATGTGCTTGGAAAGCAGAAAGCTGCAAACTCCAGTGTTCACACGGACTAGCCAATGTGTGAAGCAGCCTGTGTGGAAGGATACTAGGGAGTGGTGGGGACTGTGGCAAACTGGTGACTACATGCCTCACCTAAAGATGGCACTTGCTGCTCAGCTCCAAACATGCTATGCCAGAATGTTGGTCCAGAGTCACCAGACCTTCTGATTTTGGGGGGGTGAAATCAGAAATCCAGATTTTTATTTTTATTTATTTATTTTTTGGCCACGCTGCACAGTATGCGGGATCTTAGTTCCCCAACCATGGCTCGAACCTGTGCCCCTTGCAATAGAAGCAAGGAATCTTAAACACTGGACAGCCAGGGAAGTCCCTAGATTTTTAAAATACAGGATCTCCCATATTTTAAAATGTTGATATTATTTTCAATTTTTTTTAAAAAACAAAGTTAGGACCAAAACAAATAAATCTGAAATCTGTATCTGGCCCATGTCCATGACTGTATATCCTCTGACATAAAGCCATGGAAACGAGACTGTGTGTTTTAGTAGAAAGAACCAGGTGGGAGTTTTGGGACCCAAGTTCTAGGTCTTGCTCTGGCACTGAGTTGCTTGTGACCTCGGCCTCTTTGTGTAACCCTTTCCCTCTTAGAGCTTCAGTCTCCTCCTCTTCAAGAGAAGATGATCTTTAAGAGCACTTCTTGTTCCTACCCATTAAGATGGCTATTATCAAAAACCAAAACCCAGCAAGTGTTGATGAGGATGGGGATAAATTGGAACCTTTGTGCACTGTTAAAATTACCCATCATATGGTAATACGATCCAGCAATTCTACTTCTGGGTATATACCCAAAAGAACTGAAAGCAGGGACTCAAAGAGATATTTGGACACTCATGTGCGTAGCAGCATTATTCACAAGAGCAAAAGGTGGAAGCAACCCAAATGTCCATCAACAGATGAATGGAGAAACAAGTTGTGGTTTATACATACAATGGAATATTATTCCGCCTTAAAAAGGAATGAAATTTTGATACATGCTACAACATGGATGAACCTTGAAGACATTATCCTAAGTGAAATAAGTCAGATGCGAAAGGACAAATATTGTAAGATTCCACCTAGATGAGGTACCTAGAGTAGTCAAATTCATAGAGACATAAAGGAGAACAGTAGCTCCTAGGGGCTGGGGGATGGGGGAATGAAGAGTTATGGGTACAGAGTTTCTGTTTGGGATAATGGAAAGTTCTGGAGATGGCTGGTGGTGCCTCTTGCATAACAATATGAAGGTACTTAATGCCTCTGTAACGTAAATTTAAAAATGGTTAAAATGGTAAATTTGATGTTACCTACATTTTACCATGATAAAAAAAAAAAGCACTTCTTGTTTCAACAAGTGGTGGATCCTCCCAATGTATGTATCAAAATGTTTTGAATAATTTGGCCCTGAATGTCACAGGATGGTCACTGGGAAGCCACCAGCATAGAAGGGGAACAAAGGAGGTTTCAGTGGGAACTGCTGTATTTCATTTCTTTAAAAGAAATATTACGCAAATAGAGCAAAATGTGAACACATTAATTCTGGGTGGCTAGTCCATGGGTGTTTGGTGTTCTGTGCTTTTCTGAATGCTCGAAATACTTTGCAATAAATGTTTTGTAAAAAGAATGACACTGCCTCAGTCAGGGTGAACCTTGTCCATCCTTAGTTTTTACCTCTATTTTGATGGAAGATTGGGAGCTAG
Organism: Balaenoptera physalus; assembly: GCF_965194825.1. Lineage (NCBI taxonomy): Eukaryota > Metazoa > Chordata > Mammalia > Artiodactyla > Balaenopteridae > Balaenoptera > Balaenoptera physalus. The sequence continues at coordinate 33,460,533 of NC_138886.1, read as the reverse complement.
TTGCTTGAAAAAAAAAGCTGACTTTGCCATTACAGTTCATTTCTGCTGCGTCAAATCCTTTTTGCCTTTTTTAAAAATAAATTTTATTTATTTATTTATTTATTTTTGGTTGCATTGGGTCTTCGTTGCTGCATGCGGGTTTTCTCTAGTTGCAGTGAGCAGGGGCTACTCTTCATTGCAGTGCGTGGGCCTCTCACTGCGGTGGCTTCTCTTGTTGCAGAGCACAGGCTCTAGGCGTGCGGGCTTCAGTAGTTGTGGTGCACGGGCTCAGTAGTTGTGGCTCGTGGGCTCTAGAGCGCAGGCTCAGCAGCTGTGGCACATGGGCCTAGTTGCTCTGCGGCATGTGGGATCTTCCTGGACCAGGGCTCGAACCCGTGTCCCCTGCATTGGCAGGCGGGTTCCCAACCACTGCGCCACCAGGGAAGTCCCTCAAGTCCTTTTTGGATGCAGGTGGGGTTCCATTATTAGTTTTGTGTGTCATGAGGGTGCTGTGGAGCAACAACAATTATTAAACACAGAAAATGTGCAAACTCGGCCCTGCTGGAAGGCAACACAGCCAATTCACAGACTACCAAGACATGCACAGTCGAGCCGCGGCTCTCCACGTCCATGCCACCCAAAGCTACGGAAACTACTCGAACTCTCTTGAGTCTCAGTCTTTTCACCTATAAAATGGGGGCAATACAGCATGTAACTTACAGGGCCCAGCAAAAACACCGAGGATGTGGAATGGCTTTGGAAATTCTGAAGTTCTTTACACTGCTTAAAAGCTGGAATGATCATTTCCAGGCCTAAGACGCAGCATCAAGGCTGTCAGTGGCTTGGAGTATCTATCTGTGAGTAAGCGTGTGCATGAGAGCTGTATATAATTAACGGCAGAAAAAATATTTTACAGGCAGTCAGAACTCGAAACAAACAAAACCAAAACACCCTAGAGGTTACCTCATTCTGCCCCTAATTTCACAAATGAGGAAACTGAGGTGTGACTCCCAGGCCAGTGCTCTCTGAATGGTCCCAGGCTGGCTCTTCTGGATCCTGCCAGATGTGGACAGTTCCTAAGGCTTATGAGCCAGAACAGGTCAGAACAGATGGTTGGTGACATTAGGCACTCACTGATCATAATTTCAGCACAAAGAAGTCTGCTCAGCTTGAGCATTTATTCTAATGGACTTTTTTAGGGAAAGCAAATGGAAAAAAACAGTAATAAATGATATTTTAAAATAACCAAAGCATGTTAAAGAAATAATGCAATTGATCCACCTCACAAGGAAAAAAATCCACACTCCCACGTGTGGCTAGAAGGATCATTCATTGCACTGGTTAAAGATTATTATTAAGTAAGTTAGAAAAAAAAACCTTTTTTTTTTCATTCTGGTACTGCAGGTATCTCCTGTTTTACAGGGCCAATATCTTTTATCAGCTTGCTAAAAACTGCATTTCAGCAAACTGAATCCTATTTTTTACTCACCTCCACTATAAAAGCAGAAATATGTTCTTCCTGGAAAGGAGTGACACTTAATTCTCAAGAAAATAGAATACATTCACACATACACACATACTCAAGTATAGCCAGAGTCCCACTGGGGGCCTAATCTGCATATGGGGCCCAGGGAGGCAGCCATCAGGAGTCTGATTTGCTGAAAGGCCCCGGCCATCCTGGGAGGAAGGGGGAGAGATGGGTGCTGATGGGCAGGGAAGGGACAGAGAAGAAGGCTGCCCCATCACCTAGAAGGGAGGGTCAGGGCTGCCAGTGGAGTGAGGAAGACTATGAGCGGGGGCCCTGAGTGCTGCTAGAAGGGAGATTAGGAAGGGTTGAGTCCTTAAAAGCTGGGCCCTCGGGGCCAGCTCACGGGGCTGAGATTGCCTAAGGGAAGAACTCTCCCTGCTTCTGGAGCAATGAATCCCAGCCCTGGCCATCGGAGCAAATCTGAAAGGAGCACAGCTCACTCGGCACCAGGGAGAACCAGTGGGTCAGAGCTCTAGGAATAAATAATCGAAAATAGGCTTGGAGGCAACAGCTGTTGATTTTCCCCCCAAGAACTGGTATGGACTGTGGATGCGAAGTAACACCAGAAAGCGTGTCCCTAAAGCAGTGGTTCTCAAAGTGTTCCCCCTGGACCAGTAACACCAGCATCACCTGAGGGAACTTGTTAGAAATGCAGATTCTTGGGCCCACCTCAGACCTACAGGGTCAGACACTCTGGGGTGGGGTCCAGCAATCTGTGTTTTAGTCAGCCCTCCAGGTGATTCTGATATATTTTCAAGTTTGAGGACCACTGTCCTAAAGAAGGCAGGACAAGTTTTAAGCAAACCATTGATAATGGTATGAAAAAATGCTTTTTATGGCTTGGATATTTTCTGCTTGATTAGGAGACCACAATGTTTGGAGCTGAGGAAGGCAATTACCAAAAGGGTGAGCAGGACTGGGATTCACATTTAAAAAGGTGTCACATCTAGAACGTGGAGGGGACAATCACCCTCTGCTCTGCCCACCTCAGAGCACACCTGGAGTGCTGGGCTCAGTTCTGGGTGCATTTGTCAGGGATTGTGACAAAGTGGCTCAGCCTCAGAGGAGAGAGGTGTGGCTACGACAGGGACCAAGAACCCTTTAGAAGACCATGGACATGGTGGCGGCGGTGTTGGGAGTATAAAGGTCACAAGGGGTGACACCAGTGACTCCTCAGGAGTGGTGAGGAGTGACGCCAATTGGTGACACCAATTCCCAGTGCAGCCTTGGGAATCAAAGATCCAAATCCAAGAATTTTAACACTTAGACTCCAAGCTCTAGGGAAGTCCAACGTCTTGAAAGAAGTCAAGAACCAGGCAGAATCAGTGGCGTTGGGGGAAAGCTCAGAGCTGGGAGGACCGTCCTGCTCAGGCTGAGTGGCAGAAAATGCTGTCAGGTCAGATCAGCTGTCTAAACTGCGGGCCCAGTGGGTCTATACACGACCTTCCCTCCCAGCTGGTTCACGGGCTGTAGGAGAAGGGGTGACAGGGACTTGACACTCCAATGAAGGCATCACAATGGCCTCGCTCCTCCAACTGAGCGCACAGCCCCCATCCACAGGCTCGGCATTGGGGATACACAGCTGGTCCTGTGAGATGTAGGGGGAGAAGCGGACAGGCTGGAGAAGGTAAAGGGGATCAGAGGAAAAGACACGAAGCTAATGGAATTAGGAAAAGAGTATAGGTGAACAGACTCTGCGGGAGAATTTTCTGGCTTAGCATAACTGAGTCCATGTGACCCATTTTAAGCATAATGTGGGTCCACCCTGTTCTACCAGGGAGGCTTGTCACCACCTCTGAGCAGGTCACAGTGCCACTCCACCTGCAGGCCTCTTCCCTGCTCTGAAGGCTGCACCTCTCCACTCACACACCCCAGCTGCCCAGATGATTCTCCCTCTCCGGAAATCACCCAGTGATTGGGCTTATGAAATAACAGCATTGTGCCCCACCCTGAATAACTGCCATGTGGGTCAGGCTGTTCTTTCCACCCATGCTGTCCCTGCTTCAGGGTCCCAGGACCACATCTGCATGCCCTGCCAGGTTCCTGTCCCCCTGCAACTTTCTGCTGCCCACAGGTACGGCCAATTAACTCTCTCCCTGAGGTGAGATCCCCCACCGCAGCCTTGGAACTTCCCTTTCTCCAGCAAGGTAATGTAAGGAGCCTGAGGTCAGGAGGCCAGGGGTTTCAGCCCCCTGCCAGCTTGGCAAGGGGCCTTCTTAGACCTCAGGCTTTCAATCAGGGCTCCTGCTTCATTCCTGGGGCTGGAATTCTGTCTCTTGTCCAGTCACTCTCTGGCCTCTGGGCTTGAGTCCCTTTCTGAACAGCTACCTAGTGCCTGGTCATTCCAGGATGGGGCCCTGTTTGTTCTTCCCAGTCTCTCTCATTCATTCATTCATTCATAATATTGACATTTCTTCTGTTCCAGGCACCATGTGAAATAATACTAGGGTTCTGATGGAGAGCAAATCCATTCTTGGGTCTCTATCTAGAGGGGGTGAGAGACATTAATCAGATAATTACCCTGGTACCTACAAGACAAGGTGCTCAAGTTCAGGGGCATGCTTCCAGGAGAGGCTAACATAGAGAAGTCAGATCTAGGACAGAAGGTAGGGCAGAGAGAAGGATTCCAGGCTGAGGAGCAACACATTGCAAAGGTCCTACAGCGGGAGAGAGCTGGTAGGAAAACTAGAAGAGCTGTGCTGGTCTGAAGCACAGCATGGGCAGGGGCTGGGGGAAAGCTGTTGGAATGAAATGAGAAAGAAGAGGTGGACAGGAGAAGACCATGAGAGCCTCATAATTCACAGGAAAGATTCTGGTCTTCAGCCTAAGAACAGTGGGAAGCCTTCACAAGGTTCCAGGGAGAGGGTGGCATGATTAGAACTGTGTTTTAAAACCAAGACTCAGGCTGCTATGGGACCAATGAGGGCAGGTGCATGAGGGAACAGGAAGGCCATTGAGGCAGCTACAGAACCATCCACATGAGAGATTCTGGAGGCTGGATGAGGAGATGGTGGTGGAGGTGACATGAACTGACCCACTTGTGGATATATTCGGGGTAACTAATAATCTGTATTAGTCATCTATTGCTGTGTAACAAATTATCCCACAACTTAGTGGCTTAAAACAAGAAATGGTTATTATCTCACACAGTTTCCATGGAGCAGGACTGTGGGAGTGACTTAGCTGGGTGCTATGGCCAGGGTCTTTCATGAGGTATTTTCAAGATGTTGACTGCAGCTGCATGTTAGAATCACCTGGGAGTCTTTAAAAACTACTGATGCCCTGGCTGCATCCTAAACCAATTACAGTCCCCGAGATAGGACTCAGGCATCAGCACTTTTAGAGGTCTCCAGGTGATTCCAACATGTAGCTAAAGTTGAGAACCACAAATGAAGGGGTAAAAGCCACAGAACTGCCAGGCTCACAGCTAGGTTGCCAGCTTCCTAAAAGCCCCCCAAGTCACCTACTCCTACCTTCTCCAGGTTCTGGGCACCATCTTCCTTTACAGCTGGGACTTCTCTCCTACCCCAGTCAACAGTTATGTCTCATCTTTAATCCCCAGATCCTTCTACTCCTGGCCCCCAGCACCACGAGCAGATCCTGACCATGTCAGAAGGGAGAATGGTGAGAAGGAAAGCAAGGAGAAGGGAATGATGGAGAGACAGACAGTAAGAAAAGGAGGAGCAGAGGATTATTACAGCTGTAATTTCTCACATTCGGACCACACGTCCCAGGCAGGGAAGGCTCTGATGGAGCAAGTGAAATGCAAAGGGGAGGCGAGGCCGCGGGGACTATCAGAGACCCCAGGACACTTGGCTTCTGTGGCCAGTAGTTCCCCAGACACCTTCCCTAAGGAGGCCACTGCGCCAGCTGAGGAATCATCCAGAAAGGCGGAGATCCAGGTAAAGATGGGGAGAACCAGGTCTGCACCACATGCACTTTACAACTCTTTGAAAATTCTAATTAGGTTACGAAATGAACTTGAGAGCAAAGCGAATTCCCAGCTCTCCTATGGAAGCCGAGGTAACCTACTTTGTCATTCAAATACACTTGCTATATATAGCCCTAGATTGTGCTGAAGTGTCACTCCTCTTACCTGACTAAAGCGTATAATTATAGATTTACTTCTATTCATTCATGAAATGTGTCTTCACTTGATTAAACGGTTCATTCAAGGAAAATCCATTAAAATATGGAACATGTTAAAATGTGGCTCATTAGAGGCAAAGGGCACTGCTGTAGTTAAGATGCTAATTAGGATAAACAGGCATTTAAAACACTCAAACCTTTGAATAATTCAGGTCACTTTTACTGGGGCTGGAGCTCCCCAGGAACCACCATTAATTTAAGCTAATTAAAAAATTAGCCTGGAGAAGAGGAGACCAAGACAGGAAGTGATGGCCGACTTCAAACACTGAAGGGCTGTCATGTGGAACGGAGGGCACCTGGTTCTGGGCACCCCTGTGTTGGAGGTGGGGCCAATGGGTAGATGGGTCAGGAAAGCAGATTTTGGCTTAAAGCCAAAACGAACGTTCTAATGATGGGGTAGGCAAATTTGGTAGTGAGCTCCCTGTCATCAGAGGTGTGCAAGTAGAAGCTGGTCGGGATGCTGGAGAGGGGATTTTTCTTCCACCGCCAGTGTTTGTGGTTCTAGGAGAGTAAGTTTCAAAATCCCACTTGCCCCCACTCTTTGCCTTTTTGAATTTTAGAGTTGCTAAAGCAGTCCTCTGCAGCTCTGAAGTTTTTCAAAGATATGAGGCGTGCAGTTTGAGTCCCAGAGAAACGTATCCATGTGGTTATATTTCTACCTTTCTAAACCTGATGAGCACTCGTTGAAGAAATTGTTCCTTTTGAAAAATGGAGCCATCTAATTTTCAGATTTCTACAAATAATTTTAACCTATAGTTGGAGTTGAGTATAACTGAAACTTTTAAAAAAGGGTAAATACATAAGTGAACATGTATTAGCTCTACTGCTCATATGGGATACTTGCACAGGCACCGTGACATTTGCATGTTCACACTGCAGAGCCAGTGGGTTAGATGGTGACCGCCAAAAAGGTATGTCCAATTCCTAACCATCAGAACCTATGGATGTGACCTTATTTAGAAAAAGGGTCTTTGTAGATGTAATTAATTTAAGGATCATCCTGGATTACCTGGATGGGCCCTAAATCCAATGATAAGTGTCCTTATAAGAGAAAGGCAGAGGGAGATTTGGGACACAGAGGCATAAGGGAGAAGGCAACGTGAAGACAGAGGCAGACAGGAGTGATGTGGCTACAAGCCAAGGAACACCTGGACCCACCAGAAGCTGGAAGAGGTAAGGAAGGATTCTCTCCTTAGAGCCTTTCAGAGAGAGCATGGCCTCGCTGATACCTTGATTTCAGAACTCTGGCCTCCAGAACTGTAAGAGAAAGAATTTCTGTTGCTTTCAGCCACAGATTGTGGTGCCTTGCTATGGCAGCCCCAGGAAACTAACACATCTGGGGCCTCCTGAGACCTGGCAACTTGTTGGTTCAAACCACATTCCCATGGTTAAGCCCAGGCTTACTGTCCTGTTTACACCCTCACATCACAGGCTGAGTTTTCCCGAAGGGAATCTGGTTTCCCTCTACTCAATGGTCACTTGTCTGTCCCAAAGAAAAATGGTTTTTCTCACTTCCCCAGAGTTACCAAGAGCAGAAAAACAAGTGTGTGTGTGGGGGACGGGGGGAGGGGGTTGGGATAGGGGAGTGGTTCCCGGTTGGGCAGTGGCTAAGAATCTGCCTGCCAATGCAGGGGACACAGGTTCGAGCCCTGGTCCGGGAAGATCCCACATGCCGCGGAGCAACTAAGCCCGCGAGCCACAACTACTGAGCCCATGTGCCACAACTACTGAGCCCATGTGCCACAACTACTGAAGCCCGCACACCTAGAGCCCCTGCTCTGCAACAAGAGAAGCCACCACAATGAGAAGCCCACACACTGCAGTGAAGAGTAGCCCCCGCTCGCCGCAACTAGAGAAAGCCCATGTGCAGCAACGAAGACCCAATGCAGCCAAAAATAAATAAATAAAAATAAATTAAAAAAACAAGTAGGGGACCATGAGTGGCAGTGTCATGAGACATGGCCCCGTGGGGGGCCGCCAGCCTCATGAGCCTCAGTGGAGGGCTCAGGAGTCCAGGTCGCTGACTTTGTGCTGGTTCGCAGAGCTGACCACAAGCACCAGGGCTGTCACATCCCCTCCCTAACTAACGTGGCAGTCCTGCAAAGGGGAGGGCTTTGTTTTAGTTCCAGGGTCCAGCATCGTGCCTGGCATGCAGTAGGTGCTCAAAGCTATGAGATGAATGAGAGAAAGAGCGAATGCACACCGCGTCCATCTAGGCTATCATGTAGATATTCTGAGCCCGGGAGTTTATGCTATGTCTTGAGACGGTCTTGCAGGGATGAGGCAAATGCACAGGGGCTGGACCGCACGCCTCTGCCTGAAGACACAGCCGGCTGACATGGGGACCAGCCCTGGGCATGGTGCTGTGGTGCTCTCCTGGGGGACCCGTGGGGCCTGAGGGCAGATAGCGTTCCCTGGGACTGTTTCCGTCCCGCCATTACTTAGGCACAGGGCTGTGGGGACCTGTGACTTGAGCTCTGCCCAGATACTCACATCAAGCCCTTACAACAGCTCCCACCTGCTGGTAGGTGTACGATGAGCCATGGTGGCTGGAAACAGAGATCCCAACAGGCAGAGCTGGGCTGAGCAACAGGCCCCCACACCCAGGACCCACCCAAGACAGCTGCCTCCTCCTTTGCAGCCCTCACCACCATCACCCTATATGGCAGTCCTTCAAAGGGAGGGGTGGGAAATCCCATGGGCCACAGTCCCCTCCTCCCTTGCCCACCATTTGCTGCTCAGGGGCCCATCTTCCAGAGCTACATGCTATGGGGCAGGTACACACCCTGGATCCAACTGCATGGGGTGGGACAGATGACTCAGTGGAACTAGGGTTCTCTGGCTCTCAAATCCATGTTCCCATCAGCCAGCCTTTCACAATTTTAGAAATTCCGAAGAATCTTAAGTGTGATGAACAGAATAATCTACGCGCCGCACCCCCCTCCACCGCCACCCTGCAAGATGTCCACCTCCTTATCCCTGGAATGCACGACCTTACGTGGCAAAGGGGACTCTGCAGATGAGTTTAAGTGAAGGATCTTGAGATAAGGAAACCATCCTGGATTATCTAGGAGGGCCCAAGGTGATCAGAGGTGTTTTTATAAGGGAAAGAGGGAGGTAGGAGAGTCAGAGCCCAAGAAAGAATGATGACAGAGATTTGTTTGAAGAAACCACACTGCTGGCTTTGAAGATGGAGGACAGGGCCAAGAGCCAAGAAAAGCAGGCGGTTTCTAGAAGCTGGAAAAGGCAAGGAAACAGATTCTCCCATAGTCTCCAGAAGGAACCAGTCCTGCTGACACCTTGATTTTGGCTCAGAGAGACAGATTCTAAACTTCTGAGCTCTAGTACCATAAGATAACAAATGTGCTATTTTAAGCCACAAAGTTTGTGACGATTTGTTCCAACAGAATAGAAAACTCACATAATAAGCTTTGGCCTTGAGATCCTGCACATCCTCAAACACCCCCTCACACAGAAAACTTTCCCTCCTTCCCAAGCTAGTGGTGACCCCTCCTCTAAACTCCACAGTCCTGTGCTCAAGGCCACTCTCCCTGGCTAAAACAGAGACTGTCCTGAGAGTCTACATACCCTCCATCTGAGACCCCGGAGCCCAGCACAGGGCTGCCTGAGGAAAGGGGACCAGGCCCAGGCCCTCTGCTTGGATCATGCACAACACCCCACTTTGGACTCCCCAGCCAGCAGTCTTCCCTCTGCTAGCAGTTCCAAGGAGCTCACCACTCTGTGGGTGGTCAGTGAAGTCAGGCTACACTGAGCTGTTGGGGAATGAAATTAGCCTTCAGAACCTTGTTGCTTTCCTGTGACAAAGTGCCTATGGCTTTAATTGCAGCAGACTCCTGAGACCAAACCAATATTTACAGAAAGATTTGGATATTAATAAAACAGGAATATTATCCAGTTAAGATGATGAACACAAACCTCTACAGGAAATCAACGAGATGCAAAGTGCACCTCTGACACCAAAATAGAGGAGGGCTATTAGAGAACTCACACGTGTGAGCACTAAAGAATGCAGAACGCAGAATCCTTCTCCTGTTTCCTGAGCCCCATCCCTGCTCCCCGTCACTCAGGGTATGGGGGGACGGGAGGGAGCCAGGTGGACAGGAGGTCCAGGTCTGTGGGACACCCCACCTGGACATCCCAAGGAGCTGTCACTGAGTCTAGGGGAACAGCGTGGCATCTGGGCCTCAGGGGAAGGGTCAGGACCAGAGGGGGAAGCCACCAGGAAATAGATTTCAGCTCCCTCAGAGGCAGAACTTTCTAACAAGAGAGCAAGCCAAGGATGGAAGGGCCTCCCCCACACTGGAGTGAGCTCTGCGCCACTGCAGGTGTGCAGGCAGAGGTGGGGTTGCTATGGAAGGGATTCAGGCATCAGATGGAGGGGCAGAAGAGACGGCTGGATCCCCAAGGAAGGTCTGGGATTCTCAAGCCTGTACCCCAGTTAGGAGGGACATTTGCTGAGGGCAGCCCAGGAGGCACATGTTCACCCCTGCAGGAACAGGACCATTTCAGGCAGCTCCATAAGCTGGATAAGCAACTGGATCCAAGCGTCCACCCTCTCACTTCATGGTAGAGCTTAAAGGACTCCTCTCAGAGACCCTGGGGCGTCACTGCCTTTTTTATGCGCAGCTTTCTCTGCAGTTCTATATTCCAAAGCAGGCTCTTTCTCCTCCACTCCAGTGTTCTGCCTGGACATCCTACCTACAGCCTAGCATTTGAAGCCCTCCTTCTTTGCCTACCCGAACTCCCTTCTTCCTCCAGGACTGCAGATTTGGGGTGTAGGTGGGGCGAGGAAGTGAAGACATAGGTGCAAACAGCTCCCCAGAGCCTGCCTCTCTTCCCTCCACTCTTCCTTGGCCCTTCCTCCCACCCCTCACTCAAAGCCTTCAGGGAGCAAGCAGGCTGTAGGGGGCATGGCAGGATCACCCTGGAGTGAATTTCATCCTCTCACTATTACATTTAGAATGTATAAACAACAAGGTCCTAATATATAGCACAGGGAACTATATTCAATAACCTGTGATAAACTATAATAGAAAATATTAAAAAAAGAATGTAAAAAAAACTCAAACAGATGAGGGTCCTGAAAGGTTAAGTGACTTACCCAAGGCCTTACAATTAGTAAGCCAGAGGGCTGAGATTCAAACTTGTGTTTCTCTGCCTCCAGAATCCAGGAGGGTTGGGTGGAGGAAGAAGAGAGGAGGGGCTGGGGGGCAGCACTGACCCCACAATGCTGGGACCCACAGTGACAGGACCCAAGAAGGGCTTGGTTACTTGAGTGTCTCCCCCAAGACTGGGAGACCTGGAGGGTTGAAACTATGTTGGGGCCTCTTCATGTGCCCATGTGGGACATAAATCAAGCAACCAGAATATTCGGGAGAGAGAAGAGGGCAGAGCTGGGCACATCCAGGGAGCGGTGTGTCAAGATCAGAAGGTGAAAACGATGAGGAGATGGGCAGATGCCCAAGATGCACTTCAGCTCCGGCCCCAAGGTCACTGCAAAGGGAGCCTTGTGTCCAGTGGGCAGAGTTGGCGCTGCCACCCTCAGGCCCACTCCCCACCCCTCTGAGAGAGGGGTCGAGCTCAGAACGGGCCCGGCTGCTACACCAACCCCCCAGCCCCCATTGGACAGTGGGGGAAACTGAGGTCCTGGGAGGGGTAGGGACTTGCCCAAATCACACAGCTGTCTAGGGGCAGAGCTGGATTCAAACATAGTTTCCTGCCTCCCAAATGTTGCCCAAAGCCGTGTCTTTAACAGCAGCAACAGAACAGTAACCCTGCAAAAAGCCACCAGCTGCAGCCCTCCAGGACCCTTTCCCAAATCCCTACAAGAGAGGAGCTGCTTGAGGGCACTGCCCAGCCCCGTTCCTCGGTGTCCAGCACCCAGCACAGGGCCTGGCACAGAGCAGCTGCTTCGCAGACCCTGCACATCAACCACCCTTCGGTGCAGAGATTTTAAGAGTAGTGGCTCCCAAGCCTGCTGTGCATGGCATCTCCCTGGGAGCTTTGCAGAAATACAGATTCCTGGGTTCCACCCAAGAGAGCGATTCTGACTCTGGTATGAGAGGAGGGGGAGGGAGGCCAGGAATCTGTGTTTGTATAGAGCACCCTGGGGTCTTGGTTACACAGCCAGATTGAGGACCAATGATGCCCTTTTAGCTGCCCTGGTCTGACCGGCCCTTTAGTCTAAACTCCCTTATTCCCAAGGGCCCTGTGATGGATACTAAGGTGCACGCCTGGAAACTTCCATTCTCCCAGCTGCCAGAAGCGGTGGCTACTGACAACTCACAGCTGTATGTCTCCCTGGGATTTGCCCTTGACTAAAGGGGGCAGCCTTGTCCAAGGTCACACCCCCTCCCCAGAGCAGCCCGCGCCCAATCACCAGCCCAGCCTCTTGCCTTGATTTGGGACATCTCTGAAGGGCCAGCCCAGCTCCAGAGCTCCCCACAGCCTTGGCTGAGGCCTCTGAACTTCTTCTTCCACCTCACTCCCTGCTGTGAGCATTCCCCAATAAACCTCCCGCACATCTCAGCATACCTTTCTAGGGAACCTGACCTAGGCCAGGCTCACCCATGCGTGCCTTGGCTCAGCCCAAACCAGTGGTTTGCCCCTCTGTCCTTAGCTGAAGACACCTCCTGTGCTGAGATCTCACGGACAGCTGCTTGCTTTGGGGTTCTTCTGTGCAGGACCTCGTATCAGCTCAGACAAGTTGCATCCTTTTGACTCAAAGACTTTAAACTTGTCCAAGTAATTTCTAAACTTCACAGAAAGTCTGAGAAAAGGGGGAAAGTGATACAATTACCCATATTCCCAATACACTAGCCCAACTAGTATAACTTCTTGTGTTGGCTGCCATCACCCACACCCTCCAGCCTGCCCTCTGCTACTGTACTTCTGGAATTTGACTTTTATGTATGGCATCACTTGAGCTCCCTTGTCCTGTGACTTCCAGGTAGGCTTGGCCAATAGGAGGCCCTGGCAGGAGTCAGAGGGCTAATGGGAGGTCCTGGCAGTGTTCAGAAGGCCAATGGGAGGCCCTGGCAAGGGCCTCGCTCTTTCCCACAGCCCTGCTGTAAACTACGGTCAGCCAATGGGAGGCCCTGGCAAGTGTCAAGGGTAGGAAGAGAAAGAGCTCAGGGTATTTCTCCCCACCTGCTCCCTGGCTTAGTTACAGCCCTTGTCAAGCAGCCCCTCCTCCCAGCTCCAGTAACACTGCTCCCTCCCCTTGTCCTCCAGGGCACAGCGGTGGTCCTGACTCCCACTGTTGCTAGTCCCCAGTGCTGCATTTGCCATGGTTGACTCCCCTGGTCCTGTCCAAAGTACTTCCTCACTATTTAAGCCCCATTGCAAACAGCCTCTCCCGCATGAAGTCCTTCTGGATTTTCCAATGAGCTGTGCTCACCCCTCTGAATGCCTGCATTCTCTGCTCCTCCCTCCCAGGCCCACACTTTCTTGGCCCTGTTCTGGAGGAAATGGGAAGTTCCTCAGGTCATCCACACCTCCACAAGAGCACATAGCACGATGTACCCTTGGCCTTAGTGAGGCAGCTAGGGGAGAACGCCACAGTCTCAGGGACTGATGGAGAGGAGCTAAGCTGTCAACAGCTCCTCCAAGGTCAGGAAAGACAGTCTGTCCTTGCCCTGGCCTGGAGCCCGAGGAGCCAGCCCCAGCCTGGAGAGGTGCTGAGTATGTGTCCTGGGAGGGAGCTGGCGGGTCTGGTGAGCCGACCATGTCCGGGGGTGGACACTGCATCAAAGTGCTGAGCAGGCCAACAGCCCGGGAGTGGGGCTTGAAGCTGTGCTTAGCTAAGCAGTTTTTATAATGTACCTTCCTAGGGCAGTATCCAGATTCCAGGGAACAGGTATCCACTCTGCAGAGGGGAATTTTCCAAAGGGGACCAGAATCCTGACGCACTGTGGTTATGGTTATTGTCATGGCAATTAACCTGTCCAGCTGCCCCTGGGCTGAGAGCTCCTATAGGGTGTGAGGCTCTGTCTGAGTCCCTGATAGATTCCAGCATAATGGTCTGGCTCAGTCACCACTGGCTGAATGAATGAATGAGGCCAACAGGACACTCCATTCATCTGCCTGTGGTGAGCATCACTTATGCCTGCTGCCCAGTGTTCTGAGAAGAAGGCTCAGGAAGCACCTGTGCTTCATTTGTGCTGTAGGGTATTAGAGAAGTTGAAGGGTTCTTAGGCAGAAATATCAGAATGCTCTAGAAAGGAAGCCACAGAGCAAAAGTGGAAAAGGCTGCACATCTGTGATACGTGAGAAAGGTAACAATGACAGCTCATGTTTACTGAGTGCCCATCACACGCAGAGTCCCTCATACATGTCATCTCACTCCTCTTGACCACTGGAATAAGCCCAAAAGGTAAAATTATGATCAGTTTATGGGTAAGTAAAATGAGACTCGGCAATGTTCAGTCAGTTGTCCAAGGTCACAAAGCTGGGAAGTAATAAACCTTTGATTTAACTTCAGTCTATCTCTTTCCACAGCCCTGCTGTAAACTACGGTCAGCAAATATTTTCTGGAAAGGGCCAGATAATACATATTTTAGGCTTTGCAGGCCATACCATCTCTGTCACAACTACTCAACTCTGCCTTAACATTGCATGAGCAAATGAATGGTCATGGCTGTGTTCCAATAAACCTTTATTTACAAAGCAGGGGGCTGGATTTGGCCCACTGGCCCACAGTGGCAGACCCCAGCTCTGAACCCACAACAGAGAGCCTGTGGTTCTTTTTTCCCCTCTAGGAAGGCAGTGGGAGAGAGGAAAGAGTACAAACTGAAATCAGGCAGTTGCAGACTGAATGCTGGCTCTGCCCCACGCTGGGCCACCTCGGGCCAGCAAGGGAACACTTAAGGTTGTTACAAAGGTTAAAATAAGCTGATACATGCTGTGTCTACCATGGCTGAGGTTCAGTCAATGGCAGTGTTTAGTATCAAGGTGATACTGAGGTTGGGAGAAGGGAAGGAAGGGCTGCTGGTGCCCCTGGAACTAAACCCTGATGGGTGCATCTTCTCACAAAGGCTGGCTACTTTGGGCTTTCTGCAGGAGAATGTTATTCTGCACCCCACGAAACCCCAAAGGGAATTCACAGGCACCCATGGTGGGAGGAATCTTTGTACTGGCCCCGGAAGGAGCAGATGTGTAGTGCTTGGTGACTCCCCGACAAGGGTAGGCAGGCAGCTGTTCCCAGACTTGATATGGCAAATTGTGTGATGTGCTGTCTTCCTGAGGCGGCCAGCCAAGCAGTGATGGGGGCCTCTGTCACCCCCTCCCCCACTGCCTGCTGCCCACGTCTGCTGATTCATGCGGGAGGGCCTGGGTGTGCCAGAAGGAATCCAAAATGGCTCTAGTGCAACACAAGGCTTTGGAAGAAGACTGAGGACCTGGGGGCAGGAGGACAGTTCTTTCTCTGTTTCTTTTTGAAGGTCATAACTTTGGCACAGAAAGGAGGATGTGGGGAAAATCCATCAATATTGCTGGAGTCCAGGCTATGGCTTATGATGCCAGATGATGAGCCCCTGGAAAGGGATGGCACTCACTGCTCCAAGACTGGCAACACCATGTTTGCTGGGAGAATTTATCCATCTGATCAAGAGGATGCTAAACTGAAATTTGAGAGGGAGAGGAAAAGTATCCAGGAAAAATATAAAACCAGATATGATGAGGGCCCGTATATATAAGGAATTTTAAAAGGGGGCCACAGAAAAGGAAATGCTCAGGAACTGTCATGTATCTGTATACCAAAGTACAAAGTATGGGTAACAGTGTTAACTATGAAACTTTTGGGAAAGATGGTAAAGCTGAGCACAGATGTCCAACTCCCACCTAAACTACCTCCTTCTGAAAGTGACAGAAAGGACCAAGGGAGTATAAAAATAGGGGAGATCTGCTTCAGCATTGGAAAATAGGAAAGAGTGCCATCAATATGCCACCAACTTTGAGGAATTTCTGCTGGGTACAGTGCCAGTGGAACCAGATTGAAGGCTGACTCACAGCTCTCCTTCCTGGGAAAGCAGCATGGTGCTGCAAGCAGGGCGGACGTGCCCACAGGACCCATCTCACAGCCTTTGCTGGCGAGTGAATGAGTGCTGGAGCCACAGGACAAGTACAGAGCCCACCACGGGGAGCCCACCTCTCACGGTGCAGCCCAAGAGCCTTCAGGAGTGGCTGGGCCATTAGATCCAAGGACAAGCAAAGCTTACCCAAGCCTGGTTCACCCATGATAGGCCTGGATGTCTCCCAGACACAGAGGGCAGGAGAACAAGGAAGAGACCAGGAGGGATAGGACATATCGGGAACAGCTGTGCACAAAGTAGAGAAGAAATGCACACAGCACAAAATGACTCCCAACCCCCCAGGCTGCTTGTCCCTGGCTGGTAATGTGAACTTTCATCACCCAGTCTTCCAGATTAATATCCGAGGTGAAAAATCTCATAGCATCCAGATAAAGCAATGAGGGGGCCCCAGGAGAAGTAAGCAAATACCAGGTCAGGGAAGACCTAAAATGCACATGTAACCTATAAAAATCTTCTGAAACATAAAGGAGACAAACAAGGAATGCACACAGAGGAAGAACATCACCTCTAAAAAGATTCACTATAGGAACCAGAAGTAAAATGTATTGTCTGTTTTGTACTTCAAGAAAGGTAAAGAAAACCTGGCCTCTAAGATGTAAGAAATGGAATATGCAATAGAAGAGATTGAAACTAAAAGCCGGTAGAGCTAAGATGATAGTGACAGGAAATGAATAATATTATGAGAATTTTGAGAGGCATTAGAAGCAGTAAAGGACAGAATTTAATTGTAGAAAACCAATGGATGTTGTGGAATACAATGGTGAGATGTTTTCTCAGAACATACAGAACAAGGATTAAGATAAAAATGACCAGAGAGAAAATAATAACATGGAGAATAAACGACAGAGGCACACTCATAAATTGCTGATACTTCTAAAAAAAATACCAGAACAAAAGAGTCTAATATAATTAAAGATATATTACAAGAAAACTTCTGCAATCTAAACACTGATTCTTCAAATAAAAAACAGTAATCATATTTTAAACAAAATAGACAAACATCTGACATGAGCCATATTTTCTTTTTTAATTCCAAAGATTAAGAAAGAAACCCAAAAGCATCCAGCAGAAGAAAAAAAAAAGACATCTACAAAGAGATCAAATCAGATTGTATCAGACTTCATTACAACATTGATGTAATGTCTAAAGAGGTTTGAGGAAGAATATTATGATCATAGAAATTTATACTTCATAGGAGAAGCAACAGAGAGAGACTGCGGTCTATGTAACAGCATGGTAGATAGAAAAACCATATACCCTTCCTGAAAAATATTACCGAAAGATGTATGCATGCCACAGAGAGATAAATCAAAAGATACAACTCATGAAAGATATGTCAATAGAAATTGAAGCCATATAAATATGGATCTGAATCTTAAAAATCATAGTTATTATAATATAGTTTTAAAATAAAATCAGTATTTCAAATAACAACTGAAAAAGAATATCCACAATGTAAAGAACAAGGTCAAGATAGAGAACAGACTTGTAGCTGCTAAGGGGGAGGGGGTGGGGGAGGGTTGGATTGGGAGTTTGGGAACAGCAGATGCAAACTACTACATATAGAATGGATAAACAACAAGGTCCTATTGTATAGCACAGGGAACTATATTAATACCCTGTAATAAACCATAATGGAAAAAATACGAAAAAGAAAATATGTATATATATAGCCGAATCACTTTGCTGTACAGCAGAAACTATCACAACACTGTAAATCAACTATACTTCAATAAAAAAATAATAAAGTCAAATAAAAACTCAAATTATAACAATTCAAAATTAGAGGCAGTGAGGGATGGACAGTAAATAAACGTGCTAATTTCTGTAGCTAACAATAGATATTGCAATTTTATACTGGTACTTAGAGAAGTAGATGCCTAACATTTTAAACTGAAAATGCAATTATAGAATAGTCTTATTAAAATGAGGATGCTATATTATTTAGCTGAAAGTATAGGATTTGGCTAAAGCTGTAATCAAAGGCAAATTTATTGCCTTAAATACATTTGATAGCAACTAAAAAAGAGTAAAAACTATATATGCAAATCAAGTAGTTAGAAAAAGAATGGCAAAACAAATATAAATGAAGAAGGATGGTATTAATAAAGATAAAAGCAGGAGAAAATAAATTAGAAAGTAGGCAAATAGAAGCAAAGCCAATAAAAACCCAAGTGCTGGTTCTTTGGGTTAAAAAAAAAGATAATGGGATGTTTCACAGAAAATTTAACTTGTGTTTTTGCTATATGTTCTTCAGTAAAGGAAATGTCTGGAAAACTTGTTTATCTCTGGGAGGGGGATAATCTTTAAAGGGGAAGCAAGTGGACCCCCAGAAGCAACAAAGGTGTCTGCTTTAATGCGTATCAGCAGCAAAATGGAATAGGACCATTTAGGGGTAGGTTTCTAATAGAAACCCTCTCTGATTCTTGGGGGTATGGATATCAGAGAAGAAAAAGCCAACAGAGGTTCTGGATCCATGGGAGGAAAATGACCAAATCACTTCTGACAAAATGTTCCTGCATCCTGGGAGTGGCTCCAAAAGGAACTTAGTGAGGAGCTTGAGGATGCCTGGAAGTGTGTCTAGGGACCTCGATCAGTGGAGGTAACCAGTCCAACCAGTGTCAACAGCATCCCTAGGAGGCTGCAGAATGCAGGCTCCCCCAGCTGGGTGAGAGGTTGTTGGCTATTTTGGAAGAGGGTGACACTTCGAGAGACAGATCCTGAGCCCAGTAAATCTGGCAGGTGGAGTGCTTGATCCAGGTTTAATTTAATTTGAAAAAATAACAAATATGACCATTTTTTGCATACTGAATTTAAGATGTTGATACCAGTTGCATCAGTAAAGAAGCAAACTAGCTGGCTTAATCAAGGAAAAAAGTGGGGAAACATCTGTAATGAGAGACCATATAACAAAAGACAAAAAATTTTTTTAAATTGTACTGAAATATATACTAATAAATTTGCAAATCTTAAGCAAGTTTACTATTCTCTGGAAAACCTAAGTTCTAAAATCCACACAAGAAATATAAATCTAAAGTGATTAAGAAGCACAGAAGAAGCCAAAAAGATAACTTGTATCAAGGGTGGGATGGGGGACGCAAAATCCTGGATGGTTTCATAGACTCATTGTTTGATATTCAAAGAGCAGCTAATCTGTATATTCTATAAACTGCTCCAGAGTGCCTAAAAAGACGGACAGCTTTCTGATTCATGTTGTAAAACTAGAATAACTCTGACAACTAAACCTGATTGAAGGTGGTATAATCAGAGTAAAATATAACTATTAGCACGTGTTTATAGAAAAAAACTAGATAATTAAACTGATTAAAGAATAATGCAGCATAACAAAGAAAGGTCTATTTTAGGAATGCTCATAGGGTTTAATGTAAATGTGAATTCCGTATCCATTTATCCAACTGCCTAGTCAACCTCTCCATCTGGATATCCAATAAGCATATCTAAACTGTGGATTTCCTTCTCCAAAAGTTGCTCCTTTGCATCCTTCCTCAAGTTAATAAGTAGTAACTTATTTCTTCCAGTTGCTCAGATCAAAAACTTTGGCCCCATCCTTGATGACTCATTCTTTTTCACATTGCACATACATTCCATCAAGAAATCTACTTTGTCAGCTCTACTGTAAAAAAATATCCAGAATCCAGCTGGTTTTCATTATCTAGCCCAAGTTACCACCTTCCACTCAGCAGCTAGGGTGATCCTTTTAAAATGTAAGTCAGATCATACCTTTCTTTTAAAAAAGCTCTCAAGTAGTCCAGAAATAAATCCATACCACTATGGCCAATTGATTTTCAACAAGGATGCCAAGACCATTTAATGGAGAAATAACAGTCTTTTCGACAAACTGTGCTAGGACAACTTGATAGCTTTTCATACAAAAGACACTTACCTCACACCGTATACAAAAATCAACTGAAAATGCAAAAAGACCTAAATGTTAAGAGCTTAAACTATAATGCTCTTATGAGGAAACATAGGTTTAAGTCTTCACGACCTTGGATTACACAATGGTTTCTTAAATACAACACCAAAAGCACAAACAACAACAACCAAAAAAACCAAACCGATAAAATGGACTTCACCAAATTAAAGGCTTTTGTGCAAAGACACCATTAAGAAAGTACAAAGACAACCTACAGAATGGGAGAAAATATTTGCAAACCATATATCTGATAAAGGTCTAGTATCCAGAATATACAAAGAACTCAACACTGAATAGCTAAAAGACAAATAACCCAATTAAAAACTGGACAAAGGATTTGAATAGGCATTTCTCCAAAGAAGATATACAAATATGCCAGACACAAATGCCACATATTTTATGGTCCTTTCTTTCCTAGTTTTTTTTTTTTTCCTAGTTTTGAGATATAATTGACATATCACATGGTATAAATTTAAGGTATACAATATAATAATTTGATATATGTATATATTGCAAGATGATTACCACAGTAAGTTTAGTTAATATCCATCATGTCACACAGTTAATTTTTTTTTCTTGTGATGAGAACTTTTAAGATCTACTCTCCTTAGTAACTTTCAAATATACAAAACAGTATTGTTAACTACAGCCACCATGCTGTATATTACATCCCCAGAACTCATTTATTTTATAACTGGAAGTTTATACCTTTCGACCACTTTCACCCATTTCCCCTACCTCCCATCCCTATGGTTCCATTTATATGAAAAGTCTATTATAGGCAAATCCATAGATATAGAAAGTAGATCTGTGGTTGTCAGGGGCTGGAGGGAGGGGGAAATGAGTGACTGCTAATGGAAATAAGATTTCTTTTTGGAGTGACGAAAATGTCCTGGAATTAGATAGTAGTTATGGTTGCACATCATTGTGTACATACCAAAACTATTTACTTGTATAATATAAAATGGATAAAATGGTTGATTTTATGTTATGTGAATTGCTTCTCAATAAAAACAAAACCCAAAATACTCTCCAGTAGCTTCTCAACTGACTCAAAGTATAAGCCAAAGTCCTCACTAATGTCTTGTAAGGGCCAGAAATCCCCCCAAACCCCCCAAAAAACTGCTCCACTTCCCCCTCACCCACTCTGTTCCAGCCGTAATAGCCTCCCTGATGTGGTTCCAGCACCACCAGACTCACTCCCATATCAGGACCTTTGCACATTCTGTTCTCTTTGTCTGGAACCCTGTTCAACCAGATATCCTATGACTTGCCCCTCACTGCCTGCACGCGTATACTCAAATATCACCTTATCTTTGAAGCTGTCCTTGACCTCACCCCACCCCCCATGGCATATCCTACCCCCCTTACCCTACTTCACTTTTCTCCCTAGCACTTATCATTATCTGATATATTATACATTTATTTGCTTAATTGTTTGCTTTTATCATGTGTCTCCCCCTCTAGAATGCAAGCTCTTTGAGCGCAGGGACTTTGTTTCATTCACCGATGTGTTCACAGTGCCTAAAACAGTGCCCGGTGCTAGGTACTCAATGAAGAGGTGTTAAATGAATGATGCATTATAGAATGAACACGAGGAAACTGTCACACTAATAGAGCAAAGAAAAAAACACATAACTTTTGATATAGATTCTAAAAAGACATCTGATTTTTCATTGTGCATATCTGGTTCAAACACCTAATAAATAAAAACAGAACGTCCCTTAACATGATGAAGAATACCTGTTCTTCTAACAGACATCATACCTTACAAACAGCATTCTCATTAAAGCAAGAACACGACAAGAATATTCACTATTATCACTATTTTAAAATATAACTCTATGGGACTTCCCTGGTGGCACAGTGGTTAAGAATCTGCCTGCCAATGCAGGGGACAAGGGTTCGAGCCCTGGTCTGGGAAGATCCCACATGCCCCGAAGCAACTAAGCCCATGCACCACAACTTCTGAGCCTGTGCTCTAGAGCCTGCGAGCCGAAACTACTGAGCCTCCACACAACTAGTAATTGTGTAATCAAACTAGTAATCAAAGAAACGCAAATTAAAATAGCAATTGCCAAGGATCAAAAAAGAAACGCGTGTGCCTAGAGCCCGTGCTCCACAACAAGAGAAGCCACCGCAACAAGAAGCCTGCGCACATCCCGCGCACCACAATGAAGAGTAGCCCCAGCTCGCCGCAACTAGAGAAAGCCCGCGCACAGCAACAAAGACCCAACACAGCCATAAATAAATAAATAATAAATTTTATATATATATATATATATATATATATATATATATAAAACTCTAGGATGTTCAGTAAATGAGGCAATAATAATAACAGTAATAATAGCTAATATATCAGGTGCTCTTTTGGGCATTGTTCTAAGACCAAAGTGCTTTATATGTATTAATTTATTTTAATACTCACAACATCTGAGGTAATATGAGTACGTTCCCATTATCAGGGACATGGAAAAATTAACTGATTTACCCAAGGTTGCCTAGTTGGTAACTAGCTGAGTTAGAACTGGAATCCAGGAAGTTTTTCTGTTCTAACCACTATGCAGTACCTCCTCAATGAAAAATTATGAAGATAAAGATGGTGTAACTGTGGAAAACAGAAAGCAAATTTGTTCTTGCTCCAGATGGTATTGTTGTCTATCTAGAAAACTCGAGGAAATTAAGAGAGGAAAATCTACCAGAAGTAATAAAAATTCAATATGGCCAGTCAAAAAATGTAAATACACTGATCAATAGCTTTCCTATATTCTAGCAATAACCACTTAAAAAATGTCAAGGAAATTAGATCCCATTCCCAAAAGTAATAATAAATGTAGAATACTTGAAAATAAACCTAACATAAAATGGACAGGATCGACATGAAGAAAATGACAAAACTTTACTAAGGACCCAAGATATTTTGAATGGAGAGATGTTTGTTCATGAATGGATAGACTCAGTATTATAAAGATGTCAAATGTCCCCTAAATTAATTCTGGAGTTACTGAAATTCAAATAAAAACACCAGTGGCATTTTTGGAACCTTACAAAAATTAATGGGTGAACATAGAGACAACTGTGAAAAAAGAAGGCAGGACTGCACATAAAATTATATTAGAAAGAAAGAATATTCAAAACACTGGGATGCCAATTTCAGAATAGATAGTTAGATCAATGGAATAAAACTTTAAAAACGCAGAAACAGTCTAATATAACAGCCATTAGCCACATGTGGTTCCTCTGCATTTGAAATGATGTTGAAATGATAATGTTTTGGGTATATTGCATTAAATAAAATGTATTATTAAAATTAATTTTCCCTATCTCTTTTTTCTTTTTAAAATGTGGCTACTAGAAAATTTAAAATCACATTTGTGGCTTATATTACATTTCTATTACACAGAACTGGAAAGTATATATTAAAAAAAGCAGTATGTTATTTTCTAAAGATAAAATTTAGCATAGGCATTTTAAATGGGTCAGGAAAAGATGCATTCATTAAATGCCAGAAGAATTACTGAATGATTATGAGGACAGAAGAAAGAAAGGTATGATATCTCAGGCCACATGCTGAAATTCTGGTTAAATTAAAAAATGAAGTAATAAAAGTACTAGAAGAAAATGTAGGTGAATTTACAGAAATTCTTGGGATGGGAAGAGAATGCCAAGCTAAACTTAAAAGTGAACAAAAAAATGGTCTTCTTAAACTTGACTATACTAAATATTAAAATTTTCAATATTATCAAATAACATAAAAAACAAAATTGAATGTCACATGAAACATGGGGAGATACTTGCAATAACTGTGACAAAGAGCGGATATCCTTACTTTATAAAGAGCTCTTATAAATCAGTAAGAAAAACTCCAACAGGAACATGTGCCAATAACATGAACAGCCAATTTATGAAAGGAGAAACAGAAATGAGAACGATTCCTAGTAAAAAAGAAATTCAATCTTAGTAGTAATCAAAGAAATGCAAATTAAAATAGCAATTGCCAAGGATCAAAAAAGAATAATATACAGTGTTGGCAATGAGTACTCTCATATACTGCTAAGAAACTCTAAATTGGTATGATCTTTCTGGAGGACATTTTGGCAACATGTACAAAAGGTTCCAAAATGTGCACACATTATTTCTAGGAATTTATCCTCAAAATACAATCAGAGATGTTCACACAAAAATACAAGTATGGATTTACTGCACTGTTGTTTGTAATCAGGAAAAATTTGCAACTATCTCCATATTTAGTTTTCAACAGCTATTAGAAAAAAACAGCAACAGAGAATACCTCCTGTACCATCCCAGATCCCTCAAAATGTCAAAGATTAAAAACAGAAAAAAATCTCTTAACAGTTCTGGAAAATGATTAAGAAGACCATCAATGGACAGACTATCTGCAGAACTATATTGGAAGACAGAAAGGAAGGGAACAGATCAAAGGGATAAAGAAGATTGGAGAAAAGCAGCCCCAAACACATCAGGCTGTGGCAAAGGCAGGGACAGTTCATGGGGTCACCAGGCCCACAGTCGAGAGGCCATTACGAGTCACGGTGGTGGAGAATATCTGCTGGCCGGGGAAAACATTCCCACTGGGTTGCTAAATTAAAGAAGCCGTTTCTATAGTAAGAGCATGTATTCATTTATGCAAGTTCACTCATATGTATTGAAAAAACTGTAAAGACATATGCCTATAGATGTTAACACTGACCTTTCACTGGGTAGTTATGGCCAATTTTTAATTTTCCTTTTTGTTCTTCTGTGTTTTCCAATTTTTCTGCATTGAGTATATATCAACATTATGGTTAGAAAACAATAATGAGTATTTTAAAACAAAGAAGCAAAAAATAATAACAAAGAGAACTTAAACTTTTTATGTAAGAAATGAACTACAATCTTATTATTTTTCTTTTGAATTCCTGCAGTAACCTTCTGGCTGGTTTCCCAGACTCTAGTCTGCTCGTCCCAATCAGCCTTCAAGATTGCTACCATCTCTCACTGCCGATTTGAAACCTTCTGTGGCTCCCTGCTTCCTACTGCTGACAGATGAAGTCCAAACATGGAGGCATGTGGGGCCTTCACCATTCCTTCCCCCAACCCATTCTCCCCTTCTCGCCCTACACACTGAACTGTCCAGCCCTAACTACTTACAATTTCCTGAAGGTTCCACATACCTTCCAACTCTACTCCTTTGCTCACATAGCCCTGGCATTACCCAAGCCTGGCAGATGGGCCTTGGGGAGAAACCGCAGCCAGAATTACCAGAATAGCTCTGGGGACCCACACATGACAAGATGCGCCGCCTTGTTAGCCAAGCTCAGCCAAGGCTGAAACAAAGTCTCCTGGGACACCTTGGTAGGAGCAGGTGTGGAGGGACAGTGCTGGGCTCTGAGATTTGGGATCTGGGAAGATCATAAGACTTAAATGCAGAATCCCACAGCAAAAACTCCAGGGGACTGTGAGGAGCTCTGCTTGAGACATGGGTTGCTTGGACCAGATACCTACCTCCTTGCTCCTGTGGTGAGTGTTGGGCAGGATGGATGGGGGATACTGGCCCAGGCCCGCGGCCTCCTTCTCTCCACAAGGGGAGGTACAAACCTGGGTTCACACCCACCTATACCTGCCACCGCTTGGTGAAGCCTTGGCAAAGTGACTTAATCCTTCCTGAGTCAGTCTGTTCTTCCAAATGGAGACGGACCATGCTGGGCGACTGAATGTCATCGCCTGCACACAGTAGGTGCCCCATAAATGGCAGTAGATGATGTCATAATTACATTTTCCTACCCAGAGGTCCTGGTGCAACAGCTGCTTTATGGGGATCGCCTCGTGCTCTGGGAACCTGGCCCAGGGACTGTGCAGGAGGCCCCAGGAAGTGTCCCTGGTGAGGGCTTTGAGGTGGATGGCCAGGCCCCCCCGCCACCAGAGACCTCCAGGATCTCCTTCTGGGCACTCACTCACCCCTGTGTTCCGGGGTCCACGCAGCCTGGGTGAAGATACATCTTATATCACAGCCCTGGTGAGCAGTGAGTGTGGCACTCACCCAGGCCCTGCATGAGCCCTGGGGCTAGCACCACAGACCCCCAGCCAAGCATCCCATCCTCTCTGAGCAGGGTCCAGGGCAGCTCCTTTCTTTTAAGAGTTGGGGTGTGTGAGGTGGGTGGGTGCTTGGCTCTGAAGACCTGCTGTGGAGTGTGAGAGAGGACACATCCACCATCTCCTCCCTGTTCTAGAGTGGAGGGTGGAGTGTAGTGGGCCATCTCTCCAAGGGCAGAGCTCTGAGCCAGACCAAGGCATTTAGCCTGCTTTTCTTCAGAAAGCTCAGCCACTGCAGCCACCCCTGGACAAGAAACCCTGGATGTGCCCCCAAATGTGTACACGCTGCCACCAGGATGGCAGAAGGACCGGAAACCGCAGGCCCTGACGGAGGGTGGTTCTCACCACGGTGGGTCTTCCCGCTCTGCAGGGATGGGTGGGCAGAGCACCTGCTAGTTGCCTGCACTTCCACCTGGGGGCATGCACATGAAGGAACAAGTGTTGCTTGAACCTCAGAGTCTGTCCCATGGAATCTCGGCCTCAGAAGCCTGAAGGTCTGCAGGGCCAATTCTTGACCTTGACCTGGAGTTTTTCCCATTGACTATCTGCACTGGACCAGGGCTTCAAGGAAAAGTCTATTGCCAGTACTACCCCCTACCCCTCATCCAGCCCCATCTGTTAAATGAACAGGCAGCCAAATGGCTTCATCCATCTCAGTGGTCCTCACACTTCAGTCCCTCCTGTACCCTCTTAGAGGCAATCTCACTGTGTACACGCACCACCTATGTGTTTGCTAGCTTAGTATTTTCCTCTAAACAGACTCATTTTTTAAATGAAGATTTCATTCTAAACAAGAACATCAATGAAGTTCAGTTTTGATGGGCTAGTAATTTTTCCCCCTGGTATATAATAACATAAATACACAATTATTAAAATTGTACAAAAATCATATCACATATACATACCACCCTGGGAAATAATGAAGCCCTCCCCTCAGCGCTAAAAAGGCTGCACAAATAGCTACCTGGGAGAGGGCAAGATGAATATGGAGCAGTCCCTGCTGGCTGGCCCACAGGTCTCTCACAGAGCAGGAGGTAAAAGCATTAAGAAGGAGAGGACGTTTCTCGCTTGGGGGCAGACAGCCAATCACCTAAGAGCATCAGCAAGTTTTTCAAATAGAAGCTGGGGCGCAGGGTGGGGCACTAGGACCGTCAGGATTAGAATCTGATCTGTCAGGAGTCCCCTCCTGCTTCCTAATGATAGAATATCTGCAGGTATGTGGGTGGCCCAGGTGATCCTGCAGCCTAGAGGAAAGCCAAGGACAGAGGTCAGAGGTGGCTCAGTGTGCCTGGCCCTTTTCTCTGATAAAGTGGGCCTAGGAGCACAGTGGCCTCAGCTGAAGGCTTCCCATTCCTCCAATACAGGGATTCTCAAACCCCAGAGGGTCTGACTCAGGGGACCTGGAGTGGAGCCCTCAAATTTGCTGCGAACAAGTTCCCAGGTGTTGGTATTGCTGATGCTGCTGGTCCAGGACCATCCTGCAAGAACTGCTTTAGAGGATGGGATTACCCGATCCTGGTAAGAGAGGATTCTGAAGTGATGACAACTCAGAATGAACATCCCAGGGAGCAAAACACGTAACTCAGACACAAACTACAGTGTGCTCATTCCCAATGCCCAACACTGACGCCACCCAGAAGAACCACATGGCAGGACCCCGGTCACTGCTGGTTCCAGTGGCCAGCCCAGAACTTTCCACTGAGATCTCTAGAAGAATCCTCCAACAACAAACAATGTCACATCCAAAACAAGACTCAGTTAATAGATGACAGAATGACCTGAGCTGAGTTCTGTGGGAATGTGACTTCCCAACTTTGCCAGTGCCTCCCTTCTTCCCCATGGCCCCAGCGACTCATGACAGGGACTGAGACTTCTCTGCACCCCTCTCACCCCCATCTACCATCCTAGCTGCAGTCAGACTGTGGGCCACAGAAAGGAAATCACTGTATTCACCCCTAAGAATCTGGCCTAATGGATAGAGATTGATTTACTGACATCCTTAGTGAACCCAGACGTGCCAGGCAGCATGCAGGGTGAGGGGACAGAAAGGCTCTTGTCCACTGGGGCCTTCCAGTCCAGTGGCAGCAGGTGACCGATGAGGAAGCAGATGGGGTATTTCTCTGCCCTGTGCAAGGAGCTGGTACAGAGTGAAGCCCGAGGGGAGAGAAGCACAGAGGCGGCACACCTGTCCCAGCCTGGGGAGGAAGGCGGAGCCAGGTGTGGGGGAGGACGCCTCACAGAGAGGAGCCAGCACAGAGAAGAGGCTGGACCAAAGGGGGAAGTGCCTGAGATGAGACAGAGAAGGAGGCCTCAGGGGATGTGAAGGGTCTCTGCGGCCACCCCAAGGAGCTCATCCCTGCTCAGAGCAGCAGAGAAGGGCTGACGATTCTACTAAGTTTGACTCCTTGATTAGAAGCAAGCACAGGGTCCCCTGCCCTCATCTTTGGGCATGTCCCCCAAGCTGTATAAGTGGCAACTTGAGAGGAGGTGACCAGAAACCACTTTGGTGGGGCAGATGGCAACCTGGCAAGCAGAGAAGGCGTCAAAGAGCTGCGGAGGGCCGAAGGGGTAGGCGCTTCGAAGAGGAAGCTCTGCAGATGGTGCCCTTTTGGTCTTGTACAGATCAAAGGCTTCGGTGGGTCCCGACTCTTGAGGGAGACTCTGGTGTGGAAAGGTCAGCCCCAGGAGCGCCGAGATCACTGAGGACCAGTGACTGGGCAGGGAGTGTCTGAGCCGGCTTGGAAGGAGGGGAGGAAAGGGGAGCCGTGCTCGTGGCAGGCACTACACCCCGCCACACAGCCGGGCTCCTGAATGGCAGCCAGCCATGCGTTAAGGAACCAGACTCTAGATGACAATAAAAATAACAGCCACCCCTTGCATGGTGCTTATTATGAGTCAGGCACTCCTCTTAGCACTTTAACTTTCTGAACATATATAATCCTCATAACCACACTTAGAGTTAACCATTATTATCCCCATTTTTAAGAGGAAGAAACTGAGGTACAAAGAAGCTCAGTAATTCTCATGGTCACACCTCTGGGAGTGGCAGGATCAGGGTCAATGACCAGATCTCCCTAAACCCTCACCACAGATTCCTTGAGCTAGGAGAGATCTTAGAGGTCAACTGACCCAACTCCCTTATCTTACAGAAGGGGAAACTTAGGCCTAGAGAGACTGAGTGATTTGTCCAACAGTACTTAGCTGGTTAGTTGCATCATGGAATCAGGAACCCAAAGAATAACTCAGTGAAGATGGTTTAGTAGAGCATAGAACCTGGAGCTGGGAGAAGAGGCTCAAATAGCCCTCTTGCTGTCTCTGTTGGTCCTCCCAGGCACCCCTACTCACTGCCTTCATCTCCACCTCATCCTTGCCTCCATCCTGTGCCTGCACTGCCCATGTGGATGCCACAGCACCCTGGCCTCTCACTCCCCTCGTCCCCTCCAACTTCAGGGTTGCTTTCATTTGACATTCCTTCCAGTGTACCAGTCTGGAACAGAAGTGCTTGATGCTGCGGATCGACCAGTTTCATAAAAGGAATCCAGTTTCCTTTGCACTCACAAAAAGCTGTTAGCCGCTGGCAAGTTTCCAGGGCCTGCACTCCAGCGATGCAGACCAGACATCGGGAGAGGGATGCCAAAGCCCTTGGGCACAGAGAGGAGTCAGCTGGGCTGAGAGATTTAAATTGAGAGGGGTTCTTGCCAGCAATACTACCAAGCAACATCCTGTCCTTAGAAAAGAGGTTTCCCGCTGAGATGCCCTGAAACCCAGCTGAGGGCTCTAACATAGCTGTGCAGGGACACAGATGTGGTACCAAACTGCCAACACCTGACCCCAGTGAGGACAGAGTAATGGCGAAAACACTGACCAATAGTCTGTCAGGCTTCCAGCCTGGGCTGGGCTCTTTACCAGCAAGTGCCCTGGGGCAAGAAGGCACCCACCCTCCATGACCTCAGTTTCCTCATCTGTAAAATGGGAACCATAGCCCCTCCCTACAGGGCAACCAGCTGTGAGAGTGTTGGGAAATCTATAAAGCACTCAACCAAATTGGGGCTGATCATTTATCCTCTTTACACCAAAGATTTGGGGTTTTTCAAACCTCCAAGGCTACACACAGGTAGTTCCCATGTGACTGCAGGAAGTTATAGATGGAAAGAAGGAGCAATGGGAGGTCTGGACTAGGCATCCAGACTCCAGGATTCAGTCCTAACTTCTCTGCCAACAATCTTTCATGGCTTCGGAGGTGCTTTGAAACCCTGAACTTTGTTCCTTCTCCTCTCTGGGCCTCAGTCTCCCCTTCTATACAATGAGGAGGTTGGGGGAGCTGTCTCTAAGGGCCCCTCAGGCTCTGTCAGACAAAGACTCCCCTGGAAAAAAAGCAGGTCCCTCCAAATCTCGGCAGAGTCTCATGTTAATGGGACCACAGGACTGGCCCTCCCCACCCTCCCCGTTGAACTGTTTCACACTCATTTCAGAACATTTGTGGCTGCTGTATAAAGGGCAGGCTTCCAGCAAAAGCCTCTTCAGTGTTTGGCAGTGAGTCACTCCCACTGGAGGTGAAGTTCCCCTTGTGCCTCTCCCTAGGGACTGGGAAACAGAGGTGGGAAGATCAGGACCATCTTGTCAGGGAAAAGCTGGCCTTGTTTGGATGACTGCAGATGGTGGGGCCAAACACGTCTGCTTTTCAAGCACCTCTGAAAACATCCCTCTCTGTGCATAAACTATAGTTTACAAAGCTCTTTAAATTCATGACTCATCTGATTTTGGCAACAACTCTGCAGGAATAGGCATGGGAAGGGTTACTGTCCCCATCTTATAGGGGAGGAAACCACAGCTCAGAGAAGTGAGGTGACTTCTCCAAGGTAGCACAGCCAAAGCATGGAGTGGCCTCTCCTTCCCAAAGGAGAAACGGGGCAGAGCTTCAGAAAGGTAAGCGCAGAGCTGGAGTGGAAACCAGGTCTGTGATCCCCAGCCCTGCTATGCTCTCCCCGCCCATCCCCCGCCCCACACTGGCAGAAGGGGCGTGTCCTCCCTGACTCCTCTCACTGAGGTCTGCCTGGACACCCGCCTCATACATTTCCCCCCAAATCAGCTCACAGTTGTTTTTTATCTCTTGGGCTGCTAAGCACACCTGGAATGTCTTACCTTGTTGGGAGGCTCCATGTATCAAGAGCACACATAGGAGAAGATAGGAAAGTAGGAACTATAAAGAGACTAGGAAGAAAAACAAGAAACCATTCTGCACTCAGCTGAGTGGAGAAAACTTCTTAAAGATTTGCAAATAGTAAAGATATGTGGAAATGGGAATTTTCAAATGTCGTTGGAGGGACTAGAAATTGGAACAGCCTTTCTGGAGGTCAGTTTGTCTCAACATTTTAAAGGACCCAATAATTCCCCTTCTAGAAATCTATTATGAAGATGCACACCTAGGTGGGAAGGTGTTGGCTGTGATATCAAAAAGCTGTAAACATTCAATAAATTACCATCTATCCATGGGACACAACACCGTGGCCCATTAATAAGAACGAAGTCAATCAAGATCTCTAAGGTCTGTTGTAAAGTGAAAAATGCAAACTATCTAGTATGAGGACATTTGGGTTTAAATATATTGAAAAAGGTCTGGGCAGATGAACACTACACAGAAAGCAGGACTTCACTTGGAAGAGAAAGTGGATTTAGAGGGATTGGGTAAAGCAGCCCTTTTCTTTTTTTACTATATATAATGTGGCTTTTTTGTTGCTGTTATTGTTGCAACAATAAACCCCAGAACACCAAGTACTGATGTATACGTGTAAGTCATTAAAGCAAACAAACAAAACCAGAAAAACCACCCAATCCACAGTGACTTTGGAAACTTCATTCCAAGCCAGCTCCTCCCCAAACCCTCCTCACAGGAGAAAGGCTCTTGGCGGCACCTCGTGATTTTAGACGGCCACTATAGGTAAGCAGCAAGGACAACACACTACAGGGGCAGTGAGGGAACAGACCACGCGATTTAGCCAAACGGCACAACGGAAAAGAGGGTTCCACTCCTGAGCTGTGCAGGTTGGAGGCCTTCACCTGTCCCGCGCACAATCGAATTCCTCAACAGCTTAAAGGCCCCGTGTCAGAGCCCATCCCTGATTGAGCTGTCTTGCCCCTTGCCCGGAGGTGGGTGAGATCGTGCCTCTCGGCAGAGCGTACCTCGGAGAAGCGCTGCACGTCCTGGGTCAGTGTGCCCACTCGCTTCCACTGGTAGTGCTTCAACAACTTCAGGATGGCTGGATTCACTGCGTTATCTGATGGGACCGTCCGAAAGAAGTAGGGGTATTTTTTCTTATCTGCTAGAACAGGCGTGGTGGCAGCAAAAGAGAGCTGAAAATACAAAAGAGACAGCACTTTTACTGGGGGGACCTCAGAGCTGTGGGCCCAGGATCTTTCCTAAGGGAACAGAGGTCTTTAGTTCTCACTCGAGGTACAAACACACAGGCAAAATATTTTTAAACCTTCTTAGTGCAAAAGTAACAAGTTATAATTGAAGGGAAGGTTTTTAAAAATGCAAAATAAGGAGAAAGAACCATCATTAATGTTGTAGTCTAGCTCCTTCTGATCCTTCTTCCATGCACGGCAATGTTTTAAAAAAAGATTCTTGAGATCATTCTACATACACATTTGAACTGTTTATTCCCTCACTTAACATTATCCTACAAGCATTTAACCGTCCTGTTAAAACTTCTTGTAAACATTTTAACATGTAAACTTTTTAATAGCAGCATAATATTCTAGCATATGAACATAGCATAATTCACTGAATCATGTTTAATTTGGGGGCATTTAGACTGTTTCTAATTTGTCATTATTGTCATATTATTCTACAAGCATCTTTGTGCTTGGCACTTTTCCCCTATATTTCAGGCTATTTCTGTAGGATAGAGTCTAGGATGTGAAATTTCCCAGATAAAGGATGTGAGCTTTTAAAGACTTGATATTTATTTCCAAAAAGGATTGCATCAATTTACACACCCACTAGACAGTTATAATTAGAGGGCCAATCTCACCACACTCTTATCAACGGACAGAAATAAAACATCTTTCTATCTAATTTATTAATGATTTATCACTGCAGAACTGGAATCATATTGCATTCATTGGTTATACATAAGGTTGAACATTTTTCCATGTGGCCGATAACTAGTTGTATATCCTATTTTAGGAATTGCTTTTTTATGTCTCTTGTTTATTTTTTGAGTGGTATTCTAATGCTTTTCTTATTGAATTTAATGAAGACTATTATACGTACAGCATTCAAACTCAGGCTATTACAGTTGCTGCAAATATCCCAGTTTGTTTGCTTTTACATTTTGTGTATGTATATTTTAATTTACACTCAGTAGTCAAATCTGTCCATCTTTCCCTTTATTAGTCCTTCTTTTTTTAAGTGCCAGTGAGTTGCTAAATTGGATTTTAATTATCTGTCCTACAGGGCACAGCTTAAATGTCACCTCTTCTATAACATTTCCTCTGATCTCTGCTTTCTCTTTCCCTCAGCCTCATCCACAGAAGGTGGTTATCAAATTTTTTGATCTTTGCAGTGTGATGGTAGAAAAATGGCATCTTCTTGTAGTTCTGATTTGCATTTACCTTATTATGAGTGAGGTTGAGTATCTCTCTTATGTTTAAGAGCAATTTGCAGTTTCTTTCTGGAAAGTGTTCACATCCTTTGCTTGTTCTCCAATTGTACTCTGAGTCTTTTTCTTATCGATTAGTAGTAATCACTTATTGATTAGTGATCTTTTATAGTAGGGAGATTAACCCTTTGTGATATAAGTTGCTAATTCTCCCCCAGTTTGTACTTTTTCTTTTGCTGTTTCTCATGGTGTCTTTTGCCATATAGAAGTATTTTTTTTAATGTGGCTGAATTATTAATTTTTTTTTCTTTCTGTCTTCGGGTTTTATGCTATATTTAGAAAGGCCTTTCCCACTCTGAGATTATAAAAGAATTCCTCCATGGTTCCTTCTAGTCTGTCTGTCATCCTCCCCTGTCTGTCCTCACGGGTTTGTCGCCTGGTGTGAGAGAATGGAGGAGACCCAGTACCCGCATGTGATGAGCGCCTTCCAGCACAGGTTCAAGAACAGGCTGACTTGGTTGGCCGTTAGGCTTTATAAGATCCTGTGGTCCCTGACAAATCGTTTTGTTTTTCATGTGTCTAGCAAGTATTTAATAAACTCTTGTATAGTAATTTTTTTGTTGTTGGGTACTGATAGCTCCAGAATTTTGTGACCACTGTTGTGGTTATGTCTGTGCATCACTAGTTAATGTTACTTTATCTAACCTTATTCAGCATGCTTCATTCACCAAACTTTGTGCTCAAAATACATAAATACAATTTTATTTTATTTTATTTTTGGCCGCACTGCACGGCTTGCGGGATCTTAGTTCCCTGACCAGGGATTGAACCCATGCCCTCAGTAGTGAAAGTTCTGAGTCCTTACCACTGGACCGCCAGGGAATTCCCAATACTATTTTTAAAAAATAGTATTTCCTTCCTTCTCTTGTTTCATTTAAATCTTTGATCCAGAGAGGGCAAGGCTGAGCAAGATCACTCTTTGATGCCACCGGCCTTCCTTCCCCACCCTTGCTGTCTCAGCAGCTCTAGATCCAATACATCTCAGAGTCCAACTTTAACATCCAGGGAAGTAACATCCTGGCACCCTCAGGCCCCAGCTGAAGTTGCTTTACTGCTCCTCCTGTCACCTGAGGAAGCACTTCTTTTCCCCCCAAGACTTTAGCAGAGCAGGGCAGTGGAGATCTTGTCCCTTTCCCTGATCTGTCGCAGACGGTAGATGGCCACTACCTAGGATCCCTGGATCTCCTGCATCCACTCAGCAGTCTCAGCTGGTCCTGTTTGTTGGAGCTGAACATACAACAACCCATCAGCTGTCACCTGGAGCTAGAGAGCACCTATAGGAACCAATTTCTAAGATCCCCACAGAGACAGGACATCTTCCCAAGACTGGTAAAGGTCAAGGATAGATCAACTGTTAAAAAAAAATTCTGGGTAGAATAAGGCCCAATGAGAGAGGAAAATCCCAGCTGGATATATTGAGGACACTCAAATCCAGAGCTGTCCAGCAAGGGAAGGCCTGCTGTTGGAAGTAGCGAGATCCCTGTGTCTGGAGGTGCGCAAACGGAGGCTATGGCCTAGAAAGAACGCAGAGGGGCTGCAAAGTGTCTGAGAACTCCTTAAAAACTGTATGAAAAAGCTTGTGTGGGCATGTATGTGCATACAGACACACACATTTTTCTGAAAAGAGGATCCATGGCTTCCATCAGATTCACAAAGAGAATCCTAGAACCAAACACGGTCAGCACCCCTGCCCCTTCAGGTGATACTTAGGTCACACAGCGAGTGTAAGAAATAGAAGCTTTCTACAGTCTGCTCAAACCTAGTGTCTTATTCTTCTCTCAAGATTAAAATAACACTTCCAGCTTCCTATGGTCAGTGTAAGAAGGAGCTATTAGAAAAATCAGGCAGCAACTATTTCAGGACCTGGGATTGGTATATGTGCAATTGCATCCCCCCAAATGCTTATCTGATACAATTTGGAAAATTTTGGTTTTCTGATGCGATTTCTGAATCACACTCTGGTTGATACTTTGCTGTTATTGTCCCATTAGTTCCAGGTCCACAATTAATTGTTGCTTGAACAACCTCATATGTTTGCCCTATAGGTAATTAGAGTGGTTACTGTTCAGTGAATAAATGGCCCATTGTGTTTACAATGGGCTTGGAGTACAATATATGCCCCGGGTCTAAATCATGTTGGGTGCAAAATATTAACTGGCACTGACATTTTCTGCACCATTTGAGATAATGCACACTTTGATTAGATTGCTTCGCATCACTGTTCCTCTAGCTTTAGCCTCCTAAACCTTTCTTCCACTGGGCAAAGACTGCAGGTGCCAGGTAGCACTGCTGAACTCCAGAACTGGAGAAACCTGAGAAATCATCTAGCTCTGGAGTTCTCTACTCTGGCTACACGTTGGAATCACATGGGGATATTTTAAAAAATATTGATGACTTGGTCCCACTCCAAACCAAGTGAATCAGAATCTCTGGGCATAGAGCCCAGGCATCAGTATAATTTTAAAACTTCCCAAGGTGATTACAATGCCCAGTGAAGGTTGAGAACCACTGATACAGCTCAACAGCCCTAGCTTTGAATATGCAGACCAAGGCCCAGAAATGGAAAGCTATTGAGATACCCAGCAAAGTCAGTAAGAGGTAAAAGCAGAATTCGTATCCAGGCCTAAAGGACTCTAAGACCAATGCTCTCTCTCCCTCTGATGGCTGTCCCCTGCATCCTATGAGCTTGCCAGGCCTTCCTCCCCCAGCACAGTCACCCAGCATCTGCAACAACAGCCCTGTTGGCATCAGCGCCCTAACTCGAAGACCCAATCTTTCTGGGCTCTCCTGCCTTACTTCACACACCCAAGTTCATTTCTAAGCAGACTGTGATTGAGGCTTCAAGTTAATCCCTAACCAAGGATTATTTATTTCAGAGAGTACTTTTTATTTTACAATTTTGTTATCATTTCTAGTTTTATTGCATTGTCTTGAGAATTTGGTGTGTACAGTGTCTGCTTTCGGAATTTATTGAGGTTTTTTTTTGGTGGCCTATATACAATCAATTTTTGTGAAAGTCCCATGTTGGCCAGAATAACAGATGCAGTCTCTAGTTGTAAGCTATAAAATTCTTTATCAGACTTCTGATGTATAAGAGATATAATCCAGCTAACCAATTACATTATTAACACATGCTTTGTATTTTTGCTTACTTGACCTATCAAAGACTGAGAGGTATGTTAAGATTTCTCTATTGTCTCTGACAATTTCTCCATGTTATTCAAATGTTTTGCTTTATATGCTTTGATTTTATGTTGTTTTGAGGATAAGTGTTCATTACACCTTTATTTTTCAGCAATGTATACACTTCCCTGGTGCAAACAGCAGGTACTTAATAGATAATTACTGAATGAACTGAGAATTAAAATATTTATCAAGGTAAAATAACCCTGTTTGTCATTTTATTGCTGTTTGTTTCATATAATATCTTGCTCAATATTAATATTGAATTAGTATCTCATTTGATATTAACATTGAAACCTTTATTTTTTGCTTGCATTTGCCTGCCATAGCTCTGATTCTCCTTTTATTTGTATTCCATTAAGATTGTTTTTAAGCATATTTCTTGAAATGAGTACATGAATGGATTTTAAAATATATGCTTATTGCTGCAATAAATACTTGGTCTTGCTTTCATCATCTTGTTGGCAGTCTTATTCTTTTTTTTTTTTAATGTTTCCTTTTGTTCCCTTTGGTATTCAGACTTCTCCATTCTGAATATATTAATCTTGCTTCTTGTCTTAACCTGCTAGAACATCTTTTCATATTGTGAAGGAGGGTAAAGGGTTGAAAATTTGCTTAGGAAGACCCTCTGCTTCTTTGACACATGGTAGAATTTATCTGGATATAAAATTCTTGGGCTACCATTTTTTTCCTTTGAAACTACAAAGCGATGCAGAGGAGAAATCCAGGGATATTTTGATTCTTGTTCATTTGTAGGTATCTGATTTTCTCTGGATGCCTGAAGGATTTTTTTTCTTTATTCTTAGAATTCAAAAAATTTGCCTAAATAGATGTGGGTGTGGCACTCTTGATTATATCTGGAATACAGGGAGTCCTTCAATCTATACCCTCAAGTCTTTTAACTAAAAAAAAAAAAATATATATATATATATAAATATATACACACACATGTATATATACACATAAGTATAAATATACTATATAAATATAGCACTTATATATAAAATATAATACTAGGCATTTATTATATTTATATTACATTAATATTCATATATATTCTTGCCTCTCCACTGGAATACCTGATTATCTATGTGTTGTCTTTCATTTCCCAAATCCATACCTATCATATTTTTTCCATGATTTCATCTCTTGGTCCTTGTCCTCTGCATTCTGGAAGACCATCTTATTTTATTCTATCTCTTCTATTACAGGGTATGTGCATATTCAGTTTCATTAATTTCTGGTAAAATGGCCGTATCATCCACAGTCACAGCGGCAGAGCACCAGGGTTCTCATTTCTTCACGTAGTGACCAATATTTGGTATTATCTGACTTTCTACATTTTTGCTCAACTTTCAGGGATAAAAAAGTAGCACTTCATTATTAATTGATTTTGTAGCCCTTTGACAACGATGTGGTTGAGTAGCTATACAGACACGTTAGCCATTTAAGTTCTTTGTTTGGTGGGTTTGCTGATTTGCTTTTCAACAGTCTCAGTCTTAGTGTTACTGTCCTTGACAAACTTTTATTGTTATTGACTTCTTCCATTTCCTAGTAATTTTTTATCATCAGTAACCCTTTTTGTCCCATCCTCTTATCTCATGTTTCATGGAGACCATGTCTTTTCTGCATATGACTGAGGATGCCAGAAGTCTTTCTAAAGTTTTCTTCTTTATCCTAGAACAGCTCATCTTCAGAGCTGGACTCTTCCTCTACTTCTGGGTACTGTGCACCTTTTATTATTCTTGTGGTACTTTTTCAAAGGCTGAATGTTAGGTGTTTTCAGTGCACTCATCCTCAAAAGCAAGGCAGGCATTTTCAGAGGTGGCCTATCAAAAGACAATATATGGATTGCCCTTGGCCCTGTTTTCTGTCTGTTTACATTATAATTGAGTATTTTTTTCTCAGAAATCTGGAGAAGAAATATTCAAGAACAGATTTTGGTGTCTAGTATGCTCCCACCTTACACAGTTCTGTATTAATGAGCAGCTAATTTTCTGAAACTGTGGATCAGCACAATACATTAAATTCCTGTCATGCATTGCTGCCAGGGATTTTCTTTTCTATAAAGATTTGAGAGGTTTCTTGTGCCCTCCTGTCCACTCCTTATCTAGCTTTTTCTAGGAATTTATAGCTCTGTTTGAATTTAGAAAAAAGCATCTTGGTTGCCTCAAAGAACAGCAACTGTGACTAGAGGCATAGCTGTCCAATTTTCTGATTGGTAGAAGCCCTGGGTCCCTAACAGACTGTGGAGGAGAGAGGGAAAAGTATGTCTATTATTTTTCAGGGCAGTTGTAATTTTATGAGGCAAGGTTCCAAGTGCCAAGAGGCAAAATTTGGTAGGATTTTCTCAATACTGTCCCATCTACTTTATAACCATGAAGCTACCAAACATCTAGGCTGTCAGTGAGTCTTACAGTCCCTTAGTTCTTTGAAGTAGGATATACTATCCATTTCACAACTAAAGAAACCGTGGCCCAGAAAGGTGACATAAGCCATGCAAGGTCAGTACGGGAAATATGGAATTGGTCTTTTGACTTCATATTTGGTCCTCTTTCTTCAACCAGCTCTGACCCATCAGTCCCAGGTGAGACGGGGCAACAATCCAGGGCTTGGTCTTTCTTCTGAGACCTGCCAGCACAGGGAACAGACAGTTTATTTCAAGGCTTCCAGAGTCTCTCAAACATAGCAAGTGTCCATGGTGGGCATGGCTGGTCCTGGGAGATTCTGGGGGGACACACCCTTAACAAGCAAAGTGGGATGGGAAGACAGCCATCAGCGTCTCTCTCTGAGCTCTGGCTTGCCATGGAATATTCTGTGAAAGTTTAGGGTCTGCCTACTGAACTGTGAGTCTCCTTCACATTAAGGGCCCACAGGCAGAGAGAACAGGATAGTGAAGACAACTACAGTGGCACTTCAGGGAGCTGGGAAACCGGGCTTACCCCTGTCTCTATGGCTTTGAGAACAAGGCAGAGTATTTCCCCTCTGTGGGTGTCTGTTTTTCTCATCTCTAAAAACGATGGGTTGAAGCAAAGATTTCAAAGGTTCTTTTTTTTTTTTTTTTTTTTTTATTTATTATTTTTGGCTGTGTTGGGTCTTCGTTTCTGTGTGAGGGCTTTCTCCAGTTGCGGCGAGTGGGGGCCACTCTTCATCGCGATGCGCGGGCCTCTCACTATCGCGGCCTCTCTTGTTGTGGAGCAGAGGCTCCAGACGCTCAGGCTCAGTAGTTGTGGCTCACGGGCCCAGTTGCTCCGCGGCATGTGGGATCTTCCCAGACCAGGGCTCAAACCCGTGTCCCCTGCATTGGCAGGCAGATTCTCAACCACTGCACCACCAGGGAAGCCCCCAAAGGTTCTTTGCAACCACACAAGTCTATACTTCTCTCTCCAGCAACTGAGGAAAATGATTAAGGAGTTTGTTAGTTTTGTGGGGGTGTGTGTTTCATTTGATCTGACATTGTATTTCACTTCTCTTTGCAGATTCAAGTCTAGATGAAAAATGTGAATACACCTCCCAATTTCAGGATCTTTATTAAATTCTCAGCCACTGATGAATTCTTCTCTAAATGCAATTCCTTCTTTACCTAGTTTGGGGCCTCAGAGTTTAACTTTTCTGCAGAAATAAACCATTTTTCAGGTGGAAAGTTAACCAAGAGCGCCCCTAGTTGCTAAATCCTAGGTGAGAAGTGTGGGCCAGATGCCAGGGGGGAGAAGATGATTGAGGCTTGCTCTTTTCTCCATTCCGTTTAATCTTCTTCCACGGGTTTGCTGACTGTTTCTGTAATTAAATGAGGGAGGTATTTGTCATCTAGGGTTCCTTTCAGCCAAGATGAATGGAATGCAACTTTCTCAGGAAGCTTCTGACAAAACCCTGTTTGTGGCCAGTGCCAGGACATATACAAAGGCACCGGGCTGTGTGCGTTGGGAACTGGGCTCCACTTCAGATCTGCGCCAGGTCACCGCTGCACCCAAGCCCTGGCAAAAAACTGTTTGGACACAAAGTGCCTCAACATAGACGCCCGTGAGATTAACGTGATGTGGGGTGGCCGCAAAACATTTCCCAAGTTAAGGAGGGAAAATGAAAGTCTGGCATTTGGGCGAATTCTTGGGGCCCCACTCCAACCAAGGCCTGCTGGGCAGCGTGCATAGACTTGCTCTGAGGCTTGAAACCTCTTCTGGAACCTCCCGAGGACAATCACCGCTCCTTCCTGCTGATGAATTTTAGTTTTAATCACTCAGAGATGCACAGCAGTTCCGTTTTTACCACCCACGTCCATCGCCGTATCCTTACTGGGGACTTGCAACAATTCGTGAGGGAGGTTGGGAAGGCATAATTGTCTTTGTTCCTCGTGGAGAAACCGAGGCTCAGAAAGGCACAGTGCCGTGCCCAAGGCCCGCATGGCCAGCAAGGGGCAAAGTGGGATTTGAACTCAGATATTTTGACTCCTTCAAGGTATTGCCTAGCGAGCACCTGCCGTGGGGCAAGCATTGTGTGGAGGGCTTGGTGTGAAGGGTTCACTTTGTCATTGAATGTGCAAAACCACCTTATGAGGTAGACACTATTTTGATCTGCATTTTTCAGATGAGGAGACTGAGGCTCAGAGAGGTTAAGTCACTTGCATGTGGTCACACAGCAAGAGACTGGCAGAGCAGGGAGACTAACATCACAGGCTTTACTCATTCCACAGACTGCTATGCTTCTTCTCTGTGATTAACAATTTCCAAAACTCATTTACGGCTTTAGTCTAACTTTGATCCTCACAAAAACCCATGATACAGATAGAGTAGACTTTATTGCCCTCATTTTATAGATGAGGAAACTGAAGCTCAAAGAGATAAGTGACTTGCTCAGAGTCCCATGTTAGCAAATGGCAAGGCTAGGGCTCAAACTTGGGACCTTTGCTCTTGAAATGTGGTTCATCTCTCCAGTGACAAGGCTGCTTCTTAGGGAGGTACCCAGGTACAAGATGAGAAAGCAACTGGGGCCATTTAAAAGAAGAGAGAAGAAAAGAAAGAAGATTTGCTTAAAAGAAAAAACAATACTGAATCCGTGGCTTATTATGCTTCGACTGCCTAAGATGTTCCAATTCAATTATATGAAAC
Source organism: Balaenoptera physalus (assembly GCF_965194825.1). NCBI lineage: Eukaryota > Metazoa > Chordata > Mammalia > Artiodactyla > Balaenopteridae > Balaenoptera > Balaenoptera physalus. Next base: position 33,418,783 of record NC_138886.1, on the reverse strand, counting down.
AGAACTCGTATGTATATTTGATTTTTTATTGAAGATAAAATTCTTCACATTTTTCTTTTTTAAACTTTTATTAGGAAATATAAACTACATATATAAGTGTGTAAAATATATATGTTCAGTTCAAAGAGTAATAATAAAATCAATATCCAACTGTCCATCACCGGTTTAAGAGAAATAGCTTTTACTTATGTGTAAATATTAAATTGCAAAGTAACTAAATTTTTTGCTCTTTAAGATACAATTTTTTCCATGTGGCATTCTGTGATTTTTATTTCCTTCTTCACTCCCCTCTACAACATTTCTATCATTGTTTTATGTAAAGAAGGTTGCAAAATAAATATTACCTCCTCAAATCCTTCTTTTCCCCTTTATAAGTAAACAATAGGAGTAAAATACAGAAAGAGCAAAACTAAGCCAGTACTGAGAAAGCGGTATGGTCCATAGGGGTCAGAATTTGGAGTTTCAGCTTGGACGGGCTAAGTCTGCATGCCAGCTCCACCACTCACTATGCAACTTCAGGAACATTACTTCACCTTTTGGGATCGGTCCCCTCTATAAACCAGGGTGACAAGCCCCCCCCCCAATCTTAGAGCTATTCTGAGGATCAGAATAACACAGGCGCCCAACTAATGATTGTTAATGTTAGATCACGGCTTCTAGACTTAGAAGTTATGAGAATTGGATGGTATTTCTTACAATTATGAAAACCCTTTTAACTTACAAAGCCCTTTCCTTCAATAACACCTCAACCCTGCGGAGGGCAGAGTGGAGAAGAGTTTACCCATTTTACAGATAAGAGACCTCAGAGAATGGAAGGGTTTGCTCACAGTGACGTGGCTACTACCAGACTGAGAAATAATTCTAAATTGGCCTTCTAAATACTAACCTAGCAATTTTAAAATGTCTTGTTAATTAAATATAATAATGATTATTATATTGCTTGTTTAATTGTGTACAATTAGAACATATGTCTTTAATTTTCTCTTAAACGTCTGATAAGACGCTTCATTCATTTCTCCCTTATAGCTGTGTAGGTGACAAATACAGGAAATTAACAAGTCACATTAGAAGACTCTTTGGTTTCTTCAGCTCCTTTGCACTTTGCTTTCAGCTGATGTCTTCAGGGGTAAGAAGCACTCTCATGTGATCACAGCTGTGAAGCCAACTGCTTTTTAATTACCACACTGCAAAAATCATGTCTCCTCATGTCAATTTAGCACCTCTAATTAGTCAATAGGTTGACATCACATCTATGGAGGGGAAAGGTGTGCTGGGGCCCAGCATGATGCTTGCAGTGGGAGAGGATGCAGCATTTCCATCTGCTGGATTCTCCCTTCTCTTCAGGGCCAGCTCCTATTCATCTGTCCAGGCCTGCTCACAGCCACCTCCTCCATGTAGCCTTCCCTGCCATCCCTCAGTTCTTCCAGCACTGTTTCCTCCCCTTGCTGTGGCATGCTGAGAAGTAACTGATAGCCAGGCCCATTTCACTGACTGGTCTGTGAGCATTTTGTGGGCTGTCTCCAATCCTCTCTGTAGCCATGGGAGAAGAGAGAGAAGAGGAGGGGCAAGGGAGGCAGTGGGAGCACAAAATGCCTCCATGCTTGCTTCCAGACAAGAGCTCACCATGGTTTTCATATAGAATGAGGCTGAAGAGGAAGGGAAGCACTGGTTTGTGTGTCTGAGAAAGACAGGGTTTTAGCTGGGCCTGTCACCTTGGAGCATCTAAAGGGAGTCCGGGGGGCTTCCCTGGTAGCGCAGTGGTTGAGAATCTGCCTGCCAATGCAGGGGGCATGAGTTTGAGCCCTGGTCTGGGAAGATCCCACATGCCGCGGAGCAACTAGGCCCGTGAACCACAAGTACTGAGCCTGCGCGTCTGGAGCCTGTGCTCCGCAACAAGAGAGGCCGCGATAGTGAGAGGCCCGCGCACCGCGATGAAGAGTGGCCCCCGCTTGCCGCAACTAGAGAAAGCCCTCGCACAGAAACGAAGACCCAACACAGCCAAAAATAAATATAAAAATAAATAAATAAATTATAAAGGGAGTCCGGGCAAAGCTCTGGGTAGCAGTACTCTACCCAGGAATCACTAAACCAGGACAGGCCAAGACTCCTGAGGGGGGCTGTGAGCCACCTGCCCACTGACACAGAGAGAGAGAGCACACAGAAAGGTCAGGAGGGTGGAGGTCGCCAGGCAACTCACAGCCCGGAAAACTGGGCTGTAAAAGAAGGGGTCATTGTAGGTTCCATTTATCCCTGTGAGCCAACACCTCCCATAACCAAGGAAAGGAGAGCAGAATGCTGGACCCCAGACCTCCGAGATTTGCTTCATGATCAGTCCTGGGGAAATTAAGTTAAATCAAGATAAAAGATTCAAAGGCCCTTTCCAAGAATGTGAAGTCTTCTTCAGTGGGACAGAGAAGGTCATCCTGGACCAGTGAGGCTGGGGCTGGGGGCACAAGGCAAGGAGCACGGGTATGTGGTTATGGAACATCAAGCCCCAACTCCTCCATGTATCAGCTGCACTTCCACTAGCAATCCATTAGGCCTCGGTCTCCCTACCCGTGAAATGGAGAGAATAAGTCCTGTCCTAACTCTCCAGGGCTCTTTTTTTTTTTTTTTTTCAAATGAGAACTTGGTTGTGAAAATGTTCTATAGGAAGTTAAGTCCTATGCTAATAGAAGGTGAGGGTTACAACACCCACCTGGTCAGCTCATCTCTCACCTTTTCTACTGCTCCAGCCTCCTTTCTCACCCTCTCACTCCAGCCTTCTACTTCCCAAAGCATACCAGGTTCTCTCTCATTCCCCCATGAAGAAGCCTTCCTGAACACCTCCCCACACCTCCAGTCTAGGCCAAGTGCACCTCCCCACCCCAGCCCCATCAGATCTATCACACTGTATTGTAATTGCATCCTTACTTCCCTCCATAAGACTGTAAGATAACAAACACTCAAGCTGTCACATAAGAAGCACTCAAACATTTCTCAAATAAATAGGAAAACTCAGATCAATGTATGACTATTTCAGGGAGGCTAATATGAACCAATAAAAGAAGAAATATTTAATAATAAGGTATTCAAGAATGAATCAAAACCTTGCAAAGCACTGAGTTCCCCATCACTGAAGGTATTCAAGGAGATGCTCAAGGGTTGTCCACCAGGGTCATGGAAGGGATTCCAAAACCGGCAAGGAGTTTGTATTTGTCAGTATTGTGTTTTATGTGCACTGCTGGTGGCATACCTAGTGATTTCAGGTGAGCCCCAGTCTAATATTTTATATGCTAATAGGTATGTTTTCTCTTTATTTACTCTTACACCTCTTCTTAGTAAATGATGCTGATTTTCCATTCATGGTATTTAAATAAAAGGATGAGTTGATTTAAAGGAAAATACTAAATAAATTAATAATACAAGTGTTATACAGATCTGGTAAAATCAAGAAAGTGATATGCAAATGATGTCTGGGAAACATGGGACTGCAGGTGCGTTAAGGAGTCTTAAAGAATATACGGCCCTCAGAAATAAAAATCTACTCAAATTTCCATCACTTTCCACTAAATTAAACCATAATATACATTTAAATGATGTGGAATGAGCTAGACTCTTAGCTAGGCAAGGGAGAATGGGCACTATCAGAAGTACCAAAAAGAGGGTGGATCTCTCAAATGAAAGAAATTAATTACATAGAAAAAAAGAGAAATAACTGTAGAAGTAGAAATGGCCTAAGAGGGTTGCCATATTTAGAAATATTGGGGACATACTTGTACTAAAAACTTATTCTTTCTTTATCTGAAATTCAAATTTAACTAGGCATCCTGTATTCTATCTGGTAACCCTAAGTAACCATCCAAGCCGGAGGTGGTAAATAGGCTTGAGTCTATGTTATATCATCAACAGGCTGACAGTGGCTGCCAAGAGAAGTGGGTTAAGTCAGTGAAGAGTGTGTGGTGATCAATTATGTTATGTCTGCCATTAGCACAGGAGGGGGAAAGTAATGGCACCAATGCATTCATTTATCTGCCATCCTGGGCTTGTCCAACTCCTTATTTTACACAATGAGGACCAGGGAAAACAAGGGACTTGCCCAGGCTCATCGCACAAGTCCACAGCTGGGCTGAGCTAAACTCATTTGCTGCTCCATGCTGCCTACTTGGAATCAAAACAGAGTGCTACCAACGCCATGATTATGTAATTTCAGACTACCCTCAGCAAGCATGACGACCCACGTCATCGGCCAGAACGCACACGGCCAGTCAATCCCTCCACCTGATCCAACTTATCATCATGACTACATTTGAATGCCCTAGAATAAGATAAAAGATGTGAAACGAAATCCATTTACGCCAAGAGAGTTCTGTTGAAGGAGAGATCGTTGCAACAGAAAGCACTCAAGGGTCTGAACTGCCGTGCTCCTCGTGTAATATCTTGAGGGCGCTCAGCAGTACAATTTTACATTTGACTCTTGCTTTATTACAAAGCAGATATTTTACCTACCATTCATTGAATTGGATGGAATGAACTAAATTTGTGATTTCTTCTTTATCTTTCTGTTCTTCCCTTCTCTTTCTGGGCCTGAGGTTCCTTACTGCTAAAATAAGGAGACTGCACCAGGTGGATTTTTATTTCAGCTCTAAAATTTCATGATTTTGTAATGCTATGTTTAATTTACAAACCAAGGCAAATTCTCTCTTTAGGCGAGAAAATGAAAATCACTGAATTAGAGACAACATTGCCAGAAGGGTTTTAAAACAGCCTCTCTCACAAAGAGAATTATTTAGTCTAATTGTTTTATGTCTCCATTTAGATATCAGCCTTTTACTTTCTGTTCGTCTTAATCAAGTTCATTCATTAGTATTCTCCTTCATTCAGTAAAGCTGTATTTTCTAGAAAAATTATAGATGTATTTTCCCTTTGACCCAGAAATCCCTCTTCTAGGAATTCACCCCCAACTTACACTGGCACAAATATGACATATGGCCAAGGTTATTCCAACAGATTGGAAACAACCCAAATGTCTATTGATAGCGGACTGGCTGTACAAATTATAGTATATCCACACAAAGAAGTGCTATGCAGTTGTAAAAAGAATAAAGAATGTCTTTACATAGTGATAAAACAGTAAGCTCCAGGAAAATAAAGTGAAAAAAGCAACGTGCCAAATAGCACATATACTATGCTAGCTTTTGCATAAGGAGAAAGAAAAATAAACACACACACATTTGTGCATATTTGCAACAAGAAACACTGGAAGAATATATTTAAAACTAATAAAAATGGTTATCTACAGAGGTGGCATGGAACAGAGAGAGGGAAGTTGGATCGGAGACAAGAATTCTCTACTTTGAATGCTTCCCCAGAGGTCATACAATCAGTTAAAAATATAACACCAAAAATAAGACCCTTAAACATAGATCTACCTGCTTTGAAGCAATTCAATAAATCATAATTGAACTCATCCAACTGGATATGTACAAAGCCATTGCAGAATAAGCTGAAACAGTATAATTACTTAGATAAAGAAGAGAAACAAATATTTAAAAATGCCTTAAACCACGTTTTGCAATCATTTAGCCTAGTAAGAGAGGATCTGGGAAACAGTAACTCTAGATAGGCTAGTTTGGATTGCAGCTAGTGGGAAAACGTCAATCAGAGGGAAATTAATTTAATTAAAATTTAAATTAAATTTTCTTAAAATTTAATTTGAAAAGTTATATATATTTTTAAAATTAATTTAATTAACAACAACAAAAAATCAATCCCTGAAAACTGAAAACAAAGGCACCTAAGAGTATATTAAAAAATAATTAAAAAAAAAAAGAGTATATCAAGTTGCTAATGTAATCACATGGAGAAAAATCTGTAAGGGGACTTCTGGACACATCTTTATTGTCCAAATAAGGAGGGATATAGTCCCTTCCCCACCCCCAACCCCACACACATTCACAGCTTTTTATTGTGAGAATATTCAAACCTACAAAAAAGTTGAAAGAACAGTACAATGAACACCATATACCTTTCACCATTCATCATTTCCCACATCTGCTTTCCTCTCTCTATAAACATATACATATATATAAGTACACATACACACAGAGAGACACACATATATGTACACGCACACACATGCACACGTTTTTGTTTTCAACACATTTGAAATTAACTTGTAAACATTTTGACACTTTACACCTAAATAGTTCAGAATGCATCTCCTAATAATGACATTCTCCGGTATCATTACAGCATCATTATCACACTTACAAAAATGAGTAGTAATTCAGTATCATCTAATGTATAGTCCACATTCAGATTTCTTTGATTTCCCTAATATGCCCTTTACATTTTAAGAATTCAGGATCCAATAAACACACGAGGCTTGCATTTGATTGCTGTATTTTTTTAGTCTCTTTTCATCTAGAACAGTCCTCTGCCCTTCTGCTGTTGTTCTTGTTTTCTGCAACATTAACTTTTTTGAAGAAGCCAGGCCAGGTGACTTGCAGGATGTCCTACATTTATGTGATTATCTCCTGATGCTCAGATTCAAATTTTAACATTTTTTTGTTTAAAAATTATATTTTCGACCTTAGTTCACTGCAAAAATCTAGAAGCAGTGAACCCCAGTAGCAATGAGCATACCTAGCATGCAGATTGTGGTTTCTAAATATGATTCCCCACCAGAAGGAATCAGGGATCCTTGGAGAAATGGCTGACTCCAAGTCTAAGCAGGTAAAATATTAAGCACCCAAACTGACAGCAGAGAAAGGAGGAAGGGAGAGAATGGGGCAGGAGGAGGAAAGAAAGGGTCAAAAGGGAACACTCTTTTGTAGAGAAGAACATCAGCTTAAATGTGGAAGGAAGAAGAGAATTAGAAAATGACCATTTTGCAACTCCAATGTAAGTTACAGTGATTCAGGCAAGGACCATCAATAGATGCTAAAACCATCGGGGGAAAGATCGTGGGGGACAGGATATTCACATGGTCTCAAAGTCTCACACCACAGATTATGTAATAATTATTAAGAGAAAAAGGTATCTTCACAATAAATCTAGCAGATACCACTGTAACCAAGTGATCAAATTTAGCATCATAGTTCAAACGTGGGCCTCTTGATGCAATGCACTGAGAAGATGATGTAAAAAATGTAGCTTAGGGCTTCCCTGGTGGCGCAGTGGTTGAGAATCTGCCTGCCAATGCAGGGGACACAGGTTCGAGCCCTGGTCTGGGAAGATTCCACATGCCGCGGAGCAACTGGGCCCGTGAGCCACAATTACTGAGCCTGCGCGTCTGGAGCCTGTGCTCCGCAACAAGAGAGGCCGCGATAGTGAGAAGCCCGCGCACCGCGATGAAGAGTGGCCCCCGCTCGCCGGAACTAGAGAAAGCCCTCGCACAGAAACGAAGACCCAACACAGCCAAAAATAAATGTAAATTAAAAAAAAAAAATGTAGCTTAATCTTGCCAAAACTGTTTAACCTGAATCTAATTGTGAAGAAACAATCAAACAAATCCAGATTCTGGATTTTGGGGACATTTTATAAAACAACTAGCTTGAGATTTTTAAGAAGGTCAATATCCTGAAAGCACCCCCCCCCAAAAAAAAGTAGGGGGGATATTCTAGGTTAAAGAAGACTAAGCACATGATGACAAATATAATGCATGCTCCCGGTTGGACCCTCGATCCCCTCCCACCCACCCCTACAAATAAATGGCAAAAGGGACATTTTGGGGACAACTGGGGAAATTTGAATATGGACCATATATTAGGTAATATTATTGTATCACCGTTAGTTTTTTAGATGTGATAATTATACTACGGTTATGTAAGAGAATTTAATTATTCTTAGGAGATTCATGTTGACATATTTAGGGATGAAATGTCATTGCATCTGCAAAGTATTGTCAAGTGCTTTTAACAAAAAACAAGTGCGTGTGCTGACGGGGTCAGGTAGGGGAGATAGAGGGAGAGGGAAATGCATACATGGCAAAATGCAAACAACTGGTGAATCTAGGTAAAGGGTATATGATGCTCATTGCACTTTTTTTGGTGGGTTTGAAATTTTTCAAAATTAAAAACTGGAAGAAAATTTGAAGGAAAGGCAGAAACATAAGTAGAGCAGCAAAAACTGCTTTAATGTCTGCATTAAAAAAAAATGTCTGCAACTGATTGGAATACAGTCCATTTAATATACTTTATCCATGAATTCATAATGTTACTTACCTAAAAGTGAGAGATTGAGAAAGAAGGAACCCCAAAACAAAAACAAAACAAGAATTCCTGGAGGTTCTCCTATATTCCAGGCCACATGCCTGGCTCTGGGATTCTAGCTGCCAGCAAAGGAGATGTGGTCTCACCCTCATGGAGGGAGCTGACAACTCTCAGGTAAGCTGGACCCTGAACTGGGAACTGAACCTGCAATGATGCTGCAGGGCAGGGAGAGATAGGTGCCACGGATGTCTCTAGCAGAGGCAGTGATCTGGCTGGAAAGGCTTCCCAGAGAAGTGGTGTTGAAACTGAGAACTGAGCAAAGATCCCTTTTTGCCAGTATGGGTGCTGGGTTGAGCCGGAGCTGCTTTGCTGTGCTGAGCGTCTACATACCCATTACTCTAGCAAGGGGCCTGGAGTTTCAAAAGACACCCAGGACGAGAAGGGAGCCATTTTCTGGTCACACAAAGCCAACATGCCATCTTAGAAGTAACCAGGACAGTGCCATGTAACAGCTTGTGTGGGAACTTGGGGGAACTTTGAGAAAATTATGCTTATATCTTCATTTGGGCATAATGTCTAAATAGTCATCTGACCTCAGATTGTTTTCCTCAAGTCGAGTGCTTCCTACTGTATAATGCTCAATCTCGGCATCATGGAAATAATCAATTATTTAATCCTCTTAGTAAACAGATTCAAAGCAAAAGCCTTCTGTATAATTCAAAATGAAAGTAGGCTATGCTCTATTAAAAAAAAAATCAAGCCATTCATTACAAAACCACCTAGAGTAGAACTCTAAGTACCATATGCTTGAAATATTTAGCATGTTATTGATTTTCATGACAACCAGTCCATCTATTTTCTGAGTTGAAAGAAACCATTCATTTTTTACATACAACAAGTTACTGGATGAGTAATAAGTTTAAAAGTGTGTGTGTGTGTGTGTGTGTGTGTGTTTGTGTCATAAATGATTTACAGGGAGAACACAGGTCTGCACAGAGAGGCTCACGCCAGCCTGTGTCATCATCTGCTGACAGGCAAGGTGGGCTGGGGAGGGGCCCCAGAGACTTGGAGGGAGCCTCCGTGGCCCCCACTTCTGCACCCCGAGGTCTGCTCACAGCAGGAAGCAGGGCAAGTCTTGCTCTTTGCATCTCACTTTCCTTATTCTGCCTCACTAGGACGATACCTGTTCTTCCTTCCCCACAGTGCTGCCCCAAGGACTGGATGAGGTTGTGAGTAGCAGTGCGCTTAGTGGATGCCAGCATGGACTCCAGAACCACTTCATCCTGGCAAGCCCTTGCGAGACACCCAACCTTTCTGTGCTTCCATTTCTTCATCTGTGAAATGAGGAGGGTAGGGTCCAGCTCATAGGGTTGGTGTGTAGAGGAAATGAGTTCATTTATGCGCAGTGTTTAGAACCATGCCTGCCCCACGGCCAAGGCCATTGAAACGTAGGCCAGTAGTACACAAATTGGTTTTGTAACGTGCCACCCAGATGTGTTCATTCATGCTTTTTGAGCACCTACTCAGTGCCAGGTTCTGTGCAAGGCCCTTGGGGTACACCCAAGGCTCAGACTGGCAAAGACTGTCCTGAAGGAGTTCACAGTGTGGTGGGTAACAGTGAAACCTCATCAGAAAACTGCAATATACTGAAGAAAGGGCAGAGATGAAATAAGTGAAGAAAAGGCAAAGGGAGGGGGCAGGCACCTCCTGCAGCTGGGGAGCAGGGTTGTGGAAGATTAGGGAGGCTTCAAAGAGGTGGCACTTGAACTAAATATCAGAAATGCAGAGGACTCCGCCAGGTGCAGAGGGGGAACAGAGAGGGCATCGGGCAGTGGGCACAGCATAGGCAAAGGCCCCAGAGCTGCAGAGAGCAGGTTCTATCCCTTAGCATGCAGGGAATGGACTAGAGGGGGACTGAACAGAATGCTGGTGTCACAGCTCTGCCGCCACTCGCGGAATGACCTTATGCAGGACGCTTCACCTCTCTGGGGTCACTTCCTTCACCTTAGACTGGAGGGTTCTCTGCCTGGAGAGCTCTTGGGGAGACTGCATGCCTAAGTGGTAAGTGGCTTAGGAATGGAAGGGGAACCAGGCCCCAACCCGTGAGTCCCTAGGGGAGGGAATCGCATGCAGGGCCCAAGAGGGAAGCTAACAGGGTGAAGGCAGGTGCTGATGGCTTTGAGCCACAGGGGATAAAGGGAATCGGGACGTGACATTATCAAGGTTATCTGACCCATCAGCTGGCCCAGTCCTCTCCCTTTACAATGGGAGGCCCAGGGAGGGATGTACAGAGGCTACACAGCTAGCCTCAGGGAGCTGGCCCCAGATCCCAGCAGGTAGATCAGGAGGCCACATGGGTGCCCTGGTCCTTGAAGGAGTGTGAGCATGGGGCGGGGAGCTGTAGGCATCATCTCAGGTCATCTCACAACCAGCTAGGGTCAGTACGATGCCACTGCCACATCACAAATGAAAGGCTGAGAGTGGGAGCGTAATCTGCCCAAGGCCATCAGCTAACAAGTGCCAGAGCCTGGATGGGAACCCCAGCCCATCTGACCACAAGCCCAAGAAAAACAGCGGTATCATCAGTATTACAAGCTGACCAAGCATGTTAGCCCCTCTGGGCCTCCGTTTCCTCGTCTGTACAAATAGGCACAAGACCACTTTATCAAACAGGACAAGGATGGGGCAGTCAATGTCACACCATGACACAAACCCTGTACTTTTGTCCCAGAGCACCTGCCCAGCAGCCACCAAGCACCCCGGGCCCTGCCTCACGCCAGTGTTACCACAGTCCTGGGAGGAGAGCAGACAGTTACAGATGACGATGCTCAGGCTCCAGCGTGGGGAAGTGGTCTGTGCAAGGCTACCCAGCTGCAGACGGCAGCGCCAGGATGGGAAGCCAGGTATTCTCATGTTGACCCAGGGCCCTTTCCTTTGTTCCTTATTTGGAGCCACAAGTTCCCTCTGCACTCCTGGCCACTATGGGATCGGGGGCCTTTCTGGCTGAAAGAGACCCCCAGGTCGGCCTGTCACACTGAGGCTCGAGCACCACAGTTTGACAACAGCCCCTGCGGTCCACGATGCTGACTGCAGGGACGTCCAGAGGTGTTGAGAACAATGACTGCACCTGCATTTTCACTCTGACATTCCAAAAGTGGATCTTGGGGCTGAATCAGTAGGTGTCTCCCCTAAGCCAACTGGAGTCTGAACGCTTAGCCTCAAAACCCTTTCCCACTCAGCTGCCACACCTGGCTGTCCTTCAGAAACTCCAGGTAATCCTGCGTGACAGGTACCTTCGATTGGCAAGAAACACCTAGGATCTTGTTAAAATTCAGAGTCAGGGTGAGTAGGTCTGGGGTGGGGCCTGGGAGTCCTCATTTCTAACATGCTCCCAGGGGCTGCTGCTGGTCCGTGGACCACACTGCTTCAGAGGATATCTAGACCAGTATTTCCTTGATGATAAGAACTAGCCAAGGCATTTGTTTAAAATCAGCTTCCCAGGCTTCTTCCCTGGAGATGCTGATCAGGGAAGCTGGAAATCTGATTTTTAACCAGTAAACCAGTACCCTGCCCCCACTCTGCCTCACCTGATGAATCCTACCATCAGACACACTTGAGAAACATTGCCTAGCCCAATCCCCTCATCTGGTGCCTGAATCCCCGCTGAGCATCCCCACCAGGGGCCATCCAGTGTCCACCTGAGGGTGGCCCGTCACTCTAAGGCAGGGGTTCTCACCCACTGCTGTGAATCAGAACCACCTGGAGCACTAAAAAAGCACTCAGAGACCAGGCTGCTAGAAAGAGGACAGGGCCTGGTGAGGGTGACCAGCTTGTCCCCATTTGCACGAGCCTCTCCTGTCCACGTTTCCTGCTCCACATTTATTATTACTACCCCATTAGGTTGGTATTATACCCATTATACACACTTGTCCTCCTAGAGAGACTTACTTTTCTGATTCCCTTTCCATTTCTTTCCAGATTCAACTTGTAATTCCAGACTCGACTCAACATAATCTGTGGTTGTGCTGCTTCCTAGCAGCATCAGCCGTACCGTAAGCAGTGCGAGTAATTTATTTATTTAGAATGAATTATTTACACCCAGCATACTTCCAGGCGGTGAAAGACGCATCAACGATGGGGCCATTGGAGTTGCACACTGGGAACTGATATTACTTTAGATACCATGGTCTTGAATTAAAAATGGAGGACAGAACCTTGAATTGAATCTTTTACCAGATGGACAGGAAAGATATGGGTTGGATCCTTGGCAGGAATAGACTGGGAACCGCCATGCACTTGGTAGCATTGTGCCCTTTTTTGCCTCTGCTTCTGTGCAAACTCAACCAGAAAAGAGCATGCGCACCTCTCACAGATGCCTTGGGCTTATTTGGCCTCTCCTGCAGGTTCTTTGTTTTAATTTTACTGTTCTGAATCACCTTCACGGTCTGTGATGGTTCATTTCATCCACAAAACTTTGAATCTAGAGACAAATGGAGACAATTTTTCAAGGAGTTCCCTGCCCAGGGCCTGGCTGGCATCTCAGATGCCAAAAGCATCGGTAATGGTAATATGATCCTTGATCTGTAAGGGGCAGCAGTCTGAAAAGGGCCACCACCTGCTCCACCTTCCCTGTCCTGTCTGATGCTCTCAATGGCCCCAGAAGAAGGGCAGATTTAGTTAGCCCATTTCAGAGATGAGTTCAGTGAGGCTCCAGGAGGCTTGCCGATTTGCCCAAGGCTGCTGTCAGTGACAGACATAGGAGGGACAATTACCCAGAGCTTCTAGATTTTAGGCCTCAGTTCTGGCTACTATGCCCAACGGCTCTTCTGCCATATCCACCTGTCCTGGGGTGGCAGCACTGGGCAGTGGAATTTGCACTGGTCTGGGAGAGTACACAGCAGGCACTGTACTTGTTGAATAAAGGAATGAATAAATAAATATGAGCATGAATGAATGAGAACAGAACACTTCCCTTTCCCCACAGAAGATCAATGGGTTCTGCTGGAGCCCTGTTGAGGGCTCATGCTTCCTCCCACCCATTTGTATGCAAACCAATAGCTAGCAACCTTCCCTCCCCTCATGTACGACACTCCACCTGCTCCCAGAACCTTACTTTACTGGCATCCAATGTCACAGCCAGGAAGGCCTATCCATAGTCTCCAGTCCTCAGGGTCTCTCCCTCCCCCTCTACTTGGCCCATAATGCATGCCTTTAATATTTCTTCTCTTTTTCCTCCCCCACCTTTTTTTTTTTTAATGAATCCAGAAGGTGGAAGCACCTCATAGATTATTAATGTGCTAAATGGCCCCTCTAGAGACCAGCGCCAAGAAATGGCTCCAACCAGCCCTGGATTATTGGCCTCCATTCTCTTTCTTAGAGAGCAGCATAGCAGCAGCAGCGGCAGCGAAGTTTCCAACTGTGGCTAATCACACCATGGCTCCTGAGTGGTTTTCGATCAGGTCCACAGTCTCCGTCACTCCACGGCAAGGGTGTGGCAGCCACATGGACTGGGCACTGGTGGAGTTCTGGCCTGCTGGATTTTGACTCTTGGGGGCTGAGAAGCAGATGTTATGCGCACCTTGAGTGTCTTGCTGAAGAACCCCTATCTTGCCCCTGATGCCTTAAGTTTCAGGGTCTGCAGTGCCAGAGTAAATAGCCTTTGCTGTTGATGCAAAACAGGGGCTATAATCGGAGGTCTGCTCCTCCTGGGGAGGAGTCCTTGTCACTGTAACATTATTACATCTTAACATTGTACCAGCAGCTACTGTTTTGTAGTCTATAAAGGTGCTTTCACCTAAAAGAGGAAAAGCCTTCACTGATTCTCACAACTGCACAAAACATATTAGGCTAATTTGGTATTCCCATTTTACACAGGAGAAAAGTGAGGCTGAGAAAGATAAAATAAGACCATGGTGTAATTACAAAGCACTGGAGAGTGAGCCATGGGACCCAGCTTTGCTGTTACTGTGAGAACTTGGGTAAGATCCTACCCACTTTGGGCCTCTGCTTCCCAGTCTATGCAACAGGGAGACTGGACCCAATGATTGCTAAGACCTTATGTCTTTCTATGAATCTACCTCAAATTCTACAAACCACAGCTAAGTAAGAAACAATCTTTTGATTTCTCAGGCAGCCTACAGCTTTAATAAGATAATCACATGAGAAAATCAAGTCAGATGACAAAATTTCTGTTCCTATAAAGGAAATGGCACCAACCGATAGTTTAGAGCTATGCTGGAACTCAGTAAATAGCAAAGGGCTTGATTTGAGGGTTTTCACAGATTTGGGTTTTTAAATGTCAAAACCAAGCATGACTTAGTTTTTTCAGAAATCAAGTCCTAAATGTGCCAACAGTTACACAGAGTCAAGGTTCTCCTGTCCACATGCCCTCCTCACTTCCACTCCCTCACATGAGCTTGGCCAAGGAGACAACCCCATCACACAAACTGAAATGTTCCTGCCCAGGAAGGTCCTCGAGGGAGTGCCGAGGCAGGCCAGGAGGCAGGGTGGGCTGCCGACGGGAGGCTTGGGATGGTGCCAGGAGAAATGCATCTACAATTTAATAATCTGCTGCAGCTGCCTTTTTAAAGGACAGGCTCTGCGGGATACGGTTCTTGATGAAATAGTGTTTGCAACTTCCTGCGAGCAGCCCTTTATCCCTTCAGGAATCTGACTTTACTTTCATCAGCAAGACTATTTCTCTCTGCAAGCTGAGGCAACTATCTTCTCACTCCCAAGAAGGAAGGAGTATTGTCCTGGTCTTAGGGTGTGAACTCCCGCTGGCCACATCTCTTGTATCTTTGCTGGCTTTGCCTCCATTCTTGTTCAAGCTACCCTGCCTCCATCTTCCCCACCCAGCGCCAAATCCTCCCGCTCCCCAGGCTCTGTGCTTTCAGAAGGACAGACTACGTTGGTGGGAGGTTTGTAGAACCTCTCCAAAAATGTGCAAGGCAGGCTCAGAAGCAAGCCACCTTCAGATCTCCGAGGAAAGGATTCTGAGGGAGTCTGAAAACATTTCCAAAGGAAGTATATCAGTTCAAAAGCATCAGGGCCAGAGATGGGAGATGTGGGTTGAGGCCAAGCCAGAGATCATTTCAGGTGCCCTTTATGTCCTTTTACCAGGGGCTGCAGTTGGAAAGCCCTTGGGTTCCTCTAGGTCTGGCAGGCTCTGATGATCTGCCCTCATCGTTAGGGATGAGCCTGAGGCCTAGAAGGCAGGCATCCAGCCCTCTGTCGGCAAACATGCCCAGGTACCACTCAGCATCTAAGTCAGGACTGCACCAGGCCCTGCCCTCGGGCAGCTTGAGGCCGGGCGGGCGCAGGCACAGGGCAACAAACACCATGCGAGGGCTCTGCAGGTAAAGGAGCACAGGGGAAGGAAAGGGAAGCTTCACAGAGGAAGGGGCAGCCAAACTGCACCCTGCCAGGTGGAGAGACCACGGGCAGAGGGAACAGCCTGTAAGTGGCTGGTGGCATGAAGGAGCAGGTGGGTGGCAAAGAGGAGCAAGATGAAGGAGCACCTTTTGCCACACCACAGGCTGTGGGCTTTGTCCTGGGATGTTTGCCCCAGCAGCATCCCCTGCTGTCTCCTCCATGTCCTCTTTCCAACAGTGGCTGTGTAAGTTGAAATTCTGTGGACCAGGAGCACTTGTCAGAGTCCTGATGTTTGGGAGATGAGCGGGACTTAGAGATCACCTGGCCTAAGCCAGTTCCCAGAAACCAACTGCATCCACGTCACCTGAACTGCTGGTACTGAAATGGCAGCGGGGGTGAGAAGTGGGGTCCACAGTCCTTTAAGGATTTGATGAATCCCTTAACCTGGACCTGCTCAGAATGGAGCTCGGGAATCTGCATTAACACAAGCACATCCTTGGCCCCCACAAATGACTCTCACCACATAGTGTGAGAGCCAGCAACCTGGTGTATGCCTACTCTATGGATTAAATCTCTGCAACGGTGGGACTGGATGAGACTAGAATGTTCGGGGAACCTCCGGCAACAGGACCGCACTCCTTCACAGCCAGGCAGCCTGCTCCACGCCGGATGCCTCCAGCAGCAAAGGCTTGCTTGCAGGGAGTGGAGGACCCTGCTCCCCTCTAACTTCAGCCTTGCTCCTGCATCTCCCCACCTACAGCTCAGAGACCCAGCAAAATCTCTCAAAGAGCCATGCAGGTCTGGAGGCTAAGATTTCTCCCTCCTCCCCAGCGCCCTGCATGGTCTCCAGTCTGAACGTGCTCAGCTCCCCAACAGCCAGAACCTGGCCCTCCCCAGATGCCTCCCAGGCTGTGCCCTGGTGGGTCTCTCCCAGTGTGAGGCCCAGATCGGAGCCCCGACCCTGGGCGGGGTCTGACCAGGAGGACAGGGACAGAGCCTGCACTGCATGCCCTGGACTCCATGAAGGTCCTCGCGTCTAGTTGGAGGAGCTGACGCTCCCAGTGACTCACATCATGACGTAAACAATATTAGCCTCTCGACACAGCAACCATGAATCAAGAAGCCCAGCAAAAAGCAAAAGTTAAATTTAACTGATTTTAGCACCAGGGTAAATTTTCACCCCTTTGTGGCGCAAATCCCTATTTTTGTAGTACCAGGAAACAGAAACAACTGATTACGCATTCCAGGCTGTCTCTGTCCAGAAAGCATTGTTCCCCCAAAAGGCAGTCAGTGCTCCTTTTCAATTACACAAATTACATGCATTTTCCCATTTGTGAAACTCTGTTTCGGAGCCCAGTTTTGAATAAGTTAAGGGATTGATCAAACCCCTTGGGCGACAGCAGACCCACTCACCCCAGTCCTCTACCATCTCTTCAAACAAGCTCAGCCTCCGGGAGGTGGGGAGTGGGCGGGAGGTCCCCAGAATCTGGTCCTGTGTTGGCAAATGGGGCTGTGTTGCCCCAAGAGTAGGGGGAGGGAGAAATCTTCCAGGGCTACTCTCCATCAGGACCCACATCTTTGTTCCTACATCCCCCTGCTTGACTTCTCAGGCTGGGAGAAGTCTGTTCTCCTTGGCTCACCCTGTGATTCAGGTCCCCAGAACTCTCCAAACTGCTGGGCACTGTCCAGTTCTTAGCCCCTCAGTGTCCCTCATCTGTGCACAGCCGGAGCCCTGGATCTGCCCAGGTGTCTGGTAGCAGATGCCTAGGGCAGTGGTGGACTGAGCACGAGAATCACCCCTAAGAGCCTGTCGACAACACACAGGGATTCTGCTGCGGTGGAGGCTGAGGATCTGCATTTTTCTCCCAAGTCCTCGGCCTCCCCATGGTCAAGTCCACATTGTGAGAAACTCTGCCATGGAGGGTTTCAGGCTCCCAGTCTATCCCCTGCACTTAGTTCAGTTTAGCACTCAGTGAGGACTTACTGGGGTACTAGGCCCTGTGCGAGGCGCTGGCAACTAGGAGGCGAAGAAAACGAGAGTCTCTGCCCCCAAGAAGCTTACAGTCTAGTAGGGAACACCCAGATATAGAATAAACTATTCTCCACAGAATGTAATTCATTTAATAACGGAACACCGTATGCAATATAGAAGTGATGTAGAACCAAGCATGTTCCTCAATCTTCTTTTCACTATCACTCTCCTAAGAAACCTTTAAGCATTTTTTCCTAATCCCACCCCACTCATGAAATTGTAATACCACAGATATACTATATATCCGTTTATGCACCATATGTGTACCTGTGCATTATACATAAAAAGAGTGAGACTTTTTGCCCTCTTCCCACAAGAATGAATTTTCACCGCCTTGAGGGAGATGATCCCCCACTGAGAAGGCATTGTTTAGGAGGGAACAATTAATTCACTTAGGGATGGGAGGCACAGAAGGAAAGAGATCAGGAAAGGCATCACAGAGGAAGCAGTACCTATCCAGGGTTTTGAAGGATGAGCAGGAGTTCAGCAAAACAGAGAAGGGACTCAGCATCTAGCCTCCCTTGCTGGGCAACCTGAGCTCCTGCTCTCCTCCCAGAATTCCTCCTTCCTGTGGAAGCCAGCCTCCAAGATGGTCCCTAGTGATCTTCGCCTCCTGCTATAGCTTGTATAGTCCTCTCCCTCATAAATAAGAGCTAAATTTGTGATCAATAGAATATGGCAGAAATAATGATATGCAAATTCTGAAGCTAGATCCTAAAAACCTCTGCAGTCTCTACTTTGGTCTCCTAGATGACTCGTTTTGGGGGAAGCCAGCTGCCATGCCATGAGGACCCTCTAGCAGCATTATGGAGAGGCCCCCACGGGGAAGCCCCAATTTGCCAGCCATGTGAGGGGACCATGCTGGGAGCAGACCCTCCAGCCCCAAGCAAGCCTTCAGATGATGCTGGCCCCCAGCCTCCACATCTGCCAGCTGGACCTCAAACATCTTGGAGCAGTCGCAAGCCATTCTGTGGGTCTGAATTCCTGACCCACAGAAGTAATGGAATAATAAATGATTATTGTTGTTTTAAGCCACTAGATTTTGAGGTGATTTGTTACACAGCAATAAATAATACACCCCACATCTCACAACCCAAGTTTCTGTCTTGTCAGCTCCTCTAGGCTGGAGGCCCTCTTTTGCATGCTGAGGCTGGGGAGCTCTAGCTGCCAAGCCAGGAGTTTGCAACACTGTGCTTGCTCCTGCAGCTCCTAGAGAATTCTGAGGGGCAGACAGTTCTAAGTGAGGCTCAGAGAAGGTCAGGAAGCTCCCTGGATTCCTCTGGGTGGGGATTTTACAGGGAGCTTGGTCTCTCACGTCTGGGCAAAATATCCATCTGCAGACCCTTCCCTCCCTCCCTCCCTCCCTCTGACCATTCAACATCTAATAAGGTCTGTGAAGTGTTAGGCACCAGGAAAAACAGGAGTAACTCAGGACTTGTTTCTGTTCTCAAGGAATCCATAGCTCAACTAAATATATCCCCACATCTGCAAAGCCCTAAGAGGGGGAAAGGCAGACAGGCTTGGGGGGGTGGGCTGTGTACATGCTCTGCTAGAAGTAAACAGGGGGAAGTGAGAGAAAGAATTTCTAGAGGGCTACTTTAGATAGTGCAATAAGAAAAGGCTTCCTGGAAGAGGCAGCATTTAAGCTGGGTCTCTGAGAACGGGTAGGACTTGGCATACAGGTCATGGGGAGAAGGGGATGTTTCAAGTGGTAGGAACAGTGTTTCAGGAAAGACAAGGAATGCTAAGTAGTTGGGGTATTCAACTCAGGGAATAGCAGGAGATGGGGCAGGGGTGTCAACGACAATAAAACAAGAAACACTTAGTGCTTAGGACATGCCAGGGCACAGTTCTAATCCCTGTTTAATAATTTAGCCCACACAGCAGCCCTACGAGGTCAGTCCTCTTATTACCTTGCTTTTACAGATGGGAGGCTGAGGCTCAGAGAGGCAGCGCCTGGCCCTGACCAGCAGGAGTCTGGCGTGCGCCTCAGTACTCAGGAGAGAATGCTCAAGGGCAGAGAAGGTGCATGACTCCACCAAGGTCTCACGGCTGTTTGTGGGCACCGCAGGGTTGGAAGCCAGGCTCCCCCGGCACACTGAGACGTGCTGGTTCCCAGCTACGTGGTTAGGTTTGCACCAAAGCACGCTGAGCTGCTTTTCTGGCCTCATCCACTGTTGCATCCGCCCACCCTCAGCATGGCCTGCTCCGGCCACAGAGAATGACTCACTGCTCTCCAAGCCCACACTCCTTCCCACCTCCCGCTTTTGCATGCCCAGTTTCCTCTGCCAGCAGCGCTCTCCTCCACATCTCCAGCTGTCCAACACCCTCTCCTCCTTCGCAGCCAGCTCCCCATCACCTCCCCTGAGAAGCCTTCCTGAACCCAGGGCTGAGTGGGTGGGTGGCTCTCCCCTGGGACCCCACTCTTCCCTTATCACAGCTCTGCTATGGCTGCCTCCCACCTCCCCTCTGGGGCACGAGCTTGGGGCTCTACCCCCAGCGCCCCACATACGCAGGGCTGGACTCAGAAAGTACGTCAGTCAATGTGAGCAGAATGAAACCAGATCCCCCTGTGGTCTGGCTCCTGCCCACCCCTTCATTCTCATTCTCACCACCCTGACTCCCCACTCACCATGCTCCAGCCCCACTGCCCTCTTTTCCGTTCCCTGAACAAGCCAAGTTTGTTCCCATCACAGGCTGTCTGCATTTGCTATTCCATCCTGACATGGAATATTCTTCATCCAACCAACTCCTTCTCACCCTTCAGGTCTGAGTTCAATTGTCACCTCCTCTAAGAGGCCTTTCCTGACTGCCTCGAGGCAGCCACTATTTATCCCATCACCCTGTTTACCTCTACCCTAGCCATTTCCTTACGCAATCTTATCTCAAGGGCCAAACTGCCTGAGTTTAAATCCTGGCTCTATTACCTATGAGCTGAGGGTCCTTGGGCAAGTTACTTAGCCTCTGTGTGCCTTGGTCTCCTTATCTATAAAATGGGATGACGATAATATCAACAGTTGTAAGGAGTACATGAGTTAATGAAAATACGTGCTCAGAACAGTGTCTGGTATGTTGTAAGCCTGACATACATACTATACAAGTATTGATCTTAGTATTATTATTTAATTGTTTATTTGCTTATTGCCTGCCTCCCTCCTAGAATGTAAGCTCTGAACAGGTAGGGACCATGTCTGTCCTGTTCAGCACTATATCCCCAGTGTCTACCCAAATTCCAGGCACACAGTAAGTTGCATTATATTTATTGGATGGATGAATGGATGATAGATGATGAATGGATGACGGATGGATGAATGGACAAGGGATGGATGGATGAAGCAAAGAAGTTAAACATGTTCCTGGGCCACAACTCATCGTGGGGTCTCATCTTTCTACACTTCTCTCTCACATTCTAAATAACAGCCAGCACTGGTGAGTTTCACCTATATCAGACCATACATTCACCGGTGGAACATTCGACAGCATATAACATTTGCCAGTGTAAAGACTGAATAACAGCCTAGAGCCCCAGAAAAGGCTTAACCAAGGAGAAAGGCAGTCTTAGTGGACAAAATAATTTCAGTGAGGGTGGGAGGTTTGGATCATCTAGTTAAAGAAATAGTGAGAGCAGGTCTCTGAGGCCTGAAGGTCTAGGGTGTACTGGGGGAAAGGTCGGTTGTTTAGAGGGGCTGAGGCATGGAGTGAATGGCAGGGATAGGAAATGAGACTGGACGGGAAGACTGGCTGGATGTTGACAGCCCTGAAAGTCGGGCTAGGGAGTCACTGAAATATTTCAAACACACAGTGATGGTGTCAGGGCTACCCTTTAGAACCCCACTGTGTCAGCCAGGACAGGCCAGAGGATCAGGCCAGGAGGTAGGGGCAGTGGGAGGCTGTGTAACTATTCAGGAAAGAGTATGGGAGGTCTGAACTGAGCAACTTAGGAACCACATTGGGCAAGGAACCATTTCTGAGAAAGACTGGTAGTCAAAGACAGTTCCCCACGTGAAGGCGGCCCGGACCTTACCTGTACCAGATTCCAGCCTTGGAGGGACTCCGCGATGATGGACGTGACAGATGGACAGACTCCTCCAAACACCATCAAGTGGTTCGGCCCGTATTTTATTGCGTCGTAGAAGGCTTTCAACCCTTTTGCATTATCACACTGGGAGCAACACAAAGAAAGAGAAGCCCAAATTAGAAACAGCTTTCCCCAGGGACAAGAGCCCAACAGTGGATTCACACACACAAAGCTTCCTCATGGGAAACCTGGGTTTCAGTTCTCTCACCGTGAGGCCTCTCTTTAAGCCAGTCCTGAGCCCATGCTGTGAGCTCAGTGAGGTGTGGTCTTGGTA
Organism: Balaenoptera physalus; assembly: GCF_965194825.1. Classification (NCBI taxonomy): domain Eukaryota; kingdom Metazoa; phylum Chordata; class Mammalia; order Artiodactyla; family Balaenopteridae; genus Balaenoptera; species Balaenoptera physalus. The sequence goes on along the minus strand of NC_138886.1, from coordinate 33,396,830 downwards.
CCGCTCTTCCCAGCTCTCCTCCCTCTGACTGCCCTCCAAATCTAGGACTTTAGGCTCCCCAGCTATCTCCCTTCAGAGCACACTGAGGAATGGGCCCCCAAATTCCTCACCCTGGGCCTCTCCCATCATGGTCATCTATATTTTAAAAGAAGATAAATCCACACCCATTAGGATGGCTATTATCAAAAAAGCAGAAAACAACAAGTACTGGCAAGGGTGTGGAGAAAGTGGAATCTTTGTGCATTGCTGCTAGGGATATAAAGCGGTGCAGCTGCAATAGAAAACAGTACTACAGTTCCTCAAAACAGAACTAAACAGAATTATTATATGATCCAGCATTCCGCTTCTGGGTATATACCCCCAAGAACTGAAAGCAGGGACTCAAAGAGATATTTGTACACCTATGTTCATAGCAGCATTATTCACAGTAGCCAAAAAGTGTAAACAACCCAAATATCCATCAAGAGATGAATGGTTGAACAAACTGTGGTTTATACATACAATGGAGTATTTTTCTACCTTAAAAAGGAAGGGAATTCTGACACATGCTATAACACGGATGAAACCTGAAGACATTATGCTAAGTGAAATAAGCCAGACACAAAAGGACAAATGTTTTATGATTCCACTTAGATGAGGTACCTAGAATAGTCAAATTCATAAAGACAGAAAGTAGGATAGTGGTTACCAGGGGCTGGAGGAGGGGGAAACGGGAAGTTTAGTGTTTAATGGGTACAGTTTCAGTGATGGTAACATTCCGGAAATGGATGGAGGTGATGGTTGCACAACAGTGTGAAAGTACTTAATGTCACTGAACTGTACACCTAAAAATAAAGTGGCACATTTTATGTTATACACATTTTATCACAATAAAAAAGGAGGAGGAGGAGAAGGAGAATGAGGTGAATCTAAAGGGAAGAATCTGTTCAGCAGACACTTGCCAAGCACCACTCTGTGTTCAGCCCAGGGCTGGATGCTGAGGAAACAGAGAAACTGGACACAGCCCTGCCAAGGAGCTCGCACATGAAAGAGGAAAACAGATCCTGGTGACCCGCTGTGGAAATGAACAAGGACAAATGTCCGCAGATGTCGGGAGTCAGTTACGGCTCACCTCCCTCTTCTCCACTTCCATCACTCTCATCAAGCCGTGTGGCCGGCTCTCCCCTGGACAGAGCCATTGGCTGCGAACTGGGCGTCTTGCTCCTCCTGAGACCCAGTTAAGCCCGTTCATCACCTAGCAGTCTGAGGCCCCTTTGTAAAACATAAATTAGTCCCCTTTTTACCCTGCTGCTTTCTGTGCACTTAAAACCCAAACTCCTATCAGAATATAATTCTCAAAAAGTTAAAAACATAATTCTCATGAAAATCAATAGTGGGTACATGTCAACCTTTTATTTAACTAATAAAGGGCATCTGCAGGATGACAAAGTAGATTCAAAAGAAAATTTGGGAAACAGGGATTTTTATAGTGAATGCAAAATAAGAAATAAGATTGCTAAGTTAGATACAAAACTGGTTAGTGTCCTATAGGGCAATAAAACTATCACCTTTGGGGAAAGAAAAAGAAATCATTGAAAACCAGCACATCTTATCAATTTTAGAGAATTGTAAGATGCCTTAAATTCCCCCAGTCAGATGACCCTAAGGAAGGGCTGTTAGAAAACGCTCTAAGTGTTAGGCTAACTGGTTATATAATAACTATTTTATATTATTTACAAGTTTGGTATGATATTCTTCACCATCTTTATCATAACGGATGCAGGAAGCCACAAAATCCAGCCCTGCCTCCCACTCTGACCTGATTTCCCTCCACTCTCTTCCTTGCTCACCAAGTACAGCCTTACCAGCCTCCATTTTGATCCCTGAAAGGAAAAGCAATTTCCTTCCTGCCTCTGGGCCTTCGCACTTGCTGTTTTCTTTGTTGGGAATAATATTCACTTGGTTCTCAGCATGGCTCACTCCTCATCAGCTTAGCCGTTACCTCCTTAGGGAATTCATCACTGTTGCCCTACCCAAAATGGTCCTCACCCCCAGTCACTCTCTAAGATGCCACCCTAGTTAATGTCCTAATATAGCTCCTAAAATTATCCGAAATCATCTTGTCTATTTTTGTTTGTCTGTATATTGACTGTCCTTTAATTAAAATGTAAACCCCCTGAGGACAAGGCGTTGTGGTCATTGTTTCTACTGCTGTCTCCCCAGAGCTTATACAGGCGCCTCAGTAAGGATCTGCTGGATGCCTGAGGGGGCCCTCTGACCTCCCTGCATCTGTTTCTCCCCTCTCTTTCTACTTCCACGTGTCTCTCCTTATTTTTGTCTTATTTTGTCTCCCCGCCCCTTCCCCTCAAGTGACCATAATGTGGGAACAGAGTGGGTTAACATTTGTTGCTCTCTCTGTCTATTCGAGAGATAATGGACTGAGATCCACGGTGGGCGTCAAGAGGGATAGAAACATGAATCTGATCCAGTTCCTGGCCTCAGAGAGCTCATTGCCCAGTGAGATAGGGGCACGGGTGGCCCCAGCATGTGATGGACAGGGCTCAGTGCTGGGGCAGAGGCACCATGGGGAAGCGCCAGGGAGGGCTCTGGGGGCAGGGGTACGTTAAGACTGAGGATGAGGGCAAAGTGGCCTGGTCTAAGGCTAAGGAGCGCTCTGAACGCCAGTCTAGAGAGTTTGGATAGTACCCTGGAGAGATTCAAGAAATGATTCAATTTAAAATTTTTAATTTAATTTAAAAATTGGCCAAGTTAATTTTCTTGCCAAGAAAGACAGAAGGAAAGAAAGATGGAAAGGAAGGAAGAAAGAAGGAAGGAGGGAGGTCGGGGGGAAGAAAGATGAAATTCTTATTTCTTCTTGGGGCCCTCTATTAATTGTTCCTGTTTCTTGATTGAAAGCAACACTTCCCACCCTCAGTGGAGCACAAGTGGATATAACACAGTAGTTCATGTTTTAATTGTTTCTAACATGATTTACTGAATCATTTTCCATTTTAATACATTCTTGTAATGATTTTAGCTTGCTCTGTAATCTGTACTAATGACAATGATGATACAGTACCACAAGATTTATAATCAAAGTTGCATTAAAATAATATTAGCAACAATGAACTTATTAATACCTGTTTGCTTAACAAACATTTCTCCAGTACCTAGTCTCTGTAAGACTCTTCATTAATAATGGTGCCCTGGCTTCTCACGAATATATACCTTCTGAATAAGTCAACTCAAAAATCTGAGCGTATTTGACCACTGGTATTTGAGCTGCAAAAGTTTATCTGACTCAGTTTTCAACAAACCGTGTGGAAAGCAGAATTCTGGCTCCCATGACCCCCTTGGTCTTACTCTTATGCATATGTTATGTTACATGGCAAATGGGACTTTGCAGATGTAATTAAGGTTACTGATCAGCTGACCTTAAAGTGTTATCCAGGTGGCCCAATGTATTCACACAAGCCCTGAAAAGCAGAGAAGTTTTTTTGGCTGACAGCAGCGGGGAAATCAGAGATTCAAAGCATGAGATGTATTTGATGTGCCATTGTTGGTTTGAAGCTGAAGGGGGACCTCAGTCCTACAATCGCAAAAAACTGAATTCTGCCAACAACCTGAATAGTTGGGCCTCCAGATAAGAACCCAGCCCAGCTGACTCCTTGATTTTGGCCTTCGAAAGCCCTGAGCAGAGGGCTCGGCAGTCATGCAGGTCTGGACTTCTGGCCCATGAATGGTGAGACAGTGCACGGTTGTGGTTTAAGCCACTAAATTTGTGGTCATTCATTACAGCATCAATAGAAAACTAATGTGGTGAAGTAAAATGAGAAAAATTAGAATAATACAGTGAGATTTTCCTTAACGTTAAATGTATTCCATTTAGAGAACTATCCTTAATTTAAAGATAAGATCCTTCGTGGTTTGTACGGCGTGGAAACGTTTTTCTGTTATAAAATTGCAGATAGTAGCAGGATTTTGTTTTTAATACCCTAACGCAGCAAAATAAAATGTTTTCTACCCTGTGTACATTTCTGTTCCATGCCCCCTGGAGCCCCGTCTCTTTAGCCTTTACTGGTGCGTAGGAGCCAAATGTGTGAGCATTGCTAACCCAGCCGGCCTGGCACCCTCATTTTCAGATGCAGACAGTGATGACTAGAGAGGTGAAGGGACTTATCCACTGTCATTTCAGGATTAGGGGAGGGATTTCGGGATCCCCAGTTCAGAGCTTTCTCAACAGTCTAGAGAACTCAGCTCAACGGGCGAAGGGAAGGGAAAAGTCAGCAGCATTCTAGAAAGGACCATTCTCCCCCAGGGTAGCGCTGCAAGCCCAGGCCTCTTCCTGATCAGCACTCTTGACCTGAGGCAGGAGAAACAACCTACTGGGCATCAAGTAAGAAAGAAAAAGAGAAAAGGGGAGAAAGACGGGAAGCAAGTCAGAAGGATGGAAGAAGGGTGCTTCCCCAGCTCCCCTAAAGAGCACGTTTGCAGTGAATAACAAAGTAAAAATCACATGGATATACCTGTCCCATATGAGATGCTGTTGTCCCTCATCCTCATTTCTAATACTGTCTCTTCTTAGCTGACATGGTTAGTGTCCCCAATAGATAGGCTCTCCAGTTGACCTAAGCTGAATTTCTGTGGCTGGACCAGCATGGAGGTTTTTACACTCAGTCCAGCAGGGCCCTATGACCCAGCAAAGATGTTTGGGGTCCAGTGAGAGGGGCTCTGGGTTCCTCACCTTCATTTCCACCTGCAGTTCTCCTTTACCTGTTCTATATACAGCTTCAAGGGGCCACATAATACTTAATTTGAAAAGAGGATTTCATGGATAGTCACAAAAAAAGGTTTGAAAACCACAAAGGAGATGACCCCAGAGGTCCTTGCCTGTGTATGACTCTTGTCTCTGGCCTAGGGAAGTGCAGGTGGGTGTCCCGCAGGCGAGGCTGGATGAGCCAGTCACGTGAGCGCACACTACAAGCCGCTCGCTGAAAGTTCATCCACTGCACATCAGTTTGCCTGATGATCAATTCAACAAACCATTGGGGAATTTCTCTAAGTTTGAGTTTCCCAAGGGATTCCTTGCAGACACTTCACATGGCAATTTCACAAGGATTTGTCCTTGCGGCTCAAGTGAAAGTCAATTTCAACTGTATTTCACATTTCAGTCCTTCCTAAATGCTGAGCTTGGAGATGTTCCCCTAATGTTTGTTTATTACTTTCCTCTTCTTGTGGGCTCCGGACCTGCCCCTCCATGAGCCAGGGAAATGTTGAAGCTTTTCTAGTCCCCATTTAAGGTGTCTGTCAGATGGCTTTTAGTTAGCTGGTCACTGGGCAAAACGATCATTCTGAGAAATTATTTATGACATGTTGTCTTTGAGCGATTTGACTTTTTGATGAATTGCTCTCAGAGCCCAGATAAGCGGGTTCTTCTGTCCTGGAAGAAAGCTACAGGCTTTATCATGTTCCCCTACTTTCCCCACCTCCCCCACTAGGAACTACCCCCCCCCCCCTTCTGGAGGGTACAGCCACACCTGACCAGCAGACAGGGAGCTAATTCCATCGTGGTTCACATTCTCCTGCAATAGTTCAAGGGTAAATGACCAGCTACAGCCTCTGATCTGCAGTCCTGTCACTTGGACATGGGCTGGCACACAGTAGGGCCTCATTAACTCTCGCCCTCCCCCTCCCTCTTCTCTCCAGGATTTTTCCCCCTTCCCTTTCATTGACCTCACATCTGCAGTAGCTCATGGTCACTTCCTCCAAACTCCCTTCCCCTGTTTCACTTCCAAAGGCTTCTTCTCCTTCCCTGCCAAGATGGACTTGTCACAAAGAAATCATAATGAACACATACAGGCTCTTAAAATTCAGCACCTATAAATGGGAACAGAGCCAAAAGCCATGAAAATCAATTTTTTAATGAAAAAGTAGAACTCTAGAATAAAATTCATTTTCATTTAAATCTCATTTTTAAAGAATTAAAATACTTTTTTGACTGAAAAATTTCAAAGAAAATATTGCTGAGAGTTAAAATGTAAAAATGCCAAGAAAATGTCAGAGTTAATAACGACCAATATGAAACTGGGAATTACTCTGCACAGAATTTCAGAATTGAAGGAGAATGTAAAAGCTAACATGTCCAACTCATGCCCCAGATACAAAGTCCTCCTCTGTGCATCCTGTTCCAGGAGTGGTCAGCATCTGCTTACATCTCTCCAGTGGCAGGGGTCTCACTCCCTCACCAGGGAGCTACTTTGCCATTGGTGCTTCTTAGAAAGTTCTTATGTTGGTCGTGAAATCACCCTGCTTTTGCATCCCCTGTTTCAACTTCTCATTCTAGAGCAAAGGTCAGCAAACTTTTCCCGTAAAGGGCCAGGCAATAAATATTTTAGGCTCTGTGGGCCATATTGCAACTTCTCAACCCTTTGGAGTACAAAAGCAGCCACAGACAATACATAAATGAATGAATATGGCTGCAATCCCATAAAATTTTATTTACAAAACAGGCAGTAGTTGGATTTGGACCACTGGCTGTAGTTCACCCACCCCTGCTCTAGAACCTCACAGAACACGTACAGTCCTCCATCGCCACGAGAGCCCTTCAGATACCTAAACTCAGCCAGCCTGCCTCCACAAGATGCTTTCGGGCCAAACGACCCTTAGCTCTTCTAATCATCCCTGTATGATATAGTTTCACACCCTTCTCGTACGTGGGCATCCTTGGGAGTGGCTTCAGAGGACAGATATTTCCTGGATGCACCCCAAATATCTCCATCTGTCCTGCACAGAAAAGTAACACAAGCCAATATGTGTTGTACACTCACTATGTGTCAAGCATGGTAATAAGAACTTCATACAAATTATTCTATTCATTCCTCACAGTGTTATGTAAGGTAGGTACTATTATTATTTCCATCTCACAGAAAGGGAAACTGAGGTTCAGAGAAGTTAAAAAACTTGCCCCAAGTCACATAAATGGTAAGGATTCCATCTCAGGCAGTGTCACTTCAGAGCACTGTTTTATTTTAAATAAGAATTTGTTATTATGAAATATTTTACTTATAGAATAGTATATATACATATACATATAACTTATATGAAGTATGAAAAACAGTAATGTGAACATACAGTATACCCAACACCCAGTTTATGCTGAAGCCCCTGTGTGCCCACCCTGCCCATATCCCTCCTTCACCAGGAAGAACCCCTAGTCTGAATTTTGTGCTTATCCTTCCTTTGTTTTTCTTTATTGTTTATCATATGTATGTTTCCTAAACACTGTATCACTTAATTTTACTTGTTTTGAATGTATATATAAGTAGAATCATGCCTGAAACTTGCTTTTATGGCTTCACATTATGTTTGTGAGATTTTTGTTGCTGAACAAAGCTATAGCTCATTCATTTTGATAGCTGTGTAGTATTCCGTTGTGTGAACAGGCCATGGTTTACTTGTTAATTCCTCCTGATGGACACTTGGGTTGTTTCCAGTGTTTCGTTTAGTTGCTGCTGTAAGCAAGACAGCTGAATGTTTCTATACATGTCTCCTGGCACACATATGTAGAGCTTCTCTAGGGTATAAACCTAGAAATGGAATCACTGAATCACAGGATTTCCCACATTTTGTCGAAGTGGTTTTATCCGTTTACACTCCCACCAGCAGTGTTTGAGATATCTCATTACTCCACATCCTCATCAACTTTATTTTTTGCCAATCTTGTGGGTATTGGATATGTCATTTTAATTTGTATGTTCCTGATTACTAAAGAGGATAAGCCACTTTTTCACATGTTTGTATGTGTTTCTACTTCCTCTTTTGGACTGGTGACTTTGCCTACTTTTCTGTTGGACCGTTTGTCTTTTTCTTATTGATTTGTTCAGACCATCCCTAGCCACAATGCTAAAATGAATGAAATGATCACCTCTCGCATTCTGAGCATAGACTTCCATTAATGCAGCCTCAGACGACAGTCCTTCTATTTGGTCCCTACTTCATGCAGAGTTTGCTGTCAGTAAAAATCAGTAAATCAGCATGTGTAATCTTGGTAACAAAACACCTATGAACCTTTCTTGGAAAGGAAAAAAGAAAGGAAGGAAGGAAGGAAGGGAGGGAGGGAGGGAGGGAAGGGAGGGAGGGAGGGAGGGAGGGAGACTACTTGATGATAAAATCCAGCCAACCACAGATGAATCAAAGTATAGATCTCAGGAAAGGAGGGCTTGTGATAAAAAGGAATGATTGCAAGAGCTGGACCCACTTAACATGAAACAATCAGCAATGTAAAGATAATAATGTAACATAAAATTCAGAAGGCGGAGGAGGAAAAAGGAGTTGTGAGACTGCTAATTTCCTCTCCTTCCATACAAGGACTTTAATGGATACCATCTAAAGTGGAAAACTGGAGTTTAAAAGCCGGGACGCTAACCTCACTGCTCTTCGTAATCTTTTATTACCCTTAGACATTTTAAAACCAAATATTTTCTGTAGCGAAGGCAAAACTGTTTAATGTTAAGCAATTCCTTCTGCTTTACTCTTATTTTCTTGTTACATTCAGATAAATAAATTTTAACATTAATTTTAAATAGCATGTAATAATGACCTTTTTATAAAATTATTTCTGTCCACCTCTCTACTTATAACATCTGCACGGAGAGATGTCTGGAATGGGAGTCATCTCATGTTAAAGATCGTGAGATTTTGAGTGATTTTTTAAAAACTCTCTTCTCTGTACTTATTTGTTTTACTTGAATTTCCTAAAGCACATATTACTTTTATAAAGACAGAAACTCATTTTTAAACTGGTAGGCTTTTCACACTCAAGATGCTTTCTCACTCATTTAAGTTCATCTCTTTCTGTTCTTCTGTGATTGACTTTCTGAGCCAAAAGCACAGGATTTAACATTTATTATTGCTAAATCATGTTAAAAATTAGACCAGCACCATGGCCAACTGAATTCAACAAGCTATATTGTTTTTTCATTGAAATTAATTCATTCAAACATTTTCTGAGCATCCACTAAGTGCTAAGAGAAACAAGTTAAGTCCCTGTGACATATAATTCCTTCAACAGAGTAGTTACTGAAGAAATGTTTACTGACATATTTAATTTGGAAATAAGAATGGTAATAATAGCACAGCAATCCCTATATAACATTTATTTATGCCAGGCACTACTATAATTTTTTAGTATTTATTAACTCAATCCTCACAACAACACTATGAAGCATGTCCTATTATTAGCCATATTTTAATAGATGAAGAAGCTGAGGGTCAGAGAGGTGAGTAATTTGTCCAAAGCTTTACACAGTGAGTAACAGGAAGACTTGGGATTCTGTTCTCCCTGGGCACACAGTGACACTCTAACTCCCCAGCCTTCCTTGCAACTAGGTGTGACTGAGTTTTGGGCAATGCAATGTGAGCAAAGGTGATGGGCACTATGCCCAGGACTGGCCTATAAAGCCTTCCCATGGGTTCTCCATGCTCTCTTCCCATCCACAGTGTCAGTGGGGAAGACTCCAAGGACCTAGAACCTTCCCCAACCCCAAATCCTTATGCCCGTCATGGAGGGGCACCGCGACTGCCAGAGAAACTGTCACAAGGAGGACAGCCTCCCAAGGTGACAGACTCCGGGAGCAATGCCTTCAGTATATGTCTCGCTCCTTGCAGGCAATCCCAACCCTTGACTGAGCACAGCAGCCAAACAGATGCTTACCATTTCTGGTCAGCACAAGACTCAGCTATGGGCAATCTTGAGCCCCTTTGGTCTGGCTGAGACTTCATCAGAGCTGCACCACTGCCCGAGTCTCTTCCTACTCACCTCGCCTTCCCTCCCCCTCTCCTTTCACAGGTGGCAGACCTGCCCACACTCTGAAGACTTGCCCTGCCTTTCTCTGCTCTCTCCCCTCTTTCTTTCGTGAGCATTGCTCCCAATGCACATCTAACTCTGGGCATCTGCTTCCCAGTGGACCCAACCAACACACCCTCTGACCTGCATTTGACTATGACATGAGCAAGAAATCATCTCAATACTTTGAACCACTGGAATATAAGGGTGTTTGTTACCATAATTAGACTGCATTGACCAGTAACATTCTTAACCACCTGCTATAAGAAGCCTGAAATACAAGAAAATCAACACACCTGGGAAACTATTACAGAAAGGTGAAAAGAGTTTGAAGACAGACAAAAAAGATTAGGGGAAAAGGTAGAAAGAAATTATGCTGTACATTTAAAATTTGTTCCCCTATCATTCAGGACACTGACGTCAAACCAAAATTCAAGGGACGTGACCAGATATAACTCAGATTTGCTGCACTGGGTGGTCTTCATCCCCTCTGTTCCCCTGCGCCCACAAAGGGCCTGGCTCCAAACAGGTGTTCAGTACATACTGGCTGGACGAAATTACTGCTGCATACAATCCCTGCTGGTGGATACAGCCTGAAATAAAAGTAACCGTAGCTGTAGCTCTGTCCCAAAGAGCTTATTAACTCCAGCCATCTTGAGTTTTTCACACTCCTTCCCCAGGCTGATGGACAGACCATCTGCTTCTATAAGTCTCCAGAGAGCCAGACTGTCCATCTTGGATGCTGAGAAAAACTGGCATGTCTGTATTCTCCCTGAAGCTGTCACTCTGAATTCTTGGCCGGCTGCAGACTGTGTTATTTGAGGATGATGGAGCCGTAGCACACATCTCTCCTCTGCACTGGGAAAGCCAATTACCCAATTTACAAAATGTTTTTCAGAGACTGGTAGATACAAACTCTGTTTCCTAATTACCTGTCAGTAAGTTCCTCCTCATATGCAGGCGTGACATTTTTAAAAGTCAGGGTCACGAACACAAAACGTATGCGGGCTGCTTGTCAGGAGGCTTGGGGTGCTCCCTTCTGCAGGTTTGCACAAATATCACAAGTTGTCAGCCCTTCCCCTGGGGATGGGGGCCAGGTCACCTGCTAAGGAGGGACCTCACTCCGGCTATGTTCCACCAAGCCATCTCCATTCCTTTCCACCCCACATATGCCCCCGCAGCGTGCTCTTCCGAGGGGTGCACTGGTCCAACATTTGCTGAGGGCCTGGGCTAGATACAGGGTAAGACACGGACCCTGCCCTCAGGGGACTTATAATCTAGAGGAGGTACAGAAATAACTTCGTAAAATGTAGTATGAAGTTAGTGGAGGTTTAGAACACTCGTTCGTTCCATTAATACTCATAGGATGATAATTTAGAGCCAGATCCTGTGGGAGGTGCTGGGGACACAGGAAAGATTACATACAGTCTTGGCCATGAGGGAGCTCTCACTTCGGTGGGGAGAGAAGATTGAAACAAAAAGCCATAACACAAGGCAAGATAAAAGTGGGAACTCCGGTGGAGACACAAGTCATGCAGAAAGAAAGGAATGGTCGAATCTCACTGAGATATTCTGCCAAGACTTCTTGGAGGAGGTGGCATTCGAGCTGAGCTTTGGGAGATGAAGAAGAGAGTGAGGTGGCAGGAGGGCACCCCAGATGGAGATGCCAGCATAAGCAAAGCCTCGGAGGGGGAAAGTGCATACAGGAGAAGTGGAGTATCTGCTTCTGGGGCAGGAGCACAGGGTGGAGAAGGGAGGTGGCAGGAGACGGATGGGTGGGGTCAGACTGGCTGGTCTGTGGGGAACCGTGAACATCAGGCAGGGTGCGGTTTCTTTTCTCTAGGCAGCAGGAGTCACTGCAGAACTTTAATCAGGGGAGTGCCAGGATGGAGGCTGTGCTGTACGCAGATGCCTCTGGCAGCTGGTGTAGAGGAGGAAGGCCTGACGGGGAAGAAGGCGACCAGCTGGGAAGTGGGAGCAATGGTTCAGGTGTAAGGCTTGATGGGCAACCTGGCCCAGCACTCCAGGAAGGATGTATGTGCACAGTGGAGCTCACCTCTCAGAGGTCCATTAACTAAGGGACTCGGAGGCTTGGGTTTGACCAGCACGTGATGTCAATGGGACTCAGTCAGATGGGTCACCTCAATAGCCTCCTTAATGGGAGGCTCAGTGATGGGGAAGACCAGTGAGGAAAGATATCAAAGAGAATAAAGCCAGCTATGTCAGGCACAGCATATGGGCCTGGATGAGGGCCCCAGGCCCCTGTGACCTCCTCTTCACTTGGGCTTCACTTATAAAACAAGAAGGTTGAGTTAGTGGGTTCATCAGTCATGAGAGGCTAGGCTCTCCTGTAGCAACAAACACCCCCAAATCTCAATGGAGCACCCCAGGAAAAGTTGATTTCTCTCTCAGCAAGGGGGGGTCTTGACACATCCTAGTCACTCAGGGGCCCAAGCTGACGGAAAAACCACCATCTTGAACGCTGCCGCTTTGCCAAGAGAGAAGGAAAAAGAAGCTCTGGAGAGTGTCAACCAGCAATTAAATGGAACTCACTGGCCAGAATTGGCACCATCCAACTACCAGGGACACAAGGCACAACTTGGCCAGCAGAAGAGGGGAACTAGGTGTCCGGGAACTACAAATGTCTGCCACAGTTGATCTCTCAGACCCCTTCCAGCCCTGTCTGCATTTTGGTTTGTGCGCCAGATTTTGGTTCAATGTATCAAACTAACATTTCTTTAATACTGACCTATGTGTTTGTTGGGCACTATGCTAGATTCTTTACATGCATTATCTCATTTGCTATTCATAATGTATCTCATTTAATATTCACAATGCCTCTATGAGATGGATACCATTACAGACATACCTTGTTTTATTGAGCTTTGATTTATTACGCTTCACAGATGTTACGTTTTTACAAATTGAAGGCTGGTGGCAACCCTGTGTTGAGAAAGTCTATCAGCACCATTTTTCCAACAGCATTTGCTCACTTCATGTATCTGTGTCATATTTTGATAATTCTTACGATTATTTCAAACCCTCTACCAGCAAAAAGATTTGACTCACTGAAAGTTCAGATGATGGTTAGCATTTTTTAGCAATAAAGTATATTTAAATTAAGGTATGTACATTGTTTTTTTAGACATAATGCTATTGCACACTTAATGGACTCCAGTATAGTGTAAACATGACTTTTATACACACTGGGAAACAAAAAAATTCGTGTGACTTGCCTTATTGTGACATTCACTTTACTGTGGTGGCCTTGAACCAAACCTGCAATATCTCCAAGGTTTGCCTTCATTATCCCTCAATTAACAGAGGAGAAAATAGAGGTTCAGGGATTTTAACTGACAAGCTCAAGGTCACACTACTAGTAAATCATGAAACCAGGACTCAAATCCAGAGCATCACACTCCAAACCCTAACTCTTGTCTCTTACAATCAGAGCTGTCCAGAGATGGAGTAAAATGTCTTGTAAAGCAGTGGGCTGCCTGTCACTGAGGGCATTCTGGCAGAAGCGTGCAGGAGACTGTTGTAGAAAGGATTATTTCACCAAGTAAAGGAATAGACTCTAATCCTGAATTTCCATGAGGAGAGGCAAGGAAACAGGAAAAGTAGGGGTAAGTCTTGGGAACAGCAAATGGCATTCTGAGTTGGAGCACTCTGTAGATGAAAGAAGAAATGAGAGGTGGGACTGGAAAGGGAGACTGGGGTAGCCTTGGTGGGCCCTGAGCACCAGTATAACGGGTCATACCCTATTCCGGGGGCCCTGGGGAGTTTTTGTTCGGTTTGGTTATTATTTTTAATCATTTTAACCATTTTCAAGTGTACAATCCAGTGGCATAAGGTGCACTCACTATGCTGTATAACCATAACCACTATCTATTTCCTGAACTTTTTCATCATCCCAAACAGAAAAACTGTACTTATTAAACCCTGGGAAGTTCTTAAAAGGGCTTAAACCTCAAAATGACATCTTCAGAGCTGAGATGGTGATGAAACCCTCAGGCTGAGATGGGCAACCCTGGCTGCCACTTGAAGGACGTTTTTAGAGGAAAGAGAGGCTGGACAAGGGGATGGGTAATGAGACCAGCACAGGGACCCAGGCAGGAGATGGCAGGAGCCAAAGACAGGGCAGCAAGACTGGCAGAGGGAGGTGGTCAGATTTGGAACTAGAGGAAGGGAAACCACAGAGGGAGAGGGGAGTCCTAGCTTCCTCCATGGGCCCTGTGAGTCCTGGGCCACCAAAAACTGAGATGGAGGAGCCAGGAGGGGACCTGGGGCCCTGAAGACGCCAGAGTCGCTGGACTGGACACAGGTGAGGCACTGGCCAGCTGCCTGCTCCACCAACTTTCCCTGGGGAGGCACATCCCCAAACTTAACAGTTCTTCCTGGGACACGGGCCAGAGCTGTGCTCCTGGCTCCTCGGAGGTCTGCGGCCCAACACAGATCCTGCCTGCGCTCAAACACTCACTGGGTGCCTGCTTGGAGATGAAGGGTGATTGCAGGTGGGATGGGATTATCGCCCCCATCACCGGCAGTCACACTCATTACTCAAGGCGGCCCGCTTACGTCAGCTGCAGCTCAGCTGGAGTTAATTACGTGCCTCTCTTGTCCTCCAGCTGGGGACATGGTGGTCACTCCCCCGTCTGATGGATGAGGGCTGGGTCTCTGTCACACACCATCACAACCAGGGGATTCTTCTCAAGGGAACTTCCAATTCCTTAGTCCTGTCACAAATCCTTCTACCCCTCCACCGCATGGGCTGCTGTGGGCACCTGTCTTCACAGGCCTTTTTGAGAGGTGATTTTCCCAACACCCCAACACTCAGGCCTGCTTCCCCAGCTCCCATCCCCACTGCCACCTGATCCCAGACCCAGGCTGACTTCACTTGGAAGTTAACTTCCGGGGGCCTCAGCTGTGTGCCCTTCCCAACACCCTCTTCTCACACCCCAGCTCCTCCGAGTCTGAAGCCCTAACGAAACTTCCCAGGTCTCTATCCCCAGAATCCAATGCTTGCCTGCACCCACCCCATGGTTGAGCTCCTGCTAAGTGGTCCCTAAGCCCATCACGGCACTGCCCACCCAGATGGCACTGCATAGGACTGCCCCGGATCCCAAGGGATGGGAAGCGCCACCTGCCTACAAAAGGGCAGAGGGGTTTCACTTGAAGTCTAGCTAGAGAGACAGACCCAAGAACAGATGCCGCTGAGTGCTGAGAGGGGAGCAGGGAGGCTCCAGGAGGAGGCTGCTTAGGGGAGGCTCCTGTGGCTCTTGGGGCAGCTGAGAGCAGTGCACTTAGGAGTACGATCCACTCCAAGGAAGCCCCTTCACAGGACCCCTTGCCCAGAGGGCTGGCAAAACTCTAAGAGCAGCAGCCTCTGGAAGGCCAAGGGGAGGTGCAGACCCTCAGAGGGCAGCCCGTCCCAACCCTCACAACGCTGCACCTCCCTTCTCTGTGAAACAGGGAAGCAATGCTGGGAAGGCCTAACCCTAGGGCCCTTACAGTGCTAAGTGGGGCAAATGCCTGAGAGCCCTGCTATTAATGCTGCACTGATTCAGTTTGATGCAGCAGGCATTTGCTGAGCACCTCCCACGAGCCAAGCTTTGTGCCAGGCGCTGGGCAAACAGAGGAAACCAGTTAGAGCACATCCTCAATGAGCTCACTGGCTAGTGGGGATGAGAGAGGAGCCAATGAGCATGGGCTGGGAAAGCATACCAGGAAAGGGGCAGCAGACAGGGTGGGCCCCAGAAAAGGCCACTGAAGCCAGCACCAGCAGTAGGCTTTGTGCAGGAGGAGGCACTTACGCTGAGCCTCTATACATAAGGAGAAATTAGCTAGATGGAGAGGGTAGAGGAGAGTGGCCTATAGTGAGAAGAGCATTCATTCATTCATTCATTCATTCTACAAGAATTATTTGAGTACCTACTATGTGTCAGGCATGGTGATAGGTGGTAGGGACACAGCAGTGAGCAAAAGCCCCACCCATGGAGAGCTTCCATTCCAGTGTGGGAAGGACAGAAAAAATGAGTAGGGTAAGTAAAATGTTAGTAAACGTTAGAAAGTAAAGTGATGAGTAAAATGTGTTGTATGTGATGAGTGCTAAAAGGAAAACTGAAGTGGGGGAAAGGCTGTGCGGGGTGGTGGTGGGAAGGTAGTGAACTAGGAGCTTTCGGCAGTGATTGACACCCAGAACAGGGCACGGGAGGCAGAGAATGGAGAGGGTGTACAGGAGTGTGAGGGACACCTGGGAGGGCAGTTGTCAGGGAGGAGACAGTGGAGAGGCGACCCTGGAGAGCATCATGGGGAATCAGTAATAGAAATCATGATTATCATTAAACCACCGCCATTGGCTATCATCCCTAATGTACTAACGAAGGTCAAAGCAACTAAGAACTGTAATGATTTGGGAAAAACTCCTCTCCAAACTTCAGAGGCATCCAAGCCTTGCCAATGAAAACAGCCACTCAGAATCTCAGAATGTGAGGGGTTGAGAAGCCCCTAGATGGCCTCATCCCAGACTGGTGTGACCTGCCAGGTGCAGAATAGCACAGAGGTGATGGGACACAGGTGGGAAAAGTGCTGAGCTGGATGACCCAGGGTACTGGAAGCAGTGCCTCTGGCTGGACCAGGAGTCATGGCCCACCACCACCCTCCAGCTCTTAGGTGAGGATCGCTGGGCAGGTGTTGACCCTCCTGCGCTTCTTACAAAACAGGTCTAGTGAGCCTCCCTCCCTCACGTGGTCGAGGCCAGATCAGGCTGGACAGCATTTGTGGACAGCATATGCATGTTGAAGGACCCTCGTTGCTACTCACGCCCAGACCCGAGGGCAGAGCCTGCCCCAGACTGAAGACTGGGCTCTCATTTGTCATTTGCTGGGTGACCTTGGGCTGGGTTCCTCCTGTCTCTTGGCTTCAAGATCCTCGTCCCAGGACAGCCTCTGGGCTCTCTGAGCTCCAAG
The DNA here is from genome assembly GCF_965194825.1 of Balaenoptera physalus. Classification (NCBI taxonomy): domain Eukaryota; kingdom Metazoa; phylum Chordata; class Mammalia; order Artiodactyla; family Balaenopteridae; genus Balaenoptera; species Balaenoptera physalus. The sequence continues at coordinate 33,380,039 of NC_138886.1, read as the reverse complement.
GTTCTGTGAGGTTTCCTACATGAGTTTGGTGCCTCTAGAGTGAGTCCTGCCAGAACCAGCCCCCAAAACTGGGCCCAGTTCTAACCATGATGGGACCCCACCCAGATACAGGGTAAAGTAAGGCTGCCTGTGGCCTCCACACCGCCCCTCCTCAGTACTCTGCTCCATACACACCTGTCAGAGCCTCCTGGGCCCTTTCCCAGGTAGAGGGCAAAGAAAAATTACCTTCATAAATTCTGCAAACAGAATAGGAGGATTTTTCAGGGTTAATTCATTTTCATGCAGAAAAAATTATGATTATTTTTCCCAGAGTAGCAACCTTGCTGTGAAATTGGTACTTTGTTTTCTTTTTAGGTTTAACAGATCCTTCCTGAGCCTTGAAAAATTATTTGAATGTAGTTTTTTTCAAAATTTTTCAAAAACAAGCAGGAAGAGAAATACGGCAGACAAAAAAGGACAAATATTACATGATTCACTTAGACGAGGTACCTAGAGTAGTCAAATTCATAGCGAGAGAAAGTAGAATCGTGGTTTTCTGGGGCTACAGGAGGGAGGAACAGGGAGTTATTGTTAAATGAATATGGAGTTTCAGTTTGGGAAGATGGAAAAGTTCTGGAGGCAGATGGTGGTGATGGTAGCAAAACAATGTGAATGTACTTAATGCCACTGAACTGGACACCTGAAAAACACCTAAAATGGTAAATTTGATGTTATGTATATTTTTACCATAATTTGTTGGTAAAAAAAAACAAGAAGGAAGGTAAATAATACCTTCCCCAGGACAGGTCTCACGGCTTCCCTGGGCCTCAGTTTCCTAATCTGTAAAATGGAAGAGAAATCCACACCTCCCTACTCTCTGAACCTCAGTAAAGAGAAAGAAGCCATGCCTTTTTTAAATGACACTTTACAAAGAAACTAAAGAGAAGTCAAAATGAAACTAAATAATGAATGCAAAGAAGTACAAAATGGCCTCATGTCTGGAGGGTAGACTCGTGTGCTCTCAGGAGCCTGGAGGCCTCCATGCCCAGCTTCCCTCTGCCTTCTATTTGTGAGGGAAGCGGAATGGAGCGAAGGAAGTTGCCCAGGGCCCACAGCAAGCCGCTGAGCGAGCTGGGGCAGACCCTCCTGCCCAGACCCCATGCTCCCCTCACCCAGCAACAGGCCCCAACTCCTCAGACTGCATGTGGCTTCTGCCACAATAGCCATGTCCACACTTTCTGTGACTGGCCAAGCCCAGAGCATCTTGCTTCCTCCTGGAAGCCTTCACTGGGTGAGATGCCCTTTCTGTGGGCTAACCCAGCACCCTCTGGGGTGGAATGGCCCAGGGCAGCTCCTGAAGCATGGCTTTCTAAGGGTGGGGCTATCTCCTGTACCTTTGCAGCAAAATGGTCAAGGGTCCACCTCTGGAACCAGGTGCCTGGGTTCAAATCCCCCATTTAATAGTCTACTGACCTTGGACCAATTCTTTAGTCTTTCTGTGCATCCGTTTCCTCCCCCATAAACGAGGATAACAACAGTGTCTACTGCATACAGTTGTTGTGAGGGTTACATTGGTTAATTCAAAGCCGTTGGAAGAGTGCCTGGTACCTAGTGAATGCCTGATAAATGTTAGCTATTCGGTATACTCTCCTCAGGAGCCCTGCTGGCCCCAGCATGCATGGCATACACAGGAGCTCTGGGAATGTTTGCTGACCCACACTGGGCAATGAGAGGAGTCACGGCAGCCTTGGAGGTAGGCACTGGCTTGTGAGTTTCCTTCTCAAGCTTCACATTAAACAGCAACGGAGACCCCAGGACAGTGCCCACCCCTTCTGGTCCCTCACAAGTCCCCCCACTTTTACTCCTCTACAAGCCTGGTCCAGCCCCAGCCCTGCCACTGGAGTAGGTGGTATGGTCACGACGGGCACCATATGGGGACCTGCCCCTCTCTATTTTGGGCCAATCTGTTGACATGACAACCAGGCTTCCTGACCCTGACGCCCAGTCTCCATCCTTGTGTTCTGCCAGGCACATCCTCCACCAGCGGCTTTGCTGGTTGGAGGGACGTTTTCACAGATTCTGTCAAGACCTTTCCCCCAAACAGCAGCAGATTTGGGACGTCACTCCAGGCATCCCTGCTCGTGATGGGCATGGAACTGGCAGCTCTGCTCCCCAAAGCCCAAAAGTGGGGCTTAAGGAGGCACAGAGGGAGAGGTGGCCCCCATCTCGAATCTTTCCAGGAAACCCCAGGACTGACTCACCTTCCTCAACCAGGAGCTGATGGGGACCCACCCCATGCGGTGCTCAGTCTCCAGATACTCATACTTTAGGAAATGTCAGGTCAGGAAGGGTGCCAGGAGGTCCTCTGAGCTGAGCTCTGCATTCTACTGTTGGGGAATCCAAGGCGTACGGCTTTGTCAGAGATGACAAAGACCCCTCCACCCCTACTGGCCCAGGATTCCCTGCACCCCACCAAGATTCTGTCCACACTGCTCTAAAACAGACAAAAGAATGTGCTAGATTCTCCTGCATAACAACAGAGCATACTGAATTTTAATTTTAAATGGGAAACTTTGCCACCATAAACAACACATCAAGGACAAGACACACGGACTGAGTGCCCCACAGGGTGGCAATAACAACGAAAGAAATAATAATAGCTCTCAACTCCTGAGGCTCACTACATGCCAGGTAAAATCCTAAACTCTTCATAAACATCATCTCAAGTAACTAAATGTTCACAGCATGCCCATTTTACAGATTTGGAAACAGAAGCTCAGAGAGTTTAAATAACCAACTCAAGGACACAAAGCAGAAGAGGAGCTTGGCCTGGGGCCAGCCTCTCTCTGCAGTTACCCATGACGTCATGAGGCCGGGGTGGGTGGTGAGGGGGCACCAAGGGAGAAGGGGCAGCAAGCAACTCTGAGCCACCTGGGGTGATGGCACAGACAAGGAAACTTCTAGCAAAATGCTCAGAGAAGTGAAGAAGAATGAATCGGGCAAGGGGAAGAGGGGAATGACTAGGGGAGAGTAGGAAGGAGTATACATTTATAAATAGTTCCAAGAGCCATGAACTGAACTAGGCACTTTGATTATACCATCTGTCCACCTTGCTTAAGGGTTTCTCAGGCAGGGATGGGAGGTGGTGGTGGTCAGTGATCAGGACTAAAGAGACCAGAAGAGGCTTCTTGGAGGAGGAGGCTTTCGAACTGGAAGGAAGACAGGCCTGCCTGAATTTTCCACAGCTCAGGAACGCATCACCTACTTTGCAGTACAAAGAATGCAGTATTCCACCCCAACACCACACTCACACTAAACTCTCCACATTCTCTAGAAACAGAATGAATGTAAAATTCCACAGGGAGATGTATTGTTAACACAGTGCGTAATAGAAGACAACAAAGGAATTTCACTAGGAGGCTGGCTGATGCAGTCAGCTGAAATAAATAAATTAAAACGTGGCATTGTTGTCTCCTTTGTGTACATTAGTTTTAATTACTGTTTGCTGAAAAAATAAAACTTTGCATGTGCAAGGAAAAAAAAAAAATCTCCAAACCTGTGCATCATGAGTGTCTGTGTAATGGATCTACCGTGGTGTAGGTGAGGTGTACCATGGTGTAGGTGAGGTGGACTGTAGGTGAAATGCTGTTTGAACACAGGGTTCTGTAGCTCAGCTGTCATGGCAGGGCCCAGCCAGGGGCGGGGACACAGCTGATGCTCACCAAGTGCCTTGCACGTTATTCCATGGCTGGCAAAGCATGGACCTAAAACTCATCCAGTGCTCATGGATGCACACACACATCCTCAGCCCCAGAGCCCGCTCTCAGGCCATGTGGGATGACAGGATTTTCCGTTCAGTCACAGCAGCACACCCGCCGTGTCCTCTGTGGGCTTCACTCTGTCTTTTATTTAAAAGCCTGTTGTTGCCATAAGCTGGCTCTGCTGCCCCTGGGAGTGGGCATACCCAAAGGCTAGAACCATGTCTCTTGGGGCTGGCACTGAACTAGAGCTCTGTGCCATGCTGCCAAACTGAGCATGACATAGGATAGGCACCCTCAGCTGTCGGATCAGTGGTGAGAGATGTGGAGGGTCTCACTCCTAGGTGGGGTCTTTGGTGGCCTTGAGGGTAAGGACTCTAACCTAGGGATTTCAAACTCAGTTCCTCGGGAGGCCCCTCAAAGCACTGACTTGGTGTGACCCCACTGGGCAGGCTCTGGGTTCCCACCGCCATTTAACCAGGAGAGTTCCCTTCTGCCGATTGATTTTTATACATTGGGCATCTAGAAAATGTTGTTTGAACACAGGGTTCTGTAGCTCAGCAACAGTGGAAGCCAGGTGACTAGAGCAGACCAGGTGGTCTGCCACCACAACAGTGCCTCTGCCCCTCAACCTGGGTCCTACACCCAGGAGCACCTGCAATTGGTGCTCTAGGCCCCTGTGACAGAAAAAGCTATGCCTTAAAAGAGATCCAGACACTCTGGCCAAATGGACAGAAAAAATAAAACTCAACAAAACCTCCCATGAAACAAGTGCAATACTGGAGTTTCAACACTGAGTGAGGGGGCCGGGGTTTTCTCTCAACCTGATTGGGACTGAATTACAAATGGCCTGTGTCATAGTCCGTTCTGGCTGCAATAACAAATACCACTGACTGGGTGGCTTAAACAACACATATTTAGTTCTATTTATTTCTCACAGTTCTGAAGGCTGGGAAGTCCAAGATCAAGGTACCAGCAGTTTCGGTATCTGGTGAAAGCCTGCTTCCTGGTTCAGAGACAGTGGCCTTCTCACTATGTCCTCCCATGGCCAAAGGGGCGAGGGAGCTATAGAGTCTCTTTTATAACGGCACTAATCCCATCATGAGGGCTCCATCCTCATGACATAATCACCGCCTAAAGGTCCAGCCCCAAATACCATCACACTGGGGATCAGGTTTCAACATATGAATCTTGGAGGGGACACAAATATTCAGTCCATAGCACCTTGAATGCCAGGATGATGGGCACTGCCTCTGTCCTATGGAGCATGTAGCCACAGATCCCTTATACACAGTATATAGTGGGTGCTGATGGGCTCCGTGCAGGCTACACAGACATGCTGTGATCGGCCCAAGGAGGCTCAGATGTAAATGCAGGACACAGACCAATCCTTGTGACTCCACCCCAGGTCAGCACCAGGAAGATTTTCCGAGGGGAGGAAGAAGGGGGACAGGAGGGTGTTCTGGATTAGAAGATGAGGCAGGACAGTCAGGGAGAGATGGGAGTGGGCAGAGGCATGATGAGGATCCGACAGCTCAGTCTGGCTAAAGCAGACCGTAAGAGAGATGGACAGAGACAAGGGCCCGAAGTGGAGAACGCTTGAATGCTGGGGCATGAACTCTAGGAGAATGACTGGGAAAGGAGCAGATACATGCTTGCTAATTGCTGAAGCTGGGTGATGGCGTCACAGAGGCTGTTTATCCTACTCTTTCTACCGCTATATTTGTGAACTCATCTATGATAAAAAAAAAAAGCTGAACAAAAAACAAAAGGAAAAGAAAGGGTCAAGCAGAACCTGAAATCTCCCCTTTCCTCACTTCAATCATCCCAGGGACTCCTGCAGGAAATACATAACCAAATGCCCAAATCACAGCTAGGAAAAGAGGCATGGAGGGCTGGAAAGGCAGGATAGCCCCTACTTCTCTCTGCCAGGCGATTTTACCCCTCCTACCGCATCAGCCACCTCCTGCAGGTGATGGCCCTAAATCCCGACCTCCATTCTTGTTGTCCGCCCTCAGCCCCAGACTGACCTGGTCTCCACCTGGGTGACCCACAGGCCCAAACCTGCACTCACCACCTTCCCCTCAAACCCAGCCAATGTCCCAGAAGGCAGAATGCAGATGTGACAGCTAAGAGACAGGCTATAGATTCAGACCCTGAGAAACTGCTTTCTCTCTGGAAGTCTTCCGTGTAGGGACGGCACTCAGCAGGTGCTCAGTGCACGGAAGAGCTCAGTAACTATTATTGTTGTTGATATTTCTGTCAGAATTAGCATTAATTCTCCCCTCTGCAGGTCCGGCCAGCCTCAAGTCCTGAAGGGTTACTGGCTGAGCATCTGCGGCGCCGTGCCAGCCTCTCCGCCTCCACGGCCATGTGCTCCTGTCCAGCCTCATCATCTTTCCCCTGGACCGCAGGCAGGCCCCTCTGCTCTGAGGCCTGCTCCCTCCCCTCTGCTGTTCACCTTCCCTCCAGAGTGTTCTCACTAAATGACAAGCTCCTCATTTCACTCTCTGCTCAAAGGATTTCACGGCCCTCCACAGCCAAAGGCACTTAGTTCAAGCTCCTTCCCCTGCCACACGTGGCCTTCCAGATCGGCACCCCCAGATGCCCAGCTGGCCTCAGCTCTGCCTGCCTTTGCTCACCAGCCCCTCCTCCTGGAACAGCCCTTCCCTGGTGAGTACCTTCTCACCTTGCCTTCTAAGGTGCAGCTCAGATGTCCATTTCTGCCCCCAATCCTCCCTGATCCCAGCAACCAGGACTGACCACTTCCTCCTTGTGCTCCACAGACCTCACATACTTCTATGCCAGCAGTGCCCAGACTCCTGGTTTATCGTAAGACACAAAATTCCTCTGCCCCTCAAAATCAGAATGCCAATGCAGGTTGTCAAATTTTATTTTCTCAAGTGAGGACATTAAAGAACAAAACAAAATGAGCAAACAAATCCTAACATCGATCACCATGATTTAATTTTTAAAGGACACGATAACAAGGAAGGAGGAGGAGAAAAGGAAGAGCACCATCTCAAAGTAAAGAACGGTCTTTAAAATAACATTAGCTCATCCTTATGTTTCTCATGTTGCCATGTCTGCGAAAGCTCTGTCAAGGCCAGGATGGGTCAAGGGCTGGTCATTGTGAGCATTTCCTGGGTGTCCACATCTCCCTTGGGGATTGTGAGCCCCCGAGGGTGAGGCTGAGCCAGGAGATGCTCAGTGTGTTCACGGATGGACAAACACGCAGGCGTGGCTGCCCAGGGCAGTGGGCGTTAGGGTCTCCCCGCTCCCCCGCAGCTTGGGAATGTGATTTCCAGTAACGCACCATCACAAACCCATTCAGCGACAGAGAGGGCCCCCCGCTGGGCTGCCGAGTTGGTTTTAGAAAGATTTTACTAGTCAACTGCCCTTTCTAGTATCACTCAGGAAACACTCCTTGCAATAATAATAAAATACAAACAAACTTGCCCAGGCACTTGGGAACAATTCTCAATTGTTAATTAATTCAGTGGGAGAGGGAAAACACGGAGGAAAGGGAACTGAATCGCTCATACAGAGGTATGGTTTCTTTCCTTTTTTAGCAAACTACCTTGTACCTGCCGCAGTTTCCACCTTCCTTAAACACGCCGAAAGAGCCACTGGATTCCACAAAGTAGGGGGGGCCACAATCTGTAGTGGAGAGCCCAAGGCTCCACAGCCAGAGCAGGCACGGTCCTGGGTACAGCTGGGTGGCCTCTCTGGGACTCAGCATCATCACCTATAAGGTGCAGTGATTCCTTCTCTACCTGCTGTAGAAAGCTGTAGGGAGGGACAGCCGAACACTGGACAACAGGCTGTGGAAACTCCAGGACTGAGCAAATGTATGGGATTGCTGCCAGAATTACTGTTATTGTTGTTGCTAATAAGACTGCTAACAAGTGTAGACTAAGAAAGAAATGAGTCGCATGTAAATAAATAGCCCGCTCTCTCTGGCCTTTCTCAGACAATGCACCTCATTTCACTTGCCAAGGCATTCCCTGTTTCAGGGAGATAAACAAGATCCCTGAAGGCTATAAATAATTCTTATAGCAACTTCCTCCTTGCCTGCTGCAACCAAGACCCGAGTGGACCTTCTCAAGCAAAGACTTTGGTCTGGAACAACTTTTCCACTGTGTTTCCTCAATAGCCAACATTCATTCATGCAGGAGAGAGGAGGAATTTAATATTTCTAATTACTTTTTAGGGAGTAGTTTACTCCTGGAAATTTCATAATTGATTTTTCATCCGGTTTCCCCTTGGTTGGTATTATTCTCTCAAGACCCTTACTAAGCCTTCCAACTATACTTCTTTTCCTCTTCACATTCCAGCTGTGTGTTTGCTTTTTTGGTCCTCCCTCAAGGGGAAAGATCACGTCTGCGAGTTTTGGATCCCAGCCCTGTCCTCGGCACACCGGTGGAGCTATGCCAATGCACTGGGAACAAAGACCAGAAGAAGAAATTATTTCCCCTACCCGTGCTTTCTCTAACTGCAGCTCAGAAATCCCAAACGGTTCAGGTTAAGAAACTGGCCCAAAGCTGATTAATTTTGCAAAACAGACCTTCCATGGTAGCACACAAGATCTTCAGAAAGAATATTCTGATTTTTATTTCCCACTGAGAGCTTCAAGGGCCATAATTAGAGCAGCATGGAGCAACAGAATCAACTCAAGTTCACTAAACCCCAAGAACCTTCCCACCAACACATACCAAAATAACGTCCTGTTCTGTTTGAAAATATCACCTCGCATTCAGATTTGTTCTCTCCCACTGTGTTCTGTGCATTTTTAAGGAGCTCTGTTTGGCTGGGTTTTGACAACTGGAAGCCGGGGCACGGAGGCCCGCTCCAGGCACAGGGCAGTGGACAATTGCATCAGAACCAGCTGGGGGGCTCATTAAAATGCCACTTCCCAAGTTCTATTCCAGACCATCAAACAGGAATCTCTAGGGCTGGTCTGTTTTTAATTAGCACCCCTGATGATCTGGATGCACACTAACATCTGAGATGCCAACTCATTTTTCTGCCCACCCTCCCTTTCCCCCCCAGCTCCTCCCCACCCCATACACATTTATTCTTCAGATTTTACTGAGTAACTATTTCTGCACAGGACATCTGGGGTTCTGTGGGATCTGAAGATGACAGACTCTCCAAAGTTCTCAGGCTTTTGGTCCGTAGTCCAGTGTTCTCCTTACCCTTGCTGCAATGGCCACCAGTCCACTTTAGGCTCCTACTGTTTCTTTTTGTTACAGAAGACTGTGTTTTCAAAGCTTCATTCTTCCAACTGCAATGTGCAGAAGGCTGCGCATGGGACAGGCCCTGAGAAATTGCTTGTTGACTGCCCACCACTTGGAAACACCTTCATGGATTGGAACCCTGCACTGGAAGGCCATTCCTTGACTATGCATTTATTGAATGCTAACTGAATACTAGTACTAACAATAACAATAGTAATAAAGATGCTAGTGATAATATTCCTGATACAAAGCCCTTTCCAGCTTACAAAAGATGTGTCACACTTTCCCTTTGACTCTTACAGTCACCTGCAACACTGCCAGGACAAACATGATCATACCCACTTTACAAATGGAAAACGGAGGCTCAGAGAGGTTAAGTGACTTTCCTGAGGACCTACAGCTAGTTGGTTACAGGAATGGCGCTTAGTCCAGACCTCCTGACTCCCAGGAGTCAATCATTCTTTCCTGATCCAATAAGTAATATTGAGCACCCACTACATGCCATTCATCACACTGGTGCTGGGGATGGCCCAGCTCCTGAGTTGCATCTAAATGCACCACCTGCCAGCCTCAGGTGCTGTGAGCCCCAGAACAGGGAGGCCAGGGGAAGCACAGCTCTTGGCATGAACAGGGGCACTGTCCAGAAAGGGAGGGCAAAGGGGCCCAGTGCAAGCTGCACTCCTCCAGGGCCTCACCACAGATCTGCAGCACCCCAGTCACCGTGCTGAGCCTTCTCTCTTCAGGGCTTTGGGCCCCTGCCTCACCTGCCAGGGTTGTAGTTACCTACCTTACAGAGCTGTTGGGATGCCCACACGAACATGATCTGGAAACTCACAAGCCCAGCCTGAGGGTCAGTAATCGCCATGATGCCTTAGGGGGCCAAAAGTCTTCTGCTTTTCTTAATTGATCTTTCAGGGGTCTAGAGACGGCCATCTGGGGCTCGGGTGAGGGGCATCTCAAGGAAACCCGCTTTCAAATCTTCCTTTAACTTGGGCTTCAAACCATGTGACAGTTAACTAGCCCTGAGCCCCAGGCACATCAGTTAACCTCACAGCACGCATTTCCTCACCTGTAGATGGGGATAAAGGGAATTATCCTCCTAGAGTTGGTGTGATGATCAAATGAGTAAATACATATAAACTGCCTAAGCACTGTGCCTGCTACCCTTATTTTTCTTTTATTATTACATTCCATTAAAAAAAAGTGCAAAAAAATATGCACCAGTAGAGAATCTCTGTGATTGAAACAGAATCATTTCTTATAAAACCACTGTTCTGGGGCTTCCCTGGTGGCGCAGTGGTTGAGAATCTGCCTGCCAATGCAGGGGACACGGGTTCGAGCCCTGGTCTGGGAAGATCCCACATGCCATGGAGCAACTAGGCCTGTGAGCCACAACTACTGAGCCTGCGCATCTGGAGCCTGTGCTCCGCAACAAGAGAGGCCGCGATAATGAGAGGCCCGCGCACCGCGATGAAGAGTGGCCCCCGCTTGCCACAACTAGAGAAAGCCCTCGCACAGAAACGAAGACCCAACACAGCCATAAATAAATAAATAAATAAATAAATAAATAAATAAATAAATAAATAAAAATTTTTTAAAAAAACAAAAAAAACCCACTGTTCTGTCCCTTCACACATCCCGGACACCCTGGAATTTGACCCCTTCCATCCCCTCTGCCACCCATTCCAGGCACCCTACATTACAGTCATCTTGCAACTGTCATTTCCTAAACATAACCCAGCTGTTCCCACCTCTGTGTCTTTGATCCCCACCTTGCCCCCAGTTTCTTGTTCCTGGAATGCCCATTCCCTTCCATCCATGTAATCTGAAGCCTGCCCATGTTTCAAGTGAAAGTGGGTGCGAGGTCTCCCAACTTTTAGTGGGGTGATTTCCCCACATAGCAGAGCACATACCCGCTCCCAGCCATAATCCAACCGAATGGGCTGAGCCCTAAGCCCTAAGCAGGGAGGGAGCAAGACCAGGGTTGAAGGACAAGGCTCCATGGTGGGTGTTTGGCAGTGAGGAGAGCGTGGTCTGGGGCAAGGTGCCGAAGGCAGGTGGGCGGAAGCCTCCTGGATCCACCCCCTCAGGAGGGTGGGGCTACTGAGAGTGGCCTGGGACAATGCTGGGCTCCAGTCTCCATGGGTACCACTAGCAGGGCCCTTCAGTCCTCAACATCACGTGATGTCCTCCCAGCTGCCTGCTGTCTGCATGGGCACCAAGGGCCTTGGAGCCAGTTCTTAAGGTCAGGCGCCTGGACAGTGGGGCTGGTGACTCTGAAGAAGGCTGGCCATCCCAGGAGGAGACAGAGGGGTGCAGACATCAGGGGCTATGGCTCTCCATGTCCCAAACCAAACTCCTGTCCTCTCCTCCACCCCGAGACTCTCTTTGGTGTGTCACCTCAGTGGGCAGCCCTATCCTTCCACCATCCATCCAGCATAGGGAGGCAGTACAGCCTGCTGGTTAGGAGCAAGGGCTCTGAACCAGACTGCATGGGTTCAAATCCCAGCTCCAAAGCTTCATGGTGACGTGACAGCGGGCAAGTCTGACCTCTCTGAGCCTCAGTTTCCTTATCCATAAAGAGGGGATGACAACAGTACTTATTATAGGGCTGCTGGGTGGCCTAAATGAGCTGGTACATCTGAAGCAATTAGGCCACAGCGCCTGGCCCACAGTCAGCACTACATAAGTGCTAGCTTAAATAGTCATTATCTTTAAGCACTATAGTGGGTTGCATGGTAGCCCACAAAAAGATATCCTAAGTCCTGGAACCTGTGAATGTTACCTTACATGGTAAAGGAGTGAATATTACCTTATAAGGCAAGAGATGTGATAAAGTTAAGGATTTTGAGAAGAGATGCTTATCCTGGAATATCCAGGTGGGCCCTACATCTCATGAATGAGGCAGAGGGAGATGAGACAAAAGAAGAGGAGACAATGTGACCTCATAGGCAGAGATTGGAGCGATGCAGATGTGGGTCAAGGAACGCCAACAGTCCCCAGGAGCTGGAAGAGGAAAGGAAGAATTGACTCTCCCCTAGAATTTTCAGACAGCATGGCCCCACTGACACCTCGATTTTGGTCTTCTGGCCTCCAAAACTGTGAAAGAATAGATTCTGTTGTCTTAAGCCACTGATTTGTACAGCAGCCCCAGGAAACTAATGCAGGTGCATCCTTGACATAAGCCTCTCTCACACCTTCCCCTCCTTTCTCCAGTCTCCCTGAAATCCAGCCATTCTTCTCCATCTTCTCCAACATCAACATGGTCCCACCTGCTCCCTACGAGGCTATTCCCATCCCCATCTACTTTCTAACCAGCGGCCACACTGATCTTTCTCATGCCCCTCCCACACTAATCCAGGTTAAAGATGACAATCAATGGACTTCCCTGGTGGCACAGTGGTTAAGAATCCACCTGCCAATGCAGGGGACACAGGTTCGATTCCTGGTCCAGGAATATCCCACATGCCGCGGAGCAACTAAGCCCGTGCGCCACAACTACTGAGACTGCGCTCTAGAGCCCGCAAGCCACAACTACTGAGCCTGCATGCCACAACTACTGAAGCCCGCGTGCCTAGAGCCCGTGCTCTGCAACAAGAGAAGCCACCGCAATGAGAAGCCCGCGCACTGCAATGAAGAGTAGCTCTAGCTCACGGCAACTAGAAAAAGCTCGTGCGCAGCAACGAAGACCCACTGCAGCCATAAATAAATAAATAAATTAATTAATTAATTAAAAAGAAAAAGATTGCAATCAAGATCAAAATCCTGCCCACAGCCTACAAGATCCTGCACGGTCTGTCCACTGCCATCACCTCTGCTACCTTGCCACATGCTTGACCTCATGCCCAAGGCTCCAGCCATAGTTCCTCTTATGTGCCTTGTTCCCTCCAGCCACAAGGCCACCACATCTCCTGTCACCCCTTACCTCATCCCTAACCTATATAATTCCTATTTGGGCTTCCCAAGCAATGCAGATTGCCATGAATTCCTTCGTCACATCCTGAGTGTACTCAAGGAATGGATCAATGGATGGGTAGATGAATAAATGAATGAATGAATGATCTGCAAAGATTCTGAACATCCCAGGCATAGCTAATTGGACAAGGTATGCAATCCCAACCCATAAACTAGCCACCGACCTTGAACCTTGGAGGTCATGGAGCAATGAGCTGGCAAGGCAGAGATCTCTTCTCTTGAGAATCTGAATTCGGAAATGTTAAGAAAACGAGGACATCACTTCCTTATGGAAAACCTCCCCAAACCTGGTTAAGTCCTCTATCACCATGTACCTAGCCCTTGTGGCCGTGATCACACTACATCTGTCTCCCACACCAGACCCCAAGTTTCATGGCAGTCTTGTTCACCACTGCATTCCTGGTGCACCCAAGGAATGAATGAATGAATGGATAATGGTTGACCAAGGAGCCATGGGAGTCCATCTCCTTAGGTAGCTCACGGATGCACACATAGGAGAAAAGGTCCCAGATCATGGAGGTGGGGGAACAGACTTGCTTGGTTCCTGGCTGATCCATCTAAACCCACCTTTGAGGCTCTATCCAGACCCTGCCTATAAGAGAGAGGGGGAAATGGGCAGAGTGTCCATGGTGGCAGCCACGTGGCGAGAGGATGAGCCATCATATCCCATGAGTTCAGGCTGCAGAACCTGGAGCTGTTCAGCCTGGAGAAGAAGGGGCCCAGTCATAGCCTCCACACTCTGATGGGTTCTCAAAAGCACAGCACACAAATGTGGTCTATTTGATTTCAGAGGGGAAAAACAGAACTGGAATGGGGGGGAGGGGCAGGGGCAGACAAGCTATAAGGAGGCAAATATCAGCTGAAAAAGAATAACTTTTTAAAAACCAAGGCTATTCAGAGATAGGATGAAGAGGTGGCAGACCAGTCTTCCCTGGAGGCGTCCAGGCACTAGATGGCCACTTGCGGCACAGGCATTAGAGGGATTAAAGCACTAGAACGTTCCTTCTAACCTTGAAAGTCTGAGCTTTTGTTCTCACTTTCATACTTATGTACAATCTAATATGGCTGTCACATCCTCATCTGTTTCCTGGAGAAAGTGACAAGCACAGTTTTATGAAGAAAGTAAACAGAGGAATCCCAGCCAAGGTGTACCACAAATTAAATTCATATTTTGAGGTTCCCTCCTCCCCACCATACCAAACACAGAGCAATGATAGCTGAAATACAAAAACAGAAAATTTAAAGATGTGACATTACTCAAAGATAAGATAAAATTCTCAAGCAGAAAAAAAAAAAAAAAGACCACAACGTGGTAGGTGGAGATGAAGCTGTAAGCTTGATGGGCTCTGAGTGTGAAACAGCCAAAGGTACCTGGCAGTGTGAATTCTCCAGGAAAACAGAGACTCACAGCATCCCCAGAAAAGGCAGAGGCAGAGCCACAGTCAATGCAAAGGGGGACCAAAGTCAAGCTCACTATTAGAAGCAAAGCAGGTAGGAGACAGCCTCCTCTATTCATGATAAAAGCTGAAACAAAGTTCTACTACTGCCTGGCACTGCAGGCCACATGAAGTTGGATGCTCGGGGTGGCAAGACAAAGAAGCAGAAATAAGTGATGGATTGAATGCAAAAATGGCCATAATTATTCAGTCATTCCTGTACCCATGGCCTTCGTAAAATGACTTTGCAGTTCCTCCCATCAAAAGATGGAATTTACTTTTCCACCTCCTGAATTTGGGCTGGCTTTGTGTCTTCATTTGGCCAATAGAATACAATGGAAGTGACAGTAAGCTGTTCTAGGCATAGGCCTCAAGAGCTACCAGGAAAAGACCATTTATAATCAATAACCAGATGAACAGCAGACTTCTCATCAACAACAAGAGATCCAAATGACAAAGTTCTAAAGGTAAATACTGGTTTGCCTAGTATTCTATACCCTGCTAAACTATTACTCAAGAGTGACAGGAAACACAGACATTTTAAGACATCCAAGCGTTAAGAGTGTTGACCACCCTTGACCCCCATCATATGTCCTGACTACAACTTAAGAATGAACTCAGCAAGAAGAAAAGTGAACCCAGGAAAGGGAATGGGATGCAAAACAAAAACAAAAACAATGGTGAGCAAAGACATTGGTAAAATGTGTAGGCAAATTAAATTATTAACTAAAAAACAAAAATAATAACTAAAAAAATTTTTTTAAATTAGTGGAACCAACATTCTAGGAAACAATAAGAAATATAGAGCAGGTATTAGTGGGTTTGTTAGACATTGTTACAATTCTTGTCCAATTCAGTAGAGGAGAAAGATACTAACTTTAGATTTTAGGAGAAAGAAGAAATATAATTCAGAATGTATGCTAAAATGTTAAGGGTATAACCACGTCAGCAGAGGGAAAGAAGGGGATGGCAGAAGAAACACCCAAAATAAGATGGTAGAAATATGGCAGCAATCACAATAAATATAAACCAATTAAAACCACCTATTAAAAGACAAACTAAAATGAGTATAACAAAATGGGATACAAAATGTTATTTACAGTATGATGTTTATAAAAAGCTTTAAAAATACTATATATTGTTTATGGACATGTACTGTAGTAAAATATAAAAATAGAGATGGGAAAAATACAACCAACTTCCAGACAGTTGTTATTTCTGTGGAAGGAAGAAGGGAGGGAAGTGGGAATGGGGGAGGGTAAAGAGGTGGCTATGGCTGTGTTTGCAATGCTTTAGTTCTTGAAAATGAGATCTGGAGGGAAAATATTCACATTTTCAAATCTGAATTGTAGGTATAAGCTATACTGTAGCTATATATATTTTTTTCCGTATGTTTCAAATATTTTGTGGTATGTTTTAAAGTTGGAAGAAAGGAGGAAAGAACTAAGGAAGAAAAGAAGGGAGAGAGGAGGAGAAGGAGGATTAACTAATCTCTTTTATGTTCTATACTCTGATGCTTTGACATCTGGGGTCTTGCTGACCCTGGAGGGACTGCTCCTCCCAGGGTGTGCCAATTCCTAGAGATAGTCAACAACTAGCCTGTGAGCCTTTAGCATACAAACCAATCCAGAGCCCATACACCCAACCACTTTCCTGGGCTCTGGGCACTGTCCCCCTGCCCTAATCACCCCAGGAACAGGTACTAGACAGCTAGGGACAGCCCTAAGCCCCAGAGCCCACTGCAGTTATTCAAACTAGCCGATCCTAAGCTGCTTACCCTGCCTGGCCTATTCCTTCCTGTGGAAACCACAGTAAAGGCTCTTGCCCATGTTCTGCCCCCGCTCCCTTTGCCTCCTGACCAACCATGGTGCTTCCCTATATAGGAAGCGCTGTGCTTCCTGTTTCTTGGGGGCTGCAAGTATTAACTTCATGACAGTCATTTCCATGTCTGCATGTCTGATGATATCTGGTTAAAACAAATCCCCAGTACCCTAAAAACAAGAAAAGGAAGGAAGGGAGGGAGGGAGGGAGTAAGGAAGGAAGATCAGCCCTAGAACCTGACCAGAAATTGAGGCTGTAAACTCAATTCATCCAGGGGCTGGCTCTTTTTTAATACAGCTCTCAGTTATTTTATCACCAAGAAATAGACGTTCAGGGTAAATAAACCTGCTACTCAGCCTCTTTTGGTCTCTTAGCCCTGAACAGCTTCTCTGCCCTGCAGCCTTTTCTGTCAAAATCCTCTCCTTCTGGGCTCAACAGACACCTTTTTCCTGATCCCTCCACAGAAGGAATCATACCCCCATGCTTGTCCCTCAGTTCAGCCCGAGCCTGGCTGGTCCACCTCTGTCGCCCTCACTTGATGGGCTCCTGAGGCCGAGATGTCGTTCCATTCACCTCTGGGTCACCAGCTCCCAGCAGGCACAGACACGGCAGAGTGCACCACTCCTGTCCCTGCAGATGAACAGGATGACAGTGACAGCCCTCAGAGGCACAGAGAGCTGCTCTGGGCGTGAGAATTCTGAGAAACAAGGAGCGACTACAAGCCCACGGTGCAGCAACAGGCAATGTCCACAGTGGGACCATGAAGCAGCACTGATTCTTCCACGTGGGTGAATTTCTAGATAATTCGAGTATGTATCTTAAAATGTCCAAACTTTCAAGTAGTTTTTGATAGATTCATTTTTAAAATGTATACACATTTAGACTCACCTACACGTTTTACACATGTTCTTATTGCTCACAACTCATTCTCTTTCCCCCCATGAACATGTTTTAAATTGCTAAGGTAACACATGCTTCTAGAAAGTTCCAACCATACAGGAATGTATCAAGTAGGAAATGCAAGCTCCTGCCCGCTCCCCTTCTCTCCCACCTCACCCTCCAGGAATAATCACTGTTGACCCCCTGCTCTCCTAAACAAGTGGTGTGGTACACAACCTGAGTCCCTTCGTTCACACCACTCAGCATGTGCCCGAAACACTAGGCACCTTCACACAGGTTTAAGCTAACCCTCTAAACAGCTCTGTGAGGGAGGGATGATTATTGCTCCCAGAATAACAGCCTGGGCACGAATGTGACACCGG
Source organism: Balaenoptera physalus (assembly GCF_965194825.1). Classification (NCBI taxonomy): domain Eukaryota; kingdom Metazoa; phylum Chordata; class Mammalia; order Artiodactyla; family Balaenopteridae; genus Balaenoptera; species Balaenoptera physalus. The sequence continues at coordinate 33,362,568 of NC_138886.1, read as the reverse complement.
AGCCTGGCTGCCTGGCTTGGAATCCGGTTCTGCCATTTACAAGCCCTGTGGGCTTGGGCAGCCTTACATCTGTTCTATGTTTCCGTTTCTTAATGCTAATAAATAGTGCACACTTCGTAATCAGATGTGAGAATTGAACAAACTGACACAGGTAAAGAGTGAAGAACACATAGGAACCCAATAAGTGACTATTTCCATTTTACAGATAAGGAAACCAAGGCTCAGAAAGGTTAGATGACTTACCAAATCCAACAGAGATTATGAAATCAAGCGTGGACCTGCCAGGGGCGTATGAAGCTGCATCCTAGCCTCCCCCCCGAGAAAGCACAGGAGGTGGATTGTAACTCTGCCCTATGACTTCATTTCCCCCAATGTTTTTTTAGTCCATAGGTCCTTCTCTGATATTTTTTCCCTCTCTCACCCTCTGAGTCAGGTGGTAAGCTGTCACTTCTTGCTGCCGGCTCTCCACCTCCATCAACCTGACGTCCACTCCCAATAGACTGACTTGCGGTAGACTGGAAACCAAATATAACTTGCTGGTGAGACCAGTGCACAAAACAAGTATAAGTAGGCACGGAGTGAAGCCCTAAGAAGAGCTCCCATTCATAAACTGAGTGAGTCTAATAAAAGTCTTCTTTTCAGCTGTTCAGAGACCTGCAGGTTCCAGGCTGGGTTCTGGATAGCTGAGGTGCTGGGCCCATGCCCTCTGGATAAGTGAGGTATGGATGTATGAATATGTTCCCATATTTTTAAACTAAAGTTTCTGATTTAGGCACTTTTAAATTTCCCTGCTCTCACAAGGCAGAGCCGCCCATCACAGTCCCTCTGCCAGGGTGTTTCACTTCACACACTGGCATTTTGGGCTCCCCCAGGTACCACCGAGACCTAGAATCATCAGGAGGTGCCGTGTGGCATTTTAACAACTTCCCAGCTCAGCACCGTAAACCCCCTTTATGACGGCTGACTGCAAGTTTCTGTCAGGCGTGTGTGTGTGTGTGTGTGTGTGTGTGTGTGTGTGTGTGTGTGTGTGTTTGTCTGAATACTAAATTATGCTGAAAACCAAGCATGTGCAGGGCCAGGGCTCTGGGCTGGGCCCTGGGGGAACCAAAGTAAGTGAGACCCAGGCTGCACCCTGAAGGAGGTGAGGGTCCAGAGGGTGAGGTGAAGCAGGGCAAAGGGAAGTAAAAGGCAGTGTGAGAAGTTCTATGAGAGTCAAGAAGGAGCCAAGGATGCCTGGAGGAGGGGGTGCAAATGCAGCTTGGGGAGAGCTGGGGACACAGCTTGCTTTGTGGCCCCAAGGGCCTCTAAGATCTCTGATTTCATAGTTACATCCCTGTGTTTGCTGAACTCGTGATGAAAGCATGTACATTAGACACCCTGCTGTGGTTCACACAAAATACCAACATTCAGCAGGAGGAGTGACAAGGGAGATGGGATTTTCTGGCTTATATGCATGATCAGATAACCCGGGCTCCTAAATGGATTTCTTTGGCCTCCATTCTCTGACTAGATCACTCTGAAATCCTCACCTCTCCTCTGGTGAATATGGGAGACGCAGATCATCTGTTACCCAAAGAAGTTTCAGGAAACTGAGCGCCAACATCGCAATGGGGATAGGCTCAGCAGGGGAGCAGCGTCATTCACGGGCATCCTTGAGTGGGCTGCTGGGTGAGGGGTTGGTTAGGAGTCCAGGCTGAGGGACCAGCCTCTCGAGGGCAGGAAGGCATTAAGGGGCTGCACACACTTGGCAAACCGTGAGCCCGCAGGCCAAGGGCAGAAATGGAAGGGGGCAAGGCTGTGCGTCGCTGGGACCATCTCCCTGAAGCCTGGATCTCCCTGGGACACCTGGACTTACAGCCAGAGAGACTTGTGTCGAGTTCGGCTCCACTACCTACAGACTGTATGACCTTGAGTGGTTTGAGCCTTGGTTTCCTCACCTATAAAATGGGACGATATCTATCCCATTGGGTTGTCTATGAGGACTAAAAGGAAAAAAAGGTACATAAAAAGCTTAATTAGCCCAGTGCCTGGGACATAGAAAGTGCTCCCCCAAAGTTCTTGCCATCATTCAGAAATGTGTCTTTTACCCATGTCAGAGACCTGTGTCCCCACTGCAGTCAGGCCTTGGGGTGAACTGATCCTGTGACCCCAGTTTTCTGGTCTCAGACCTTGAGAAAGGCACCCACCCTTACTCCACAAGATCCCTCTAAACGGCTTAATAATAGGGGCCCTCCGAAGGGGAGCTAGAGTCAACATAATTACTGTTCTTGTGCCCTCTTTGTAATCTTGACTTTGTGAGGATTGTTTGATCACAGTAGTTGGGGTTTGTATGCAGTATTTAATTAGGCAGATGAAAGCATGTTAGAATGAAACAACAGTATCTCTAATTTAATGGCCTGTTCTGCATCTTATCCTAAAACCATGACAAAAGATGCTTCCATTCAAAGAAAAAGAACCTCTTTTCTCCCCATTCCTCTCTCTTTCTCTCTCTCTCTCTCTCTTTCTCTCTCACCCTCTCCCTCTCTCTCTTTTTCTGCCCCCTCCCCTTTCCCCAGTTGAAATCCAGTTAACTTGGTTCCCACCTCCCCACTACGTTCTTGTGAATAAGCCATTGCTAACCACTCCTCGCTCCTTCACGTGTGACCTGACTGATGGAATCCAGAAGAGAAAGGAATGGAGGAGGAAGTGTGGTGTAGTGGTGAGTGCCCAGCCTTCTGACCCCAGCTCTAGTCCCAGCTTTGACCTCACGCAAGTCACTCCCAGGCCAGATTCCTCCTCTAGTGACATCTTCGAAGTTTAAGCCTACCCTGGCTCTTCTTCTGCAAAATAAAATATTTATTAGAACTTGTGCCCATGGGACCAAGATTTGGGAGAGATTTATAAAATTAAACACAGTTTAAGATGGGATAATTAAACATAATAAAAACATTGTCCAGCTAAGCAGAGTCCAGAAAGAGATATTAGCAGATAACAGGATGATCTCAGAGCTCTTGTCTAGCTCTAAAATTCCAGTATTTTAATTCTGGGCTGTAAAATGCCAACATTTACCCAAGTCAATAAACATCAAGAGACTGATATTTCATCGGAATCCAAGTCTGATTTTTCAATATTGATTTTTGTGAAGTCAATTTTGGTTTAAAGTGCCTTTTTAAATTGGTGCTCTTGTGGTGTCAAATGTCAACATTTATTTTTCCGGAACTCTCTTTCCTGTGGGGACTCTGGTCAGCGAACGAAGCTTTTGATACTTGGAGTTCCTATTTTTCTTGCTTCTGATTGAGGACCCTGCTTAATACTGTAGGGTGTTTTACTGAGCCTTAGGTTCCTGTTGGAATATGAAAAGTAATTTCTGTATGCACACCCATCATGAAAAAGCCAGAAGAGGAAGAGTCAAAGAGTGGGGGAAGGTGGAGGGTTCATCTGGAGTCTAGCTAAATGCTTCCAAGGCTTCACGCAGAACTATTCACTTGCTGTGTGACCTTCGGAAGGTCACTTAACCTCTCTGAGCTTTTCTGGGTTGTTTGCAAAATGGGGATAACAACACCTACTTTACAGAGAGGCTGTGAGAAACAAATGAGACAGCTCATGCCAGTGCCCGGCCCACAAAAGGCATTCAGCAAATGACGATCCTGCCTCAACCCCTTGAATTATCTTCTCTCCACTGCTACATTTTATTTAAAATTTTTCAAATCTACAGAAAAGTTGAAAGAATAATACTATTAACACATTAATATGTTTTTCTATTCACCAATCGTTAATATTCTCCCACATTTGCTTCTCTCTTTCTGTTTTTTTCCCCCTGAATTATGTGAGTGTAGGTTGCAAACATAAAACCACTTTACCCCTAATACTTTGGGATGTATCTCAGAAAAATGAGGACCCTCTCCCACATAACAGCATTCCTACTATATACCTATGCTATTTAAAATAAAATTTGTATTTCAAACTTCCTAATTGTCCTCAAAATGTCTTTTATGATTTTCTTTAACTCCAAATTCTGCTCAATATTCTATAATAACCTAAATGTGGAAAGAATTTGAAAAAGAATAGATACAAGTATATGTATAACTGAATCACTCTGCTGTACATCTGAAACTAACACAACATTGTTAATCAACTGTACTCCAATATAAAATTAAATTAAACTTTAAAAAATCACACATTACACTTGGTTGTCGATTTCTCTTCGCCAATCTGCCCCTTGATTTTTAAATGGTATGAGAAAAGAAATATTCTTCAGGGCAAGCAGGGGCAAAAGAGCAGATGATAATTTAATAGCAGAAGAGGCAAGAATTGAGTTCAAACTCTGTCTGAGTCACTGGCTCTGGGTGACCTTGAGCCTGAGGCTTCCTTCTTACAGATGTTTTCATCATCTGTAATCGAGGGCTTGCACTAGTTCCTCTCAGGACCCATTTTCCCTCTAAAAGAGGGAGCTGAGGCTCACAAGCTTTGAAGTCGTTCAGAGCCCAGTTTAAATTCTACTTCACTAGCAGTGTGACCCTCAGCATTAGCCTCAAATTATCTTATGTCTCTGAGCCTCAGTTTCCTCATCTGTAAAATAGGTATGCTAACATCAGTGCCCACTCCATAGTACCATAATTAGAATTAAAGATCATAATGCATGTGAAGCATTAGGCACAGTGGCAGGCACACAGTAATGGCTCAGTAAAAGAAAAAAGAGCTATTATAGTTATTAATGTTCAGAAATTATGGACTCTACAATCAAAGCTCTTATCTGCACAGCAATTACCTTTGGCTTATGAAGAGCCCTTCACAATTTATAAAGTGCTTTCTCTATTATCTCCTGGAATGCAGTCTGGGGAAGTGGCAGCATGGGGACAATTTTCCCCACTTCAGAGAGGAAACCTGGAGGCTCAGAGAGGTTGAATGGGTTGGCTGAGGTTACCCAGCTGGTTACAGAGGAAACCAGGACTCAGAGGGGCCCCACCCTCATCCTGCCCTCTAGTTCTGAGCTCTTGTTCTGTTACCATGGCATCAGCATCATGTGGCTCTCCATCCATTTCTGCCTTCAGAGCACTCATCTTGTTTAATTTCAGTCCTTTGAATGTCCAGTCAAATCTGGACACAATTAGCATCCTACTGTGTGACCACAGGAAAGCGACTCTGCTTCTCTGAGCCTCTGTCCCCCCATCTGTGGGATAGATGTGAACCCGCTGTCCCAGCGGGTTGCTAGTGGTCTGAAATGCAAAGCAGGGAATCACGCTGTGAACTGCAGAGCATTTTAGAGAACGAAAGTGACCATCGTTATCATCAGACTCTGTGGGCCTACTAAGGGCTCCTTCCTTAGAAATGCACTCTTTTACGTGTGGAGCCAAGTAATTAGCACAGAAAATTAGGGTCCCTTCTCTCAGGCCTTATTTTTGAATCATAAACTACAAGAAACAAAGTCACTTTGAAAAATGGCTTTCCATTTGTCATGATTTTTTCATTTCCTCAAAGAGAAGGCATATTGTACTAGGCAAATATCAATGCTTCCCCATAATAACATGCCTACAAAAGATCCGGTGCAGAAAGCCTCATGGAGGAGGAATGGAGGCTTATCTATAGGATACATCAGCTACAACAAGACTCTGAAAATCAATACCTTATGGGCTTACATTAACAATGCACAACTTTTAATCAAAATACAAAACAACTGACTCTAAGATTTTAAGACAAAAACTGTCTTGCCATTAAGAAAATGCCTGCAAGCATCCCAAGTAAAAAAATGTATCCTTTTATCAACCTAAATATTATAATTATCAGAGCATCCTCCATATTCCAAGAACCTAGTCACTCTTCCTTCACCCCATCTATAGCACATATATTTTATAACCACCAAACCAGATCCCCTGGCTTTGACAGGAAGGAAGGAATAAAGTTTGTTAGGTGCCGGCTACATGTCACGGTCTGAGTATCCTTTTTTCTCTAGCAACTTGCACAGAGTCGGGTCATACGTCAGACCACGGCACTCTTCGGCCCAAAATCTTCCCGTGGCACCCCATCTCACTTGGAGTCAAAGCCCCTGTAGTGCCCCCCACCTCCTGTGACCTGCTTCTAGCTAGGTACGCCCTAATGTCACCTGCTTTACTCTTCAGCCATGCTGGCCTCTTCACTGCTCCTAACACACTTCCCAGGGCTGCTGTAACAAATTACCCACAATTGAGGGGCTTAAGGGGGTTAAGACGAGAAATTTATTCTCTCACAGTTCTAGAAGATAGAAGTCCAAAATCAAGCTATCATCAGGGCCATGTTCTTTCAGAAGGCTCCAGGGAGAATCTGTTCAATGCCATTCTCTTAGCTTCTGGTGACAGCTGGCAATCCTTGGCATGCCTTGGCCTGTAGACGCATCATTTCAATCTCTGCCTCTGTCATCACATGGTGTCCCCTCTCCCTCCGTATGTCTCTGTCTCTCTGTGTCTTATTTTCTCTTCTTATAAGGACACCAGTCATATTGGATTAAGGGCACACCCTACTCTAGTATGATGCCATCTTAACTAATTACATCTGCAACAACCCTACTTCCAAATAAGGTCACATTCACAGATACTGGGGATGAGGACTTCAACATATCTTTTGGGGGGACATAATTCAACCCACAACACATACCAAGCCCCAGAGCCTTTGCAATTGCTATTCTCTCTGTGCTGAAGGCTCTTCCCCCAGGTGGCCACAGGGTTCACTCCTTCGTCTCCTCCACGTCTTCACTGAAATATAGCCTTCTCGGTGAGACCTTCCTGATCACACTGTGCAAAGCTGCAACACCTCCACCACCCCAACACTCTCCATCCCATTTACCTGCTTTCTTTTCTTCCATGTTACTTATCTTCTATCTGACTGTATAATTTACTGATCTGCTTGTCTGTCTCGCCTCACTAAAGTAGATGAGGGCAGCAATTTTTGTGAGTTTTGTGAAATGTATATCCCCCATACTGAGAATGGCGCCTGGCATATAATAAGCACTTAATAAACACTCGTTGAATGAATGAATCGTTCAGTATAGGGGAAGATGGACACAAGAACTTAAAACTACAACACAAGGTGACGGGGGCTGCAGGGCATAGCACAGGCGGCTGCAGGGATAAGGAGAAGGCAGTGGTCTGGCTCCAACGTGCCGAGGGAAGGGTCAGAGGTGGCTTCCTGGAAGTGGCAACATCTGAGCAGCGTCAAGAAGGGCGGACAGAATAGTCAAGTGCGAGGGCTGGGTGGGAGGGGGAGAGCAGACAGGGCTATTCCAGGTGGGACAGCAGCATTCTAAAAGAGATCTGACAATGACACCAACAATAATAATAACAACTACTGATGTTTCCTGAGCACTTATGTGCCAGGCACTCTTCTAAGTACCTGTCTTGACTCACTGAATCTTCACAGCCTATTAGGCAGGTGCTTGAATTAGTTTCCTATTGCTGCTGTAACAAATTACCACAAATTTAGTGGCTTACAACAACACAATGATTATCTTGCTGTTCTGGAGGTCGGAAGTCCAAAACGAGTCACACTGGGCTAAAATCAAGGTGTTGGCAGGGCTGCTTTCCTTCTGGAGGCTCTCTAAGGGGGGAATCTATTCCCTTGCCTTTTCCTCTTCTAGAGGCTGCCTGATCACGGCCCCTTCCTCCATCTTCAAAGCCAGCAGTGCAGCGTCTTCAAATCTCTGACTCTCCCACTTCTGTTGTCACATCTCCTTCTCTACTTGAACTCTCCTTTCTCCCTCATAAGGACCCTTGTGATGATGTTGAACCCACCCAAATAATCCAAGATAATGTCCTCATCTCCAGATCGTCAATTTACTCACATCTGCCAAGTCCCTTTCGCCATGTAAGGTGACATATTCACAGGTCTGAGATTAGGACGTGGACATCTTGAGGGGCCATGACTCTGCCTACCACAGTCCTCTTTTTTTTTTTTTTTAATTAATTAATTAATTAATTTTTGGCTGTGTTGGATCTTCATTGCTGCGTGTGGGCTTTCTCTAGTTGCGGCAAGTGGGGGCTACTCTTCATTGCGGTGGCTTCTCTTGTGTGGAGCATGGGCTCTAGGCGCACGGGCTTCAGTAGTTGTGGTTCACGGGCTCAGTAGTTGTGGCTCGCAGGCTCTAGATGCACGGGCTCAGTAGTTGTGGCACACGGGCTTCGCTGCTCCGCAGCATGTGGGATCTTTCTGGACCAGGGCTCGAACCCATGTCCCCTGCACTGGCAGGCGGATTCTTAACCACTGCGCCACCAGGGAAGCCCCCACAGTCCTCTTCTTATGCAGTTTTCAGATGGGGACCCTGAGGTTCTGACTGGTTCTGTTAACTTCCCAGGCCTCACGGGAAAGGTGGCTGAGCCAGGATTCAAAGGCACAGTCTGACTGCAGAGGCTGTGCCCTCCCTCCACTCAGTGAGATAGCTCAGCTGGTGCACAGATCTGCAAGTAATTCCACGTGGCTGCAGAGCCAAGGCTGATGGGGAAACAGCAAGAGCTAAAGCAGGCGCAGCAGGGCAAGTGATATGGCAGAAGCCCTGTGAACTAAGAAGGAGCTAGACTTTCTCCCAAGGGCAATGGGGAGCCCCAGTAGGGTGTGGCCTCATCTGCAAACAGCACAGGTGTGTGTGAAGGACAGGCTGGCAGCAGCAAGGTGAGTGCCTACAGGTCTCAGCAGACAGGCGCTCACCACAAGGCTGCAGACAGAGCAAGGGAAGTAAAAGACACCTTGACCTTGACTGTCTCAGCCTGTGGTAGTCCAGAGGGAACTTGAACTTTACCCCCACTGAGACATTGGTGTCCTGCCCCAGTTCCATGAAAGCTTGATATGTTTTGGTCAGAACTGTGAAAGAGAAAAACTTAAATTATCTTAATTGTTCAAATACTGTCTTCTAGGAGAAAAGAAATGAGATAGTAAACAAAAAGTGGGTGGGTGCTTGCAACAAAGACAGAGAGAGTTAGGGCCGGAGGCAGGGTTGGGAGTGAGAGAGCCGCTGGGTGCGGGGAGGGAGAGGAGGCAGTGAGGAGCTGCTGGGCAGCGCAGGATGACGGTGGACAGCAGGAATGCCTAGGCCGGGGGCAGGTGGGCCCCAGCAAATGCACAGCAGTGAACAGCCAGCCAGACTAGACACCCACGTCAAGGGTAGACAGGAAGGCAGCTCGTGCTGATTTATGGTAGGACCTTGACAAGGGTGGTTCTCCCTCTGGGCCTCAGTTTCCCCATGTGTACTGGGGGTTATGAGAGAGGAGGGATCAGCCTGATATTCTGCCAGGTTTTCTGCAACACCCAACCTCTCCCTCGTCGTCCGGCTGGTGTAGCCCCAGAAGCCCTCCTCCCAGCCCCTGGGGCTTTGCTGGCTATCTCCCCACCCAGGAAGCACCACCCTTGGTAGAACCAGGACACAGCTGGGAACCTGTATCTGGGCCAGCACACACTGCTGGGCTACATGCAAAGGCCCCAGCTGAGGTCCCTGCAGAGGGGGCTGAAAGCTAGCCTGTACCCCAGTTGCCACACTGCATACCCACTGCCGAAAAGACGCCTGTGCTCTCTCCAAGCACCACCTCTCCCCACACCCTCCTCCACGTTCATCTCCACTCACCTACTCAGGCAAAGGAACCCCAGACCGTCAATGCCCAGCTCAGGGCTCCAGACTGTCGGGGAGATACTCTCCCCAATGCCCACACCACCACCTATGGTTCCTCTTCCTCCTGCCAATGGCTTCCTGTGCTCAGACCCCACCTGGCCCAGGCCCCAAGGAACCGTGCTGGGAGACCATGAGGCAGAGAGAAGGCAGGCTCGGCAAGGAGCCACCTCTGCCACTTCCTCCTGGGGTCCTGGGGAAGATCCTGCGCCCTTCTCTGCGGGTGGCCATGATGCCCCCCTCACCAGGTTGCTGACAAAGTCAAATGAGAAAACAGGGTGACTGTCCCACACACTGGAAGGCTCTACACAGAGGCAGTGACGGTTAGGATCACTCCTCCTCACCAACTCACACATAGTTACGGGCTCAGAGCCTCTGAATTTCTAAGACAGGCCCAAGACCAATCGAATCTATATACTACTGGCCCCAAGGCCCATCACAGTCTGCAGGAATGCATGTATGGAACTATCTCCTTTGATCCTCACAGCAACCTCAAGAAGCAGAGACTGGTTTATGCCCAATTCACAGATGAAGAAACTGCGCTCAGAGAGGTTTCAGTGGCTTGCCAAGGAGCACACGATGTGTAGTGCTTGGCATTCACACCGAGTGCACCTTCCTCCCACGCCTGGGCAGGGGTTTGCCATAACCAGTGAAGCCAGGGCTCAGGGAGGACAGTGGAGGGATCGTCCCTGCCAACCAGGGCAGGGCCACTGCAGGCAGGCCATTTCCAGCCAAGCTCTGGAAATGAACCCGGAACATGTAATCCTAAGCAAAAGAGCCAGTTACAACGCACCACATATAGGGTAACTCCATTTACAGGAAATGTCCAGAATAGGCAAATCCATACAGACGAAAAGCAGACTAGTGGTTGACCGAGGCTAGGGGGATTGGGGGTCGGGGGAAAATAGGGAGTGACTACTAATGGGTACAGGGTTTCTTTTTAGGATGATGAAAATGTTCTTAAATTGATTATAGTAATGGTTGCTCAACCCTGTGAATATGCCAATAATCACTGAATTATATGCTTTAAATGGGTGAATTACATGGTATGTGAATTATATCTCAATAAAGCTATTATTTTTAAAAAGGATATGGAAATGAGTCTGACCTCTGGTTTAGCTCAAGGTGAAATCTTAGTGAGGTAGTTAAGAGCCTGGGTTCAAATCCTGCTCTACTTGCTACCTGAGTGATCTTGGACAAGTTACTTAACCTCTCTGTGTCTCCGTTTCCCTAGCTGTATAACAGAGGCAACAATAGTTACCTCTTAGGATTATGAGGTTTGAGTTTAAATAATGTAAATACCTGTACTTAAAAAGGCCTCACTCATTATAATTTCTAGACAATTACTTGTTGCTATTTTTGTTACCTGAAGAAACACCAAGCATGAGGGCCTTTAGTCCAATTTGCATGCTATTTGTATAAAGTTGTCTACTCTGTTCCATCCATCATGAAGTGACCTAAAATGCTTTCTCTTTGGAGGAAGAGAAGCATTTAGTCAACAAACATTCATTTTTGCCTCTGGCTGGAACTTTTCTGGATTCCCCTGGACAGCTGAGCCAGTAGAGAAGTTACAAGGAAGTGACTTTTAAGATACCACTGAGATCATCTTGCCTTGGGAATAAGGAGGACCTGGTACACGAACACTCCTCGGTTTGAAATCCCCTTTCTTGAATGAGATGAGGCAGCTGAGCCAAAAGGATGTGGGCTCTGGCTTCAGGTAGGTTAGCCTCAGCCCCTGATAGGCCAGTTTGTCAGAGTGGCCCCGACTTCAGATGTCCCCATGATGCTCTGAGCCCACGTCGATTCCTGGGCTTCCTCTTTGAAAAAGCTATTGGAGATTGGAGGCCAAGCAGCCAACAAGCTGTGATCGGCTGCATCATCTCCCTTGGCAGCCTCACCCCCTCCCCGGGAAGGATGCCTGGACCACCTGAAGCCAGCCTCTGGGGCCCAGAGAGGGAGACTGGGAAGAACAGTCACAAAGCACCCAAGAAACAGGCCGCCATGTCAAGGGTTTAGGTGCTGTGAATGAGGTAGAGTTGGGATAAGTTATTCCCCAATCTCTTGTCCACTGTTCTGGCTAATGCAGGAATCTAGAACAATTATGTGGAATACTGCATTGCAGAGGCCTCTGTAAGCTGTGCCCACCTGCAGGTCTGTTAGTCTCATTATGAATACCTGATTAACAAGTGGAGCAGCTGAACAGGGGAAAGCTGTTTCATGAAGTAGTGTTCTCCCTGTCACAGGGAAGCATCCACACGGGGCAGATGACAGGTGAACACCCATCCCGGGTGCTTTGAAGGGGATGAAGATGTCTGCTGACGATCTGTGAATTCCCAAGGTCCTTCTCCTTGGTTTCTGAGACTCCCAGCAGTACCACAACCTGAAGCTCAGTCAACCACAAAAATCACAAACCGAATAAGCTAGAAGGGACCTCAGAGACCATCTGGTTCAGCCCCTCTATTTTACCAAGGAAAAAACTGATTTTACAGATGTGAAGTTAACTTGCCCAAGGTCACACAGCTCTTCGGGCAGAGCCTGAAGTCTTAAATTGGCCTGTTCAATTGGGCCTGAAGTTGGGCATTGGCAGCCTGACTTTTCTGCTGAAAAACCGTTTCAAGACTTTTTGTTTCCGTGAATCATAGTCAAATGGCTTTTAATCAGATAAGGATGCTTCTCAAACAAAGAGAATTTTAGGAAAATGTACCTTTCCCTTAGCACCATTAACAGCAATCAGAAGAGACGCTTTGAAAAGTTACAAGATGTGAGATACAAGAATAATGACTTACATGTGTTTAAAATGACCCCACTTGAATCCAAGAATAAACTTTTAATTTTAGCCCGACTTTACAGATGAGTAGGTTGAAGACCAGGAAAGCTTGAGAGAAGAAAGAACTAGAAGCCTAGGCTGACTTCAAACCTAGGACTTTTGCTACCACCCAGGTGTCCTAAAGCCACATGTTATAAAGAGATCCACAAATTTTCAAAGGAAGGGGAGCTAATTATCTGGGCTGCCTGCTGGCTATGACTCTCCCTGAATTGCCACTTGCTGAGGCCAGAGCCCTCTCTGGGCATTTGTTGGGGTTTGACCAGCTCCAGGGCACCTCTTGGCTGCGAAACACTTGAGCTTGCTGTGAAATTGCCCACTTTAAATGGTAACACCTTTCCTTCTTTCTCCTTTATATAAAAAGTACATGCAATTTCAAAGCTTTTCTATCAGCTACACCACTGTACTTGACTTTTTCTCTGAGCAGTCCCACCTCGCTCTCTGCTCTGTGTGACCCAAACCACGCTGAAAGTGGAACTTGCCTTTGCACACGGCCCAGCCTCCAACACCTCCTGCCAACTACTCCTTATGACATTTTCCCTGAGAGGAAAGGGCAAGGGTTTGCCGCGTGACAAGAGTGTGAGCTCCCTGCCAGCCAGCTTCTCTCACCTGCAGCTCTCCCGGCTTCCTCCCGTGCAGTTTAGGAGAACACACACACCTTGTAAGAGTGGGGCTGAGCCCCTCTCCCCCCCGCCGAGCACAGTTAAATTGGTTGCCAAATTTGAAACGAAGTCAAAACCAAGAGTAAGTCCCCAATTCTGTGTAAGGAAAGGGATCATTCCTATACACACCTGGTACCAAACACTAGAGTTCATCTAAGCAGGGACTGAATTGAGGTTGATGACTGAGGCAATTCATTTGTTCTTGAATTTACACTTTTTCAGATGTGCTCCAAAATTATGTGTGCCTTTACTTATAAAGAGAAAATAGAGAGTATTCAGGTTTATGCTATTATTTAATAAAGAGCTGTAATTTTCACAGAAAAGACTAGAAATGATCACATGATGAGCCTAGAATTTCTGCTTGTTCTTATTCATTCCCAAGTGGATTCTAATCATTAAGCTGAGCAAGCACATTTACTGAGAGGAGCTCCTTAAATCACAGGCAATTTTCTTCTCCTCAAGACTAGATCATATAAACCAAACCTGAAAGCAGTGGCCATTATTTTCCTCATACCCCTAACAGCTTCAACATCCTATGCCCACCAATTTATTTTTTAACCTCTTTATTGGAGTATAATTGCTTTACAATGGTGGGTTAGTTTCTGCTTTATAACAAAGTGAATCAGCTATACATATACATATATCCCCATATCCCCTCCTTCTTGCGTCTCCCTCCCACCCTCCCTATCCCACCCCTCTAGGTGGTCACAAAGCACCGAGCTGATCTCCCTGTGCTATGCGGCTGCTTCCCACTAGCTATCTATTTTACATTTGGTAGTGTATATATGTCCATGCCACTCACTCACTTCGTCCCAGCTTACCCTTCTCCATCCCTGTGTCCTCAAGTTCATTCTCTACGTCTGCATCTTTATTCCTGTCCTGCCCCTGGGTTCTTCATATCCATTTTTTTTTTTTTTTTTAGATTCCATATATATGCATTAGCATACGGTATTTGTTTTTCTCTTTCTGACTTACTTCACTCTGTATGACAGACTCTAGGTCCATCCACCTCACTACAAATAACTCCATTTCGTTTCTTTTTATGGCTGAGTAATATTCCATTGTATATATGTGCCACATCTGCTTTATCCATTCATCTGTCAATGGACACTTAGGTTGCTTTCATGTCCTGGCTACTGTAAATAGTGCTGCAGTGAACACTGTGCCCACCAATTTTTTAAGTGGATATAGAAGACATTGGTGGTTTCCTACGTAGCATTCATCTTTCTTTCCCTGACAGACCCTGATTTTCATTTGGGCTCTCCCCACCACCCCATGTAACAGCCATGATCTGTGCGGGATCCTGGCCCATGCTTCTAAACAAATTGTGGTTCAGCCCCTTTTCCTTGATCACGACTGATGCAGCTGTAAGCCAATCAGAACACACAATGCTCTGAAGGAATGTGCTTGGAAAATTTGGGCCAGTGAACTATGACGAAAAGTTCCCTGTAGTTACAGGACAAAACCCCATTATGACTTGGGCGGGCCTAGGTATTTTTGCTTTTCTAGGCCCCTTCCTCCATAAACAAGCAAATAAATGTGAATGTGTGTATACTAAAAATTACATTTTGCCACTACACGTATAAAGATGAATTTTTTTTTCAGGTAACTTTTTTTAAAATTTATTTTCCATATTTTTTTGGCTGCGTCAGGTCTTAGCTGTGGCACACGGGATCTTCATTGAGGCATGCGGGATCTTTCGTTACAGTGCGTGGTCTCTTCATTGAGGCGCTCGGGCTTCTCTCTAGTTGTGGCGTGAGGGTTTTCTCTCTCTAGTTGTGGCGTGCAGGCTCCAGGGTGTGTGGGCTCTATAGTTTGTGGCACATGGGCTCTGGCGCATTGAAGCGTGCGAGCTCAATAGTTGTGGAGCGCGAGCTTCGTTGCCCCGCGGCATGTGGGATCTTAGTTCCCTGACCAGAGATCGAACCCTCGTCCCCTGCATTGGAAGGCGGATTCTTTACCACTGGACCACTAGGGAAGTTCCAGGTAACTTTTTACATATTTATTTATTTTGGCTGCGTCGGGTCTAAGTTGCGGCATGTGGATCTTTCATTGCGGTGCGCGGGCTCTTCGTTGTGGCGCATAGGCTCCAGATTGCGTGGACTTTGTAGTTTGCAGCACACGGGCTCTCTAGTTGAGGCGCGCGGGCTCAGTAGCTGTGGCACGCGGGCTTAGTCGCCCGGCAGCATGTGGGATCTTAGTTCCCTGACCAGGGATGGCATCTGGGTCCCCTGCATTGGAAGGTGGATTCTTTACAACTGGACCGCCAGGGAAGTCCCAAGATGAATTATTAATATCACATATCAACGCCTTTTCTCTAACTTCTAAGTTCTTTCTTATTAAAAAAAAAAAATTGAAGCATTTTTGTGGCTTTTTGAAAGTACCATGGGCCCTAGACATTGTGCCTACTGTATCTTACAGATAAGATGGCTCTGTTACAGGATTGAGTTGACCCCGAGTACCCCCCTACTCTGGACTTGTCATTGTGAGCCTATGGATTTCCTTATGGTTTATGCCACTCTGAGTGGTTTTTCTATTACTGGCAGCCAAGAGCATCCAGACATCCTGGAACAATGGACATGAAGGATGGCCAGATGAGAAGCACCAAAAGGAGGCACATGAGCCCAAATCTGAAATCACACATTGGCTTAAATCCCCATAACACTAATCTTTCTGGGTCTCAATTTTTGCACCTGTAAAATGGGGACATCCCCGCCTAACAGACAAAATCACTCAATGAAATATGTGGGGCCGTGGAGGTGGTGTTCACAGCACAGTGGTGCTTACTACGAGAAACCTGCTTTCGTCATGACCGGGACTTAGCTGCGGAAATCGGGCAACAGGTAACAGGCACAAGCATTGGGGCTTGCAGGAGTTTCAGCAGAGGCTCAGTGACTGGCCAGGGTAGGATTGACTCAATTTCCACCTCCTTTCGTGTTTTATTTCTTTAACTCAGCAGCAACAGGGTCAGAGAAATGATCAAAACAGAGACAGTAGAAGGATAAAAGAAAAGCAAAGGGAATTTGTTTGGGAAGTTAGGAGACTACTGGGAATTGCGAACTAAATTTTCAAGTCAGCAAGAACCACACAATAAAGGGAAAGAGCCAGTGAAGGAAGTAGGACCTTGCGGTCCTGGCCCACGTCTAGTCTTAATTCACAGCAAGCCCCTGGGAAGTCCTTTTTTCTCTTGGGCCTCAAGTCTCTCTTTGTAAAACAAAGAGGAAATACTCACTTTTTTTTCAAGTACTCACTAGCCATATATGGTTAGTGGCTACCATTTTAGATACTGCAGATATACAACAGTTCCATCATCACAAAAAAGTTCTATTGTACAGCACTGCTATAGAGTACATAAACCATTGTTAAATATTATGTTAATATTTTATAGCCATAAAATCATAATCGAGTGGATTCACAATTCACAAATACCTCACGAACTTCTGTGGTATTTACATACGTAAGAAAAAAGAAATACAGGGCAAGGTATCCAAAAATTTGGATTCAAGCCTTAACTCTCACTTCCTGGCTGTGTGACACTGGAAAAGACAGCTTACCTTTCCAAGCCTCAGCCTCCTCATTTGTAAAATGAGAATAATAATAGTTTCTATCTTACAGGGGTACTACTATGATCACATTAGCTAATATATTAATTCAACAAATATTTATTAAGTGTCTACTATGTGCCGGTAACTATTTATCCTACACGCTGGGGATAAATAGGTAACAGAAGACAGATATCATTGCCCCATGGAACTGACATTCTAAAAGATTTTAGCGAATGTGAGCTATCAATCCTGATAATAAAAGTTATGGCAATATTCTGATTCATATTTGTCATTCATGGAGACTCATCTCTCAATCAGTAAGAATGTAATTTCAATTTTAAAAATATTGGGCCCTCTAACTTATCTCCCTCCCCAATACAGATCTCAACTAAAAATTCTTTAAACTTGTGCGTTGCTTTGGGTTACGTCATAAAACCAAAGACTTCCCTGTGACATCTGAATCTAATTCAAGAAAAAGATCTGATTTCAGCAGCTTTTAGTCCAGACTTTAGAAAAAATTAATTATGCATGCATTCAACTAGCAATGAGCAAACTTGATAATTTAGGCAGTTTAGCAATTGGATTGAAATTTTACTGCTAATTTAAAGTACTCCACACTACTGACTTCAGACGAGGTTATGAAGCTGAATTAGCCTGGACAAGAGCAATTACTCAGCACTTTCTTTACACGTGGCCTTGACTGACTTTTAGGTACAGTGAAGCGAGTGCTCATACCCAACCATAGTTGCTGGCTGGATGCTAAGATGCTCCGGGGATGCGTATATGCCAGACTGAGTTTGTTTTGTGTTCTCTGAAGCAAGGCTGGGTTTTATTTATCCTTGTCACCCCCAGCCTGACAAAAGTCACAGCGCACTCCACAAACGAACTAAGTAGGTCCTAGCAGAAGGGTCACAATGATTTATGGCTGTGTGACTTTAGGCAAGCTCTTTTACCTCTCTGAACCTGTTTCTTTATCTGCAAAATGGAAATAATAACAATACCTTCAAGGCAGTTGTGAAGAAATAGAGATGATGTATATACAGCATCTGGCACATAGTAGGTGCTCAATAAATGTCAGTGTGGCCATTTAAAAACATGGCACCAAAACTCTTAGACACACCTCCCCTTAGGGGAGGAGATGGAAAAGTCTTGGACTGCAGCGCCGTTCTACAGGTGCTCAGCAAGGTCGATGGGGGGGTCCTTGAACCCAAGGTGTCATCAGGGGAGACGCATGTCTCCCATGACTGGGCTTGTTCTAGTGTCCCCACTCAGCTCAGTGCTGGCTGGGAGCAGTCCATGGGAAGCCTGGCCTCAGCACAAGAGTGGTGACAGATTTCAGAAGGCAGCAGCTGGAGTTGTGGTCAATTACGCTTGCCACTCGTGGGGATGACAGAGGTGCATTTTCATAGCTGCCATATGGAGCCGAGCGGCCTAGAGACAGGGAGCCAGAGAAGGGCAGCGGGGCCTTTAGGGGGAACCTCATCAGCGTGCAGGAGATTACAGATGACCTCAGGGGTGCTCAGCGGATGGGCAGAAAGCCTCAGCTCACCTCCCAGCTGGGTTCCCCTGAATGTGGGCCCTGGATAGTAACATCATTCCCACTACTTCAGAGAATCTGGTTGTGCCAGAGAATCAGTGACTCTTGACACTGGAATGCATGACAGCCATGCCTCTCACCCTCTATCAAACCTCTGGGCAAGAGCTCATTCAGCTTCTGCTTGAACACCCCCAATGATGGGGAACTTACCACCTCAAGAGGAAGCCTCTTCATTTCTGGCAGATTTGACAGTCAAAGCCCTTCCTATTATTGACCTAAAATATCTGCATCCCTGTGATCCCCCAGCTTTCAGCCTAACTTTGTCCTCTGGGACCAGCCTGCTTTTGCCGGTGCCATCTCCTGCTAAATCTTCCTGTAGGCTACTAGGCCCCAGTTCCTTTAAGTACCCCAGTTCCTTTAAGGAATAATGTAACTTACTGGAAATACAACAATGAACCAGAATATGCAAATTATCTTATCAGCTGTACTCTATAAAGACAATCTTTCCCTGATTAGCATACTGCTCTGTCTCTATTTTCATCAGGGATTCACAGAACTGGCACGTTCAGAGCTTCTAGCAACCACAGGGCATTTTGGGACAGCCACTGAAGCTGGGAGGGCACACCAGGCAAAGTTTAGGAGGTGAGAAACGGCAGAGTGGTCCCTGCATTCCACACACATCTAGAGAGTGACCTTAGATGCCAGAGCCTGGGGTTGGGAGAGATAAGGAGGCCGAGGTGAGGGCAGAGAGGCTGTAGAGGGAGAGAACGAGAGTAACTGCCCTCCAGTTAACTCCCAGAACAATGGTGTGGGAGACAGAGCCAGAGATACTACCTGGAACTCTCAACACAACTCAATTAACTGTCATACTCTAGCTCAAACAAAGGGAAAGGCACACACAAAGGCAAGAGGTATGACTACCTCCTGAGTTGGAATCAGGGCAGGCTTCCAGGAGGAGGCATCTGTAGTTTGAGCCTTTAGGTCAGATGTGACAATCAAAATAAAAGAGACAGACCAGGCACAAGGAATTGCCTAAGCAAAGGCAAGGCGATGTGGACCTTCAGGCCATGTTCGGGGAACGCAGACAAACCTAATGTGGCTGGAGCAGAGTGGGTACACGTGTATTTGCAAGAGGAAGACATGAAAGTAGAAGATGAAGTAAAAGATGGTCTTCATAGACTGGGTAAAGGTTTCCTCTCTTTAGCTGTTTTTTCCCATGAAACTGAGGATTTATGGTGGTTCTTAAACTTCAGTGTGCATTAGAAATCACCTGCAAAGTGTGCTTAACATGCAGACCACAGCCTCGCCACACCGTGCCCCTAGCACCCCAATTCCCTTACACATCTCACCGTGCCCCCCATTCTGATTCCATGTGTTGCAGAGCCTGGGTTTCTGCAACATAAATGCTACAGCAATGATTCCAAGGCAGAAGATGGCAAACCTTGTCGAGGAAGCAGTCCTGTGCTCCCCACCTTCTTTCATTATGAAAAACGACTTGGGTGGCATGACAACATATTAGGTTATGCCAGAAATACCGGCAATTTAAGTTCATGTGAAAAGATGCACTGGGGAAAGAAAACCAATTTCAATTCTCCATCAAGGTACTGGGTGAAAATGAAAGGCCAAGAATTTATCAGAAATTACCTCTGTGGGCAGAGCAATGAATTGTGGGGCTGCCCAGCCCTCTCCCCAACCCTCAGAGTCTCCTGTAACTTGCAAAGGGAGGCCCTCAGGTTGTTTCAGGGTGAGCACAGGGTTCAGCCTCAAGATCTCTCAGGAAACTGAAGCACACCCTTGGAGAGAAGTCAGTCCCCCACAAAGGAGCGACAGGGATTTAAACAGACGTTTCATTTCATTTTTTAAAAAATTAATTATTTATTTATTTGGTGCACCTGGTCTTAGTTGTGGCTCGCCAGCTCCTTAGTTGTGGCACGTGGGCTCCTTAGTTGTGGCATGCAAACTCTTAGTTGCGGCATGCATGTGGGATCTAGTTCCCGGACCAGGGATCGAACCCGGGCCCCCTGCATTGGGAGCGTGGAGTCTTATCCACCGCGCCACCAGGGAAGTCCCTCATTTCATTTTTGAAAAGCAAAAAAGAATTTCAGGAGCAAAGCATCTCAGGGGTAGAAGCATCTGCTTCGAGTCAGAGTCTTAGGACCTCCACTGGAGGCTCTGGTCCAGTGGGTCTGGGGTGAGGCCCAGGAATCTAGTGGTACGGGACATTTGGAAACACTGATCTAGCTTGCCTGGCTTCTGCTTACACACCTCCATGGACAGGGAGCTCCTTCCCTTCAAGGGTGACCCATCCCAACTTTGAAGAGCTGTGACCATTAAAAACTTCCATCAGACATTACTGGACTGAAAATTTCCTCCAGTGCCAAGTCCTCTAAGCTCAGGTCTCTGCACTGACTCAGAGTAAGTCCAATCCCTCTGCTGCAGGCAGCCTGGCAGAAAGATGAAATCCACACACAGGAATGACCTAGTGGCTCTGCACACAATGACTGTGGAAAGAGGAGGTGCATCTGGCTGCTTTGAGAACCTTTACACCCCACCCTCCATATTTCTGGTGTCCCCTCACTCCTATTTCCCAAGGGAAAGGTGAAAGTAATGACATTCATGAACATGACTATTTATTGTAGGCTTACTGTGGTCAGCAGAAATAATGGTCCCCCAAGTGTGTCCTCATCGCAATATCCAGAATCTGTGAATACGTTAGGTTACATGACAAAGGAAAACCAGGCCACAGATGAAATTCAGGTTGCTAATCAGCTGACCTTGAACTAGGGAGATTATCCTGGATTACCTGGGTGGCCCCACTGTAATTACAGGGTCCTTAAAAGTGGGAGAGGAAGGCAGAAAAGTGAATGCCAGAAAGATGCAGTGTGAGACTCAAGTGCCCATCACTGCCTTAGGAGATCAAAGGGGACCACGAGCCAAGGAATGCTGGCAGCCTCCACAAGATTCTCCCCTTTATCCTCCTGAATGCAGCCATGCTGACAACATCTTGACTTTATCCCACTGAGACCCATGTTGGACCTCTGACCTGTGAGATAGTAAATCTGTGTTGTAATAAGCCACTAAATTTGTGGTAATTTGTGACAGCAGCAACAGAAATCTAATACACTTATTATATGCTAGATAATATTAGATGGTATACCTGAGTATCTCATTTAATAATTAACAACCAAAGGATAGATATTACTATTATCCCTGTTTGACATATGAGTAAACTGAGACTTAGATAAGCTATAAATAATCTGCCACAGCTCACACAGACAGAAATGGTGCAGCCTGGATTCAAACCCAGGTCTGTCTGTCTCCCAAATCCTTTTTGAAGAAAGTGAGGAAAAAAGAGGAGCTAAAAATAAGGATACAAAATGGGAACAAAGAGATGAAAAGACCTGGAAAGAGACCCAGAATAAAATACATAATAACTCTACAGTTACCCAAAGGGTGTTCTAGATTAATGAGAAATGCTTACAGTCCAATTCTAATCACAGACTCAAAATGTCCAAGCTATGCACGCACTTGGAGATCATCTAGTTCAAACCTTCTAGGTTAAAGTTGGAGAAGGAGACCTAGAGAGGGAAACGACTTGTCCAGGAGAACAGAGAAGCTGTCAGGGATGGGGCTGGAACCAGGGCCCCATTCCCCATCCAGGGCTGGTTCCTCCTCTCCCCTTCACCTATACTTCCTTTCTTCCTTCCAGAAGACTCTGTGATGGCCCATGGGCAGCTAAGGTGAGTGTGATGGAGACTGCTGGGAGCCCTATGCCTAAGATGTCTCAAGACAGTGTCCTCCCTGGCAGGGGCTTTTGCTCCTAGACATCCAGCAATCATGACAGAAACAGGCCATATTCACCCAAAGTATCCACTGTGTGTGGATACCTGTCACTGCCTTGCACCTTTGGGGTGACCTGGACCACCACACCCATAAAAATGGCAGCTGCCAGGAGACTGGCATTGCCTTGGGATGGATGGGACCCAGTGCCACCCCCCAACCCCCCACCCCAACCCCCAGGAGAAAAGAAACGGCATGCCTTGCGGTGACACAATTTTCCTACAAATACAACTTAATTAACCTGGCATAAATTTCAGCCTCATATCTAATCATCAGCCATCCCTCTCACACAGGCACATGCAGAGAAAAAAGTTTCAAATACAAGACCCATTTATGATGGGTCAAGAAAATACTAGTTTCCCACACTCTGCTTCAGGGAGAGCCGCCCACCTGTCCTCTCCCCAGACCCAGGAGCCCGTTCTGGAGATCCAGCTGCCCACTTTCAGTGCCAGCCTCTCCACTGCTAGCTGCTCCCTCTGAAGGTTCCAGTGGTTCCTTTATTAACAGCCTTCCTGTAACAGGAGGCACCCTGCTGATGTGGGACTCCCCACCCCCACCCGGCCTGGGGAAAAACCACGTGCTTCTGGCCATGCAGGTCCTCTTTCTTAGCCAGAAAAAGCGACACTGTGGTGGCAGCCAGGACAGGCCTCTTCTATCACCTGGAATTGGCTCTGAGGCTCTCTCAATTCTTACCTCTCTTCCTTGTGATCACTTGCATTAAAAAGGGAGTCTTGGTTAAATTCTACCAATTTCAACATTTAAGACTTCCATTTTACTTGAATAATTTTTAAAGTTTTGAACCTTTGAAAATACAATCAAAGACATACAAAACATTTAAACAACTTGATAGTAATTTCCTCCAAGCAGCTAGAAGTCTCTTGTTAAGAGCAGAACCAGGACCTAAATCACCTTTGAGTCTGCTGCACTTCCAGCACCCAGGGGGTGCCCAAATAATGAGTGCTGAGCTGAATTTAACCCCCTAAACTCATCTCAGCCTAGTCATGGACACTCCGCAGCTTGCCCTGCTGCCTACACTTAGCTGCTAACTACCTAACACTCAGTAAACCTGCCCACAGCATGAAGGGGCAGGTGGCCCTAGTTTTCTCCTCATCCTGCAAGGCTCAGCTCAAATACCTCCCCCACCTCCATGAAATCACCCTGATGCCCTCTTTGCAGCCAGTCAGAATCTGTCACTCCTTGAGCAATGCTGAGGGACCACAGACATCAGTCCTACCATGTTCCAGATATGGTCCAGATACAGGAAGTGTGAGAGATGTTTGGTGGGGGTGGGGGCCACAGACAGACAAGGATCAGCCTAGACTTTGGGCAAACAGTGCTTTGGGAGCCCAGAGAAGGGAGAAGTCTAACCCTCTGGAGAAGAGGGAGAGCAGGAGGGCATCCTGGAAGACTTCCTGAAGGAGGGTCCATCTAAGCAGAGTAAGTGACATGCAGGCTATGCAGGTGGGAAGCTTAGAGGCTCTGAGATGGGGCGGGGTGCCTGAGGGAACCACTAGCAGATCAGTAAGTCTCACACATGGGATTTGGAGTAAGACATTAACAGATTGAGCTTGCCTGAGTTCCTAAAACTTTTGGAGCCTCAGTTTCCTCATGTGTAAAATGGGATAAATAAGGTCTACCTCCACTGAGATTCTCATACCTTAGTACACATAAGAATAGCCTGGAGGCTTTATTAAAATGCAGATTCCTGGGCTTCCCACCTCTCCCCTCCACCTCCACGCAAACACTTAGAGAATATAAATCAGTAGGTCTGGATGAGACCCAAAGATCTGTGTTGTAACATACATACACACATATTACACACACATATACCACAGACACCACACTTACACACACACACACTACCCACACACACCACACACCATGCACACATACCACACTCCTACACATACAGGTAATTTTGATAGAAGGGGTGTCCACAGATCCATAAAACACCGAGTTATTATAAGACAAATCATCCAATGTAAATGAAGCAACTAGTATGCACTTGCACATCATTGGTGCTCAGAAAGTTAGTTCCCCTTCCTTGCTCTATCTTTGTTCCTGAAGATCTTTGCACCAGTTTTAATAAGGCAGACACTCCATTCTGCCTTCACTTCAGTTGGAGCCACTTTCCTATGTTCCTATGTGTTTTTCTGTCTGGGCCCCCAACAAGACCATGAGCCCCTTAAGGGGAGGGACCAAATTAGCCTTCTCAACATCCAGTGGGTCCCTCGCCAGGTAAGTGTTCTGTGAATGAAAGGCAAGAATGCAGCACCACCCCACTGCACTCCAGCCTGGCTCCATACGAATCCTTCAGTAAGTAGGTCGAAGGGCTGGGGGGAACCGGAGGGCCTCACGCAAGGGGAGAAGAGGGGCACTATGAGGAGTCGTAAGAATGAAATCCATCAAGAAGCAAGGCTGCTCCAGCACGGCTACTTCCCACTTATGACAGCCCTGGGAACAGTTCTGCTTCCTGGGCGCATTAAGTACAAGCTGCTTGACCAGTCAACAAGTCCTTTATGACCTTTCCAGACTCGCAGACCGGAATAACATTAATGAAAGTTTCATGCACTGATAAATAGTTCATTTCCTACAGGAAATCCACCTTTAGGCTCTGCCCATCCTACACACACACACACACACACACAGACACAGACACACAGAGGCATCATAGTTCCACTTGTGTAGTGGACTTTCCTCCCTCTATCTTTGTTCCTGAAATTCACTGATACAAAGATTTTAATAGAGTAAAAATGCTATTCTGCCTTTATTTTAGTTGGGGCCCCTCTTCATGTCTCTATGTCTGTTTCTGTGTCTGCTTCCCCCAACAAGACCGTGAGCTCCTTAAGGAGAGGGAAAGAATTAGCTCTATACCCATGCCCTCTTCTTCCTAGAAACAGAGCCCGTATTTTCCTTGGGGAACAGCCCTCCTCTGCTCTCAGTCCATGTGAGCCAACTGTATCCCTGTGGTGATGGTGACGGTGACAGCGGCAGAGATGGACACTGACCCCAACGCATCCACCGAGGCTCAATCCGGGGACTTCTGTTTGCTCTGTTAGCAAAAAGAATCGCTTTTTTCTTGGTGTTGCTGAGAGCTGCTGGCTGCCATCTTCCCACCAAGAAAAGAGGACAAAAGCTACAAGAGAATGCAGCCAACACAGAATCAAAAAGGGAGGGGAGAGAGGAACCAAGTCCTGGTGTGATTCCGTTCCGGGAATGATTCCGTTCCCACCCAGTCGATTCCTTGTTTCCCCTGAAGTCAGCTTCAACTGAGTTTCTGTCACTTGTGACCCCAAATCTCATCCGATGCAGCCTCACCTGCGCTGTCACCTGGAGAATAGAGCACTTGACCCATCTGGACCTCTACATGTGGCACTCAGTCAGGACAAGCAGGGATCTAGAGAGAGAGCAGGGGTGGGGATGCCACCCAAACACATTTCCTTTTGCACTGCAGTTCCTGGCCGCTGGCAGACAAAGACACATGGTCACTGACCCAGTCGTAACCATGACCTCCAAAACAGATGTAGTGGACAGTTACAGACACAGATGTGGGCAGCAAAGAGCAGAAAGGACAAGACAGTGAATAAGGAAAAGGAGGCCAGGAATTGAAGCGTATCTGGGTTGCCTCGGTCAGTTAGAACCCCTGGGTTCTAACACGGAGACCTCGGAACTTGCCGGCATATTAATCCAGATTCAGCTCCAGGGAGGCCCCTAGAAGCACAGTTTGTCAGAGCTGGGGCACTTAGGAACACCTTGTCCAGCCCCGAGGAGTGGCAGGGGCTGGCCCGAGGTCTCTGAGCAAGCTGGTGACATCGCTAGAACTAGAAGCTGGGCTGGTCTCTTCCCGTCGCACAGGGAGAAGCGGGACAAAGGGGTCTAGTTCACCCCGTCACTGCTGTCGGACTGCTGGAGGGCTACCCTGTGCCTTCAGCCTTTCCCACCGCCATCAAGCTCCTCCTGAGAATTTTCTCCAGTGTGGATCCCCCATGCTCAGGAGACCAGCAGTAACGGAGTCCCCACCTCACCCTAAGGCTCTAAATGCCCCTGGGTGCGTAAAAGCCCTGATTCCCAGACCTGCCTCAAATCAGACACGGCCTGGGTAGGACATTTCTAGTAGGGTTCCTCGGAAAGCTTCTTTACTGCAACCAAGCATGTATATTTAGCACCACAGAACCTCAAATTACATCCACAATAGTAATAATAGTAGCAGTTAAGCTAGTAAGTGTTACTTAGTGCTTTCTATGTGCCAGGCACTGTTGAAGTGCTTTACACAGACTAACTCATTGAATCCTCAACCAATTCTATGAGGCGGGTACTATTATTCTCATTTTATAGATGAGGAAATAGAGGCACAGAAAGGTTAAATAACTTGCCCAAGATTACCTACACAGCAGATGGCAGGCCAGGATGGGAACCCAGGCAGCCTGGCTCCAGGGTCCCCGGTGAGGACCACTGTGCAATACTTCCTCTGTGCAGAAAAGGGTTAGTGGAGCAGGCCTGAGACTGTATCCTTAGAAAGGCCTGCTCGTGACGGTGGCCCTTGGCTGGCATCTGGGAACTTGGGATTTGGGGAAGGTTCCCACCATTCCCTGGTAAGAGTAGCTCACTGTGCCTAAATTGTTTGTGCAAATATGGTTTATGCTAAACACCTACTTTTCTTCAGAGAGTCCAGAAATTTTGGTATGTGCTCAGCAGAGGGTGCCGAGGCAACTGGCTCCCAGTAAAAACCCTGGGCACTGAGTTTCTAGTGAGCTTCCATGGTAGATGGCATGTCACACGTGTTGTCACAATTCATTGCTGGAGAATTGAGTGCATCCTATGTGACTCCACTGGGAAGCTTGCGAAGCTTGGCTTGGCTCTGGGAAGCTTGCACCTGGTTTCCCTGGCCTTTGTCCCATGAGCCTTTTCCCTTTGCTGATTTTGCTTTATATTCTTTCATTGTAATAAATCATATCTGTGACTATGACTCTCTTTGAGTCCTGTGAGTCCTCCTAGTGAATCATTGAACCTAGAGGTAGTCTTGGAGAACTGATATATCCTCAAAATTCCTAAAGCTAATCTGTAAGAACATCATAGAAAGTCTTGGCTCAGCTGCTCTTGGGTGACATTTTTCTCAGGTATCTACTTATATGTTACATAAGACTATCTCTCTGGTATTACACGTTGTCTTAAAGTGGGTTGTCCAGCACTGGGCTGTCACAGGGTCCCAAGGCTGGCAGGGATCTCAGAGTACTATCTCCAAGAGGGGCCTCCCACACCCATCCTGGCTTCATGGGGCATCAGAGATAAGTCCTCAGCCATCAGTAATACCAGCAATGTTGTTTAACCTATGGGGAAACTGAGGCTCTGAATGGCTGTGGGATGTTCTTGAGGACAAGAACCTCTGTCTCTTGACTTTCCATCCAGGGATCACTCATGATCTATCCCAGGCCCAATGATTAGAAGGGGCAGGGAGAACATTTTGTTACAGTTTAAGGAATCATACGCTTCCTGTAATAGGGGATGCCCCCAAATACATTGAGTAAACATAGGTAATGTGCTGGGGAGACTAGAAGAATCAGACACAGTCCCTGTCCTAAGGAGCTTGCATCTAGGGAAGGCTCTATTTAAGGGACTAAGCTCCTTGTTGCTAGGAATGCTCAAATAGAGGCCAGGTGGCTGCCTGTTTGGAATCCCTGCCTTCTAGCACCTGACACTGGGATTCGGCAATTCATGTTATCAAAATAATTTTTATGTTATTTTGCCTGATAATGCCAGGCAAGCATCTCTCAGGCCTGCTATACTCTTTCTCCAACTCTTCCTCTCTGCTCAACCATTCTCCTCCAGAGAAAACCCAGTCCAGGAAATGTGCAGGCCGCCAGCACAGAAGATGTAGTGGGCTTTGGAAACAGAGGGCCCCAAGTTTGCTCTCAGCTCTATCCCACACTAATTCTGGGATTCTAGCAAGTGCTGTAAGCCCTCTGACTCTCTGCTTCCTCAGCTCTGCATAACGGGGGCCCGGGAGATGGCATGAAATCCGCACCTGGACCATGCCTGTTTCCCGGCAGGAGGGTAATAAAATTGTGCCCTACCCCCCTTGATGCCCAGAGTGCTGGATGTGCCAGTTTTATGAATAGGCCACCTACTTTCCCTTCTTCACTCCATCA
Source organism: Balaenoptera physalus (assembly GCF_965194825.1). Lineage (NCBI taxonomy): Eukaryota > Metazoa > Chordata > Mammalia > Artiodactyla > Balaenopteridae > Balaenoptera > Balaenoptera physalus. The sequence continues at coordinate 33,334,413 of NC_138886.1, read as the reverse complement.
ACAGTAGGAAGAATTAGGTTATTTACATTGAGAAGAAATACAAGAGGGTAATAAGGTCTCTAATCCCACCTTTGGTTCACAAGTTAAATAAATGTAAAAGTTCTTACCCAAATGATGTTAAAATATTCCACCTCATTACCTTGAGTGCTGGCCACAGTATGGGGGCTAGTCATTGGGAAGGAGATCCCAGTTATTCAAATACAACTTCCCTATGTAAGAATGATATTCATTTGAAATGCTAATTATTTTTTAAATGTTCATTTAAATGTTTGCTTGGTTTTTTTTCTAAGCAAGTTCACAGCAATAGGAAAGAAGATAGCCAACAGTCATGGTACCCAAATAGAGAACTATTTCTCCAAGTCCCCTTCCCCATTCTATCCTTATGCACATGTTCATAATCATGCAGGATATACTTCTACCATTTAAGAGCATTTTAAAAAATCACCTCCATGTTTTAACATCACCTTCATATTTGCTACTTTAGCAGGGTATGAAATGGTAGGTATCTGAGAGCACCTCTCCAGACCCATTTCTGCCACCAGGTAACTCCTCCCCTGTCCCCTCTCTGTGCCTCCATTTCCTTCTCTGTAAAAGGATGAGTTTGGACTAGATCAGTGGTTACCAAACCCAGCTTAGTTAGCATCATAATCAATGGAGGAGCTTTTAAATATCCAGATTCCCAGACCTCACCTCTATCCACAGCATGAACCTCTTGATAGTGGGGCCTAGGAATCTGAATTTTCAGCAAGATTTCCCACCCCCCACCTCCCAGGGCATTCAGATGCAGCCAGTCTGGCATCCAGCCACAGACCAGCTGGACTAGACGATCTCTACTTTCCTACCAAGGCTAATATTCTAACTTTTGGATGATCCCAGAGAACTAATACCTGGTAATAATCATTCCTCTAGGTGTCTGAGTTATTTTCCATTTTCCTAAATATGACTCTTTTTAAATGGGTCGTGCTGGCTATAATTTTTCTTCATTCACAGGCATCCACAGAAAACACAGCGCCCAAAGAATGCCCACATCCTAAAAGGTCCATTAAAAAGTGATGGATGTCTCAGAATCCAGGTCAGTTTCAAAGGTAGATTTCTCCTGATTCATTTCTCAGTGACCACAGGGCAAGGCTGGGTGGATTTGATTTAAATCTAACTGATTTAACTCTCCAGTCAGGAGGACTCAATTTGACCGATTTTTCTCCTACAAAAGATGTGTTCTTTTTTTCAGAAATATAACCTTAAAGCCTCCTTTACAGCTCAGAGACAAATGTAGCTTTCTTTTTTGTTAATAAAAAATTGTGATTTTCTTAGCATCCAAGCATCCTTTCAAAGCTGGAAAGGCCCAGCGGTCACCCAGTTTGACCCGGTAAGGCCCCAAAGAGGTAGCGACCTTCCGAGGTCCCACTGAGAATCTGTGGCGGGGTGGGAGGAGGACGGTGCTCCAGAGCCTTGGGCATGCGTTTTCCACCACAGCCCCTGCCTCCAACTTACTTCACAGTCCTTCCCAGGAATCCCATGGCTACAAAAGAACCCGCAACGATGCCTGGGTTTTCCTTTCAACCAAAGCTAACTGGAACAGTGGGATACAAACAGCAGCAAAAGAAAGAAAATGCTTTCCTCTCAATTCACAAGCCCAGAGACTAAGGTTTCAGACACTTCTAAAGCACTGCAACTAAAAAATATGTATATATTTATGCCTACCAGAAAAAAATAGACTGAGAAAAACAGATCTGATGGAGTGGTGGGATTAACGATTTTCTCCATTTTCCAGAAAGGTGTTGTGTTGTTTCAAAAATAAGTATAAACTTTACAACCACAAAAACATATGAAGCTCTTTGAAAAGGGGGTATCCAAGGGCTCTCAGGAAGACAGGTAGCCATTTACCTTGCTTTATTTCTGCTAAATACTGTGACTGTCTATTTTGGATTTGTTCTCCAACAATAAGCATTCACAGCTATGTTAAAAAAATACCCTGAGGTACTTCATGTGTTAACACTGACTTCTGAGAGCTATGAAGAGATATCTCCTCCATTCCTTGCCGCTGACATTCATAGTATACCTTACGCATTTGGAAGATAATTAGATGTGGTCTGGTAACATTCCCTCTGTTAACTTGAATTTCCATCTCTATTTTTCATCACGTGTGTTTTAAATTTTTTTTCACATATTTAGGTCCTGTCTCCCCAGGAATCAAAATCATGATCTCTTTTTAACTGACTAACCCCCCAGCCTGAAGAGCAGTATAGCATAATCCAACTAGATGGGCTGAGACAGAATCCTCCTCTGCACTTGATAACTGGGTAATCGAGGGTGAGTTATTTAATCTCTGTTTAACCTGTGTCCCTATCTTTAAAATGGAGGTTCAAAGAATAGTACTTACCTCATAAGGTTAACTCAGTTTATATATTTTTAAGTACTTAGAATTGTGCCTGGCACAGAATAAGTACAGTATAAATGACAAAATGTAAAATACTTCACCAGCCCAAAAGTTCATTAACAAAATCTCAGATAGTGGGGAACACTACAGGACAAATGACCCAGTTTTATCAACAAATAAATTGCAAGGAGAAAAGAGAGAGAGAGAAAAGAAGGAGGGAGATGAAGGGGGAACCTGCAGATTAGAAGATGCTTAAGAGATATTTTTACACCCATGTTCATAGCAGTGTTATTCACAATAGCCAAAATAGCCAAAAGGTGTGGGCAACTGAAGTGTCCATCAATAGATGAATGGATAAATAAGATGTGGTATATACATACAATAGAATATTATTCAGCCTTAAAAAGATATTAAATTCTGACACATGCTACAACATGGATAAACCTTAAAGACATTATGCTAAGTGAAATAAGCCAATCGCAAAAAGACAAATAGTGTATGATTCCACAAAAAGACAAATATTGTATGACTCCACTTACATGAGGTAACTGGAGTAGTCAAATTAATAAAGACAGAAAGTAGAATGGTGGTTCCCAGAGGCTGGAGGGAGGGAGGAATGAGGAGTGACTGTTTAATGGGTATACAGTTTCAGTTTGGGATGGTGAAAAAGTTCTAGAGATGGATGGCAGTGATGGTAGCACAACAATGTGAATGTACTTAATAATGTCCCTGAACCATATACTTAAAAATGGTTAAAATGGTAAATTTAGGGCTTCCCTGGTGGCGCAGTGGTTGAGAATCTGCCTGCCAGTGCAGGGGACACGGGTTCGAGCCCTGGTCTGGGAAGATCCCACATGCCGCAGAGCAACTAGGCCCGTGAGCCACAACTACTGAGCCTGCGTGTCTGGAGCCTGTGCTCCGCAACAAGAGAGGCCGCGACAGTGAAGAGGCCCGTGCACCCCGATGAAAAGTGGCCCCCGCTTGCCGCAACTAAAGCCCTCGCACAGAAACGAAGACTCAACACAGCCAAAAATAAATATAAAAATAAATAAATAAATAAAATATTAAATATCCTGTGTCAGTAAGTTTAAAAAAAAAAAAAAGATGCTTAAGAGATATATCAACCAATAACAATGTGTGGACCTGATTCAAAATAAACTAAAAAATGTATGCCATTTATGAGACAATCGGAAATTTGAACCCTGACTGGATATTTTATGACATGAAAGAATTAATGCTGATTTTTTTAAAGGTGTGATCATAATTTTGAGTCCTTACCTTTTAGAGATACAAATGAAAATATTTACAAATGACATGCTTTAATATGTGAGGTTAGCTTCAAAATAGTAAGGGAGGGGAAGAAGTGAATGGGGATAATCATAAAACAAGACTGGCCATGAGTTAATAACCGTTGAAGCTGGGTGATGAGCACATGGGGGTTCCTTACACTATTCTGTCTACTGTAGGTATGTAAGTTTCTATCATCAAATAAGGTCAAACAGTTTATTATCATTAGTGAAAGGGCTGTTACATTATGTGTTTATCTCTATTCTCAATGGCCTAGAATGATTCCTGGCACACCACAGCTGGTCTATCACTACTTTTCAGTTTTGTCTGGTGAATTCCAGGTCATTTCAGTCCCAAGACCTAAGGAATATGGAAAGGATCTTCCCTCTGACCTCACCCCTGCACTCTCAGCTCCGACATGGACTCTTCCTACTGCTCATCCATCTAAGATATTAAAGGAGTGAACAACCTCAGAGTTGTAGAGCTCTTTTCAGCAGAATTAACCTCATTTGAGAGATGAGGACCTGAGTACCCGAGAGTTTGGTGACTTGCTCTTACCAACAAGCTGCAGAATCAGGACGTAAACCTGGATCCGTGGTCACAGACCTGTCCTCTTCTCCCCTCTCCCAGCAGCCTCTTTTCTCCTGCCTTTTCACACACCCACCTCTTCCTTGCTCTCCTTCAGAGAGAGCCTGGGGCCCACTTCCTATCAGTCTTCCTCAGTCAAGCTAAAGCCTCTGCCCAGTGTTTCCCAGGTGAGTGGAAATTCTCACTCTCCTTTTCCAGGTATACATTTTGAGGTTGTTGGTCCTCTCCCAGGCACTGCAGGTTAGAAAAGCTGCCACAAGGTGACCTTACCAGGTGGCCACCAGGTGGCTCTGAGGTCTGAACAGCCAGGCTTTCCAGGCCCGGTTCCCAGGAGTGGTGGCTCTCAACTTTGGCGGCACATTAAAAACACCAATGCCAGGTCCCCACCTCCAGAGATACTGACCTAATTGGTGTGGGTGGCCCCAGGCATCATGTTTTTTTAAACTCCTCAGCTGTTCCAAAGTGCAGCCAGGGTTTCTGACACAGTCTCAGAGACAAGAGGATCCTTTTCTTTAACCAGTTAGCCTTCTTGACCTACAAAATGGGACTATTTTTTAAAAAAATAAGTGGCTGAAAAAAACTAATATTGGTATAAACATTGACAAATAAACAGAATGCACAGTACACACTGGTTGAAAAGATCAATTAAATTGGAGCAAGATTTCAAGAAATGCAACCTCTGAGCTTCCTAGGAAGAATTAAGTATCTTCAACCGTCTCCTCTTTGTATATGCCAGCTTTAAAAGGAGAAACGTCTAACTTCTCCTTCTGGATATGAATTCAAAAGCCACCAGGATATGATAACATCCCTCTGTTCCTGGTGGCTGTTAGCACAGCCTCTCTCTTCCATGCCTAAAGGGCCTCCACAGAGGTTTTTCAGTGCAGAGGCATGTGTTCACACGCACACACACACACACACTCAAATCTCCATTTGTCTCAATCACTGGGCTGAGGCCATGGAAAACACTGGTCTTTGGCATCATAAATACTTAAAAGAATCTTTTTTTTCTAATCAGAGGGAGGGGGATCCACACACAGTGGATCATTTAGTTCACAGAGAAAGTAGTTCTAACATTATGGAATGCATGTGGTGTGCCAGGTACTCGCTGAGCACTTTACGTGTGCCCCGTGGTCCCACTTCACTCACGAGGAAACTAAGGCTCGGAGAGATTAAGTGACTGGCTCAAGGTCACAAAGTTCATCAGTGACTGTCTTGGGACCTATATTCTGGTTTTTAGACTCTAAATTCAATGGTCTTTCCATCTTACAGCCACAACCATCCCTCTCACATGCCCACACAAAATGTGCACAGATACAGAACTGCAGTCACCTGTGCAGCCCTGGTAGGGGTACTCATGACTATCACAAACAATTCTTAGTGCCCACTCTTCATTGGGCACCATGGAAACAGAGCTAAGCCTCATTCTGGGTCCCTCTGCAGCTGGTACACAGCTACATCACAGCCCATCTCACCCCCAGTATAACTGTCTGTTTAAATATCTGTCTCATGCGTAGGCTCCTTTGAGGGCCCATGATGGGAAAGAAGAAGTATTCTCTTCACCACCATTCATTCACTCAACAAATCTTTGTTGAGTTCTTTCTATGTGCCAGACAGTGGGGACTCAACAGGGCGCTGACATGGAGCTCACATACCAGTGATGAAAATGACTATTAGTCTAAGAGTTACAGAAATACGTGTATAATCACAAGCTGAGAAGTGCTATGGAAAAACACAGGATGTTAGAGAATACGGAGCAAAAAGAGGAGGACCTGATCTGAGGGCTCAAGGGAGACTCCTTGAGGAAGTGGGGTCAGAGCTGAGCTCGGAAGGATGGGGTGAGGGTTTACTAGATAAGGGGCAGTGGGATGTGGGGAGTGGTCCGTGAAGAGAGAACTACACAGCATGTACAAAGACATGAAACAGGTGCAGAGGCGGAAGCCAGAAAGCAAGAGACAACAGTAGAGATATAGGTGGGGTTGGTCCATACAGGACCTTAAAATGATGTTAAGGATTTTACTCTTTATCCAAAGGGCAATTCAAGCCACTGGGCGGGTCCCAAGCAACGGGGTGATATATAAGATTTCAGTTCTGAAAATCCTATCCGGCTGCAGCGTTAGGAATGAACTAAGAGGGGGTGACAGTGGATACAGGGAGACAGTTAGAAGGCCAGTGCAGCTGCCAAAGAGCCGGATGATGGTGGCCTGGAGCAGGATAGCTGCAGAGATGAGGAGAAATAAATGGATCTAGGAGATATTTAGTATGGATATGGTGGAGAGGCAGAAGGGCTGTAGAGGATGTCCCTTAGCCTCCAGCTTGCAAAAATCTATGGATGGTGGGGTCATATACTGGGAGGGAGAACTCTGAAGGAAATGCAGGACCAGGGAGCAGAGGCCAAGTTGTTGCATTCACATCCGACAGGCTCCATCACTGGGCTAAGCCCAGCCTGCATTGCTCTCTTATTACGAAGAGGAGAAAAAAACAGTCGAGCTAATATTTTGAGTAATAAGTGGGCAAGTACTTCAACATTTAATTAATATGTCACTAGTTTCAAAACTCATTTTAAAACCTTCCTATAATCTTACCAGGTTTACGTACACTGACATTATAACACCCAAATTATTTCTGATCTAAAAATAATTACCCCGTATGTTTCTTTGCCTGAAAAAGTGTTGAGAGAAATTATTGGCAAGGAATATTTTTCCATTGCCAGAGAACAGTGAGCCAATTACCAGTTATGCCTTAACTCATTTCATCTATTTTAAGAAAACCTATCAGAGGACAGACGCATTTCCCAAGAATATTTAGGAATGAGGGTGTCCCGGCAAGAGGGCAGAGCATTGGGAAATGATTATAGAAACGTGAAATAGGGGGAGATCCAGAAAAGAATCAGTTAACAGTTGGGAGTTCTGTTAATAGGTAGGTGGGTGAGGAGTATTGGCAAGAGTAACCAGGTCTTTGATCCGGGATCAGAGGTTGCAAACTGGTAGTTCTTGGGCCATATTCAACCTTAAACTATGTTTTGTTTGCTCCACATAGTGCTATTTTTAAAAACTAAGCCAACACTTTAAAAAATCTAAATTTCTTGCTTCCCTTGAAAAATCAGTAGATTTGTCCAATTTGGCCACATTCCCATGTGGTAATGATCAGCTGAAGCTGAGTAGCCACTGCCCCTTCAGGTGGGCAGGGCTCTCCCATCCACCATGTCCCCACAGTGCCCCAATCTTTACCCAACAGTAAGTGTCAGCTGACATTTATCATTGCACTTGCAATGTTGTTTTTCTTATGGTGAAGAAATATTTTTCTGTACCTATGTCTTGATTAAAAGTGAGAAAACAAAACAAACCACGGAGACGGTACATTTCCAAGAAAAATGGAGAGACTGTATTTCTTAATGGAATTAAAAACTATTCTGACAAAGGTAATACATGAAGTGTGTCTGCATCAATTACTCTTACCCCTGTTCTCTTCACTCATTTATTACCTGCCCTGCACACATAGGATACTGTCACTGGTTCTTTGGAAGAGACATTTTTTAGGATGCCATGTTGAAGGAAGAATGGCTCTGCAATAGTTGCTGTCTCTGCCTTTGGAGGGTTGACAGAGTGATGGACTAGAACAAGCATTTGTCTGTCCGTGGAGGGGCTGCTGTGAGGCAGGTCCTGGTGACACCATCTAATGGAAAAATTAGCCCATTTTATTTGTGTTAGCCAGTTCACTTCAGCATTCATTCATTCAACAATGGGGCATAAGGCAGTGGTTCTCCACTGAGGCTGTGCATACAGAGCACCTGGGGAGATTTGTAAATAAATAGTGATGCCCAGACTCCACCCAGACTTGGTGCGTCAGAATCTTCTGGAGGTGGAGCTGCAGGCATATGTATTTCTACACACATTTCCCTTGGTGATTCTTTTTTATTTTAATTTTATTTAATTAATTTTTTTATACAACAGCAGGTTCTTATTAGTTATCCATTTTATACATACTAGTGTATATATGTCAATCCCAATCTCCCAATCCCTTGGCGATTCTGATGTGCATCTCCAGTGACAGTATCCTATGTGTGCAGAGCGCTTTGCTCAAGTAATGCAGAAAGGAAAAAGCCCTGGCTTGGGGATGGAGGAAAGTAACACATGATCTCACGAATGCCACACAGTAACAGTGTGGCTGATAGTGATCACAAGACACATACATACAAGCTGTCCGACCCCAACTCACCCAGAAGACCCATATCTGAAACCAACAAGAAACAGAAAGGAAGGATAACGGGTCTGAGGCAGCACAAGGGATGTCATGCCCTGAAATTGAAGACTTTCCTTCATGAGAATTGTTCTTCCATGGATCCAAAGCCAATTTATTCTCCCTCTGGACAAAATACTCTCAATCTGATCACATCAAAAATGCACATTATAGAGTTTCAGAGGTGGTATTATCTCAGCCGAGAAAAATTATTAATCTTCAGCAGCTGAGGTGTTTTAGATATTATGGATCATGTATATATACTTGTTTTGGGCACTAGGAAGCACAGGGCCAAATTTCTGATTCAGTTTTAGCAACTGTGCAAGATTTTTTGCATATATGTCTCTGTACTCACTTTATTCCTCTCTTCATTTTATGATCCCCTTTAGTATTTTTTTGAATTCTCCAATTGATCTATCTACCTTAAACTACTACACTATAGAAATTTTTACAAATCTTTTTTGTTTGTTTTACATTTTTAACATTGTTTTATTTACTGCAGAGAACTAGAAGTTATACAGATCAGGGATCAGCCAACTCTTTCTGTAAAGTTCCAGATAGTAAATATTTTAGTATTTGCAGACCATATGGTTTCTGTCACATATTCTTTTTTTCTTTTTAACAATGCTTTAAAAATGTAAAAACCATTCTTAGCTTGCAGGCTTAAAAAAAAAACAGGTTCAATAGTTTGCTGACTTCTGATATAGATTAAAACTATATTAAAATATAAAAACCATAGCTTACCAGAAATTACCACTATTTAAATTACGGTACATATCCTTTAAGATATTTTTATATGCATGTTTTAATAAAATCTGGATTATATTATACATACTATTTTATGACCCACCTTTTTCATTTAAAAATAAGTCAATATTTTTCTATGTCAAAACTGGATACAGAAGGTATTGTATAGATAGGTCAACATTTATTCAACCAATCCTCACTTTTTGAATATTGAGGAGCTTCCCATTTTTCACTATTTTAGATTATACTCCAACCATTACCTTAGGATAAAGTCCTAAAAATGGAATTTCTAGATCAAGGAAGATACATATTTTAAAGTCATTTGATAAATATTCTCATATAACCCTCCAGAAAAGTTATACCAATTTACAGAACACCCCCACCAGCACTGTGAGAATAAATATTTCCTTAATCCTCCCCAACAATGAGAATGACCATTTTTATTTTTGCCAATATGATATGTAAAAGTAGTATCTTATTGCTTTAATTTGAACTTCACTGATGCTAGTAGATATAAATGTAACTAGGGTATATATTTTTAACTGCATTTGTATTGTATTTGTTCTTCGGTGAATTTCCTGTTCAGGTCTGAATTCGTTTCTTATTGCTGCCATAACAAATCACCACAAACTTAGTGGCCAAAAGCAACACAAATTTACTCTCTATAGTTCTGGAGACAGACGTGCAAAATCTTACAGGACTAAAGTCAAGATGTCGGTACGGCTGGTTCCTTCTGGAGGTTCCGAGGAGAGAATCAGTTTCCTTGCCTTTTTCAGCTTCTAGAGGCTGCCTGCATTCCTTGGTTCATTGCCCCCTCCTTGCAGCACTCACACTTCTGGATTCCATTGTCACATCTCCTATTACTCACTCTGGTCTCCTGCCTTTTTCTTATAAGGATTTTTGTGGTTACATCAGGCCCACCTGGATAATCCAGGATAATCTCCCCATCTCAAGATTCTTAACTAATCACATCTTCAAAGTTCCTTTTGCCATATATGGTAACATTCACAGGTCCCAGGAGTTAGGATGTCGACACCTTTCAGGGGCCATTATTAAGCCTACATGGTGGGTCTTTTGACCATTGTTCCTTGGAGTGTTCATCTCTTTCCTATTTTTCCTTTTGCACATTAAGATATTCTGACTATCATGATGGATGCTATGGTGCATTGCCCAGATCTCCCCTTCAGGACCAAAACACTCATTCGCCCAGTTGCTAGGAGGGCTGGCTCCTGCTGACTCACAGATGTCTCTCTCCAGAAATTGCCCTGGGCTGAAAGTTACTATTCTGCGCTAGGTTGTGCCCCCTCCCCAGGAGCAGCCTGCATCCAGCATGGCAGAACCAAAGCCTGACCCTTGCCTTGATTCAGGACAGCTCCAGAGCTCCCTGGGGAATTGATGGAGGCTTCTCTGCAACTGCATTGCAATTCCACTTCCCCCTCTGCCCAGCCCTGCCTCCTTCACTCTCTTACAGGCAGTGTTCCTGAGAGCACTTGCCAAAAAAAATTCTTGGATGCAAATTTCAAAGTCTTAGTTTCCCAGGGAACCCAGTCTAAGGAGCTGACTTCAGAAGTAGTTCTAGCAAGCAGAAGCTAATACGAGATTTTGGAGCTGGCACTGAGAACTCCATGGTTGGTGACAGGTAGAGCACTCACAGTCCATGGCATGCTGAAGCACTGAAACTGTTAAACTTCCACCATGGTGAACGGGAATGAGGCATTGGTAGGGGCAATATCACAGGCATTTGAGAGGTACGAGGGGAGTAGCAATTATAAGGAACTTGGAATCAGACGACTGTTGCTGGGTACAATCATTGTGCTTGGGGAAGAGAGGCTGAGAATGATTAATCACCAATTTAAGTGAAGTGTGAAAATCAGACATCCTCCTTGGTATCATACAAGGAGACACATCTCCTGTAAGTGAAGCACACAAAAGGCTGAGGGTCAGACTCAGGACTCTGGGGAATGGGACCATCAGACTTGGAAGGGAGACACCTGGTCATTGCACTCAAAAACTTGAATCCTCATGTTCTCCTGAGCCCTCTGGGCCTGTAGTCATGACCCACTACTCCCTATGATGGGCTAGTGCTGTCCCCTTGCTTGAAAATGATGCAGAGACAATATGACATATGCTCACTCCTCAAGATTCATCCCCCATCTCCTTTCCTGACCACCAGACCAAAAACTAGAGTCAAATCACAACACAGCCCATACAGGGATGTCCTGGGCCTGCTAAACATGACCTACAGGACCAGCCAACATGTGCCACAGGAACAAGAAGGTTATGTATGGACCTGGATTCTGAGGGTGGTAAGTCAAGGGGGATGGAACATGAAGCTAGTTAAAGGCAAGTTTATCAATATGGGAGGACCCTCCCATGATACAGGATATAAGACCCTGGCAAGTATCCTAAGAGGTATTAACACAATGGTTCTTAGAAGCCTGGTCTACACTAAGTGAAGCAGAAATGCCATAACTCTCATGAAGACAGTGGGAGAAGGGATCAAAAAGCTTAGAAAAGTGAGCATACTAGAGTGAATATACTACCAAGGCTGGGAAACCCACCAGCAGACCATGTTCTGCTGGGGGGATGGACCCTAGTGGAGGGGATCAGCACGGTGGAGATGCTCAGCAGTGGTTCTTCTCTGTGGGCCAGAGCTGATGGCAGGAAATGCTGCTACAGACTGGGCTGCCTGACAGCAATGGGGAAAACAGGGTCCCAAATAATAAGAGGCCATAGAGCAGCACTTAACTGTTAGAAGCAAGGTGGGTGCAATTATCATAATGAGCGGTGGGGTCAGAGTGGCAGTCATAGGGGCCTGCTCCCCAGAGATCTAGGGAGATGGTTAACAGAACACAGTGTTCCTACGGGGAAAGACAGATGGGCAGCCAACAAGAATACTGCTTAATTTATACAACCAAAAAAAATATCTAGAATGGATGATCAGGAGGCAGAAGGCAGCTATCTAACTAAACAAATCATAATCCCTTCCCCAGTTTATGCACCTGAGATATTTTTCAGACCTGAAAACCTGTCTGAAGGACAGGCTAGGGATTCTCATGAGGAAGGAACCTATAACACCACAACAAGGATATATAATAATGATTCCCCCAGTCTTTCCCCAGAGGGACCTACAGAATTTATTCCCTATAATCATAACCTTAGGAAAGAGAAAGACCCAGGCATTTTGAAGATCATTAAACACAGGGTCTGAGTTGATACGAATATCTGGGGACCCAAAGGATTGTCACGGTGCCCCTGTTAGAATGGAATTATATGGGGGATAGCCAATAAATGGAGTTCTGGCCCAGGTCCAGGTCATAATGAGTCCACTAGATCCACAGATCCACTCAGTGGTTATGTCCCCAGATGATTCACTGAGATATCTCTTAGTAACCCTTTGCCTAATTTTGACAATAAATGGACAGTGGACAGTGTAGCACTCATGGCTTCAGAAGAACATGGTGGCCAGGGGTCCAGAGCCCTCAGGATCACCCCACCTAGTAAGCCAGCAGAGATGCTGGGGTATCCAGAAGAGACAGCAAAGGAGAGAGATGATGAGTATCAGGTGTCCGCCAAGACCAGCTGTAGTGGTGGGGGCTGCAGTCTGTCCCACTAACTTCCTCTTAGAAGTCTCTGAGGTAAAGAGACCACAGAATTTTGGAGAAGACACTCCAGATGGTTGAACTTATAGTCAAAGAAAGTGAATGCAGATGGCAGAAGCACTGGAAGGGGTGGATGCTGGGATGCACCTCCCAGACCTTCCCCTTTAGGACCCAGACACCCATCCCCCGAGGTGCGGGAAGTGTTGGCTGCTGACCTCACATGAACCCTCTCCAGGGCAGCCCTTGGCCAAAGTGAGCTGCCTCACTCACGTTTACGTCCCCTCCCCAGGGATAACCCTTACCCAGTAATTGTTCCATGCTGGGCTATAAAGGCCCGGCACCCTTGCCTTGATTCAGGACAAATCTGGGAGGGCTGTCCTAGCTTCAGAGTTCCCTGTAGCATCAGCTGAGGCCTCTGATGCAGCTGCCTGGAAGTTCAACCTCTCCACCAGCCCCATCCTGCCTCCCTCCCTCCCTTACAGGTGCTGTTCCAAAGAATACCCCTGTGGTGTAACCTCCTGCATGCAGATCTCTGCATGCAGGGTAAATATTTACCCTGGCTGTTGTTTATGGCTGTAGTGGATCCTGTGGGGCTCCACCCAGGTCCCCTTTGTTGGGTCCAAAGCCCATCCCCCAGCTTCTGGGAATATCTACTGCCGATGGCTCACAACTGAGTCCCTTACTGGAATCTGCCCTCAGCCTCAGGGAACTACTGCCTCATCCCAGTGGGCAGCCCACAACCAGTGACTGGATAATGCAGGGAAACAAAGACCCAGGCCCAGTGCCTCAATTTGGGACATCCCTAAAGGGCCACCACAGCGCCAGGGCCCCCCAGGGGGTCAACTGAGGCAACCCTCGAATCACTATGCTGGTAGGCTTCTTCCTGGGCCCCTCCTGCCATCCTCTCTCTTAACTCTCGACTCTCCCAAGTAAAGCTTTTGCGTGCACATCTAAGAGTCCCTGTCCTGGGAGCCCAACTCAACATACAGTGGTTTTGATTTTCAGACATTTTAAAATTTTGTATCCAAATCTATCAGTTTTTCCCAAAAATGGTTGCCCATTTTTGAATTGGGTTGTTTTAATATTTTAACTTTTTAAATGTGATTAACCAGTCATCCTCAATACCCTTTGTGGAATAACTCAGCTTTTCTCAATTATTTTACTTTTTTTATATATGAAATTATTGTATTTATTTGGGCATGTTCCTGGAGTTTCTGTTCTGTTCCTCTGATCAGTCCAGCTCTTTTTGGTTATAGAACATACCTTTCTAATCAATATAGCTTGGTAAGTCATACTATTAGCTGCTATTTCATTTTGTTTTAAGCTGCATTGAATCATTTTAGGAAGAAGGCAGAACATTAATACCATAAATCTTAATACCAACAATGTAACTGATTCATCATTTCACAAATACTTATGGAGCATTATTGCTAGGACCTGAGAATACAAGACATATAAAACAGACAGGGGACAGGGGCTGACACACACAATTAAGCACAGACGTGCATATCATGGGGAACCTCTTACAAGGAGTCAGGAAAGGCCTCCTTGAAGAGGTGATGTTTGAGCAGGGATCTCAACTAGGCAGAAGCAGGAGAACTCATCTATAAGAACTAAGCAGGTGACCACATGGAGGTGGGAGGGGAGGAACTGCAGGCAAAGGGCAGCATGCTGCATGTGCAGTCTCTAGCTAAAATGGGACTAGGGAAGGAGAGCCAGGCAGGCAAGACCCCAAGGGCCAATTGAAGGATTCTGGACTTTTTCCCAAGAGCAGTAGGAGATCATCTAAGGCTTTTTAAAAAAAACAGCCTTATGGAGATATAATTCACTTACTATACGGGTCATCCATTCAAAGTGTACAATTCAATGGTTTTTAGTATATTCACACATATGTGCAACCATCTTCGTAGTCAATTTTAAAACACTTTCATCATCTCAAAAAGAAACACTGTACCCTTTGGAAACCACCCACCCCCAACTTCTCCAGCTTTAAGCAACCACTAATCTACTGTCTATAGATCTGCCTATCCTGGACATTTCATATGAATGGAATCACATATTATGTGGTCTTTTATGACTAGCTTCTTATTTCACTCATAATATTTTCAAGGTTCATCCATGTTGTAGCATGTATCACTACATCATTTTTTTCCTTTTTTTTTTTTTTCTTTTTTTTAAGAAGTGAGCTGAAACTATATAAGATGGTTATATAGTCTGGAAGCATACTGCTTGAAACTGAGTTACTGTCATGACAAGATCTTACTGCAGCACTATCTATAGAGTTTTTGCAATGATGGAAATGTTCTATATCTGTGTAGTCTAACATGGCAGCCACCAGACACAAATAACTACTGGATACTTGAAATGTGGCTGGTGCTACTGAAGTACTACATTTTTTACTGTATTTAATTAAATTCAAATTAAATAACCACCTGTGTCTAGGAGCTATTCGTTCATCTGATCTTCTGATGGACAAATAATACTCTATTTTGTGGATATACCACGTTTTGTTTATCCATTTATCAGTTGATGGACATTTGGGTTGTTTCCACCTTATTGGCTATGATAAATAATGCTGCTATGAACATTCATGTACAAGTTTTTGTGTAGACATATGCTTTCATTTCTCTTGGGTGTATATCTAGGAGTGGAATTGCTGGCTCATGTGGTAACTCTACACTTAATAATTTAAGGAACTGCCAGACCATTTTGCAAAGTGGCTGTACCATTTTACATTCCCATCATCAGTGTATGAGAGTTCCAATTTCTGCACGTCCTCACTAGCACTTGTTATTATCTGACTTTATGACTGTAGTCATCCTAGTGGATGTAAAGTGGCATCTCACTGTGGTTTTCATTTGCATTTTCCTAATCACTAAAGGCTTTTAACAGAGGGCCTGATACAATCAGATTTTTGAACAGTTCACTCCAGAGAAATGATCTGAGGACAGAAACTAGGCCATGAGATGATGGTGAAGAGGCCACTGCAGCGGTCTGGGGAAGATGGTAGCTTGGATTGTGATGGAAGAGATGGTAAACAGGGGACAGTTGGAGAAATAGGATATAAAATCTACAAGGTCTAGAGATCACTGGATGGGGCACAAGGGAGGGGGTCAAAGGTTTCCAATTTATAGAACTGGGTGGATGATGGTACTCCCACCAAGAGAACACAAATATTTTATAAATTGTGATAAAATACACATAACATAAAATTTACTATCTTAACCATTTTAAAGTGTGTAGGTCAGTAATGTTAACTATATTCATATTGTTGTGCAATCAATCGCCAAAATGTTTTCATCTTGCAAAACTGAAACTCTATACCCATTAAACAATAACTCTCCATTCAATGGCAACCACCATTCTACTTTCTGTCTCTATGAATTTGATATTCTAGATACCTCATATAAGTGGAATGACACAGTATTTGTCTTTTTGTGACTGGCTTATTTCACTTAACACAATGTCCTCAAGGTCCATCCATGTTGTAGTACGTGTCAGGTTACCTTCCTTTTTTAAGTGAAAACACAAAAATATATTTTTACTGACCAAAAAAAGCACAGTTTTATCCAAACCACTTTCTTATTCAAAATACACTAAGTTTTAATCTAAGCCTTCTTCAGATTCAGATTCTCAAGGTTCTTCCAAGTCAGTGCTTGCCTTGGCCAGATGTGCATAGCATTGTGCTGACACCCTGCTGTTCATAACCTAACCTTCATGATCTTGACCCCTTAGGCATCTATGAATAGCAAGAATAATTCTCAGGCAATCCAAAGGATAGGAGGCTTTTATCTGACTTTCCTATTTGGTTATCTGCAAGTCCATTTTTCCTTAATTAAATTATCTATTGGTGGAAACTAGAGAGTTTCTCTTGAAAACAGTCCCAAGCTTTTAATAATTTGGGGCACTTGATATTCCTCCATCACACAAATTTGGCCACATTTACCTCCCTTAACTCTGAAAATCCTAAGATCTATTCTGAGAGATTTGGCAGTTTCTGCTGCCTTTAATCATTTTGCCTGGCATGTGACAGGCAATCTTCTGCATTCACAATAATTTTATTACTTCATTATGGTGTAATCTTTTAGAACACATAATGAGCAATCATTTAGGAATTCAAATGAAAGTTAAAATTCAAGTGAGTGTAAGATCTCCAACAAAATAAGTGACCACAGCAACTGAGATGGAAATAGATGAAAGCCCATCTATACACAGACAATGAGAATCTTCATTAGAACTTACTCCTTGGCCTGCTGGCAAGACACGTCCCAGTTTCAGCAACATGAAAATGTTAAGGGAAGAAGTGCATCTTAGAATCAAGAAGGTATGGTGCATGGAGAGAAAGCAAAGGAATACAAGGAAGGTTTACATACAGCAGCAGAAAGTGCCAGCAGGCACCAAGAGAATGAGAAAACAACAAAATAGGTAACAACTACACACAGCACTCTTTATACTCAAGAATCATAGTGCAGGGGCAAAAAAAACCAAAACCCTACATCTGTCATGTAACTCCCCAGAGTAAAAGTAGAAGACAACTGGAGATTGAGATGAAGATACTGAATCATCAATAAAAGATTAAATTAACAGTACCACCTCTTAGTAGGTGGGATGTTAATAGTACTTACCTCTGAGAGGAGCAGATTAAGGAAAAGTTGTTTTTCCTTAAAAGTATTTTCTTGGTTTTTGCTACAATAAACATACACATGAAAAAACTGTATATGTTTTAAAAAAACAAAAAAAAATTTTAGAACAATATTGTAAATCAACTATAATTTAAAAATTTAAGATTTTTTAAATTTAAAAAATATGTATTTTAGAAAGAAATACAAAATGTCCAATATTTTCAAAGAAAACAGTTTCTGGTGTTTAAATATGGAAACCTTAGTTCCCCGAAAATAAGTGCCTTGGTTCAATTCATGGCCTGAAGATCCTGAATAAATGAGGCATAACTGAACATGGGAACCTTGCGTAATCGCCAGCACCACTTTGGTTTTGCTGTAAAGCACTGCTCAACAAACAAGCCCCTGTCTGACCTACACTCAGTGCTAATTCTTCAGCCACTCTCTCTGAAGGTCACAAAGCAGCCTGCTGAGAAGGAGATAAATGGTAATGGTTTCTGTAGCAAGGAAGCCTGTTTGGGGCCCAGAAGTCATTGCCAATGCCATCCACACACCCTGCATCAATCTTCTTGGGAAGGAGCAAAGGTTTATAAACTTTGCTTAACAGTCAGGCCCTCCCAGGCCCTCCATCTTTCAGGCACCACGGGCCCAGCCTGCAGCCTTGTGTAGCTCACGACGGTTGGTCATTTTGGTCTCTATCATCCTCTAGGGAGGGGACAGAAAGGCTTTATAAACTCTGCTTAGCAGTTCCCTCTGGTGCCCAGGACAGTGCCCAGAAAACAAAAAGATTTGCTGCTGAATGGAATGTAGAGCCAGTC
This sequence comes from Balaenoptera physalus, assembly GCF_965194825.1. Taxonomy (NCBI): domain Eukaryota; kingdom Metazoa; phylum Chordata; class Mammalia; order Artiodactyla; family Balaenopteridae; genus Balaenoptera; species Balaenoptera physalus. Next base: position 33,316,139 of record NC_138886.1, on the reverse strand, counting down.
CTCCCCCAGATTCCCAGGTCCAGATTCAGTGACCTCACTTGTTCTGACAAGCTGGATAAACCCATCAACACAGCCCAGAAATCACGGGTATTTCCTCAACAATCTTCTGAGGGGAAGGAGTATGCCCACCTGTGAAAGCCATAGAAGCCACATTAACGTCTGGGGGATCACAGGATCCTGCACCCTCCTGCTCGTTCCTGGTTCAGGAGCCCTGAGGGCCAGTGGGATGGGGTGGGATGGGATTGGGGGCCTGGCAGGAAGCGGAAATGAACCAGATCCTACACCAGGGAACCCAGCCTAGCAGCAGAAACAGACCCTGGCATGTCACTCGCCCAAGTACAGGCTCATTGCTCAAGTTGGATGAAGGGGATGAGACACCTCCACTGGAGAGCCGATGACAGGCGAGACAAGAAGAGAGGTGATGGGGCAGTGGTGCAGCCCGGGAGAGCCAGACTGCCAAACCCTCAAACTGCCAAACACCAGCCCTGCAGGCACCCCAGGGCTGGTGGGGCCCTGGGGTGCCAGCCCCGAGCAGAGTCTCAGACACAGAGTCAGCAGCCCAGCCTGCCTTCAGGAGCACGCAGGAGACCTGGGGAGCCCCTGAGCCGGAGGGTTCCCAGGCCAGGGAGGCAACCAGGAGCCACCTGTGGGCATGTTCTGCAGGGGGCAGTGGTGAAGCCGGCCTCAGCTCCCTCCAGACCCTCTTGTCTTTCTGGCTCCCTAGGCTCTGGCTGGCAGGAGTCCTGGTCACCAGGTTGGAAAGGAATCACCACATCTTAGAAGGAGAGTTCAGCTGGCCAGACTCCCATCTTGTGAAGAAGGAAACTGAGGTTCAGAGGAGAGACACATCTTATCCCGGCCTCACAGCAGGTCCATGGCCGAGGATGAGACCCTGAGCTGGAGGCTCTGACTCCAGGGCCCTTTTCATGTTCCCACCTTGGTCAAGCACATGGGGATTGAGAGCAGATGAGTTTTCACCTGATAGGAACTGGGATCCCAGTGGAGATTTCTGAGCACAGCGGGAGGGCAAGGTTCTCTGGTCAGTGAGACCAAAGCAGGAGCCTCCATGGACAGAGAGGCCTGACGGAGGAAGGACTAGATGAACAAGGGCCCAGGAGAAGTGTGGCGAGTGTGCCAACCGCAGGGATGAGGACCTGGGCCAGTTCTATGAGCAGCAATGCTACAAAGACAGACTAGGAGTGAATACCATGAGATCTGAAAATGAGGAGGCTGATGGGGAGGGGGGTGGTCAAGGAAAGGGAGTGGCCGGAGAGGAAGCCAAGGCCCTCAACCTGTATGACCAGGAGGAGGACAGTACAGGGAAACCACGAGAAGGAGCCACACTGGTGGGCCCAGGTGGTGGGCTCAGTTTTGGCTCTGTAGAGCTATGTGTCTATGTAAGGCACTCGGTCCAAATGTCCATCATTCTGAAGGTGGGGACAAGTGATGGAGTCCATCAAGGGTACAGAACTTGGCAATAACAGGTATGGGCAACTGATCTGCCCCATGGGCTTCCTCCTAACTTCTCCTGTCCAAACTTAGAGTATATCCTTAAGGATCAGCACAGGACACCTGGCACCCTTTGCTTTTCTATAAAGAGGTACTGGTTAAACCAGTGAATTTCAGGGTGGTATGGAGGAATGGCACTCAATACCCAACCACATCTTCCTTCATTCAGCACTAACTGAGCATCTACTGTGTGTCAGGCAGTAAGCACCTGTCCCCTGATATCCTTTCTCCCTTTCCTTCTTTTAGTAGTAAAACCACTTCCCACTGGTGGTAGACAGAATAATACCCTCCCCTGGCAAAAGATATCCAGGTCCTAATCCCAGACACTTGTGACCATGTTGCCTTACATGACAGAAAAGACTCTGCAGATGTGATTAAGTAAGAATCTTGAGATGGAGAGATTATCCTGGATCGTCCTGATGTAATCACAGAAATCCTTAAAGATGGAAGCAGGAGACTAGAATGAGTAACTGGAGATGTGACAATAGACTCAAGAAGTTTGACTGATGCAAGGAAGGAAAGGCCCATGAGCCAAGAAATGCAGGCAGCCTCTAGAAGCTGAAAAAGGCAAGGAAATGGATTCTTCTGTCAGAGTCTCCAAAAGAACCAGCCCTGCCAACACCTTGACTTTAGCAAGACTCACTTTGTATTCCTAACCTCCAGAACTGTAAGAGAATAAATTTGTGTTGTTCCAAGCCGCTAAGTTTGTGGTAATGTGTTATAGCAGACATAGGAAACTAATATACCACATCATTAAATTTAAGCTCCGCATTTACCATCAAGCTAGAGATCAAATGTAACCATCCTTCCTTGCAGCTGGGCATGACTATGTGACTAATTTCTAACAGATTGAACAGAAGTGATATGTACAACTTCTGGACCGTCTTCAGCTTTAAGACGGGCTGCTTGCTCTGGATTTCTGCACTTTCTCTTCCCCCTGCCCCCAGTGGAACACAGATGTGGCAGTGACCCTGTTCCAATCACACCAATGAGGACAAATCCTATCGGCATGGTGGGACAGCAGGAGTTAAGGAACTTGGATCCCTGAATTATTTGTAGAGCAGAGATGCCCTACCAGCCTGGACCAGTCAGATTGTAAGCTGATGCGGAAATAAAATTTTAACTGATTTAAGGCACTATATTTTGGGGTCTCTTTGTTACAGCAGCTTACCTATCACACAAACACAGTGCCTAAAGAAGGTCCCAATTTATCTAGACAAACAAAACCAGAAACAGATCTTTACACTATTACAAGAAGATGCCATGGTACAGAGGTGGCCAAGGTGCTCAGGAGCACAGGAGGCCTCTATGGTGGATCCAGGACCTCAGATGGTCATTAACTCAACATAAGCCCTCAGTCCAACCTCTCCTGCCTTACAGGCCTAATAAAACAATAAGGGTAGCACTAAAGATGAAACAATCATTTCACATGGCCAAGAGGGCTCTTTGCACTACTTTAAGCCCAGCTGTACTACCATTCATTGCCCAAGTCCTGCCATCTGTGGTGGTTATTTTCAGCTCATGAAGATGAGTCTGAGCCACTTGTATGCCTCCAGACCCAAGCTCCTGACCAAACGAAGGGGTCTGGCAAACTCCACGCTGACCAGACAGATGAAGGCTTGATCCAGACAATAATCTGTTCAAAAAAGAAGAGTCCTACTCCTTGACTTTTCCCATATTAATAACCTGAGGGCATCTGAGACAGGTTTACAACATCTTATAGGTATTCAAGCATTGGTGCCAATTTTTCAGAATTTTTTTCTGGTTTTTGTGGTGGTGGTTAGCTACTTTTTCTGTATCTCTTTCATTTTCAGCCAATTATGCCTGCTCTGCCAAAAAAATTTCAGGAATGAACCCAAAATGCCTAAAGACAGAGTTTGGAAAATGGCCCTAAAACATGAGTCAAATCACATCATTTCTCTGTGCAAAATTCTCGAACATCCCATGGCTATCAAGTCCTATGGGATCTAGCCCTTCCCCCTCACCAGCTTGATGCTGTAGCACTTCATCACTCTGCTCCAGCCCCAGGGGCTTCTTTGTTGGTCTTGAATTCCCCAAGGAAACTGCCTCAGGGCCCCTGCCTCTGCTCTTCCACTGGCCTGGACATCACATGACACCACAGGCTGTCTGTCTCCCTCTATTCAATCTCTGCTCAAATGTTACCTCATAGAGGCCTTCTCTAGATACCAATTTCAAATAGAACTCATCCAGCCTCTAAATCTTCATCACTCATCCCCTTACTGTGCTTTATTTGTCTTTTCTAGCTCTATCACCACCTGACATGGTTTATGGCCCGCTAGCTAAGATGTATGCTAATTTATGCATCATTTCTCTGGCTCCTTCATCAGCATGCAAGCTCTCTGTGGACAGGGTCTTTGCTGTGTCCACTGCTGAAACCCCACTGCTGACAACAGTACCTGGCACACAGGAGATGGTTAATATTTGTTGAATAAATGAATAGTGCACCAAAACTACCCATATGTGAAAATCCAGCAAAGAGGGAATGATTCATTTGTTGCCAACTCATCATTTTGGAACTAATTTTCACCTTGATCATACTGTTTCCAACCAAATTGTTTTAGAACAACTTGTTTTCGGCCAAATCAGCTGGCACCATCCTGGGGGCACTTCCAACCACAGTTCAGCTCCTCACCTGGCACCTGAATCCCTCATTTATTTAGAAAGCAGGTCTAATTCCCCAGACAAAATTTGCCCCATTACAGCCGCACCTTTACTGCAAGGTGCTTTGCTGGGAAGGCTGCCTGCCATCCCGACAACTGACATAATCATGAGGTTGGTAATACCAGACCTCAGGGAGGCTACATTTAGTATTTGACAAACACTTTATGGCCTGCAATTTAAGTCTATGGCATTGTAATTCAGTTCCTCGATGAGGCAAACATGATACTACCCTCATCTGGAAAACTGGATGAAATGCCTCCTTACATTGATGGCCTCCTAATTAGTGCACAAGGGAAGGTGAGGCTCCCCAGCCTTCCCACCTCTAAATTTTGAGAGAGCTTCTCTTTAACATCCTTCTAGAATTCATGCCAGTGACAGAATGTGCATCCACTGACTCACACACACATTGTCTGAGTACCTACTGAGGGGGGAGAGCGGGGGATTGGATGGTTTAGCTCGTTGTTTCTCCATAGGGTCTCAATACAGCTGGGGATGAATGACTTTAGATGATTCTGAGGACAGACCCCACTCACAAAAGTGTTTACAGTCTAGCTGCAGATATGAAGTCTCCCACTGGGCCTGCTAAAATAACTTTTTGAAATGCAAACAGTTCATACAGGAGATGTTGAAAAAGCATTTAATAAAATTTACTCATTTCTGATTTAAAACAATAAAACCAACCCCTCTTAGTAAATGAGAAAGAAGGTACCTCCAGGACACACCAAAGCCTGTCACAAACAACAGCCAGCACGCCCAGCAACAGTGAACAGGAGTCACACCATCAAACAAGAATGCCTGTGCTCACAGCATCTACCCAGTTCTGCTCTCACAGTTGACGATAATTCAATCCATGGACAAAGAAGCCAGGTAAAAATTGAAAAGGAAGAGGTATAAGTATTGTCACTTGCAAAAAAGGATGACTGACTACCTGGAAGATCCATGGGAAACTATTCAGACCAGTGAGAATGCTCAATTAGGTGGCTGTTTATGAAATATTCACAAATCAAAGCTTTCTACACACCAGCAATAATTAGAAAATACAGTGACAAAGGGGAGCCGCTATAAAATAAAAAGATATCGCTCACAATAGTAACAAAGATATAAAACACTGAGTAATTAACTTAGTCAAACGAGTAAGGTTCATATGAAAAGGGCTACAATGTCTAGAACTGCTCAAGAAATATTTGTGGGATGAATTAATAACTACCAAATCTTCAAGAGGGATATAAAAGAGGTAAAAATGAAAGAAAAGATGTACCTTGTTCCTTGAACATGATGACCCAATAATGCAAAGATTTCAATTCTCCCCAAATCAATCTCTGAGTTTGCCAAGTTCCAACCAAAATATCAACTTTATGATTATTATTTTTAGAACTCAACAAAATAATTCTAAGCTTCTAGCATGAGGATAAATGGGTGAGGATAGTTAAGAAAATCCTTGAAAAGAGAAGTACTATTATGGAGAGGACTCACTTATCAGATATTAAAGTGTAATATAACGCTAAGGTGATTTAAATAGTAGTGCACTGACTTAGACATACCTATAAAACCTAGAAACCTAGAAATTCAGAAACAGACCAACTATATATAAGGTGTCATTTCAAGTAAGTGGAGAAATAAATTATTCAACAAATGGTATTGGAACATTGGATTAACCGTTTGGAAAAATATATATCATTAGAGGTTCACTTTATTAAAAAATAAATACTAAATGTACTAAAGAGTTAAATATTAAAAAAATTAAATCATTAGTGTAACCAAAAGAAAATCTAAATGGGCTATTTATAAAACCATGGATTATTTGCAGGATGTTCTAAGCACAACATCAAAAGCAGAAACCAAAAAGATATCAGTCTAGCTACATGAGATATTTTTTAAAAACCCATGTTGAAAAATAACATAAAATTAAAAGGCAAGAGAAAAAACTGGAAAAATATTTACTACACACATTGGGGGTGGGGGTGGGTAAATAACTGTAATACATAAAAAGCAGTTTCACAAATCAATAGGAAAGAGGTATGCATATTAATAAAAATAGTCGACAGATATGACAAGTCAATTCACTAAAACAGAGCTCATTAAACAGTGAAATACATTCAACCTTTCTGATAAACAAAGAAGTGCAAAATAAAAGCTTATCAACTGCCCAATTGGCAGAGCTTTTGTTTTTGTTTTTTATTTAGTAATATCTCCCAGTTACGTGCTCCAGAACAAGGCCTCGCCCACCCCACCCATTGCTGTCTGAGGATAGACAGCTTAGCAGTAAGTAGTACAGGATTCCACTGTGGGTCCTGCAGGCAGGTAAATGGGCCTGATTCCCTCTATGTCTTAGCTCTGAGGTCTTGGGTAAGCTACTAAAACTCTCTAAGACTCTGATGTTTTATCTCAAAAGAAGAATAATAATAGTGCCTACTTATGTTATAAAAACTAAGCAAGATGATGCATATAAAAGCACTTGACTCTAGTCCATAGTAAGCTTTCCAGAAATGGCAGAGATAGCTAAGTTTTAACATATTTAAATTTTGCATACCCTTTGGCTCAGGCAATGCTAGAGTCTAAGGAACTAATCATAGAGAAGCACACAGACTTTGTTTCAAGGCTGTATGCTGCAGTGTTGTTAAGAATCACACAAAAAATGCACACAACCCACATTTCAGCAAGAGAATATTATCAAAATGTGGCCTAGTGGAATATTGGTAAGCCACTTAAAAATATGGAGTAGAGGTTCTGAAATGGCCCAGAAAGTTCTTCATGATATAGAGTTTTAAAGAAAATAAGAGCAGGTAACAAACAGCAAATAATCTGAATTTTGTTTTTAAAAAGTATGGGAATATATACCAGGATATCAAAAGTGATTATAAAAAAAAAAAAAAAAAACTGATTATATTAGATAGTGGGGTTATGAGTGATTTTAATTTTATTCTTTTAATTTGCATTTTCTGAATTGTCTTCAATAAACATAAATTACTTTTATAATAAGATAAAGACACTACAAGGTTTTTTTTTTTTTAATCTTAATGCAAACTCTCCAAGTACAAAAGTCAGTCATTAGGATGGCTTTTCAAAAGATGCAAATGATCTTGTAAGTATGCCTTTCTCTTCCCAGCTGGGAAAGGTCCAACAGTGGAGATGGACTCCACTGGCATGATACTGACTAAAGTCCTCAAACAGAAATTGCTCATGCTACTCAATGATATCTATTTATTCCTCGGTACATTTGTCCTCATCCTGGAAAAGGGGCCTGTGATTCCAAGATAATGTCCCTATCCCAAAAGATCAAAACCAAATACCTTTTGCTATGCTCTACAATAACATTTTTCAAAAACACAGAGTAAAAACAATATCTGTGGTAGAGATAAACCTCACCCCAGACCAAAGCTTCTGTCCATAGAGATCTGTATTTTGTCCGTGTGATGGCCTCTGCCTGAATTCCCTGCCCTAAGGATGCAATTCTCTGCTTTCCTCAAGGCCAGCTGCTGCCTCACCACCCCCTCCCCAACTGCCTAGCCCAAGGCAGAATGAACTATTCCGCAGAACAGAAGGCCATTCCACTCCAGGCTCCCCTGTTTGGCCTCACCTGTGTGTCCCTCAGCTCCTGACCGCATGGCTGCCTACCTCAGAATGCCTGGATTTCCCCCAGGGCCAGTCTGATGGCACCATCCCATAGACCCCTGGCACCACCTACATACATGTTGTAGAAAGACACTGGTTCATAAGCTCCATGAGATCAGGGACCCTGTTTGGTACTGCCCACCACTGCCCACTGCAGTGCCTGGCACCCTGAGGTCTTACTTAATAAGCATCTGCAGAAGGGAGGGAGAGAAGAGAGGAGGGAAGGTAATGTGAGATGAAGCCAAGGTCAAAGCCAAGGTCACCAACAGGAGCTTTTCTCTAGTCTGTAGACATCTTCAATGGTCTTGCTGGCATTGCCTTTCCCAGCACATGCCCTGAAACAGGCCCCATTCTCAGCAGACTCAGGGACTACCAGTGGCCTGCATTTACGTCAGCACAGGCGCTGAGCAGCAGACCCCCGCTGCTCCCTCCCTCCAAAGAGCAAAATGAGTCATGGTCAACTAGGGCCTCAGTGTCTTTTCACATCTACTCCCTTTAAGCCTCATCAACTTCGTCCTGTCCTTAAGCAGCTGGTTTTCAGAACCCAAGAGCCAGCTGAGGTAGTGAACCCTGAAAAAGAACTCTTGGAATCCTGGAGCAATGGTGTGAATGTAAGAGGAAATTTGTTTTCTGGCTCTGTCATCTGAAATATTTGTTAATCCTCTTAGCTTGAAATCACCAGCAAAATTTGACCAGTATGACTTCTATGACCTTATTCAAGTCACTGATTAAAGAAAGAATATATATCTTCTTTTAAAGACAGATACATAGAAAATAGGTAGATAGATAGATAGATAGATAGATCTTCCTCAACTTACGATGGGGTTAAGTCCTGATAAACCCACCATAAATTGAAAATATTAAGTCAAAAATGCATTTAATACATGTAACCTACTGAACATGATAGCTTAGGCTAACCTACCTTAAACATGTTCAGAACACTTATGTTATCCTACAGATTTGGACAAAGTCATCTAACACAAAGCCTATTTCTTAATAAAGTATTGACTATGTCAAGTAATTTATTGAATACTGTACTGAAAGTGAAAAACAGAATGGTTGGGTACAGGATGGTTTTAAGTATATCGGTTTTCACCCTTGTGATTGTGTGGCTGACCAGGAGATGCTGCTCAGGGCCACTGCCCAGCATCACGAGAGAGTACTATACGGCACTAGCCCACAGAAAGATCAAAATTCAAAATTTGAAGTACGCTTTCTCAGAATGCATATTGCTTTTGCACATTATAAAGTAAAAAAACCATAAGTCGAACCACCCTAAGTTGGAGACCAGCTATAATTCAAAGGCCCAGGCAAAGAACAGAGTCCTGCAGACAACCATCCCAGACTACTCCCAGATTAACACCTTTTGGGTTTGAGATTCAAACAATTAACAGATGCCTCTAAATGGACCATCTTCTCTACCTGGTTGAAAAGTTACAAGAGATTTTGTCAAATACCTTCATGGAGTTCACATGTGCTAGGTTCCCAGCTCCCCTAACCTCGTGAGTCTGTAACTTTCTCAACAAAGTAAGTGAGGTCTGTGCAGCCCACCATGCTGTTGGAGAACTCAGAGTGATCCCCTCTTCTTTTCCTAATTGTTCAGACCACCCTCTGAGCATGCTCTGAGCACCCACCTTGGAATCACAGCTGGTGAAGGTTCCTGCCAACCTACCTGTAACCCTTGTGCAGCCTCTGTGGACAGTGGGGAGGGGCACTCCGGGGAAGGTTCCTGGCAGCCAGAGTGAGCCCAGCAACAAGAGGAGGACCTGCTGGTTCGAGGAGAGTGGAAAGCATGCCAGGGATAAGAAGGAAGAGCTTAATCTGGGCCACATGTTGATGTGGCTCTCACTCTCTCAGAAAGAGGAAAGACACCCAAAAGGCAGAGCAGAAACTTCTGGAGGAGGTCAATCCTATAATGAAGACCTGGGTCCAGCTTGCTTGCAATCTCACTGTGTGGCTTTAGCAAGTCAGGTCCCTTCTCTTGGTGTCTTAGTCCATTCGAGCTGCTAGAACAGATACCATGGACTGGGTGGCTTATAAACAACAGAAACTTATTTCTCACAGTTCTGGAGGCTGAGAAGTCTAAGATCAAGGCAACAGCAGATTCGGTGTCTGGTGAGAAATCACTTCCCGGTTCACAGACGACCATCTTTTGCTATAACCTCACATGATGGAAAAGGCAAGTGAGTTCTCTGAGGTCTCCTTTTTAAAAAGGACACTAATCCTAATCACCTCCCAAAGGCTCCACCTCCAAATACCACCACACTGGCAGTCAGGATTTAACATATTAATTGTGGTGGTGGGGCAGGGGGATGACACAAACATTCAGTCTATAACACCGGGCCTCAGCTTTCTCATCTGTAAAATGGGGATAATGATAAGATTATGTGTGGGAAGGCAGACAACTGGACCACTTGATCTTTTGAGGTCCCTTTGAAAGCCAGAAACAAAGACAGAGGTGCTTAATGTTTATGGATGTGGGCCCTAGAACCACACTGCCTGGGATTAAATTAGTCAATTACTACCCATGTAAATTTAGGCAGATTATTAAACTTCTCTGTGCCTCAGTTTTCTCATCTGAAAAACGGGAGCAATAAGAATGCTTATCTCCTAGGACCTTGATGAAAAGTAGACGATTTACTACTGTAAAGAACAGAGGCTAAGCCCATGGAATGTGTTCACTCTGACGATGCTGGTGGTGCTGATGGTGAGATATGCTATGGTTTCACTTGGGCAATTTCATGCCTGCTCCCAGAGGACCCAGACAATGACCAGAATTCCCACATCCCCAGTTTCTGGAGGATCTTGTACAGCTCCAGAGAAGAGCTGGACTGAAGAAAGCAAACAGTTGCAGCTAGCACAGAGGCCAGTGTCATCCTCTAAAATATTCTGCATTGCAGATGTCTCCTAACCTGGCTTTTCTCCAAAGGAGTCAGAATGGGAGGGATCTGTGGCACAATCATGCTCTTCCTAACACTATTAGTTCAGTTATCATTATTTACTCCATTCAAAGAGCTGAAAGCTTTTAAACTGGCTTCTTATACAAATCCAAACCACATAAGAAAATCTTTTCAGGATATATTTACTTGTTTGTTCTGGTGGGCCCTTTATCTCCGCTGACATTCTGACTTCTAACTCATACAGGATGAAAGAATCCAACTGCCCATTTTCTGCCCTAAAAAGTCAATTCTGACTTAAAAACAAGAATAGATAGCTCAATCTTTACATCCACTGCCCTATTTCTTCCTAAAACCTAAATGAGACCTACTTTAGTTCCTATTATTTTCACAATACTGCTTTTTCTGTAGCTCTCATGAGCTCCTTCTTTATGTATCTGGACAAATACCGCTGTAAGGCTCTCTCACAGAAATACTTAACAATCCAGATAGTCCCATCTTGACTTTTCTCAGGGGCTCTCCAGTGCCATTATCCAATTTAAGCAAAAAATCACCCTGGGAGGGTAGCTGGAGAGGGTACCCTCCCCACTTTACAGATAAAGAAACTGAGGCTCAGAGAGCCCAGCTCCAATGGCAAGACCCTGAGGTCAAGCCTTCCAAGATCCACACCTATATTCTGAACACATCCTTCCATTCCCTTCAGTTCCCCCCAAGGCATTACAACTCTCTTTCTCTAAACACCCAGAAGGGAGTCATTTTGGTAAAAATCCAGTTGAGTCTTTATACATCAACTTCTTTATCAGCGGTTGTGAGAAAACCACTCCACGGCTCTGTTCACAATCTCTTCCATCCAAATGGGTTTTAGGAATGGCCTGTCACTGCTCAGAGAAGAAGTGATCTGCAGCAGATGGGAAAAGGGCTGGAACCTGGCAGATCTCAAAAGGAAAGCCATTCTATATCCCAGCTGGGCCCTAAGAACTCCATCCTCTCAAGATACTCTGCTCAATCACTAGACTCCAAAACAACAGCCGCCCCCAGGAGCCTTTCTGTCTCCAAACCCAGAGCCTGTCCTGTTGGGGAATGTGTGGGCAGGCGGTGGTGCTAATCCTTGCCTGATATCCGGCCACACTCAAACAGAGACAGGCCCCCCAGGACCAGTGCAGTCTATGGCTCACCCCATGTCAAAAAGGGAAACCTCTGTAGCCAGACCCGCCGCCCATCAGCCTGACAGAAAACCTTGGGGACGTCAGCACCAGCCTTCTGCCCTCAGACCGCAGGACCAGGCCTGCCAACCTGGCTTTTGGCTGCCGAGGTTTCCCAACAGTTATTCCAGCACGGATCCCTGCTGCTTTCTGCTTCCCTTCATCAAGAAAGCCATTAAGAGAAATGTAAAGCTGATTGCACCTATTACGTCCACCTACAGACCCAACTTGGAGTAAGCTTTGAAATCACTCTCGGGCCCTCTTCAGACCCTGAGTCACTTTTCGATTGTTAAAATTAGAATGGTATCATGGCAGGCTCGCTCCTGAATCTAATCGGTGTCAAACACGGCTGGGTCCTACTCCCATTCAACGTTCTCAGAGGATACTTCCTCTCATCCTTGCCTTCCGGCCACCCTGTCAGGCAGGAACCCACATCCAAATTGTATAGAAGGAAAAACAGGCTCAGTGGGATAGGGAGGGGCTTGCCAAAAGATGAGTCTCAGGAAGTAACAAAGCCAAGATTTAACTAAATCTGCCTGATCTACCTTCTCTCCCCCGAGCCCTAATCTTCGTGATGTCCCTGCAGATGACCTTGTCCAGCTCCCAGGTGACATGGGGGTGTATCCTCCAGCTTTAGCCGACAAGAAGCCTCTGCGCTGACAGCAAGTACCAGAAGCCAGGACCTTGCAGGAGGCCCTCAGTGAGCACTGATTGATTTAAAACTATGTTTTCAGACACTGCAGGCCCAAAGATGGTTATTTTTCCAGATCTTTGCTCTCTCTCCACAGTGTCTTTTGCAGTCAGTCACCTATGTGCCTGCCTCACCTGAATGGCTCCGCATTATCCCCTCAAAGTCCCACCTCTCTCTTTGCTAGTGCAGTTCCCTCCTCCCACAGGGTTCTTCCCACATCTCCACCTCTGTCTCTCAAGCCCAGCTGAAAAGTCACCTGCTCTGAGAAGCCCTCCCAGGTTGCACTCAGTACGAATGCATCACCCCTCCCTTCATGCTCCTATAGCCCTTACTTGTGCCTCCCTAAGAGTCTATTCACATCAGCCTCTTACCTTTTATTTTGCTTGACAAGACTTTTATGGCACTTACTATGCATTGCGTACTGGTTGAAGTCTTCAGCAAATTTTAATTGATTTAGTTTTTATAACTATCCTATGAAATAGGTACTATTATTATCACCCCATTGTATAGATGAGAACACTGGGGCACGGGAGATGAAGTGGTTTGCCAAAAATTAACATAGCTGGTAAGTGATGGCAAGGCAGTCCTGCTCAAGAGTCAGGCACTCAACCAGGGTCACGTGCTCACATATGAGTTACCCACACTGTCATGTCATATCCGAGTCACGTTCAGATGCCCACAGCCTGGCATGAGGGAGGTGCATCATTCTCGTTCCTGAATGGAGCCCAATGTCCACCTCTCCCATTGTGGCCAGGTGACATTGGCCTGCATGTGGATACTGGTCCAACCTTGTAGCCGCTCTGAGCGTCTATCTACCCGCTGCAGATGCCCACCTCTGGCAGTCCTTCCTGAGGTGCTTAGAAGGATAAAGTCAGAAGCACTTTATCATCCATGAAGCCAGCTGCATCTGTATACACACCTCTCTTGAAGGACCTTCGGGAACGGCCATGATGGATGGCTTCCCGGCTTCTGGCTGGATCGCCATGAACCCAGAGCAGAGCACAGAACCACATAACCCATGTGCCTAGGCCAGAGTGTGCCCGGCAGCTGTGGGTAGTGCAAAGGGCACTGGGCTTAGAGTCTGGCAGACTTAGACTTAGTAAGTCTCCGCTTACTATCTCACCCAGGGCTCATCATTCTGAGCCTCAGTTTTCCCATCTATAAATGGGGCTAATGGAAGAATTCCTCTCTTACCAGGTTATTACTGGGTGATGCATTTGGAATAAATAATAAACTCTAGCACTACACACAATCTGTAATTCTTGTTGTTTAGTTGTTGAAATAATATCTACTAAATAAAGTTATTTTCAGAACTAAATGAGAAACCAACTGCACTTCGCACTGTACCAGACTGGGGTACAAATAAGGTCATATTTATTTGAATGTTCAAAGACGAGAGGGATAGGGCAGCTCAGGCATTCTCCTGGGAGCACCAAGCACAGTGCGCCCCGGCCCTCCAGGTGGTCTATGCTGACAGGCTGGCGAGTCTACCTCACCAGCAGCCCTCGAGGTGCCCCTGAGATCAAACTCTGAGCCAGGCCCAGCTGCCGGCCTTGGTTCCCCTCAGCTGCCGTGTTGGCCACAGAGGCCTGGGGTCTGCACTAAAACCAGGGCAGGGCCTTGCCCCCTGAGGGGGTCAACCCCGGGCCAAGGGAGTGTGAGAACCAAGATGGAAACTGAGGGTTACAGTTCTCAACACTGAGCACCCTCAGTTTATATTATATACACAGTCGCCAGCCCCAGAGCCTCCCCAGGGTGTCACAGAGGAGGCGGGCATTCCAGCATCAGTTCCCATCTTCAAACCAGCCTGCCCTCGACACCCCATGCCCTGGGCCTCCGCTCCAAGCAAAGCTCCCCTCGGGGCTCTTTTTGCCCTTTCCTGGAGCAGACCCTGCTCAAAGCTATGTCACCCCTCAGACAAGTCCTAACAATTTCAAATCCCAGAGGGAGGGATCAGGGTCTCATTCCTCTCCCTCCCAGGGGCCACTGTTCTTTAGACAGTGGGGCCACTGACCCCAGCAACCTTGAAGCTTCCTAACAGTAAGGGAGGGGCTTCTAGAATCATCTGAATACAAAGCCAGACCAGAGCAGGACCTTCCAGTTACACCCACCTCCCTGGCTCCCCAAACTAGAAGCACCTGGCTTTTTATACGTGTGCAGTGAAAGAGCCATCCAGGTGACTCAAACCCAGCAGAAGTCCTCATCCTCGGAAGCCAGAACTCACAGCAATTCTCAGAGACCAGTTCTGCAACTTTCTGCCCCCGCCTCACACCAGAACAGAAGCGTGTCATATCCCCAATGGGTACTGTGCTCTGTGGCGTCTGCTAAACACCCACTGGGCACCAGATCCATACGCTTTTATCTTATTTAGTCCTCAAAACAATGCTGGTCATCTGCTATCAAACCTCCATGTTATACATCAGGGAAGGGAGGCCCCAAGCGAAGCGACCTCCCCAAGGTCACCCAGCAGGGCCGAGAGCCGGACCTGGGCCTCTCGGGCTCGGAAGTCCAAGCTCTTTCTACTGCGCCTTGCCTTCTCCAATGTGCGTGTGAGTGCACCCAGCGTAGTGCCTGGCGCATAGTAGGGGCTCAGTAAGGACCTGTCATTTTGTCCACCGTGGAGCCACCAGGCTGGAATTAGGGCCACAGCCTGCCAAGGATCTAGAGCGGCCAAAACAAAGCCAATCAGATGGTCTCAAGACCAGCATCCACAGGAGCCCAGCAGGTGCTCTTCTGAGGATGTCATAGCTGGGGGGACAACTGGGGTCTCCAAATCTCTCAAACCAAACTTGTCATCTCCACACTGCCTGGCCCAGAACTCTGAGGTCTCAATGAAATACTTGTACATCTTTTGGCAAGAACCAAAGCTCTTTCTGGAGAAAATAAATACTATTAGCTCAGCACATGGGCATCCCAGCCTCCCACTCCTGGCCCAGTCTGGGCATTTCATATTTCAATCGGACGTGCCAGTCTTTGCCCCAGCCCCCAAACCTAGCAACTCCCATGATTTGCTGGCTTGGATCCCAAATCGCTGCTTGCAGCAGACGGCCCTAACTCCCACACCACCAAACTCCTGCCCTGGACCTTGTTCAATAGTTTGCTTGCGGATGGTCTTGGATCTGACACCTGCCAAAGACGAATGGCTGGACTCTGAAGACATCTGACAGATGAGAGGAAGACATGTTAATCACTTCTTGTTCTAGATGTTTCTGTAAGACAGCCTGCTGGGTCAGAAGACCTCAGCTCCCTGGCTAACCGCTTCCACAGTGTTGTTATCCAATACTGTGCCCACCTTCTTTAATAGAAAGTTGAATGAATCACCTGTGTGAACAGCATCTCTGTGTCTTTGATAAAGATGTCATTAGAAATATCCAAAGGCCCTGAGAGGACAACCCAGAATTAATTACTCTTTCTGTTTAGTTTCAGACACATCTGATATCTGCAACTCTTTACGACTTTTTAAAGCGGTTTCACATTAATCTATTTCTCTTTCTCTTTCTCTTTCTCTCTCCCTCGCTCCCTCCTCAACTATCTCCACAATAACTCCATGGACAAGCAGGGCAGGCATTATTATTATTCCCATTTTATAGACAATAAAACTAAGGTGTGGGACTTCCCTGGTGGCGCAGTGGTTAAGACTCTGTGCTCCCGACGCAGGGGGCCCAGGTTCGCTCCCTGGTCAGGGAACTAGATCCCACATGCATGCTGCAACTAAGAGTTCGAATGCCACAACTGAGGATCCTGCCTGCCGCAACCAAGACCTGGTGCAACCAAATAAATAAGTAAATAAAAAACAAAACAAAACAAAACAAAACTAAGGTGTACAGAAGTTAAACAACTACTTCAAGGTCATCCCCTAATAAGCACCAGAGACAGTTCACCATGGCAAGAGCACAGAGCCCTTTCCACTGAACCACCTGGCCCTTAAGCTAAAAGATTTGTCTCTGGAGCTTAAAGGGAAACATATTCTCCTGACACGGTAACACCAGAACGTTTCTCTCTTGCCTTCAAATCCGGTATGCAAGTGGAGCCATCCGTTCCTCACAGATGTCTGATCGTGTCTTCTCCCTCTGCTCCATTTAGAGGCTCAGTTGTGATTTTATCCAAAACGGTTATGTTGTACATTGTGTTTAGCGACGCTCATGCAAAAAGCATTTGCTAAGCACTTACAATGTGCCAGGGGCCATGCTAGGTGCTCGGACACAGAGGCAGTCATCTACTCACAGATATCGCCAAGGGCCTGCAGACTGTATCCTGGGCTCGGGGACATGGCAGGTGCAAAACAGATGACGTGCCTGTCCCCATGGGCTGGCCCAGCTCACAGCCAGGCTTGGCGGTGGACAATAGCCAGCAGTGACAACACACAACTATAAGGACTCCACTGGGGTCAACAGCCCAGCCCCAGGCCCAGAGGAGATTCACCACTGAGCTCTCAATGCACCTCAGATCCTTCTGGAAATGGACAGGGATTTAGAAACAACCACTTCACTTAGAATCCCATTCAGTGAAGCTCAGACACAGATCTCATACTTCTTGGCTGGCCTCAAACACACAATCCCCCACTGAAATAAGAACCAGTTTTTATGTGACTACACAGCATTTTTTGTTTTCATATGCATTACAATAAAATAACAACGATAAAATTTAGTGGGTGCCTACTCAACGTGGCCCCCTGTACTTAATGCTTTACATGCATGTTCTATGTCAGCCTTGAAAATAAGCCTCTGAGAAAGGATCATCCCCATTTCACAGATGAGGACACTGAGGCTCAAGGAGTGAACAGCAACAGCACACACACACAGGTTTCTGATTCCATATGTGATGGTCTTTCCACAGTGCCCAGGTGTCTTCCCCACACTGCCCGGGCATCGGAAAACACATAGAAGCCATTATAAACAATCCTTCAGCACTCATCCATTCATTCTGCAAATATTTATTGAGCACCTACCATGTGCTAGAAACTGGGCAAGGCACTATTGTAAGCCAAAACAGACTAAGTTCACAGTGCCCTGGCAGAACAGGGGAAGACCAACGTTGATCAAATAATCCAGCTATTTAAAACTGCAACTGTGATAAGCACTACAAAGGTTCATGGTTCTTAGAGAAATTGTAATAGGGGATTTTTCCCAATCAGGGAGGATAGAGAAAGCACACTTGAGCTGGTATCTAAAAGATGAAGAAAGATGGCAAAAGCATTCCAGATGGTGGAAACAGCTTGTGCAAAGGTCCTGTGCACACTCTCTGAGCACAATCACCAGAGAAAGTTGAAAGGACCACATGTCTAGGCCCAGAGGGAAAGGGGAGAGTGCTCAGCAATGAAGCTGGGAGTGAACAGGGCAGACTACAGGGCCTTCAAGGGCACAGGGAGAAGTCTTGTTCCCATTCCCAGAACAATGATGAGTCAGGGTATCAAACAGGGAGGCCACCTGACCAGCATGCTGGGTCAGTGGTCCTAAAGGTCCTCTGCATCTGGGTGATAGCCCCTGCACCTGCCCCAGGCTGCACCATCACGCTCCTTATGCTGCATAGTAATGATCCCCGGTGACCTCTCTTTGAAAGCACTGCTGTTTCAGACTCACCTCCACATGCCCTATAACCAGCCCTGGGGCTGGCACCAAGTAGGTGCTTAGCAAGTATGAGCTACATGTATAAAGGAAGCACTACTGCTGCTCTCGACATGATCTAACAGGAGACACACACACAGAGACAAACACTGACACCCCGAGTAAACACTACAGGAGGTGACAAGTTCTGCCGGAGCAAGGGGAGCAGAGAGCGGATCCGTGAGCTAGGTGTGTAGACAGACACACTTAAAGTGAGTAGAGAGTTCAGCGCTGGCTGTGTGTCTGAGTGGGCGGACAGGGAAATGGGTGAGGATGAGGCTGAATTAGAGGGAGAGGCAAGCAGCTGGGTGAAAGTCATCAAAAAAAGAGAAGCGGCAGCTACTGACAAAACGTGCCACTTGCTTTCATAGGAGGAAGATAACTCCCATATGAAGATGCTGTTTCACTTTAGTATTTAAGCAGCAGAGATCAAAGTCAGACCATCCGATTGAAATCCTAGCGCACCACTTGGTCGGTTGTGATGTTAAATAAGTCACTTAACCTCTCTAAGCCTCATATGTAAAATGCAGACAATAATAGCACCTACCGCATCAAATTGGCGTGAGAATTAAATAAGTACTTGACATAGGACTGACCCGTGCTAAGCGCAGGATAAAGGTGAGTTACTGTTGTTGTAGTCTCTTTTCTTTCACCTACACACTTGCAAATAATGTTTCCTTTACCTTTTCCTTTTTTAAATGACAAGATTAGAAGCTCTCCAAAGGCTTCCCAACATTTCTAGAATTCAGAGTCCAGCAAGGAGGTCAGAAGGGTCAGTCTGGCCCTGAGAGGACACTCTGTGGAGGGACAGGCTAGCCAATTCTTCGTCTATCAAAGGCAAGGCGCTCTGAGCCGGGCTGGGTGGGAGCATTTGCATGGGCTCTGATCATACGCCCTGGAGTGGGCTTCCAGGTCCCTGTCTGCCAGTTAAATCCCTGAAACAATTCTGGGCATTCTCAGAAAAGCTTCAGTGAATGGGTAGTTCCAGAACCAAAGCGATTTGGACAACATAGTGATTATTATAAGGATGGCTGTTGCTTTCAAAATCAGTTCCCTCTGAACAAAGTCAAGTGGATCATGAGCAGCGTGTGAAAATGTCATTTTCTCTCTGCCACCTCCTGACCCGACGCCACGAGAGCAGCAATAATGCAGCACTCCACAGTCCTTCTTTGGCTAGATTTTATCTGAATGGTGACTGAGGATGTCCTTGTCAAATGGCAGGAGGGGGGGGGCGGCGGTTCTGCTTCAGCCAGCAGCTGTGGGACATGGGCACTGATGAAGACAGATGAATCCATTTACTCAGTAGTTTGGACCTACCACTAATTTTCTACATGACAATGACACTTCATCCTTCCAGCAATGTAGACTGTTCAAAAAAGACTGAAAAAGAAAGTTGGCAAAAAAAGAACACCCCAATCAGCCCCAAAAGGTGTCACAATGTTCATGCCCTTTACTCAAGCAAAATTCCCAGACCTTCAAACATCAGCTCATAACCAATTTACTCTTACTTTGCACGTGATTCTAATAAACTTGGTTATCTGATTTGGGCTCCAGACCAAAACCAGGTCAGAGAAATAGTCACTCCAGACTGAGGTTACCCAGCTCCTGAATCAGTCCTGACCACGGAAGGATAAAGAGCAGTAGCTTCCAGCCCAGGAGCAGGGCACCTGGAATATGTCTTGTTGTTCAGGGGATCCCAGGACACCTCTTTATTCACTATACTCAGACCTGCCACTAGATCACCTGGCTCACCAATGCTGATGACTCGGCTTCATTCCTACAGTGTCTACTAGGACGAGAGCCCAGTCCAGTCTCTGTGGCTCTCACAGTCCCTGGAGGTGGGAGTGGGGTATCAGAACCCGATTCCTACGCCCACTAACTGCCAGTTAGAATATTGCTCCAATAAACTAATCTCCTAAAACCATAATGCTTGTCAGATGCTGGAAAGTATTTCTTGCCCAGGTTTTGATGTTGGAGGATCTTGGAGGATGGTGTGTATGTTTGTCAGGGGAGAAGAGACTGACATTAGCTTTGCACAAAATATTCTGTTGGAACATCCAACAAGTACCCTTTTCCCTCTGCACTCCACAACTACTGGGCCCCCCAAAGCACCAAAGTACGAATAAAGAGCAAGCAGAAAGCTCACCCCACATGGCTTGGCATACAAAGCACTTCCTCAATTTGTTACAACTACACCCATTAAGCTCTTAGAGAGCTGAGCTTCAGGCTTTTAGATCTATTTGTTTGTTCAATAAATATTTCTTGAGCTCCTGCTCTGTGCCTGGCCCTGAGATACTGCCTGGAGGGGCAGAGGTGTGCACAAGGGACCCAGACACACCCCATGCCTGCCGTTGCAGTGCTTACAACAGAGCAGAGATCCTCATTCAGTGCTGCAATTCATAGAGGAGCAAAGACTTAGCAACTAACCTAGCACCAGCACCTAGACTGCCGAGGTCTTAGCAACTAACCTAGCACCAGAACCCAGACCGCTGACCCCATCTGAAGCTCACACTTCCATGGTTTCAGCCTGGCACACCTGCTGTTTCCTAGAAAGGTACAGAGAGGAAGACATCTCACCAGCCTCACTGCACATCATTATATAAGCAGAGAGAATAAGAATAAAATAAAGGAGGAGATGAATGCAGATGCTCACTGGGCAACTTATGCCATTTCATTTTCTCACCTTCCTAGAACCAAAATAAATAACCAAAAAAGTCAGCAATAAGAAGCCGCTTACATTTCATTCCCAAACAACATGGGGAATGACCAAACAGGTGCCTCCAGAAGGGGTATGCCTTCCCCAGCATCCTCCCCTGACCCCTACCTACCATGGTTAGGTGACCAGCAGTTAGGCCGTGAGATCCTCAAGGGCAGGGTCCATGTCACATCCATCTCTGTATCCCAGAGCCTAGAAAAGGGCCTGGCAGAAAATTTTCTCCATCAGCGCGTGCAGAATTAGGACACTGAGGCAGAAATAGGTGGAGCTGTGGCAGCCATCTAGGTGGGCCACTCACGTCTCCTTTAAAAAGAGAACCTACAGGACAAGTGCCAACAGGTAAGCCTTCAGCTGTAGCTTCAACATCTGTCATAGTGTTTAATTAAGCCAAGGACACATTCTTCCCAGGGAGCCTGCAGCCAGTGACTAGGTTGCACAGGGATTCTAGAGCCTGGCTCTTTTGGTCTCTAATATGTGACTCCTCTAATGGGCACTCTTTGCTCTGGAGCACCCCCAATGGGCTGGCCAAGACTTTCTGAGACTCTTCCTCCCAACTCTCCTTCCTTCCCCTCTCCTCTCACAGGTGTCAGAACAGCATTGTGGTCTGAGGGTTTCCCTACCTCTCTTTTATCTTTCACTGGTATTACCCCCAAGAACTCTGGCACTTGTAAATCCATCTTGGCATGTACTTCTTGAAGGACCCCAAAGGACAAGTGTCCAAGACATCCACATGTTCCTTTACACATCCCAGCCTCCTTTCAAGTTAAGTTGGTCAATGACTATTTCTGGTCAATGAAATATGAATAGAAATAATACATGTCACTTCCAAGTAAAGATGGTCAAAATCTAGTGTGCCTTCCCTGTGGATTCCTTCCTACTCCCCATCTTCTTGAAGCCAAAAGATGGGAGAGTGACAACACAAGAGCAGCCTGGAGCCCTGTGTTCTCACTTGGAGGAGAGCCTCCCAGGAGGCTCTGACCCTCACTGGATTTGGATGAACAATATATAAATTTGTGTCAAGCAACAGAGATTTCAGGATTTGTTTGCTAATGCAGCATAGCCTAGTCCACCCTAACAAAAGCTATATATCCTCTCTATATATTTATTTAGCACCTCTATTTTCACCCCTATCTTACACTTCCAGCTTGTTCATTTCCCTGTTGAAATCTCACGTCTCTTCATGAAGAAGTTGATGATCCCACAAGAGGGGAGGCCAAACACATGAACAAGAGCTCTTTAAAGATAAAGGTAGCGAGCTAACACTCTTGACCCAATACCTAGTTCTAAACAGGCCCTAGTGTGTTATTCCACCCACCTTCTACTGGGTGCCTGGCTAGGTCTGAGGAATTGGTCGGGGGCAGGCACGGCATGGCCACGGGTATTTCCCTCATAGCAGGGAAGTTCAGGGGTTGTTGCTGGTGGGAACATGTGGAAGGCAGCTCAGCTTGATCCTGATATATGGGGTCCCCTAAGTCCTATGGTGATGCGGAGGTGGAGCAAAGACCCTGGCGAAGTGATCCAGAGAAACCAATCTATGGGAAGTTAATTCAGAAGGCAGATTCTCATTTATTCACTTATAGTTCAGTTCAGCAAACATTCACTGATGCCCACTGCATGTAAAACCACTGGGGAATCGGACCCGCCCTGCCCTCACAGAGCTACAGTCCAGCGGGGGAGAAACAGACAGAGATGGCTCTGACACACAGCAAAATGTAAGATGTGCTGGGAGATACACATGAATAAAGATCTCGTGCTCGCATCCTCTCTCTCCGACACCACTCTCAGCAACGCAGCATTAGAAAGCAAGATTACAGATAACACGGCTTTACATTTACATCATGTTTTGAGGTTCCACATCCACCATGTTTATCCCTATTACAGATCTGTGAGGTCAACATAATCATCCCCACACGGTACAGGAATAACGAGAAGAGTGACAAAACAGCAGTGAATATTTACAGAGTATTCACAGTGTACCAAGCACTGAATTACTTTACCTGGATGGTCTCATTTGTTCCCCACACCTTATCAGGCAGTTAGTATATCAGCCCCATTTTACAGATGAAGAAACAGAGGCAAAGTGGCTTGCCTAAGGTCACCAGGCAGCTACGTGGTACCCAATGGGGATACAAACCCAGGCCCCCTGACATGCTAAGAAGCTCATCTAACAGGTGCTTGGAGCTAGGGGAGCAGAAGGGTCTGGTTTTGTGCCCAGCCTCATCCCCGCAGGGACCCTCTCCTCACTCCCCTGCAGTGCAACTGACTTCAGTTACTATCTTGCCTGCCAGATACCCCTGCTCTCATTGCTCCCCCTCTGCTGCCCCTCCCGCCCAGTCAGGCCTCAGAGTGCCTCCATCCCCTCACACTGCCTCTCCATCTCTGCTCAGGCCCCAGTATCTCCCCCTTCAACTGCTACGATAGCTTCCTGGCTTTTCTATCTCCACCCTCTCCTGTCTACCATTCAGCCTCTACATTCCTACTGGCCTTAATCTTGTCACATCCATGTCTGAAAACCTCCCACAGCTCCTCACCACTCCGGAATAAAGTCCAAACTTCTTGACACGGCATTCAAGGCCTTTCATACCTACCACCAGGCTGCCTTTCCCTCTACAAACCCTGCACTCAGGTGAAAACATAACAAGTCAGTGCTCCCCAGACACACTTCACACTTTGTGGCCTTTATCCTTTGATCCTGGGGATCCTTCCTCGGATCCAACCTCCATCTCCCTGAGCCCACACCTCTCTGTGTCAACATTATATTCACCCTTCCAGACTCATCTTGACTTCTTCTCCTCCAGGAGACCTAGATGTGAGCTTCCCTTTCTCTTAATGTCCCTGGCATCTATTGCTTCTTTCTTGAATTTAGCATTCCCCAAGTGGATATCTGTGATCAGACCCACCTGGCATCCACCCCCCCTTTAACAGCCTCTGATGTACTTCGAGGAATCACCTCTTCCCCACTCTGTATTTATGTGGTTGGGTGGGGCTGGCCTCACCTCCCTCTTCCTCTATGAAAGGCTGGCGGATATCCCAGGCCCGTCAGTATCATGTTATTGGTTCAGGGATAGACACATGACCCAACTCAAGCCAATGAGAGCTGAGCTTGGAATTTTTGCTGAAAACGTCAGGAAAGAAACACTCTTCTTACTGGAGTTTCTAAACTGGGAGTGTGTAAACTTGCAGCTGCTAGCGGCCATCTGTACAGCCAAATGGGGAGAGCCTGACTGAGGGTGAAGCCAAACACAGAGGAATTCAGAGCCAAGAGACAGAGAGGGACTGCATTCAGCCATACCTGAATACAGCCCACTCCAGGATTTTTCAGCCACATGAACCAGTTAAAATTAGGTTTCTGTCACCTGCAACGAGGTTCCTAAGCAATACAACTACTAAGGGTGAGGTACCATGCAAGACAATGGGGTATAACCACAAAGATGTGAGCCTGATTCTAAAAGAGCTCATTTTCTATCTCTTTATTTCTAAGAACGGCTATATTGAGATACAATTCATGTACCATAACATTCATTCTTTTAAAGTCTACAGTCCTATGGTTTTTAGTATAGTCACAGAAATGTGCAACCATCAAGACAGATTACTTTCTACCTTGCATTGAAAATGGCAAGCATGTGCTTGCTCTGTTCTGCCCTGTGCACCAGCTCCTCTCCTGAGCCCAGTGTTGGGTTTACTCCTTTCTGCAGTACCAGCAACTGCAGTAGGTGCCCAATGGCTACTAAGCTGTACTCAGACCTCCTGAAAAGCTCGGCCTCCATCCAACAGTTGTTTAGGTCCTCTCTAAAGCACAATGAATGAGAGAACAGATATTTGGCAAAACCACTCAAGAAAAGGATGTGCTCACCAATCACTAGGTTTTCTCTGGGTTTTCCAAGCTGGATCCCTGCAACAGTGTAGACCTCCTGAGAGGTGCACACCTGGAATGTGCTCCTTTGGCTCCCTGAACTTTTCCCAAGTTTATTACAGAATAATTTAAAATAGTAACAAGGGGGAAACATATAAATCCAACAGTAGGGGAATGATTTAATACTTATGGGGCACCCATAGGATAGAATAGTAAATAGTCACTAAAATTCATCTTTGCAAAGAAGATTTAAGGACATGGGGAAATAACCATGCTATAACATTAACTGAATGAAACAAAATATAAAAGGGTGCATAGAGATTTCAAGTACACAAAATAGTAAACACCAGCAACTGGAAGGGAATAATACTAATTATTAGATGCAATTACCTTTGTGTAGGTGGATTATAGACAATTTTTTTCAATGCTTTGCTACAATTTTCTATTTTTCCAAAATGAATATTACTTTAATCAAATCAGAAAAGCCGACATTATTTTTTAACTCATCCCTTGGTTATTATTTACTTTTATTAATGTGGCTACCAAAGAATGAGAAACAATCACATGAAGAACATTTCTGAACCTGCAAAACTTTTATGAAAAAAAAAGACACTGTCCCTCAGAGTCTTTTAAACAAACACATAAGTAATGTAATCTACCATGTTTACCTTTTAACCTTGACTGCCAGGAGACTCAGAGCTAAAATTTAATTTACAAAAGTGCAGTAACCATCTTAGCCCAGGTTCTGGGTTCAGTAACTTCCATGCTTCTATGTGGTTTCTGATGCTTCCTTTTATCTGTTTTTTCAGTTGTCTTGCTTGTGTTTTTATATACTCAAATCTTCCTTGGAATACATAAAGAAGTATTTGCTGATGTGATTTGAGGTACACCAGAGAAGAGAGGTCCTGCCTAGCAGATGCTCTGCTGGGATGTTTCATTTTTACAAACACATGGCACTGAGTGGGGCTTTGAAAGCTTTATTGCTATTCTAATTACAGGAGAGGGGCAACTGAATAAGTGTGTGCAGGAGGCTCCTTTATTGAGACAGGCTAGTCCCAATGATCAGATCAACCCACGTCTTGCTAAATCTCCATCTCTTTGAAGACTGTGTGGACAGAGGTCCACCCTGGCTGCCCACTGTCTCTGGTTACTGACTGACAGCAAATGTTAGCAAAGCCAGCCAAAATGTGTTCACCACATCCGTCCTGCATTCAAGTCTACAGACAACAAGTGACACACCCAGCAAGTGACTAGGGGGTAAACACAATCCATAAAGACATCCTATCTCAATAAAACAGGGTCCAGACACCCTAACACAAGCCCCAAACACTCTTTAGATCACTGTGGATTTTGCTGCAATTACCCAGACTGATGCTTTACTTCGGCTTAAAGAGAAAGGTACCTGTACTCTAAAGATGGACCACTTGAAAAAATTAAGTATTGTATCACCTGGTTGTTCTCCCAACTGTGACACTTCATGGCAAGAGATAACATATTTATTTGATTGTAAGCCAAGATTCTTTTTTTTTCTGGTGGTAACTTCACTGAGCCTTCATGAGATTTCAGAAGTGAGCAAAACAAATAAGCAGTCTTAATATTTTAGTTGTGACCATTTTATCACATCTGAAGTCACAATGTCTTACTTGTGAATCCACACCAGAGGAAAATGAAGGAAGGAAGGCAGGAAACATTTATTTAGTGCTTACAGCATGCCAGACAGAGCACTGGCCGCTGCACCTGCCAGCTCAAGGCATTTTCCATTCCAGCCTGTTATCTCCCTTAAGCATCACAATACCATCCTGGGGAGTACATATAATAGTCCCAGTTTTTCAGAAGTGGAACTCTAGGCTTAGAGAGATCAATACCTTGCTCAAGGTCACCCACAGGGAAGATACTAGGTTTCTGACCAGAAGCCAGGTCAAAGCCACCCCAAAGCCCATGCTCTGTGCCCCTTCAAATGGCGAGATATGCTTCCCTGCTTGCGTGAGGCTGAGATTATACCCTCTGCCCTCCTTGCCCTGAGCTGAAGTGCCTTCTGACTGCCTCATCCTCTTGACTTTAGACCCCCTCTCACTCAGAAAGTCATCAAGACACACTTGAAAAATAAAATATAAAAGCATCAACCCACACCCTGAAATTGAGCACCCTTCCCTTTGCTGCCACTAACAAGCTAATACGAAATCTCTTTCAGGGAAGCTTTCTGAAGGGAATAAATTGATGGTGAAAACATTATGCAGCTGACAATATTTGGTGATGATGCAAGCAGGGCTGCCCTGTCCATAAATGGTTTTGTCTGCAAAGAACCGGCTCTCCATGTCCTTTCCATAAAAAAAAAAAAGATATAGATATAGATATAGATAGATAGATATAGATGGAGCAACAGAGAAACAGTATCCAGAAGACATGGTTCGGTATAATTGCATTGCCCTCTCTGTTTATGTGTGCCGGGCTACTACCCCAGAGAACTTGAAATGTTCTGGAGAAGACAGGAATGTCATTCAGAAATGATTCCACACGGGTTGGCTCTGCACAGCTCCCCAGCTTACATCCTCCCGGGGCAGAGGAAGCTTCTCTGCTTGCAGCAACCTGCGTGCACCGCCACCAACTGCCACCCGTTTCTTCACCTTTTATTTACAGCGCAGAGCAGCCTGGTTCATCAGTGAAGGGGAGAGGCGGGGAATAAGATGCAATCCAGATTTCTGTTCCTTCTCCGGGGACCAAAAAAAAAGGGAGGGGGGGGTCACACAGAGAAGGAAGTGTAACCTAGGCTGCACGATCAACGCGGCAGCGCGACCCTCCTCTCAGAAAGGGGTTTGCACCAGGGCTCGAGCAGAAGAGCCCAAGGAGCCCCAGGAAGCCGGGTCAATCAAGCCCAGAGCCTCGGCCGGGCTTTGGCGCGGTGTAAGAGGCGCCAACCGAGCGTACTGCACAGGAAATCACTGCCCCCTTCAGGCCGCGTCTCAGATGCTGCGGCCGGAGCGTAGGGGCTCCCTCAGTCCGGAAAAACTCGCAAACCCGACCTCGCGCGGCCCGCGATCGCTCCTCTGAGCCCCCTCGGCGCACCCCAGCCCTCGGGCGGGCAGTGAAGGTGTGCACTGCTGCTGCAGCCGGAATGCAAGCTGAGGGTGTGAGGAGGGGGCTTGGGATGGAAAGCTCTCGGATCTTCGGCTCCCCTCAGAGAAGGAGGCAGGGAGGGCAAGCCGGGTGCTGCGCTCCAAGTCCGTGCTTCAAGTCTGCGCCCGGGGAAACTGCGCCTGCAGGCGCCCGGCCACCAGCAGCGGCGCGGCTGCACACCCTCGCGCGCCCGGGGCGAGACCTGATCAGGGCACTCCCTGAGCAACCAGCCCGAGGGGGTCTCCTCAGAAAACCGCTCGGGCCATAGGCAGCGCCGGGTACATGCAGGCAGCAGCGCTGCAGAGCCGGCCGCCCCACGCCGGCCTGAGTGGTACTGGCTCAGAGCTCGTCCAGCCCTGCTGCGCCCTCCAGCCCCTCGGGTCCCCGAGTCCTCCGGACCTCGAAGCACAGCTCGGCTTTCCTGGGGCCGAGAGCAGGCCCGTGGCCTCTCTAGCCCCGGATGGCCCAGTTTAGAGTCAATGCGCCTGTTCTTCCCACCTAGCACTCCACAGCCCCACAAGCGGGACCTGGGCAGGGGCGACCACTGCAGGCTTTTGGGGAGGTTCAGTTACCACCTTCTCCACTCCTTCTCTGGGCAAAGGAGACCCTAGTCTTCTATCCCACACCCCACAAGCATACACACACATACAATCCCAGAGAAGGAAGATGTTCAGCAAATCTTGGTACCGGCTGTGCCAGCCAAGCCCGGCGGGACCCAGAGGGTAAGCACTGAGCCCCAGCCCGCGCGGTGCCCTCGTTAGGCTCAATCAGGGCTCTGCCCATGGGCCGAAGCTTGCTTCTGTCCAACACGCCCTCCCCCATCGCCCCCACAGCCCCGACGGCACGGGCGGCCGACACTCACCTCGGTGTCGTAGAGCCGCAGGTCGAGGAAGTAGGGGCGCAGGAGCGACTCGTTGCGGATCTGCTCGATAGCCAGTTCCACGGCGGGGAGCACGCCGCGCCCGATGCTGCCCTTGGCCACCTCCTTGGTGAGCGGCATGAGGCCCATGATGGAGAGCGGCGGGCTGCTGGGCGGCGGCCGGGGGACACCCCGCGCCCAGCCCCAGGCCCCGGGCGCCAGCGGCAGCAGCAGCGGCAGCAGCAGGAGCAGCAGCAGGCGCGCGGGCGGCGGCGGCGGCGGCGGCGGCGGCCCGGGCTGCCCGGAGCTCGGCGGGGAAGCCATGCCGCGCCGCGGGCTGCGGGCGCCGGCTCACTCGGCCCGCATGGCCTGGCCCGGCCCGCCGCCCCGCGCCAAGCTCTCCCCGCGGCGCCCGCGCAATGGCGCCGGCCCCGGCTCCGGCTCGGGCTCGGGCTCCGGCTCGGCTCAGAACGGCCGCGGCGGCGGCAGCAGCGGCGGCGCCCGTGACGGATCAATCACGCCGGAAAGGGGTGGGAACGAGCGGAGTGCGGGAGGCGGGGAGCGAGCGAGCGAACGCGGAGAGGGGGGCCGGCGTCTCCGCGCGCGCCTCTCTCCAGCGCGGCCGCCCCGAACCGGGCCGCCTCCGCCCGCCCCCGTGCACGCTCTGAGCCGCTCTCCCGCCGGGAGCCGCTCGGCGGCAGCCCCTGGAGCCCGGCCGGGGGAGGGCGGGCGGTAAGAAACGCGGGAGGCGAAAGCGAGGCTGCTCCGCGGCGGCTCGGGCCGCCTCCGGGGACAGGGACGGGCCGTGCGCACCGGGGGAGGGGAGGCACTGGCGCTGCGGCGGCCACGAGGAGGGCCGCCTTCCCAGCACACGCACACACGCGCCCCCGGCCCTCCGCCGCGCGGGCTGCCCGCGACCGCCCGGGACCTGAGGGCCCGGGTACAGCGGCGGAAGGAAAGAAGACGGCGTGCTGGCACACGCAGTGGCCGCCGCCGCTTCTCCGAGCGCTTCCTGTAGCACCCGCACGGTGATTTTGGACTGCTTCTTGGAGGTCTGGCTGGGAACGTCTGGTTTGGAGCGCGCCACGGAGGCGTCCTAGAGGCACCTGCATCCCACACTCCCCTGCTCTGCGCGGTTGTCTAGGGGGCCCTGACTGAGCCCGAAGGGGCGGTCAAAGATGCCAACGGCGTTCGAACGCCCCTTGGTGCTGAGGTGTCCAGCCCTTTGGGCTTGGCTGAAAGCCCCCTCCTTCCCCACCAGACTGAGCCGCCCTTTGCCAACCCCATGAGACTATGGTCTTCACCTTGCGTGTGCTACCGCCCCCTCCAGGCGTTTGACCTCCCCACGTCCCTATTCCCGAAGGGGGCTCCGCCCTAGAATTCTCCCACCCACCCATCCCCGCCTCCCCAGGTCGGAGTACAGTCCTCAGGCCAGAGCGGATCCATGCTCCCCTCGACTTGGCCCTCTCTATGACAGGTCGCACCGGCTGCACTGGCGAGCCTTAATTAAGCAAAGCAGTCCTGTAATCTGACCTAAAGCCTCAGGCCCCGTGTACCTCTCCAAGCTTGAAGAATAGGAACCGTGGTCATGAAAATACAAAATCCCAAGAGGTGATTAATAAGGGGGACACAATAGGACATCAAATCAGAAAACCTCCTTGAGCCTGAACCAACCATTGTGGGCAATATGGATGACCTTGTTAACAAGGTTGGGAATTTAACCTTCACTGAACACTTGCTACCTGCCTTATTATGGAACCCACACAGTAGCCCTAGGAACCAATACTGTGTTCATCATCCTCACTTTACAGACCAATACACAGAGAGGTTCCATAGCTTACTGAAGAACATAGAACTACTGAGAGAGGACTGAAACCCAGAGCCAGCAAGAGCTCTGTACACAGTGCAGTGGAAGTCAGGATGGGGAACAGGTTCCCCTGTGGGAAGGAAACTAACTGCCCTGACTCTGAATTGTTCTGGACCTTGGTTCCCTTGGGCATGTAGTGAAGGAGTTGGACCACATGTTGTCCACAGACTCGCTCTTCTGGAGTGAGGCAGGGGCAGCCCAGAATCATATGCTAGGTTATTATCAGGAAGCATGAAGATGGAGAGGAGAGGCCGAGCCCAACTCCTGGAGAGTAACTTGGATAGTTCTGGGGAAACCAAGCCAAATTCTCCCTGTCCAACTCCTCTTTCTAGGCTTCTGCAGACACCACTTCCCAGGCTCCACTTAAACTTTCCAAGCTGGAGGGTTTGCAAGGGCAGAGCTCACTTGTGCATCTCCACCAAAAAAAAAAAAAAAAAAGTGGTCCAGAGGACAAAGTAATCCCCAGATGCTCCCTCAGCTGATATCTTGACATCACAGATATCCCCTAGTCATAGGCTTCCAGCATCTACCATTCCTCAACTCCTCAGCTCAGGTTTCTAAATGAGCATTTTCACTTTTTTCCTTTTTTTTTTCCCTTAGTCATTTGTGTTTTCCTTGTAAGCCATGCCAATATGGAGTATCCGCTGACACCTACATCTGGGAATAAGTTGAAAGCTGGAATAACTTTGCTTGACATTTACTAAGTGGTTGAAGGCCCTGCCTGGCAACTACCTTTCAGCCTCTCTGTCTCCACCTATGGGGTGACCTGGCCCCTAGACACCTGGCCTGGGACCACCCCTGACCCAAGGAGCTCCAATCTCACTCTCCAACAGTCTGGCTCCAGGCCAAGCTGTGATCTCATGCCCCATTTCTGAGGTCTGGGCATCCCTCTGGTTCCCAGATCCTAGTCTGGCCTGTGTTCCAGTTTGGGTAACTGGATCCCCGGCATTCTTCCTTGGATCTGAGTTACTGTCTTGGTTACCAGTCTCCACTCCATGTTCTTCTAAAGCTGGAGTTCAGCTTCTTGCTTTATAATAATCAGTCATTCCTTCAATCAATGTTTTGCAGTGTCTACTGTGTGCTGGGCAGTGTCCTAGGAGAAGAGGATACAGAAATAAACAAGCCAAACTAAAATCCCTGCCCTCATAAAATTGACATTCTAGTGGAGATAGAGAGACATAAACAGAAAGAAGAAGAAGAAGTTTTAGTATGTCAGTTTATGAAAAGTGCTATGGAGAACAATAAAACAGGAAAGAGGATTGAGACTGACAGGGTGGGGCTGCAATTTGAAACAGGGAGGTCACGGAAGGACATACTGAGATGACTTTTCACCAAAGACCTAAAGGAGGTAAGTAAGCAAAACATGCAAATAGTGTTCCAGGTGGAGGAACAGCAAGGGCAGAGGCTCTGAGACAGAAGTGTGCCTGGCATGTTCAAGGAACTGTCAGGAAGCCAGTGTAGCTGGAGTAGAGTGAGCAAGGGGAAAAGCGGTAGTACCCAAGGTCAAAGGCAGGCGAGATCAGGTAGGGCCTGGGCATTGTGAGGACTTTGGCTTGCACATGACGAAGTGGGGAATGACTGGAGGGAACTGAGTGGGTCAGTGATGTGATCTGATCTGCCTGTCAAGTAAAGAGTCGTTGGCAGGAAGTGGAGAGACCAGTGAGGAGGCTATTACAATAAGCCACATATGGTAACAAGAACCAGGCTACAAGCAGATGAGGTGGGGAGAAGTGGCTAGGTTAATAATTGTTCTTCTCATTATTAATGGGAATAAAATGCATTGGCAGATGCCAAGTCCCAGGACTGTGGTAAACAACTTACAAGAAACATAGTAGAGACTTTAGAAAGCGATATGCTCAGGGTCACACCCCTAGAAAGTGATAAAACATGAACGTCAGTCCAGGTCTGTATGGCTTAAATTCTCATCTTCCTCCCCAAATCCTGCCTCCTCAGCAATCCTTTCTCCCACGCCCTTTTCCTATACACAAGAACCAGTAGCTAGTCTCCAAACCCTAGTTTAGAGGTTGGGGCTGTGTGGAAAGATGATGCCTGTTCCCTTTCTGGGGATCTGGGGGGAGTGTGCACGGTCCACTGGCTGCCTGTCAGCAGGACACCGCATCCCTTTAGGCAGGATCCCGACAATGGGAGGCTAACCAGGCCTCCGCCTGCTGTCTGTCCTCCTTCTATGTCAGGCTGGACAACCCTTGCCACTCTGGTGCCAGCTGCTCAGATCTGCATCCCTGCAGCTGCCTCCTCCCAGGAACTGGGTCCAGTTTCCAACACCCTGTTCCCAGTCTGACCTGTCATCCATGCCTGCCTCTATTCTAACTCCCAACAACAGGTAGGTCTTCTTTTAAGTTTTTCTTTAAAAAAAAATATAAGCCATCTTTGCAAACATCTCCCATTTATTTCTTATTCATGTTTACATTGAAATGTTTCTTTCAACCAAGTAGCTCGGCTGTTTTTTTTAAAGTACATTGTTTGTTTTCATTTCCATTTTTTTAATGGATAAGTTATGAATGATGGATCCAAAAAAGATTAGCTGAATGAATCTAAGTTGCTTTTCTTTTTTCTCAAGGCATGTTTTCTAAACTGTAAAATTGGGTTTCAGGCATCAAATGTGGTCTGGTGACACAGTTCGAGTAATAATAAAGCTACCATTTATTAAACACCTACCTACTCTGTGCCAGACACCTTGGTATGCATCATCTTAATCTTCATGACTGCCTGAAAAATAGGTGTTAGGATACCAGTTTTGCAAATTATGTTACTGAGGTCCAGACGGGTTAAATGACATGCCTAATGATACTCAGCAGAGGCAGCAAGGGGGCCCAAACCCAATCTGTCCAACCCCAAACTCCTGCATTTGCCTCTCCTTGAAGATGCCCTTATGTAACTGAAGAGGAAATAGTCTTAAAAAAGTAAAGAATGCTGCTGAGAGTCAACACAAGAAAGAGGTAAGATGCCTTGGCCAGGATCCCCTACCGAAGTAGAGATGAAGCTGGCTCTCCTTTATCAGGGGAGAGCATCTGGCCTGGAGACAGTCTGACTAAACCTTTCAGGAGTCAGTGCCAAGCCTGAGGTGGACCAGCAGAGCCTGGAGCCTCTCCTCCCACCCCTGCTCTTCGTACAGTCTGAGAACAGTGGAAGATGGCGGAGTCACCTTGCTCCATGTCGGCTGGACAGGTCCGAAGCGTACATAGGTGGGAAATTTAGCTCATAACTGAGAGGTCTCCAGAAGGATACCGCCTCCCATTTAGAGGTTTCAAAAACATTAAGATCCTCTACAAAGGGGATCACAGATGGATAAGAGGCACAGTTTAGGAACAGAGCCTTAGACAGGGAAGCATCCTACCAAGTGTCTGGTCCAACCACTCACCAAACCTTAGGGGTAATGGTGAGTTTGGAGTCAGGCAGTCATGGGTTCAAACTCTGGCTTACCAATTATTAGTGGTACAATTCTGGGAAGTCACTCACTCTCCTGAACTTCAGTTTCCTCATCTCTAAAGTGGGAATAAACGATTCCTCTTTCACAACAACAAGGTTGTTGTAAGGATTAAACAGTAACAACAGCTAATAGGTATTGAGCACTCACATATGCCGGGGACCCTTCCAAGAACTTCACATATAATTAACTCCCTTATTAAGTAAGATGATGCATAGTACTAGGCACTTATTAGGCAAACAACTAATAACAATATAATAGTAATAATAATAATAATAATAATAATACCACCGCAGATGGCAAGAGCAGTGCCTCCTGAGGCTCCCACTCCATTATTTGAATGATGGGGTTTTTGTACATTATTTCTTAGGCTCCATCTATAGCCTTTCTATAGCATTCATTGTGGATCCCAGTTTGCTGCTGGAGTCCATGATACTCCCCCTCACCCATGGTGGCCCCTGACCAAAGACAGTTCACAGGTACCTCCTCACTCCCATCCAAATCAAGTCTTCCAGGAGAAATATCCCCAGATTCCTCAGTCTTCCCTGGCCACCAATCTAGAGTCTGTCCTTGGCTATCTTCAAAGATGATACCTAGAAGTGACCACAAACCCTCCACGTGAGCCAGGAAGCACACAGAATAGCAGGGCCATCCCTTGGTGCTCAGGACTCTGGACTGTTGTCCCGCTGTCCTCGCAGTCCAGAGTTACCTGCACTTCGCTAACAGCCATATCACCCCTTTGGATCATAGGAAGCTTGTGATTCTCCAAGAGCCCAAGGTTTGATTTCTGTGGAGTTGCTGTGCTGTTTCAAATGAACAGCAAGCCAGACTTCTTTGATCCTGTTTATCAGCAGTTTAATTCAGCGACCTATGAACAGGATTGAAACATTACATTCACAATTATGTCCTGATATTCCAGCCTGTTGAGGGCATCCTGCATCTTAGCACTGTTCTCTTTCATAGTCACCATCTCTCAGTTAGTGCCATTATTGTTGGACAATCTGATTTTCTTCCTTAACCTGAACCATTGATCAAAATGTTAAAAAGGAGAATGACGAAGATAGAGCTTTGTGACTATCCACACTGGCGGCCTCTGCCCCGTCTGGCCCTACGACCAAATCCACTGAAAATTCTCCCGACTTCCAAATTCTGCAGCCCATGTCTCTCCATCCAAAATATGAGAACCTTGCTAAAGTTTTTTCTGAAACCCTGATGCATACTGTCTCCTTATTTCTCTGACCTGCCAGATTAGTAACTCTACAACTACCGGTGATTATGGCTGGGCTGGTTTTTGGTGAACTCACGTCCACTCCTAGGGATCACCGCCTCTTCTCTGTGTGATCACACATCATTTGTATAATCAGTCCTTCTCAAACTCTGCTGAAGATCAACACCCAAATCCCCTTTTGCTGAGGTCACCCTTTTAGTCTCTCAGAATATCAAAACTCTGCTGCATCCCCCATCGCCTAACCCTTCCTTTCTTTCATCCCCCAAAGATCCTTAGATGCTCTCTCTGATTCCCACCCACAGTTTCATGCCCAGCCCTCACAGGTACTTCATCTAGACCTGGAGACATGGGCTCACTGAAAGCATCTACGTGCCCTCTAAGAGTCTTCTCATCTCTCATTCCCCTCTTAACCATGCTCGGTCTGCTATTTCTGTTTGCTGGTCATTCTCCGCCAAAACGTCTAGTGTGTCTCTGTCACAAGCCTCGAGGTGAGACAGTTCTGCATTCCCTTCATCATTCTCTCTTGCTTGCTCCAAGTGCACCCTACAAAGCCTCTAGGGAGGTCTGTGATGTTCTTCCAAAGCCTCAGCTCATTTTGAGATTGAGTGCCTGCGTGTTCCAGCAGGTTCCTCCATTCTGGACCCCAACTTCCATGTTTTTCTCCATGGCCCTAATTTCTGTGTGTGGCGGGGAGGGGGTTAATTGTATTGAACTACAACATATATACAGAAAAATACAGAATCTTAAGTGCACAGCTCAATTAATTTTCATAAAGTGAACACACCCATATAAACAGCAGCAAGAACCAGAACACTACCAGCACCCAGAAGCCCCTGTTAGGGTCCCCTGCCAGTCACTACCCTCCCTCGGGGTAGCCACCATCCCAACAGCTAACATGATAGATTGGTCTTTGCCTTTTCTTCGTCTTGATATAAATGGAATCACCATCTGTCCTCCTTTGTGTCTGGCTTCTTTCACTCAACGTTGTGTTTGTGAGATCCGTCCTCAATGCTGCATGTGGTTGTAGATCTTTTATTCTCATGGCCGTATGGCTGCCTCAGCCTTTTACAATCTGACTTCCTCTCATGGATCTGTGTGCAGCCCCTCGGTTTTCTCTCCACCCACCCCTAACCTGGCTGGCTGCAATAGTCTAACTTGTATCCCTGCCTCTAATCTTACTCTTCTCCAACCTAACCCTCATCTACCCTGCCAGACTAACCCTTCCAGAGCTTGCTCTAATCAAGTCTCTCCCAGCTCAAAACAATCTATCGTTCTCTGTTCTCTGTGGGTACAAACTCCCAAGACTGGGATTAGGGCTATTCACAATATGGCTTCAATGTTTCCTCCTTCAGTAACCAGCTCCCCCTCCCCACACCTTCTGTGTTCTAACGCTAGAATAAATTAGAAGGCCCGTAAACATGCCCGCCCTTTTCTGCCTCGATACCTTTGCTCATGCTATTCCTTCAACCTAGAATATTCTTCTTACTCTTTCTCCCACTGGCAAAATCCTTCAAGACCCAGAACAAATGTCACCTCCCTGTGATACCTCCTCCAGTCACTCCAGCAGAAATAATTGCTACCTTCTCTCAGCTTCCATAGCAAGGCTTGGCTCATGCTGAGAGATATCACTTATCACTTCTTTAAAAGTTAATTACCACATTTCACCCATTGTAAGACACATTTTTATTCATCTCTGGAATAAAGATGCACCTTGCCACCGATGGCATTTTATAATTGGCAGTATTTTTTTTCTTTCTTGGTGATACACAAAATACTGTTGTCTTGGATTAGATGAAATACAGTATTTCATTTTTTATCTCAGCATATTCTAGAAAGACTCTGTGGTATCACACTACATTGTATAGTTAGTTCTCTACATCTCTGGGTCCCTCTCCGTGTGAGACCATAAGCACACACAAAGCACGCATCTATGTTTGTTGAATGAATAGGTGTGCATTATTCACCATTACCTGGATGACTTCTGCACATATTCTTATACTGGGGAGAGGAGATGGCATGGGGAAGCCCTCTCAATGTGGCTTTTCATGAGGTTCCTCACAAGGAGGAGAGGATGACCCTTTCCTGCGGGGGTGCTGAGGGCCAGGTGATGCTTGGGGAGGGCTGGAGTCAGTCACAGAGGTGTTGCTTCCCTGTGGCTGGCATAGCTTGGGGTTGGAAAAGTCACAAAGGATTCATTTAGTGCTGAATCCTTGATCAGCAAAGCAAGCTTCAATGATAACATCCTTCCTATTGGGTAAATATGATTTGCTTTTCAAGGATCTGATTTATAGCCCGGTTTTCAGGAGCACACTATGACCAGAAGCAGTACATCCTATCCTGCCATCTTGTTCCAAGCCTCTTCTGTGAATAACAACAGTGAGTCTTTTCATTTGCTTTTTCCTAATGAAACCTGTTATTCCCTCTGCCCCACCAACCCAGCTCTATATTATATTAAATAACAAAGGACAGAGAAAAGATGGCATCTAACTTAAGTGATATTCTAGTTACTCTTTGCCCATTTCTTAATATTCCAGCCACTCAAATTTCATAGGTGATTTTAGTAAAATCCAGCATATTCTATTATTTTTCAAGTGCTTCTAAAGTTTGGAAATACATCATGCATTGTCAAATGCTTTGGGATGATCCACTTAATGTGATTAATGATACTATCTTTTTCTGATATCACACCACCCTGCACAAGTGTGTAAGCCTAAGAGCCCCTGACTTCAGATGGATCCGTGTCCACGTTTAACAGATTGGTTTGGAAGGAAGTTTGCTCCTATGTTCATCAGGGATCCTGAACCAGGTAACAATTTTACAGGATTTTTTCCAGTTTTAGGTCAGTACAATAAAGAATTCACTATGTATGAGATGCTGCTTTCTGTTGGATGGTATTCCTGGGTATTTCAAGGACGTGGAGACTGCCAGGCTGATGAGCATGATAAAGTTCAACTGCATGGCCATCTGGACTTCCTCTGGGGAGTTTGATTGATATCTTTATTTTGTCAGGATCTTGGAAAGCACTTAATTCTTTTATACAAAGTTCATTCTCTTTTGGCAAATTAGATGCCTCTGGGAATTTTCTAAATTTCATCTTCTCCTTCAAAAGATGGACATATCACTTGTAACACGAAAACAACAAATAAAAAGTTTCTTACTGTCAGGAGTGGCGACCTTTGGCTAATAGGACCAGGAGTGAGAGGTAATGGAGGGGTGAAAGAGACCTATTTCTCACCTTACATCCTTCTGTACTGTTTGATTTTTTTTTTTTTTTACCATGAACATGTATTCCTTTTATTAAAAAAAAAAGTTTGTGTCACTTTGCTCTCTGTTTTGTTATTGCTTTTGGTTCTATTTTTCTCCCTGTTATACCTTAATTTTGAGAAATTCAGCCAGAAGATGACTCAGTTCATTTAAAAAATCCAACAACAAAACAACAAAATGATTTTTAAAAAACTACCTTTGGATTCTATTGTTTACTATTGACTTCCCTTTTCAATTTCCTTTTTATTTATGCTCTGATTTTCTTCCCCAATATTAGATTTTATCTTATAAGAGAAACAAAATAAAACGCTTATGTCTCAAAAATAAACTTATTTGGGGGGAGTTAGGGATCCTCTAGGAAATCTGGGGGAGCTACAGATCCCCTCTGCAGGGAAAGGCACAGACACACAGCTTCAGGGGTGTACCCCCCGAATATCTATTCAATATAACCGAGAGTGTAATGCCCTTTGCATATATTACCTCATTTAATTATCTCATTAACAATTCTGTGAAGCGTTCTTATGTCCATTTTACAGAAGAGAAAATTGGAGTCTTAGCGAGGTTGAATAATTTGCCCAAGGTAGCACAGGGAAAGTGACAAACTGTGGGCTGCCATTCTGGAATTAAGGGACCAATTGGTCTTCCCTGCCATATCACAGCTTCAAGGTTAAGTGGACTGTTGATTTTCCAGCTTCTCATATTGTTTTCTTTGCCATTTCTTTTGGCAAGCTCCCCTGTGGCTTGCATGTTCTTCTCTGGACATCACCTTATGCTGGGTATGAGTGTCCAAGGGGTCATTTGACTTTGTGTCACTTTGGAGGTTCTCAAGGAACAACCCAGAAGGAAGTCACAGAGTTCAATCTTTCTCACTTCAGCACCCCTGACATGTAACAGCAGGTAAGGCAGGGAAGGGAGATGGGAGTCACAAAGGAGAGACGGAGGCATGAGAACTGCATTCTGTTCCCAATATGCTGGCACTTGGAAAGCTCCTTGGCTTCAACTTTCTCTTTTTAAAATGTGGGGAATGATGATCGTGAGCAATTTTAACAAGAAACATATTGGGCATTTACCATATTCCTGACCCTGTGCTCAGCACTCTGTAATCAGAAATGGGCAAAGCTGGGACTCTAATCTTAGTCTGAGAGCCTCTAGGGCCTTCTACCCTAAACACTACCACCCCCCTACTATGATACGCAACAGAACCACAGTTCCTAACCGATGGGCAGAAGATCAAAGGGACGTGAAAAGAGATGCCACACCCTTCCAAATACCTCTTTTCTCTCTTTTTGCAAAAATGATTTCTTGCTAAAGGTCTACCTTTTTAGTGTTCATGAAAATGATAGTATGATCAATGAAAAATTAACATTCTGTGGCTATTCTTAGGCATTTATTTGTCTCCCAATCCATGATGATAATGTGAACTAATTCGGGAGAAACCCCACTCATTTGGGTTTCATTTTTTGCCTAACTCACATAACCACAGTGCTACTAGGATTTGCTTTAATTTTAAAATATTTCTGCAGACGTGTGTTTGAGGAATTTACCCAAGACAGAACACAGGACAACCATCTTCATCGTGACCATCTGATCTGCTTTCATATTGGCCACTTCCCTCTCCCTAACAGCCCAAACAGCCCAATTTTGTGCCTTTGTGCACACAAAACCCACCACCTGGAAAGTTTTTCCCTCCAATTCTGCACCCAGTTTTCAGGGTCCAAATTAAATGCCGTCTTCTCTGTGAAGCCTTCCCTGGCTTTTCCCTCCAAGGAGATGACCCCTCTGTCTTCTGAAAACTTGCCCTTCACCCTTAACCTCCTGCAGGCACTGAGCACATCTGACCTTGCACCATCACTGCTGGCGCTCAAGGCTGCCTCTCCACTAGGCTGTGTCTGTCCTCTGTCTCCTCTTCAATCCCTGCCCAGGGCCTGGCACACAGTGGTCCTCAGAAAGACATCTGTTGAAACACACTGGAGATGCCCAAGACTGATCTTCTTCACTTTCTATCATTTCTCCTATTCCCCTGCTCAGCTCTCCAACTCCTCTGGGTCAGATTCATTCTCCTTCTGGCCCTCCATCTACTCTAACCTTCTCAATTTTATTTCACCCTTCACTTGATGGCGCATGTTTTGGTAATCTATTGCTGGCTTGACAAACCATTCTAAGATTCTGTGGCTTAAAATAGCAGCCACTCGGGCTTCCCTGGTGGCGCAGTGGTTGAGAGTCTGCCTGCCAATGCAGGGGACACGGGTTCGAGCCCTGGTCTGGGAAGATCCCACGTGCCGCGGAGCAACTAGGCCCGTGAGCCACAACTACTGAGCCTGCGCGTCTGGAGCCTGTGCTCCGCAACAAGAGAGGCCGCACTAGTGAGAGGCCCGCGCACCGCGATGAAGAGTGGCCCCCGCTCGCCGCAACTAGAGAAAGCCCTCGCACAGAAACGAAGACCCAACACAGCCAAAAATAAATAAATAAATTAATTAATTAAAAAAAAAAAAAAAATAGCAGCCACTTTGTTTGCTTATGACTGTCATCTGGGCTGGGCTCAGCTAGGCAGTTCTGCTGGTCCTGCCGGTGGTAACTCATGTGGCTGCGTTCAGTTGGCAGGTCGGCTGGAGGCTGGGCTCAGCTAGGGAGGGTGGGCATTTGGGAATCTCTATGTCTCCAGTTAGTCTTGGAGCCACTCCCTTGCCATGTGGCCTCTGCACATGGTGTCTCCATCAGGGTAGCCAGACTTTTTATATGGCAGCTCAGGATTCTCAGAGGGCAAAAGCAAAATCCCAGACCCTCTTTTAAGTTTTAGGCCCAGAACTGGCACAGTGTCACCTCCATCACACTC
This sequence comes from Balaenoptera physalus, assembly GCF_965194825.1. NCBI lineage: Eukaryota > Metazoa > Chordata > Mammalia > Artiodactyla > Balaenopteridae > Balaenoptera > Balaenoptera physalus. The sequence continues at coordinate 33,274,764 of NC_138886.1, read as the reverse complement.
TACTGGAAAGCAAGTCACAGACCCAGCCCAGATTCAAGGGGAGAGGACATAAAAATGGCATGGATACCGGGAGACATGGTTCATTGGGGCCACCAGTGTCACAGACCACCACACCACACATCAGGGCTATATGACTCTGTGTCTGTCCCCCTCCCATAAGTGGGCAGAGGCTGTGTCCCCAGAAGCAGCACAGTGCCCGACACAGAGTGATGGACTTAGTGGAGAAGAAAGAAGAGGGAATTCCCCAAATAGGAGTCTGGAAACCTGGGCTCTGGACCAGGTTTACCACAGTGTGACTTTGGGCCAGTCCCTGCCCCTCTCTGGACCTCAGTTTCCCCATCTATACCATAAGAGGTTGGACAGGTCTTTAAGATCTTTCGCATGTAGGTGACATTCTGTGATTCCACCGGCCACAGTACTGACTACAGACCCATATCCCAGCCACACCCTACTTCTGGCTGTTCCCCGGATGGGCCGTTTTTAGGCCTCTGCACCTTTTCATATGTTATTCTCTCTGCCTGGACTATCATATTCTTTTCTCACTCATCCTTTCAAGACATAATGTACATTTTTTAAACCTCATTTGCAGAGGGTGAGTTGACCACCTCCTCGGCTTGAGACACTCATCATCGATTCCATGCACTGTTCTTCTCCCGCTTTGTTTTCCCTTCATCCCCAATCCCCATTCCTCCCCCAACCCCAACATGGTCACTCCTCCAATGTGCCCGATACAGATCATATGCTGTCTATCCTTGTAAAACATCTGTTCCCCTGGCAATGGGTGCCCATGCTACCTCCATCTCTCCATTTTCCCAAATACCACCACATAAATGGCTCTGTACATCCCTCCTTAGGCACCTGCAGAACAGTCGCTCTAAGGTATACACCCGGGGTGGGGACTACTGGATTACGAGGATGTGAATCGCCTAACCAGGAAACACGAACTGCTTGGGTATTTAAAAGAGGGGGACTGGAATGCAGGGAATTGGTTACTGAGAGAATGAAAGAGCTAGAAGCTACATGGGGACAGTGAGGCAATCAGGAATGAGCAACAGCAGGAAACTTCGGCCTTCCTTGGCTGGAGGGCCAGAAAGAGGAGGGGTTACCTGGTAAAGCTGGAATCATCACTGACCTGTTCTGACCCCAGGGAGACCTGAGACTGAGAGAGGAGAAGAGAGATACCCTGGCTTCTCCTTTCCTCCCACCCTCCAGCTTCCTGCCAGTGCCTCTCAGTGGAATTCAGCTGATGAGGAGCCTCAGAACCACAAGCTGCAGGAACCAGACCTCCATGATACAGATACAGACACAGAGCAGAGCATGATACAGAGCAGAGCAGGAGAAGGACAGGAAACAGATCTCCGGGCACACAGGCCCTGGGCTGGCACCTTAGCAGCCACATAACCAGCATCCCTAAAACCTGCCAGAATGCTCTCTAGATGGCTGTGACAGTTTAACACAGCCCGCATGCTTGCCAACACTAAGCATTACACAACTTTCTAATTTTTTAAATTGATGGGTATAAAATGGACTCTTGCTATGGTAATTTGCATTTCTCTCAATTCCTGGTGAGGCAGAGCATCTCTTCATGTACTTGTCAACCATCCATGATTCTGCCTCTCTGAAACTGCTTCTTCTTGGTTTACAAATATTTCTTGTATAAGCCAGTTATTAATCCCTTGTCAGATTTAAATATTACAAACATCTTCTCCCTATCTGTGAACGTTGTGACCTTCATTTAAAAAGAAATCTTTCATTTAGTCAAATCTATTATTATTATTACTGATTCCCCTTTTTTATTGAGGTATAGTTGATGCACAATATTATATAAGTTTCAGGTGTATAACATATTAATTCACAATTTTTAAAGGCTATATTTCATTTATAGTTATTATAAAATATTGGCTATATTCCCTGTGTTGTTATATCCTTGTAGCTTATTTATTTTACACAAAGTAGTTTGTACCTCTGAATTCTCTACCTTATCTTGCCCCACCCCTCTTCTCTCTCCCCAGGTAACCACTGGTTTGTTCTCTATATTTGTGAGTCTGTTTCTTTTTTGTTATATTCACTAGTTTGTTTTATTTTTTTAGTTTCCATATGTATGTGATAGCATACAGTATTTATCTTTCTCTCTCTTACTTATTTCATTCAGCGTAACACCCTCCAGATCCATCCACGTTGTTGCAAATGGCAAAATTTCATTCTTTTTATGGCTGAGTAGTATTCCATTGTGTGTGTGTGCGTGTGTGTGTGTATTCCACATCTGCTTTATCCATTCATCTGCTGAGGAACATTTACACTGCTTCCATGTCTTGGCTATTCTAAGTAATGCTGCTATGAACATTGGGGTGCATGTATCTTTTCGAATTAGGGCTCTGTGCTTTTTGTATCTTCTTAGTTTGTTCCCACTTACCAGGTCTTTGACCCTGGGCAGGTCATGTCCCCTTGGTTTTCTACACTGCAATTCTATAAGCCTGTAACTGTGAGAGAGAGAGGGGGAGAGAGAGAAGAAGAAACTTGCTCTTTCCTCCAGATTTCCTGAATGGTCCAATTTTGAGCTATTGCCTCAAGGAGAGTCTCTACTCTGTTCCCCAGGCTGAGTGTTCACCTCTAAAGAAGGTTTTGTTTTCTGGGGTGTTAACTTCCCAGAGAACATAACTAGACATTGTCTTCACAAACAACACCAAAGTTGGAAATAGCAAGGCAGAATATGAAGGAAAGGTGCATGTAATAAAACTGGTTTCCAAACCAGGTCTCTCTCAGGAAATGGCAAGAAAAGGAAGTAAATAAAAAGTTGAAAGTTGGCATTTCTCAGTTCTCACTTTCCTCAGGTGTCATGTCTCAAGGAAATATACATGTCCCAAGTTCATTTTCACTCCCACAGTTTCTTTACAGGGTTTAGAAAGTGATATATTTCATGGTCGTGGTGAGACAAAAAGAGCTTTGGACTTAGATGTTCAACAGACCCCAGTCTAACATGCAGCTGATTTGTGATTTTTCACAAGTCACCACACTTCTTTGAGCAGTGGTTTCGCCTGACCTGGAAAATGAGACTTACTGTGTATCCCTTTCCTAAGAACTGTCAATCAGAGAATGGAAGTGCTTTGCAACTTTTATAGATTTTTTTAAACACCTAGGCACTGGGGTTACTCTTTCTAATTTAATTCTCACAACCACCACAGGAAATTTATTATTTCCATTTTACAGCTGGGAACACTGAAAGATTCAGAGGTTCAGAGAGATTCACCTCCTAAGGGTCAAACAGCTAGGACTGCTCTGCCCCTGCCCTTAGGTGGACTGGAAACGTGGAGCTATTTGGTATGGAGACTAGCATTAGGTATTTCTCCAGTTCTTTCAGACTGAAACACTAATTCCTGGGAAATGTGACAGAGCCACAGTCCCCATCCTCCTGCCCTGGGAACCAAGCTGGAAACAAATTCCAACCCGGCTGGAAAGAAACCAGGCTGGAAACAAATGGTGCTGTCCAGGTTTTTCCTCCGCCAGCTTGGGCACTCTTGCAGCCCTGGTAGCCCCAGGGATCCCCAAACCCAGCTGCTGAGGCTTGGGGGGGTCCCTTGAGATAGCTATGAAGTGGTTCTTATGGCTCCAATTAAGTGGAAAAAAAGATGAGAAGACTCACCTACCTCAAGGGGCAGAAGTGAGTGAGAACCCCAGGAGATGCAGCTTCCAATGAACACAACAGGACCCAGAAATGGCCAGGGGCATCCCCCAAGAGTGAGGCTTCTCCCACTCTACTCCCAGGAGATGAAGCTGTCCATAACCCCATGGTGGGACACAGGATCAAGAAATTTCAGGACAGAGCCTGGGTGTCTGAGGGTGTGGAGGGGTGAGTTGGGGGTAAACACAACCATGGGCATGTGCTCTGGCATTGCAACCCTTGGTGTCACCTGCCAGGTTAGGCTACAGGTCCTGCAGCCTTGACTGGGGACAGCAGCCTCCTTCCTTTGAGACTGTACAGAGTGTTTCCCTCAAAACCTCATTCACAGAAAATTCCCAGGACCTAACCAGAAAGGAGCTGAAGGGCAAGTGCTGATGCCTTTCAACTCAGGTACCTGGCAGCTGATGAACAAGGCATCAGTGTGACAGAGCTCTAGGAGCACTGGATCTCCTTTCCTTTCTTAGAAAATGGTTATCAAGTCACAGAATGTCAGAGCTGGAAAGTCACATCAAACCTGCTTTACGGTGCACATGGGAAAAACAGGCTCAGAGAGGGCAAGTCAGCTGGCAGCAGCCACCCTGGGCCTGCATTCCCAGTACTGTTCTCTGCTCAAATGCTTCCTAGCAGCCCCCATGAAAAAGCCCTCATCCGCAGGAGACTTTTCCTGGATTTGGGGGCTGCAATGAAACTGGGATATTCCTATAGATTTTGAAAACTCAAAGCTTCAGCCCTCTTGTTTTTAAAATTTTGTCTTGATTCATTTGCGCTCATGTGGTTTACAGAAACCTTGTTTCTCCCAAGAAAATAACAAAGAAATGATGGCTTCCTGTGTCGAATCCCTGGGAGGTGTAGGACGCAAGAAACGTTCTGCTCGTCATCTCACAGAGTCTGTGGGGAACCAGAGAAATCCCAAGCCTAATGTTTCCCAGGGAGCGGCACTATGATGCTGGAACAAATATCAAAGGAAGATGCAATTGGTGAAGTGGAAAAACAGTGACTTTGAATTGAGAGATTTAGGTGCAAATTTCAGTTTTGTCATTGATTTGCTGTGTGACTTTGGGCAGGTACCATCCCATTCTGGGCCTGTTTCATCACCAGTAATTTGGAGGAAAAAAGACAAGATGCTCTCTAAACGCCCTTCCAGCATCAGCTGTGACTGGGGTCCCAAGCCTCCCCCTGCTGTCCCTGGACACTACCTCCAGCTTTCCCTCTGTGCTTGCAAAGCTTGGGAGGAGGGGAGAGGGTGTCTCCCAGCTATGTTATATTTCCATTTAAACTCAGATTTACTGTGACTTGTCCACATTTTTCGGGAAGTGACAGCTGATGCATAATGAGTTCCTGAGATGCCTTGTCCAGATCAGACCAGGGAAATCAGGGGAAAGACAATCTCCAGATTGCTCTGGGCTGACGTTGCTGCTATAGGATGATGTTAATTCTGCTGCTTACAGAAATAAGTCCAGTGTGAGTCGAGGCTTTTTGGTGTTTAAAACCAGATGGTATTTCCTGCCTTGATCAGCCTCAGAGCTTTGGTTCCCATGACAACCCTGAAGTTCCACCTACTGCAACTTTCCCATTCTCTGAGCTTCTTCCTCTTCCACCATTGTGCCAGGGGCCCTGGAGAATAAAGCCACTAACTAGCATGTGCATGGCACTTTACAGTTTACAACACACCCCAGTATTTAGTACCTCATTTACTCCTCACCACAGCCTTGCCAGGTAGCATTTGCTATTTCCTCCATTTCAGAGATGGGAAAACCAAAGCCTCAGAGATGAGGCAATCTGCCCTCTTGGCCCTCAGTGGTGTCAGTAGGACTCAAACCCAGGTTTTATGACTTTGGACCTCACGTGGGGCCCACTGTTCCACTGTGCCCTGCCTGGCAGACCACCTACTCACTTAGGATCCCTAAGTGGCCAATTCCATACATATATATGGGTCTAGACCAAGGTGTGACATCCTTAGGAAAGTTGCTTAACTTCTCTGTGCCTCTTTCCTCATCTGTAAAATGGGTAGTAATAGTGGTGCCTCTAGATGGATGGGAGGATTGAATTAGCATGTGTGTAATACTACAGTAAATGTTTGCTGACAAGCCTGGGTGAGTCTCAGTTCTACTTTAACCATCTTGTGACCTTGGGTGGGTTATTTTGCTTGTTGGTTCCTGTTTCCCCCTCTGTGTGAGAGGTGACAGCATCACGGTGCTCATATGGATGTCACGTGTGATGAGACTAGTGCACAGAAGGTGCCTTGGAGGGACCCTCTCTCACACTGCAGTGTGCATATGCACCCGCTGGGGACCTTGTGAAGATGCAGATTTTGGCTCAGGGAGGCATTTCTTACAAGTGCCCAGGGGATGCCAAAGCTCCTGGTCCATGGACCACTCTTTGAGAACCAAGGCTATAGTGAGGAAACCACCATTCAAGTGTTATTAACAATCAATAATGCAGAGTGCCCAGTGAAGCCATCCAGTCCTGGACTTTTGTTTACAGATTCAATTTCACTTCTACTGATTGGTCTGTTCAGATTATCTATTTCTTCTTGATTAAGTTTTGGTGGGCTGTATGTTTTTAGAAACTTGTCCATTTCTTCTAGGTTGTCCAATTTGTTGGCATATACTTGTTCATAGTATTCTCTTATGGTTTTTTGTATTTCTGCAGTATCGGCTGTTATTTCTCCTCTTTCATTTCTTATTTTGTTTATTTGGGTCATCTCTTTTTTTCTTGGTGAGCCTGCCCAGAGGTTTGTCAATTTTGTTTACCCTTTCAAAAAAACCAGCTCTTGGTATTATTAATTTTTTTCTATTATTTTTAATCTCTATTTTATTTATTTCCTCTCTGATCTTTATTATTTATTTCCTTCTACTGATTTTAGGTTTTGTTTGTTCTTCTTTTTCCAATTCTTTTAAGTGGTAGGTTAGGTTTATTTGAGATTTTTCTTGTTTTTTGAGGAAGGCCTGTATCACTATGAACTTCCCTCTTAGGACTGCTTTTGCTGCATCCCATAGATTCTGTAAGGTTGTGCTTTGTCATTTGTCTCAAGGTATTTTTAAATTTCCTCTTTGATTTCATTGTTGACTCATTGGTTTTTTAATAGCATGCTGCTTAGTCTCCATGTAAACATTTTTCCCTCGTTTCTCTTTCTGTGGTTCATTTATAGTTTCATGCTGTTGTGGTCAGAAAAGATGCTTGAAATAATTTCTATCCTCCTAAATTCGTTGAGGCTTGTTTTGTGTCCTAGTATGTGGTTTATCTTAGAGAATGTTCCATGTGTACTTGAAAAGAATGTGTATTCTTTTTTGGATGTAATGTCCTAAAAATATCAATTAAGTCTAACTGTTCTACTGTGTCATTTAGAATCTCTGTTGCCTTATTGATTTTCTGTGTGGAAGATCTGTCCATTGATCTCAGTGGGGTGTTAAACTCTCCCACTATTATTGTATTCCTCCCTTTATGTCTGTTAGTATCTGTTTTATGTATTTAGGTGCTCTTATATTGGGCACATGTATGTTAATAGGTGTTAATCATCTTCTCATATTGATCCCTTTATCATTATATAGTATCCTTATTTATCTTTCTTTATGGCCTTTGTTTGAAAGTCTATTTTGTGTGATGTGAGTATTGCTACTCCCACTTTCTTGTCATTTCCATTTGCATGATATATCTTTTTCCACCTTCTCACTTTCAACCTATTGGTGTCCTCTGTCCTAAAGTGGGTCTCTTGTAGGCAGCATATTGTAGGCTCTTGTTTTATTATCCAATCTGCCATTCCTATGTCTTTTGATTGGAGCATTTAGCCCATTGATATTTAAGGTAATTATTGATACATATATTTTTTTAATTATTTTTTTAAAGTATTTATTTATTTATTTGGCTGCACTGGGTCTTAGTTGTAGCATGTGGGGTCTTCCTTGCTGCATGGGTGATCTTCATTGCTGCATGCGGGATCTTTAGTTGCAGCATGCGGGATCTTTTTTAGTTGCAGCATGTAGGATCTTTAGTTGTGGCACGCAAACTCTTAGCTGCAGTATGTGGGATCTAGTTCCCTGACCAGGGATCGAGCCCAGGCCCCCTGCATTGGGAGTGCAGAGTTTTAGCCACTGGACCACCAGGGAAGTCCCAATAGATATACATTTATTGTCATTTTAAACCTTGTTTTTCATTTGATTTTGTATTTCTTCTCTGTTCCTTTCTTTTTCTTTTTGTTTTTCCTTTTGTGGATTGATGGTTTTCTTTTGTATTATGCTTGAGTTCTCTTCTTTTTGGTTTTTGTGAGTCTATCGTGTTTTTGATTTGTGGTTACTCTGTTTTTCAAGTATGTTAACCCATTATTATATCTACTTGTTTTAGACTGGTAGTCATATAGGCTCAAACACATTCTTAAAAAAAAAAAAAATCTGCATTTTCATACTCCCCTCCCCCACATTTTATGAGTTTGATGTCCTCTTTTACATCTTCATGTTCATCCTTTTGCTGTCCATTGTAGTTATCAGAATTTTCACAAATTAAAAAAAATTTTTTAATCTATATACTGGTTTATTTAAGTGATTTACTTTCCAATTGTGATTTTCTCTTCCCTATAGATTCTTTCTTCTTTTCTATTCAGAGAAGACCTTTCAAGATTTCTTTTAGGATTGGTTTAGAATTGCTGTATTCTTTTAGTTTTTACTTGTCTGAGAAATTCTTTATCTCTCCTTCTATTCTAAGTGATAATCTTGCTGGGTAGAGTATCCTAGGCTGCAGGTTTTTCCCTTTCAGGACTTTGAATATACCTTGCCACTCCCTTCTGGCCTGCAACATTTCTGTAGAGAAATCAGCTGACAGCCTTATGGGGGTTCCCTTGTAATTAACTCTTTGTTTTTCTCTTGCTGTCTTTAGAATTCTCTCTTTATCTTTAACTTTTGTCATTTTAATTATAATATGTCTTGGTGTAGGTCTGTTTGGGTTCACTTGTTTCATCTCTGTGCTTCCTGTACCTGGATATATGTTTTCTTCTTTTACCAAAGAACTTACACTGATCCTTCTTAAACTCTTCCAAAAAACTGAAGAGGAGGGAACACTCCCAAATTCATTCTATGAAGCCACCATCACCCTGATACCCAAACCAGACAAAAACACTTCCAAAAAAGAAAATTACAGGCCAATATCTTTGGTGAATATAGATGCAAAATTCTCAACAAAATATTAGCAAACTGAATCCAACAACACATAAAAAAGAACATACACCACGATCAAGTTGGATTCATCCCAGGGTCACAAGGATGGTTCAATATATGCAAATCAATCAATGTGATACACTGCATCAACAAAAGAAAAGACAAAAAGCACAAGATCATCTCAATAGATGCAGAAAAAGCATTTGATAAAATTCAACATCCACTCATGACAAACACTCTTACCAAAGTGGGTATAGAGGGAACATATCTCAACATAAAAAAAGCTATTTATGACAAACCCACAGCCAATATAATATTCAACGGTGGGACTTCCCTGGCAGTCCAGTGGTTAAGACTTTGCCTTCCAGTGCAGGGGGTGTAGGTTCAATCCCTGATTGGGGAGCTAAGACCCCATGTGCCTCGCAGCCAAAAAACCAAAACATAAAACAGAAGCAATATTATAACAAATTCAATAAAGACTTTAAAAATGGTCCACATCAAAAAAAAATCTTTAAAAAGAAATTTTTTTTAATAAAATAAAATAAAATACTCAATGGTGAAAAGCTGAAAGACTTCCTGCTAAAATCTGGAACAAGACAAGGATTCCCACTCTTACCTCTTCTATTCAACACAGTATTGGAAGTCCTAGCCAGAGCAAATAGACAAGAAAAAGAAATAAAAGGTATTCGAATTGGTAGGGAAGAGGTAAAATTGTCACTATATGCAGATGACATGATATTATATTTAGAAAACCCTAAAGACTTCACACAAAAACTATTAGAACTGATAAACGAATTCAGTAAGGTAGCAGGAAACAAGATTAACATACAGAAACCAGTTGCATTTCTTTACACTAACAATGAAATATCGGAAAGGGAAAGTAAAAAAAAAAAAAAAATCCCTTTTAAAATTGCATTAAAAAAATACTTAGGAATAAACCTGACCAAGGAGGTAAAAGACCTTTATGCTGAGAACTATAAAACATTGATAAAGGAAACTGAAGATGATTCAAAGAAATGGAAAGTTATCCCATGCTCTTGGATTGGAAGAATTAATATTGTTAAAATGGCCTTACTATCCAAAGCAATCTACAGATTTAACGTGATCTCTATCAAATTACCCATGACATTTTTTACATAACTAGAACAAATAATCCTAAAATTTATATGGAACCATAAAAGTCCCAGAATTGCCAAAGCAATCTTGAGGAAAAAGAACAAAGTTGGAGGCATAATGCTCCCAGACTTCAGACAATACTACAAAGCTACAGTAATCAAAACAGTGTGGTATTGGCAAAAAAACAGACATACGGATCAATGGAACAGAACAGAGAGCCCAGAAATAAACCCACACACCTACAGTCAATTAAACTCTGACAAAGGAGACAAGAATATACAGTGGAGAAAAGACAGTCTCTTTAGCAACTGGTGGGGGAAAGCTGGACAGCCGCATGTAAACCAATGAAGTTAGAATACTCCCTCACACCATACACAAAAATAAACTCAAAATGGCTTAAAGACTTAAATATAAGACATGACCCCATAAAAATCCTAGAAGAGAACACTGGCAAAACACTCTCTGATGTAAATCGTAGCAATGTTTTCTTACATCAGTCTCCCAAGGCAATAGACATAAAAGCAAAAATAAACAAATGGGATCTAATCAAACTTATAAGCTTTTGCACAGCAAAGGAAACCATAAACAAAACAAAAAGACTAATCTAAAGACTGGGAGAAAATATTTGCAAACGATATGACCGACAAGGGCTTAATTTCCAAAATATACAAACAGCTCATACAACTGAATAACAAAAAAACAAAAAAACCCAATCAAAAAATGAGCAGAAGATCTAAATAGACATTTCTCCAAAGAAGACATATAGATGGCAGGCACATGAAAAGATGCTCGACATTGCTAATCATTAGAGTAATGCAAATCAAAACTACAATGAGGTATCACCTCACACTGGTGAGAATGGCCATCATTAAAAAGTCTACAAACAATAAATGCTGGAGAGAATGTGGAGAAAAGGGAACCCTCTTACACTGTAATGTAAATTGGTGCAGCCACTATGGAAAACAGTATGGAGGTTCCTTAAAAAACTAAAAATAGAACTACCATATGACCCAGCAATCCCACTACTGGGCATATACCCTGAGAAAACCATAATTCAAAAGGAGTCCTGTACCACAATGTTCATTGCAGCTCTATTTACAATAGCCAGGACATGGAAGCAACCTAAGTGTCCATCATCGGATGAATGGATAAAGAAGATGTGGCACATATATACAATGGAATATTACTCAGCCATTAAAAGAAACGAAACGGAGGTATTTGTAGTGAGGTGGATGGAGTTAGAGTCTGTCATACAGAGTGAAGTAAGTCAGAAAGAGAAAAACAAATACAGTATGCTAACACATATATATGGAATCTAAGGAAAAAAAAAAGTCATGAAGAACCTAGGGGCAAGACAGGAATAAAGACACAGACCTACTAGAGAATGGACTTGAGGATATGGGGAGGGAGAAGGGTAAGCTATGACAAAGTGAGAGAGTGGCATGGACATATATACACTACCAAACGTAAAATAGATAGCTAGTGGGAAGCAACTGCATAGCACAGGGAGATCAGCTCGGTGCTTTGTGACCACCTAGAGGGGTGGGATAGGGAAGGTGGGAGGGAGGGAGATGCAAGAGGGAAGAGATATGTGAACATATGTATAAGTATAACTGATTCACTTTGTTATAAAGCTGAAACTAACACACCATTGTAAAGCAATTATACTCCAATAAAGATGTTAAATTAAAAAAACCTAAAAATAGAGCTACCACATGATCCATCAATCCTATTCCTGGGCATATATCCAGAAAAGAGGAAAACTCTAATTCGAAAAGATACTTGCATTTCTATGCTCATAGCAGCACTATGTACAATAGCAAAGACATGGAAGCAACCTAAATGTCCATCAACAGATGAATGGATAAAGAAGATGTGATTATATATATATATATATATATATATATATATATATACACACACACACATATACATACAGTGGAATACTACACAGCCATAAAAAAGAATGAAATAATGCCATTTCCAGCAACATGGATGGGCCTAGAGATTATCACACTAAGTGAAGGAAACCAAAGACAAATACCATATGATACTCATTATATGTGGAATCTAAAATATGATACCAATGAACTTATTTACAAAACAGACTCACAGACATAGAAACTTATGGTTACCAAAGAGGAAAGGAGGAAGGAGGGATAAATTAGGAGTTTGGGGTTAGCAGATACAAACTACTATATATAAAATAGATAAACAACAAGGTCCTACTGTATAGCACAGGGAACTATATTCAATATCTTGTAATAAACTATAACAGAAAAAGAATATGAAAAAGAATAACTGAATCAATTTGCTGTACACAGAAAATAATACAATATTGTAAATCAGCTATACTTCAAATAAACAAACAAACAAACAAATAAAGCAGAGTGCAATGCCCATAGGCCTCTGGTTATAAGCTTAGCTGAAAGTTCAAGAAACTTGGAAAGCCCACTGGAAATGTCAGCAGGGAGGTTTTTTCCGGGTGGGAAATTTCTGCCAGGCAAGGGCTCCTTAGGGCCACAGCCCCAGGCTCTGTGCATCCTGGAACCCCCACGGGACTCTGGGGAAAGCTATATCTGATCTTGAAGCTCAATAGATGTAAAAACGTCAGTGTGTTACATTATGTATATCAAATTATACTCACTGATAATGACTTGTACAATTGTTTAAAAATAAAAATAAAACTTTTAAGTAAAAAAAAAAACCACAAAAAACAATGTGATCCAAGAATGCTAAGTGGATCAAAGTAGAGACAGCTATTCCACAGGTCTAAAGAACACAGTCTGCATCTTGTGCTTTTTTCTCCAATTCTTTCTTTGCCCTAAATTCTTCCTTATACAATTGTGGGTTGTAAACTGAGTTACGTGTGTTAAATTCATTGCTATGCAATAAACAAATATTTTCCGTCATTCTTTCAGTTCATTTGGCCGGTGCATCCCTGGCCCTGTCGCAGGTCCATAACCTAGCTCCTCTGACTGCTACCAGCTCAGGGTTCATTAACGCGGCTGCGTTAATGAGTTGCGGCCCCAGCAGAGCACAACGTCCCCCTGCATTGCAGCTGGTGAGGAAGAGCTCATGTGGCCCTGACCCTCAAGGAATGGGGAGAGGGAATGAGCAATTAGAACCGGCTGATGCCCCAAGACACTTATCCTGTGCCCGGCACAGTGCTGAGCATTTGACTCGCATTATCTCAGTTAACCCTTGTCCTGCCCTGGGAGCCAGGATTGTTATCACCCCAGTGGATCATAAGCTCCACAGAGGCAGGGGCTTTGATTTGCCCTCTGGGCATCCCCAGTGCCCCATCAGCGGCTGTCTGCTGAATGAGTGCGTCAACCCTCGTTCCGTCCGACGGTGAGAAACAGAGTTCGCTTACCTGAGGAAGCTGTCACCATGCACACGGCCTCCCCGCGAGCCTGCGGCTCCAGGTGGCCTGACGGACATTCCCTCGGAGGATTCTGTCTGACTCAGGTTCTCAGCCACTGTCCCTCATGAGGAGTTAGTAAAATCAGTTTGCCCTGAGGCCCCCTCACGGATGAAATCAAGCTACAGAACCTGCGGGAACATTAGTGTGAAGTCTCCAGTTCTAGGTCCTTCTTTACGGCTGAAGTTCCTCTCCACACACGCACAGCCTTACACTTACAAAGCCCCGGCTCACAGGCCGGGTTCCCCAGGAGAAGACTCTGCGTGGCCACTGCCTGCAGAACGTGGTTTAGGCACTGGTATCGGGAGGGACACCTGTGACACGGCAGAGAAAGCGGGACTGCGCGGAGGAAGGCTGGGGCCGTGTCACCGGAAGCGCAGGGGCTGGTGGCGGAAGTGGGCGGAAGTGGGCGGAAGTGAGCGGAAGTGGGCGTCGATGGGGCTGGGGCCCCTCGGCGGAGCGAGTGTCGAGGCCAACGCCGAAGCGCTTCAGAAAACCGTCGTCTATGACCCAAAGGGAGTGTTTCTTATTGTGAGGAAAGTGAAGACAATTATTCTGTTGAAAGAGCTGCGAGCAAGTGAAGCGGAGACGCCCCCAGCCCCGTGGAGATAGGAAATGAGAGCCAGAGGAGTAGCTGGAGGGCCGGGAGCATGTGGTGCCTCAGGGAGCGTTTCCACCTTCCCGAGGGGCTTGCCTCCCGCAGAGCCAGGACAAGGGCAGCCCCACCTTATTCCTGAGCATTTTCTGTGTGGGGCTCTGGTTGAGACCGGCAGCCCATCTAGACCCCTCTGATGAAGGGGACAGAAAGGTGTGTGTACATACACGTGTCGGGGGGAGGGGGGGAGAGGGGAGGGAGAGCAAGACCCTACAATGGTGATGTATCCTTCACCTTGAAGGACAAGGTGGAGAAGGTGAACACTGACAGAAGGGTGGAAGACCAGCCAGGTCATGAGCTCCCCTTTTCTTCCTTCTTTTAAAATTATAGCAAAAAATATATAAAACTTACCATTTTACCCATTTTAAAGTGTGGCCTGGCATTAAGCACATCCACAGTGTTGTACCACCATCACCATTACCTAGTTCCAGAACTTTTTCATGACCCCAAAAGGAAATCGCCTACCCATTAAGCAGTGGCTCCCCATTTCCTCAGTCCCCAAATCTCAGCTTTCCATCCCTATGGATTGGCCTATTCTGTACATTTCATATAAATGGAATCACATAATACGTGGTCTCTTGTGTCTGGCTTCTTTCACTTAGCACAATGTTTTCAAGTTTCCTCCATGTTGTAGTGTGGATCACTACTTCCATGGCTGAACAATATTCCGTTGTGTGGACAATCCCAAATTTTGTGTATCCATTCATCTGTTGATGGCCATCTGGATTATTACCACCTTGTGGCTGTTGTGAATTGTGCTGCTATGAATATCTGCATACAAGTTTTTATTTGAATACCTATTTTCAATTCTTTTGGGTATATTACCTAGGAGTAGAGTTGCTGGGTCATACGGTTGTTCCATGTTTAACTTACTGAGGAACCACTCCCCCTTCTTTTTATAGATTTTCACAGACTCAGGAGGCTGGAAGGGACCTCAAAAGTGACCTAGAGCAATGTTTCTCAGACTTTTGGATTTCACACATCCGTGAAACTAAAACCACCACTACCACCACCCTCTCCCCTCAAAGTAATAGGGACTTGTGTCAGGATCAAGGCCAAACCCATAAAATGAGCATATTTAGTGTCAGGTAAACTCATTGCCTTGTACTTGTTTTTCTCCTATCACCTCCACCACTGGGTCGTTTGGGAACCACTTGCCTGGTCCAATCTTCATCTAAAGTCTGAGTTCCCCTCTCCAGCTGCCCTGGGCTTGACCAGCCTCTGGGGCTCATCTGGGGGATGCTCTCCCTTCTCGGTAGCCCTGGTCCCTGGAATGTTCTTCCTCATGGAGTGCTGGCCCTACTCCCATGGTCTCCCCAGTATCTTTGCTCCCCACTCTGGGGCCCCACAGACCTTGGCCTCATTCCACCTGTTTTGGGCCTGGGACCCATGCTACCTTCTGCTTCCTGAATGCTCTATAGGGCTGAACACAGCCAACATGAAACACTGAGAGCAGAAGAGATGGAGATGAGGGAGCCCCCGACTTGTAACGGCTCTCAGCAGAAACAAAGAGAATCTCCAAGCCATATATGTATAGTATTATAGTATTTCATAAACACTGCCCCACCAAAAAAAAAAAAAAAAAAAAAAATTGTGAACAAGCCATACAGACTAACAAGGTTTTATTTGTTTTGTGTTGGCTGGGCTTATCCCAATTCAACATTTCTCTCTGTGCTGAAAGGCAGCAAGACAGCATGGAGAGAAGTGACAGGTGAGGCCTTCATTCAAATCGACCATCGCCTGTTACAAGGTGACCTTGGTGAGGTTAATATCTGTGTGCCACACTCACCAAATTGGTAGAAAGGGGGTTTTAAGGCTGCCTCACAAGATTATCATGAAGGAGGTGAGGCAACGGAAGCGCCCAGCACACCATAGGCACTTGCTCCATAACAGTTCTCACTGGAAGAAATCTGAGCAGCATTTTATACCTTCGATGAGCAAAATCAAAGTGAGAAGACAAACTCACCATTATTTAATATACATTTGGCAAACAAAAATCCTTCAAAGAATCAAATCCCTGTATGGAAAAACAATAAAATAGTAACAAAAAGAAGTGTTGGATGTTAAGGAACATGGAAACACACAGTAGAGCTGAAACAAAACAGCACCTTGGTCTCTTATCAAAGGATCCAGTGGCCCTGCTGAGGCCAAACCCTACCCCAGCCACCTGGACAGTGGGAACAAGGTCTCTCAGTAGAGGATGGCCATGCCCTGTGTCTATGAGCCCTAGGGAGGCAGCTCCAACAGGAACTAAGACTCATGGGGGCTGGCTCAACCCACTGGGTAGGGAGGGCCCTGAGGAGGGGCCCTGGGTGGTCCCCACCTTAGGAAGGAAGCTGAAGAGGGGACTCACCACCCACCTCCCCCAGGGAGGAGATTCAGTCCCTGGCCAGTCCTTCAGAATCTGGTATCCACTTTGTCAGGGAAAGCATCAGGTCTCCTTACATGCTGAACAGGATCTGTTGGTTAATGAGACATGATTACCTTGCCTGAACAAAGCACAGATGGTGCTTCACAACACCTTCAGTCTGGGCTGCAGAATCTTCCCAGGAAGGGTCCCAAGCCCTCAAGAGGTGCTTTCTTGGAAGGTCAGCGTAGATGTTCACAGCTGTCTAGCCCGGGCCTGGCCTGCACGGCACTGTCCTTAGGCAGCTCTGAGGCAAGAGCAAACTGGAGGGGTTTCCTGCTTCCTCTCTGCCCCCTGGATCAGCCCCTGTGATCAGGCTGGAAGGCCTCCCTTCTTTCTGTCCACCTTGCTGGGAATCCCAGTGACACAAACACCAGAGTCAGCCACAGCTGGAGGGTGGGGATTCACCACCAACCCTCACTTCCTCGGGGCTCCGATACCAGCAGAGCCACCTAAGCTGCTGCCACCTCTGGCTGGAGGCTGCTGCTTCTGGCCTCGCCCACCCAGCCCTGGCTACAGCAGGGCAAGAGGGAGGCGGGGTGGGGCGGGGGAGAAACAGAAACAGAGGATTTCAAACAGGCGACCATCGTGGAGATTTCTCACATCTGCAGAGCTCCACATGGTGTGAAAAGGGCTTTCACCTTCATCTGATCCTCAGCGCCTTGGGGAGCACTATCCCCGTGTAACTGAAAGGGAAACTGAGGTTCAAGGAATGGAAGAAATATGTTACCCATTAAGAAGTGGCTGAGCCAAAACCCAGTGCTAGGACTGACTATAGATTCAGTGCTCTTCCAGGTAACAGACTGCTGCTATGCATTTCAAAGAAAAGAACCAAAAATTGGAATAGCAGGTATCTAACTTAACCCCCGATAATATTTAACCCAGAAATGTTATATGCCGCCTGCCTTCTCATACACTGTGCCCCCATCTGGGGAGCCCTTTCTCTTCCCCACCTGCCAGCTGTGCTGACTTACCCTTCCAGACCCAGTTTTTCCAATGGGGCCCACCCAGGCCGAACCTGAGCCATCACGCACGACGTCCTCAGAGCCGTGGGCCCAGCACACGCCTTTACTGTAAGACTCCTTACAGGCACTACAACGTCTGACTTACATGCTTGTCTCCTCTAAGATACTGTGGATTCTTTGAGGGCAGAGATGAGTGTTTTTCATCTCTGGATCCAAAGCACAAGCACAGGGTGGGCACAGGGTAAATGCTCAGTAAATATGTAGTGAATGAAAAAGTAAATGTTTTCCTGGCAAAACTTGCAGCCTCCATGTAATGGTCTGGCACTGAAGCAAGGAGGTGGGAACCTTCTCCTGGCCATTGGGGGACAGGGCTTAGACACCCAGCACTCGCCAGGCAGGACACTGCAACAACACTGGGAAATGATGTCCCTGACCCTGCAGGAGATGCCCTGGATGCAGAGCCCTATGAGCAGGATCCTGGTTCTCTCAGTCAGGGGACTCCCTCACCGTGATGTCCCACTGCCAAGCAGAGAGCTGCTGGAAAGAAAAGAAGCAATTACCAAAGACCCCTGATCCAGCCGAAGGCCTCGAGGGCCCCTTGGGCCCACTCCCAGGTGCTGTGAGGCCTCATGACTGCCACTGCCCAGTCAAAGCAGGGCTTCCCTAATGGTGTCCAATGAACCTCAGTCTTGCAAGAGTGCCATGAAACAGCATTCTGTGATCTAACGTATGGGAAATGCTCCAAGCTGCATGGCCCCCTTCAAGAGACATGCCCCCATGTGTGGCGTGATAAGGATTCTGAGGTGTCCTGCAGCAAGCATCATGTAACTGGGCTTTAACCCAGTGTTTGCCAAACCTATTGATCACAGAGCCTCACCCCACTGTCATGTATACATTTCCTCCCCCTTTTTTTTCTTTATGAAAAACCTATTAACATCCTGTGGAACTAGGGTTCCAAGGAACACACTTTGGGAAATGCTGATGGTCATCAAGCAAGGAAAGCACTGTGGACCAGAATAGCCTCCTGGAGTATCACCAGGAAGGGGATGATCATGGTCCAGAAAGGGTGCCGGGGATTTCTCACCAACCAGCCCACAAACTGCCTGGGAGAAAAAACCTTAGAACCACTGAATCCAGTGAAAAAGACAAAAAAGGCATCTGTCCTGAGCCTGTTTTCCCATCTGCAAAATGAGAATAATAAGCCCTGCTCTGTCTGGGGTCATTAGATGAGATCGTGGAGGTGTGCATTTGTGGAATGCTGACCCCCAGCACAGCTCCTGTGTATCACAGGTATTCAATCATAGGGATTCAATCAAACTTACCCAAGTGAAAGCTGCACAAATATAGGGGTGATGAAAAGACCAGGAGGACAGCAAAGAGTGGGCACAAAACCTCACAGCACCTCACTCAGGGGCCCATGTGTATTCCAGGGGCAAACAACCCTAGGCCTATCGATAGCCTCTGAAGATATGAGTACGTTAAAACAGCGAGAATCCCTGGTGCCTCTAGCCCCAGGAGTCTATAGGAATTGGTGGCAAAAGCATGGGCTCAGAGCCCACTAGATCCGGTTCTCCGCCAGCTCTACTCCTTCCGGGCTGGGGAACTGGCATGCAGCTCCAGTCCTCTGTGTCTGTTTCCCCGGCGTGCAGGATGAGGTTAAACCATGCCAGCCTCCAGAAGCCTCCAGGCTTCTGGTGAGGACAGATGACACTGGGTTCCAGCTGCTGCACACAGTAGGTGCTCAATGACTGTGTCTCCTTAAAGAAGGTTGGGATGCGAGGAACATTTATAAAGGTGTCTGTCAGTGATGGCTAAAACAAAGCCTCTTCTCTCCAGTCATGTGGGAAGCTGGCTTTTATGGGTGGGAAGATGGGAGGATGAAGGAGGAACAGCACCCACTGGATCAACAGACAGAGGGAGAACACGATGAGGCTCCAGGCAACATGGTCAGGACTCCCTCTAGAAGCCAGCAGAGGGTGAATGGGCACTCACGGCCGGGGGAGGGAGAGATGAGAGGCCACATCTCCCAAGGAGACCAGCATGCGGCCAGGCAGAGCTCACGGTAAAGACGAGAACTCTGCAAAGGCCGCTATCCATTGCGCATGTCCCACAGACCAAGTGTTTGACGCACACTGGCTCTAAGCGCCGACTTATCCGTCCCTGGCCACACAGCTGGCTAGCCGCGGGGCTGAACCAGAACCCTGAGCCTGAGTCCAGAGCACATGCTCTCTCTACTCTTCCGTGCTGCCCCTCGAGGCTGGGACCACCATTCCTTTCTTCTCTTGCTGTCCAGGTTCTCAAGGGTGGGGACTGGCTCTGACTCATCTCTGCACCCCCCAGCACCCAGCGGTGCTGGTCAAATGAATTACGCACTTGAAGACATTTCAGAAACCTACTGGACTCAAAAGTCAGAGTCCCTTTCATAGAATATGACACGGTAGAAAACTACACAGGCTGATTCCCTTCTGAGGAATGTAGCCTTAGAAGAAATTCTAAATTCTTCACTTCTTTGCCTAGAAAATGTGAGTACCCAAGTCCTTCTACAATGTAATATATTAGGGTCTTCTGCTCCCACTCAAAGTGGAAAAGCCCTACTGTGATATGGGGTGAGCAGCGTGGAATATCAGAGCATTGTCTTGCCTGACGACAGACAAGGAAACTGAAGGCCAGGGAGGAAAAGGGATCCCTCAAGATCACACCTTGGGCCTCGCCATTTTTCCTACACAAAAGGCTGCCTTTCCAAGAAAGAAATACGCATTCAACATATACATCCTGAACAGCTGTTGTACGCTGGCTGCAGCAGGTGCAGTGAAGTGCTAGAGCAGAGCTACCACACAGAGCAGTAAGGGCCCCAGAGGCTGGAGGAGTTAGTTCTGTGTAAGGGAGTTGAGAAAGGCTTCATTTGATAGGTGACTTGGACCATTAGGGACAAGCTAGAAGTTCTAAGGGAAGATGTGGAAGAGTGGCTAACCTACTGCCAAAATATGTGCTCCCCCATCTAAGTACAGAGTTGTTGCTGGGAAGCCACTACCTGAACAACGACTACACGTGGGGCCACGTGACTATGAGCGGCCGACGGAATGTGAGCAGGAGGAACCAATGGAATGTGAGCAGTTAAGAGCAAAGCAGTGAAGAGATGTCTGTGCCTTCTTCACCATCCCCTTCCCCTCTGCCGGCCAGAAACAAAGCCTCCGAGGCCCCAGGAATGGCAGAGCCACAGATGAAAGGAGCTGGGTCCCTGAATCACCGTGTGCTTCTGCCGAGCGGACGCAGCCATACTGGATTGTATGGGAGAGTAAGTCTCTACTGTGTTGGAGTTTGTTATAGCAACAAGCATCACCAACTACTACAGCAGGGAAAGGAAGACAGGTGTTCCAGGCAGAAGGACTAAGGCACAGCGGTGTGACAAAAACATAGTGTTTCAGGGAATGGGAAAGGTCTGATGGTGGCTGGAGCACCGGCCATGTGAAGGGGGTACTGAGATTCAGAAAGCTCACGTTGGTGACCACAGGAAGGAAGGTCACGTACAGGGATTGTTTCCAGGGGCCCTGGTGTTGCTGGCGCTGCTCTCGAAGGAAGAGTGGAAGTTGTGAATGGTTTCCTGTAAAATTTGTCTCTCGCGTCCCTGTGGAGGAAATTGAAGACAGACACAGAAAGTCTTGTTAAATCTTTTAACCATTAATTCAGTTGACACAGTGCTGTTTAACGCTTAACTTATACTTGAAAAAACCATGGGCGTCTTGGGGAAAACAAATTACCTAATTGAAAGAGTACTGAGTTTAATAAAAACATCCTGAGTCAGAATCTCCCCCAGCACCCACAAACACAGCATGCCAGGGCTGGAGAGGCCCCCAAGATGCAGGGGTCCAATTTCCCAGATGAGGAAGGGCAGCAGAACCCAGGGAGCAAGAATGACTTGCCCTGGGTCACTCGGCCCGGAAGGGAAGTCTCCTACCCTGCCCTGTGCATCTTTCCAGCCCTCATATCTCCAGGGACTTCAGAGGGAGCCGAACTTTCTGATACAGAGTGAGAGTTTGAACTGCCTTTACTCCCCTTTGTCCAAAAGATGACAGATTCGTTTTCACAGTGATTTACTTCTCACCCCATCCTTGCAGACACCCCCCTCCTAGTTGCTGCCCTTTACACACATATTTTGAGATGGGAAAAGAGGGGGGATGTGGATTTTTTTTAAGCCCAAAGAACATCTTCACTGAATACGTAGGCGAGAGGCAGTGATATATAGAGGTGAAGAACAGAGACTGGAATCACACAGCCTGGGTTCAAATCCCAACCCTCCCATTTACTAGCTGGGTGACCTTGAGCAAGATACTTCATCTCTCTGGGCCTTAATTTCCTCATCTATAAAACGAGGATGATAATTGTACCTCAGATGGTTGCTGCTGACATTGGGCTGTGGGTGGGCAGCAGGATGCTGGCATATCCTGACCTCAGAGGGCAGCAGTGTAGATTAAACATATATTTTTTAAACCAAGAAATAAATGTGGTCAAAATGTAAAGCAAATTAAAAATGAATAATCTCTGGCAGACTGTTTTCTGCCAAGAGTGGAAAAAAAAAAAAAAACAACTCCACTGAATGAGCCTAGACTTTAAACTTTCTCTTCTTTTATTTAATGGACTGCCCTTTCCAGATCCCCAAGCAGAGAACCTCTAGTGCTGACGAGGCCTCCTGGACACTTGGGAGGGCAGAAGAGTCTCCCTTCACACAATCCTTCCAAGTCATTCTTCCAAGACAGCTGGGAAAGTGCCATCAGGATTCCATCAACACACACCTAAAGGCAGCAGGGAAGAGGACAGAGCATTGGATGTGGGGAGGTGGGGTCAGAGGACCCCGAATCCCTAATCCACTACTCACTCTGTCCCAGGCATGACCCCATGCTTCTGAGTTTCTGTATCTGTAAAAGGGGGATGGTATCACATGCTGGGGCTGTGATGAGGCTCAACCTGAGATAATGAACGGGGTGACACTGTGCAAACTGCAGAGGGCTAAAAAATAAATAGAGGGGATGACAGCCATGTCATTATTAGACACCACCTTAGCCTTAATTGCCTGAGAAATGAGGTCAGGGCGAGACAGGGTTCCAGCACACTATGCTTCCTAACCTCAGGAGGGAGCCATAGATGATGAAAACCATAATCACTCCCTGCATCCACAACTGATTGAAGATGATAATGATAACTGCCCTTTAAAAACCTCCAAGTTTCAAAGGACCTGCCTGATAATTCTCAAAAGGAAAAAAAGCAAATGGCCATTAAAAGTAGAAAAAATGTTCAGTCTATCTAGTAGTTAAAGAAATACAAACCAACACAAGGCATACTTCTCGGCCTATCAAATTAATAAAATTTAAAAAGCAAATTGGGAGTACCCAATGCTGGCAAGGGTGACACTGGAACTTATAACCACAGCTGGTGGGGGTGTTCACTGGCTCCTGCTGGAAGGTATTTCAGGACAAAGTACCATATACCTTGACTTAGACTCTTTGACTTCATAATTTCACTTTTTTTAGACGTCTATTCTGAGGAGATGATTAGGAAGCCTTATACACGAAGTTGCTCACTGTAGCACTATTTATAGAAAGTTTGGATATCTACATATCCAACAAGTAGGGATTAAAAAAAATAATTTTAGTACATCCTTGCAAATTTATTTTATTATATTAAAAGAGTTCTTAATGACATGGGTAACTGCATATATTTACTGTTAAACAAAGTAAGTAGAATGTAAAATTATAGATCCAAATTTATCTCAGCCACATAAAGAAAAACATTCAGCACAAAACGCTGCAGAGCAATCTTACCAAATACGAACAGTGCTGGCCTCTGGGTGGTTGGATCGTGACTCCTTTGAAAGTTTTTTTCACCTTTTTGGCACTGTGCAAATTTAGTAAGACAAATATGCACAACTTTGAATAATCACAAAAAAATGGGAATGGAAAGAAGCAATGGCTTAGGACTGACAAAAGGTGAAACTCAGGCCATCATTTCTGATTAACCTTCTCCAATATAGCACTTGTCTGAAACTAACAGACTAATAAGCTGACTTGAGTATATATCACAACTCAGATACTGGGGTGGGCTCACCTGGAAGTCAAATGGTTTGCAGGCTGAGGGTCCACACTGCTTTGCTGATATTTTTATGGCTGAGCCAGGTTTTGGGCAAATATTCATTAAAAAAAATTTTTTGAGGAGGCAGAGTCAAGATGGTGGTGTGGGAAGATGCGGAGTTAGCGTCTCCCCACAACTAGGGTGCCTGCCGGCCGCTGGTGGGGGACTCTGACGCCCAAGGAGATGGGAGGAACACGAGAGTGAACCGGTAGGACGTACGGGGACTGAGGGGGGAAAAAGAAGTAGAGGCCAGACAGGATCAGCGCCCCTGAGGCCGGGGAGATCAGGAGAGGCAGGTGGGAGGGACCCTGCGGGAAGAGCAGGAGAAGAGCGGAAGGCGATCACCGGGCCCACATGGGCTGGGGAGTCTGCTGAGCTCCCAAGCCGGTTCCCCCCACTCCAAAGCCCCATCCAGCCGGTGTGGGCTCTGGGGGCATAGGAGGGAGGCTGGGGAGATCAGGAGTGGCAGGTGGGAGGGGCCAACCCAGGAGGAGCAGGAGAGGAATGGAGGGCGACTGCCCTGCCCACTCGGGCACAGGAAGCCTGCTGGGCTCCCAGGTGAGGTCCCCTGCCCTCTGAGACCAGAGGTGGGGGGCACACCTGTGTCCCTTCTGTTCCTTGAGCCTAAGCCCCACCCCCCACAGCCCCCAGGGCCTTTTCCAGCCCTGTGGGTCCTGAGCATTGGCCCCATCCACCACCCAAACCTCGCCTCGCCCTTGCTTTGGCCCCGCCCTCGCTTAGGCCCCGCCCTCCACAGCCAAGGCCTCCTGCCATCCTGCCCCTTTTTTTTTTTGCCACTCCACGTGGCTTGTGGGATCTTGGTTTGTGAGCCTGGGGTCGGGCGGAAGCTCCTGTGGTGGGAGCTCTGAGTCCAAACCACTGGACTAACAGAGAACCTCAGACCCCAGGGAATATTCACCGGAGTGAGGTCTCCCAGAAGTCCCCATCTCAGCACCAAGACCCAGCTCTACCCAATAGCCTACAAACTCCAGTGTTGGAAGCCTCAGGCCAAACAACCAGTAAAACAGGAATACAATCCCACTCATAAAGAAAAAAAAAAAGGAGACGGCAAAAAAATATGTCACAAATGAAGGAGCAAGGTAAAAACCTACAAGACCAAATAAATGAAGAGGAAACAGGCAATCTACCTGAAAAAGAATTCACAGTAATGATAGTAAAGATGATCCAGAATCTCAGAAATAGAATGGAAGCACAGATTGAGAAAATACAAGAAATGTTTAACAAAGATCTAAAAGAACTAAAGAAAAACAAACAAAGATGAACAACACAATAACTGAAATGAAAAATACACTAGAAGGAATCAATAACAGAATAAATGAGGCAAAAGAATGAATAAGTGAGCTGGAAGACAAAATGGTGGAAATAACTGCCAAGGAGCAGAATAAAGAAAGAAGAATGAAAAGAATTGAAGACAACCTCAGAGACCTCTGGAACAACACTAAATGCACCAACATTTGAATTATAGGGGTCCCAGAAGAAGAAGAGAAAAAGAAAGGGTCTGAGAAAATATCTGAAGAGATTATAGTTGAAAACTTCCCTAACATGGGAAAGGAAATAGTCACCCAAGTCCAGGAAGCACAGAGAGTCCCACACAGGATAAATCCTAGGAAAAACACACCAAGGCACATATTAATCAAACTAACAAAAATTAAATTCAAAGAAAAAATATTGAAAGCAGCAAGGGAAAAACAAAAAATAACATACAAAGCAATCCGCATAAGGTTATCAGCTGATTTTTCAGTGGAACCTCTGCAGGCCAGAAGGGAGTGGCATGATATAATTAAAGTGATGAAAGAGAAAAACCTACAACTAAGATTACTCTACCCAGCAAGGATCTCATTCAGATTTGGTGGAGAAGTCAAAAGCTTTTCAGACAAGCAAAAGCTAAGAGAATTCAGCACCACCAAACCAGCTTTACAACAAATGCTAAAGAAACTCCTCTAAGCGGGAAACACAAGAGAAGAAAAAGACCCACGAAAACAAACCCAAAACAATTAGGAAAATGGTAATAGGAACATACATATCAATAATAACCTTGAATGTAAATGGATTAAATGCCCCAACCAAAAGACATAGACTGGCTGAATGGATACAAAAACAAGACCCATATATATGCTGTCTACAAGAGACCCACTTCAGACCTAGGGACACATACAGACTGAAAGTGAAGGGATGGAAAAAGATATTTCACGCAAATGGAAATCAAAAGAAAGCTGGAGTAGCAATACTCGTATCAGATTAAGTAGACTTTAAAATAAAGACTGTTACAAGAGATAAGGAGGGACAATGCAAAATGATCAAAGGATTAATCCAAGAATAAGATATAACAATTATAAATGTTTATGTACCCAACATAGGAGCACCTCAATACATAAGGCAAATGCTAACAACAATGAAAGGAGAAATCGACAGTACACAGTAATAGTAGGGGACTTTAACACCCCACTTACACCAATGGACAGATCATCCAAACAGAAAATAAATAAGGAAACACAGCTTTAAATGACACAATGGACCAGATAGATCTAACTGATATTCATAGAACATTCCACCCAAAAGTGGCAGAATACACTTTCTTCTCAAGTGCACATGGAACATTCTCCAGGATAGATCACATCTTGGGTCACAAATCAAGCCTTGGAAAATTCAAGAAAATTGAAATCGTATCAAGCATCTTTTCTGACCACAACACTATGAGATTGGAAATTAATTACAGGAAAAAACTGCAAAAAACAGAAATACATGGAGGCTAAACCATGCACTACTAAATAACCAAGAGATCACTGAAGAAATCAAAGAAGAAATTAAAAATACATAGACACAAATGACAATGAAAACATGACAACCCAAAACCTATGGGATGCAGCAAAAGCAGTTCTAAGACAGAAGTTTATAGCAATTCAATCTCACCTCAAGAAACAAGAAAAATCTCAAATAAACAATCTAACCCTACACTTAAAATAACTAGAGAAAGAAGAACAAAGAAAACCCAAAGTCAGTAGAAGGAAAGAAATCATAAAGATCAGAGCAGAAATAAATGAAATAGAAATGAAGAAAACAATAGCAAAGATCAATAAAACTAAATGCTGGTTCTTTGAAAAGATAAACAAAATTGATAAACTCTTAGCCACACTTATCAAGAAAAAAAGGGAGAGAACACAAATCAATAAAATTAGAAATGAAAAAGGAGAAATCACAACTGACACTGCAGAAATACAAAGGATTATAAGAGACTACTACAAACAACTATATGCCAATAAAATGGACAACCATGAAGAAATGGACAAATTCTTGGAAAGGTACAATTTTCCAAGACTGAACCAGGAAGAATTAGAAAATATAAACAGACCTATCACATGTAATGAAATTGAAGCTGCAACTAAAAATCTTCCAACAAACAAAAGTCCAGGACCAGAAGGCTTCACAGGCAAATTCTATCAAACATTCAGAGAAGAGCTAGCACCTATCCTTCTCAAACTCTTCCAAAAAATTGCAGAGGGAGAAACACTCCCAAATTCATTCTACGAAGCCACCATCACCCTGATACCAAAACCAGAAAAAGATATCACACAAAAAAATTATAGATCAGTATCAGTGATGAACATAGATGCAAAAATCCTGAACAAAATACTACCAAACAGAATCCAACAGCACATTAAAAGGATCATACACCATGATCAAGTGGGATTTACCCCAGGGATGCAAGGATTCTTCAATATATGCAAATCAATCAATGTGATACACCTTAATCAACAAATTAAGGAATAAGAACCATATGATCATCTCAATAGATGCAGAAAAAGCTTTTGACAAAATTCAACACCCATTTATGATAAAAAGTCTCCAGAAAATGGGCATAGAGGGAACCTACCTCAACATAATAAAGGCCATATATGACAAACCCACAGCAAGCATCATACTCAATGGTGAAAAACTGAAAGCATTTCCACTAGGATCAGGAACAAGACAAGGATGTCCACTCTTGCCACTCTTATTCCACATAGTTTTGGAAGTCTTAGCCACAGCAATCAGAGAAGAAAAAGAAATAAAAGGAATACAAATTGGAAAAGAAGAAATAAAACTGTCACTGTTTGCAGATGACATGATTCTATATATAGAAAATCCTAAATATGCCACTAGAAAACTACTAGAACTAATCAATGAATTTGGTAAGGTTGCAGGATACAAAATTAATGCACAGAAATCTCTGGCATTCCTATACACCAACAACGAAAAATCAGAAAGAGAAATTAAGGAAACACTCCCATTTACCATTGCAACAAAAAGAATAAAATACCTAGGAATAAACCCACCTAAGGAGACAAAAGACCTGTATGCAGAAAATTATAAGACACTGATGAAAGAAATTAAAGATGATACAAACAGATGGAGAGATAGACCATGTTCCTGGATTGGAAGAATCAACGCTGTGAAAATGACTATACTACCCAAAGCAATCTACAGATTCAATGCAATCCCTATCAAACTACCAATGTCATTCTTCACAGAATTAGAACAAAAAATCTTACAATTCATATGGCGAAGAAGACCCGAATAGCCAAAGCAATCTTGAGAAAGAAAAATGGAGTTGGACGAATCAGGCGCCCCGTCTTCAAACTATACCACAAAGCTACAGTAATCAAGACAGTGTGGTACTGGCACAAAAACAGAAATATAGATCAATGGTACAGGATAGAATGCCCAGAGATAAACCCACGCACATATGGGCACCTAATTTACGACAAAGGAGGCAAGAATATACAATGGAGAAAAGATAGCCTCTTCAATAAGTGGTGCTGGGAAAACTGGACAGCTACATGTAAAAGAATGAAATTAGAACACGACCTAACACCACACACAAAAATAAACTCCAAATGGATTAAAGACCTAAATGCAAGACCAGACACTATAAAACTTTTAGAGGAAAACATAGGAAAAACACACTCTTTGACATAAACCACAGCAAGATCTTTTTTGACCCACTCCTAGAGTAACAGAAATAAAAACAAAAATAAACAAATGGGACTTAATTGAACTTAAAAGCTTTTGCACAGCAAAGGAAATCATAAACAAGACAAAAAGGCAACCCTCAGAATGGGAGACAATATTTGCAAATGAAACAACAAACAAAGGATTAATCTCCAAAATATACAAACAGCTCATGGAGCTTAATATCAAAAAAACAAACAATCCAGTTAAAAAATGGGCAGAAGACCTAAATAGACATTTCACCAAGGAAGACATGGCCAAGAGGCACATGAAAGGATGCTCAACATCACTAATTATTAGAGAAATGCAAATCAAAACTACAATGAGGTATCACCTCACACCGGTCAGAATGGCCATTATCAAAAAAGCTAGAAACAATAAATGCTGGAAAGGGTGTGGTGAAAAGGGAGCCCTCCTACACTGTTGGTGGGAATGTAAATTGATACAACCACTATGGAAAACAGTATGGAGGCGCCGTAAAAAATTAAAAATAGAACTTCCATATGACCCAGCAATCCCACTACTGGGCATATACCCTGAGAAAACCATAATTCAAAAAGAGACCACCACAATGCACCACAATGTTCACTGCAGCACTATTTACAATAGCCAGGACATGGAACCAACCTAAATACCCATCGACAGATGAATGGATAAAGAAGATGTGGCACATATATACAATAGAATATTACTCAGCCATAAAAAGAAACGAAATTGAGTTATTTGTAGTGAGGTGGATGGACCTAGAGTCTGTCATACAGAGTGAAGTAAGTCAGAAAGAGAAAAACAAATACTGTATGCTAACGCATATATATGGAATCTAGAAAAAAAAAAGATGGTACTGATGAACCTAGTTGCAGGGCAGGAATAAAGAGGTAGACATAGAGAATGGACTTGATGACATGGGGTGGGAGGGCAAAGCTGGGGCGAAGTAGGAGTAGCATCGACATATATACACTACCGAATGTAAAATAGTTGGCAGGTGGGAAGCAGCAGCATAGCATAGAGAGATCGGCTCGGTGCTTTGCGATTACCTAGAGGAGTGGGATACGGAGGATGGGAGGGAGGCTCAAGAGGGAGGGGATATGGGGACATGTGTATGCATATGGCTGATTCGCTTTGTTGTACAACAGAAACTAACACAGTATTGTGAAGCAATTATACTCTAATAAAGATCTATTAAAAAAATTTTTTTTGGCTAAAATGTTCAAACTTTTTTGATTGTGTATGAAATATATTTTATATCACAGCCCTGTTACATGTAAATCCATACAACTGAAACAAGCTTTAGCCTTCTTACCTGTAAAGAATGTTGATATTTTCTACTCTGTTCTATTTTGCTTGTTAAAATGCTACTCATGAACTACTCAATTGATTCTACAACCCTCCAGCATGCTGTGGACCACAGCTAGAAAGACATGGGGTTGAGGGGACAAGGAAAGCTGGGCTTCTCCTCTCCCACATGTCCTGAGTTTTCAAATGTGTACAGAGCATTTGAGCCACAATGGGTACTCTTTTGGCCAAGGCTGAGTTTCAAAAGAAAAAGGATGAACATTAGGAGAAGCTCCTGCCCTAGAGCAATCAAGAAGGAGACAGGAGTCAGGGTCAGGCGGGTCCAGCCCAGAAGAGCCGAGGCCCCAGGCGTCCAAAGAGCTATTGGAAGCCACACTCGGCCTGAGAAGTTCTTTGCTCTTTCTAAGAACCAGCACAGACTTGCAATGGTAACCTAGAGTAGGGAAGATACACTTGCTTTTGTGATATTCAACGTCTCCCAATCATACCTTTGCTCTAAGATGTACTTGACACACAGTCCTCATTTCCACAGGACTTTGGCACTACTGACCCTTGAATAATAGGGCCATTCTCCAGCGATTAGTTCAGCTCGGCCCCTTCCCCTTGCACCTATCTCCACGTGGGTTCGCCTGACTTTGCAGGGTGGATGCTACCTGTGGGGAGGACATGGGTGGCGTGGCATGTTGGATGCACCTGGATCTTTCAGTTGGGAGATGATCAGCTGGGGTCCCCAAGGAAGACCACTGTATTGGGTTGAACGTTTGTGTCCTGTGTTGAAACCCTAAGCCATCAATGTGATGGTATTAGGGGGTGGGGCCTTTGAGAGGTGATTAGGATTAGGTGAGCTCATGAGGGTCAGGCTCCCATGACATCATCGGTGCCCCTATAAGAAGAGATAAGAGAGATTTGCTTCTCTCTGTTATGGGTCACATGGGGACACATAAGAAGGTGGCAGTGTGCAACTTGGAAGAGGACCCTCACCAAACTCAACCACGCCGGCACCCTGATCTTAGACTTCCAGCCTCCATACTTTGAGAACTAAATTTCCATTTACAAGCCACCTGGTGTAAGGTATTTTGTTATGCAGCCCGAACTATGACAGCCACCAGCGGCTGTTGCTTCTGTTCCTCTTGATGGGGCCTCGTTTAGTATGGGATACAAACTGTTACAGAAACAAGGAGAAGGGGGCAATGAATTTGAGAGAAAACTTAAAAAAAAAATGTTCTAGTCTGTACAGACTTTAAGACAAATGTCCTCCTTTGGAGTGGGCTTGAGATGTCACATCATCCACTCTGATGATGGCAGTTAAGTTTCCTAAGATTTGCAAACCAACCCAGTCTGTCTTCTTTTTATGATTCCGGACCAAGGAGGCCATAACCACAGAGGGCAGAGGGGAGGTTCCAGAAGCATTAGTGGTTACCATCTACCAAGGTCCAGGCCAGGCTCCAGGGACACCCAGCTCCTGTCTCCCCAGGCCCTCCGAGGTCCTCACTGGCCCTACATCTAGAACCTTTTCTGTCCTTCCTTCTCGACTGGCCTAGGCTTGGCTTTCCTCACCTCCTTCCTCCCCTTGGCTCACACATCTGGCCCTTGGAAGCCAGGAGGAGGAAGGGTCCTAACTTCTGAGCCAGAGCCTCCTTACCATCACTCACCGAGTCCCCTCCCCAAAGCCCTTGCACACTTGACTGGGTCACCCTCAACCACCCTGGGAGCCTTAATCTGTCCTCTCTGGCCTCCCCTCACACCAGGCATCTTTCTCTCCATGCTCCAGCCACTCCTTCAGTTCTTTAAATGCACCACACATCTCACTGCAGGGCCTTTGCACATGTGCTGCCCTCTGCCTGGTCTGCACTCTTCTTCTACCCCTTTGTCAGGTGGTTCCTGCCTTCCTTCACATCGCAGCCCTCCTGCCCTTCCTCGGGGACGTCTTCCAGGCCCTTGCCTTACCAGTCCCCACTCTAAGTCAGGAGCTCTCACAACACAATTTGCCTGTCCCGTGCCTGTGGATTATACCGAGGCAGGATAGCAGAGAGGCCAGGACACAAACTCTGGGTTCTAATCCTGCCTCTGCCACTTACTGACTGTGTGATCTTAGGCAAGTTCCCTGATCTCTCTGTGCTTCAGTTCCCTCATCTGTAAACTGGAAACAACCTCAGCGGCTTTCGTGAGGGTTACACGAATGACTAGATGTGACGTGCTCAGAGCAATGCTGGGCACTGAGTGATACTCAGTGCTCAACATCCACACGGTGCCTGGGACATGGCAGACAGTTAAAGGGAGATTTCTCATGAATAAATCAATGCTCTGAAGACTTTAGTGCTGGCTTCAGGTGATCCACCCGTGGTAAGCCACCCTGAGGCTTCCGTTCCCTAGGTGAACCCTTCCTAGCAGCCGAGACCTGCCCACCTTCTGCTGCTCAGGTCTAAGGGCAGGGCAGAAACGGTGCTGGTCTCCGAGTCGGGGCTCACTGCCCCTCTCGGAGCCTCTGCTTCCCTACGTGTAAAGTGAGGCAGCAAGGGTCGCAGGACAGGTGAGCAGTGTTTAGGAAGAGGTCACTTGCAGAGGAGAAAGAACACACAGCAAAGACCTGCAGGAAAATGCTTAGGCTTGCAGACACCTGAAGCAATGCCAACTACATCACTTTGAAGGACGACCTCACAGCCTACACACAGGCAAAACAGTGACGACCACGATGGCAAGAAAACCAGCCCCCAACCCGGCGAGGCTGCAGGGCTGGAGGAGCTGCTTCCGCACAGTGTGATGCTGCAGGAACCAGTGAGGAAGACCCCCTCCCCGCCCCCGACTCTGCTCCTGGGCTGCACGAGGAGAGTGTGAGGGTACCGGCCTCCCGGATTAACTGAGGAAAGGTATGCACAGTGATCTGTGAATGATAAAATGTTACGTGGATATTTACTTGAGATTGTCACTACAGGTCTGTTCAATATTTCTGTGCCTACCTGGCAATGTATAGAAAGAACCATAAAACGGTCACGATCTCTAACATAACCTTGTATTGTGGAACACAGCCTGAAGAACAAAACAACAGAAGAAAAAGCAAAAAGGCAGAGATGTCCATTCTGGTACTATTTACGACGGTCAAATCCCAGATTTTACCCGTCACTATTGTCCAACAAGTGGGGAGCTGTTAGGCAAAGTGTGAAAGAGCAACAGGTATGCAAGTATTTATACGTTGTTGCTTGAATAAGAGACCAAAAAAAAATCCAGCCCACGTTAGGGAAAAAGGCAGAAGGCAAAGGAATGTGAATAGCCCAAGAGTGACTGTACAACTGTCTGCAGAGTGAGTGGTGCCTCGCTTCTCCTGTGTTCTGTTTGCTTGTTTGTTTTTTGCATATGTGCCTTTGGGTGGGTGGATGGGTGGGTGGGGGCATTGCTAATCTTTAGCTCTAAAGCTGGTGAAACAGAAGTTGAACATTAGACAAAAATGCAGCATGCCAACAACAACACTGACTGACAGATCTCTGCGTGCCAGGCGCTCTGCTGGGCATCTCAGTCCCGGCAGCCAGCCCATCACCCCCACCCTACAGACAAGAAAGCGAGGCTCGAGAAGGGTGTGACTTGCCCAGGGTCACTGGAAGTGGAGGAGCTGGGATTCAAACCCAGGTCGGCCTGACTCTGGGGCCTGTCTTAATCAACTTCCACTGTGCTCCAGAGGGCAAAACCCAGCCCGGTGGGGTGAGATGACCGGAGGGAATGTTTTAGCCAAATCTAAGGAGAAACCACCTTATGGGAAGAGAGATCTCGAAAAGGAACAGGCATACTCAAAGGTAGTGACCCCTCGGCCTTGAGAGGTGTATGAGCAGGGCTGGCCTCCACCAGGTGTGGGGGAGAGATGAAATCAGACCATGAAGGTCCCTGGAACACTGGGGCCGAGGATCCTAGTGAAGCTCTCAGCTGTTGGAAACAGGAAAAAAAAAAAAAAGATTGAGAACAATACCTTGCCTGCGTTCAGTTCAGAAATCGCTGCCAAAATCTGCTGCCTGGATCCATCTGTCTTAATACCCAGCTCCTTCAAGTCACCATCGGTGAGCGTGAGGAATGCTTCCATATCCACCTGGGAAGAGAAAAGGGGATTTGCTACTATCTGCTCGGTGCCACACCTCTTTTTCCCAACCACAACAGGACTATCATGATAATGAGCTATTAGTGCTTATTAGTAGTGAATTAATTATGATTTACTACTTCCAATTCCTGGCTTTATGCTGAAAGTTTATTTGAAAACATCATTAAAAACGAACCCTCAGGACTTCCCTAGTGGCGCAGTGGTTAAGAGTCCGCCTGCCAATGCAGGGGACACGGGTTTGATCCCTGGTCTGGGAAGATCCCACATGCCACGGAGCAACTAAGCCCGTGTGCCACAACTACTGAGCCCGCATGCCTAGAGCTCGTGCTCTGCAACAAGAAAAGCCACCACAATGAGAAGCCCACGCACTACAACGAAGAGTAGCCCCCGCTCGCTGCAACTAGAGAAAGCCCGCGCGCAGCAATGAAGACCCAACGCAGCCAAAAATAAATAAAATAAATAACAAACAAACAAACAAAAACAAAAACAAAAAAAAAAAAAAATTGAACTCTCCTCAGCTCTAGGCCTGGGATTTTTAGGAGAGGTGCATTCTGGAAAGACTCTGAAAACGAAACAAGTAAGGGAAGTCTCTGAGACAGTAATCTGGGTGACTAGAGTGGTAAAAAATCCAAGTCTTGCTATTAGAAAGTTAATTCCAATGTTGCTGCACTTTTAACGGTATCAGATACTGCACAGAAAATATGAGTATATGGCAGTACTCACCATGTTTCCCCCCCCAAGGACAAGAGAGATGCAGACTGTGGAAAGACAGAGTGAGAAAATAAACAAGCAGAAGCAATAAAGGAAAGAAGGGCCATTGGTTTTTACCAGAAAAAAAAGGGCATCTCAAAGCTGTTCAATCCTTGGTTTTTACCAGAGAAATTCTAACATTTCTGTCACCCCTGCCTAGGCCTCAGCTCCAGGAGAAATTTCTTCCCTGTCTTTATCTCTTTTAATAGTCACTTTACTTTCCTGTATTTAAAAAAAAATCTTGAACCTGGTTTGAGTTAGTGGGGAAGGGTCTGCTCCCTTATCCAACATCAAGCTCTCCCTGAGATGCAGAGAGGGCCCCTCTGATAACAATAAGCTCCCTGAATCCCTCGGGGACTTTACAGATCACAAGGCGCTAACGGGTTGAAGGAAGAGGTGACATGATTTTGACGGAAACCACGCGGCCCCGGCCCTGCTGGATACTCCCCTCCCCCTCCATCCCAGACCTGTGGCAGAGACCCCACACCCAGCTCCTCAGAAAGCACGGAACGCATAAAATAAAAGCAGGCAGCCATCAGCAAACAGTAAAGATTTTTTTGACGATGAGAAAAATCGCCACTGAAGTTTAAGACATCAAGGAGGCAGGAAGGACAGACTGGATAGGGCAGAAAAGCAAACCAAGGAAGAAAGCCACAGCACCCCTTACTGTTTCTTGAACAAAAATACAAACTCCTCAGATTTTGGAATTTATGAATTAGATAAGATTCTAATGACCAAATAATTCTCCCTTCTCAAATAATAGAGAAAATGTTAAATAAATCAAACTGACTAGGTTGAGTTCATCTGCCCAGTGAGGAACATTTCTCTTGCCATAATTTAGCTTGAGTTATTTTTATAGAGACTGGATTTTCTTCACAACCACAATGCCTTTTTTTATATTGGCTTTTGGCTTTTATTCTGAGGCAGACCCTTTTAAATTTAAACATGATCTGTTGTATTTACTTTGAATGCCAATATACTGTGTATTACCCAAAAAAAAAAAAAAAAAAATACAAACTCCTCAACTGCATCTCAAGCTTGCTAGGGACAATGAGTGACTCTCGTGATTGCTACAATAACTATGACAGTTGTCATGTACTAAACTGGGCACCAGAATGTTCTAAGCCAGTGATTACACCCTGGTGGCTAATGGGCCCACTGAGGAATTTTATTTGGCCAACAGTAAAAATTTTAACATCTTATTGAGATGTAATTCACCTACCATACAATTCACCCATGTAAAGTGTGCAATTCAAAGATTTTTAGTACACAGTTATGCAACCGTCACCACACTTAATTTTAGAACATTTTCATCACCCCAAAAAGAAAACCCATACTCATTAGCAATCACTCCCATTCTATCCTCCCCACATTCCCTGGCAACCGCTAATCTACTGTCTGTCTCTATAGATTTGCCTATTCTGGACACTGTATATAAATGGAGTCATACCATATGTGGCCTTTTGTGACTAACTTCTTTCACTTAGCACAGTGTTTTCAAGGCTCATCCATGTTGTACTGTGTATCAGCATTTCCTTCTTTTTCATGGCCTAGCTACATTCCATGGTATAGAGATAACATGTCTTACTTATCCATTCATCAACTGAAGGGCATTTGGGTCGTTTCCACTTTTTGGCTACTATGAATAGTGCTGCTATGAACACTCTGTGTGAACACATGCTTTCAGTTATCTTGGGTATATACCTGGGAGAGGGATTTCTGGGTCCTAAGGTAACTCTGCTAAACATTTTGAGAAACTGCCAAACTGCAGAACAGTAATTTTTAAAAATG
This sequence comes from Balaenoptera physalus, assembly GCF_965194825.1. NCBI lineage: Eukaryota > Metazoa > Chordata > Mammalia > Artiodactyla > Balaenopteridae > Balaenoptera > Balaenoptera physalus. The sequence continues at coordinate 33,238,323 of NC_138886.1, read as the reverse complement.
TGATTGTGAGGGCTTTAAAGCAAATAGGAACTCTCTTAGACTAACACAGACGCTTTACATCCAGATACTGAACACAGATTCATTAGGATTTGCTTTTTTACCTGCTTTAAACCTAAGAACCTGCCAGGCAATCCCCTTCAACTAAAAGGACAGAAACAAACTTTACTAGAGAGAGCAGAGCTCAAAATTATAAAATTCTATTATAATAAAACAAGCCATAAGGTCCCCAGGATTTCACTGTTATGAACTGAACCAAATGTGCTGAACAAGAATTCTATTTCCTCAGCTATCTCAGTGAAAAAGATCAATCTAGGCTTACAGGATGACAACCTCCATATTTAGACAACGGTTTTATGGTAAGATATAAATTGACATTCAAAAACAACATCCTGGGCTTCCCTGGTGGCGCAGTAGTTGAGAATCTGTCTGCTAATGCAGGGGACATGGGTTCGAGCCCTGGTTTGGGAAGATCCCACATGCCGCAGAGCAACTAGGCCCGTGCGCCACAACTACTGAGCCTGCGCGTCTGGAGCCTGTGCTCCACAACAAGAGAGGCCGCGATAATGAGAGGCCCGTGAACCGCGATGAAGAGTGGCCCCCGCTCGCCGCAACTGGAGGAAAAGCCCTCGCACAGAAACGAAGACCCAACACAACCAAAAATAAATAAATAAATAAGCCTACACCTTTAAAAAAACAAACAAACAAAACAACATCCTTACCTCTTGCTCCTCAAAAATGGGCTGATATTTCTCAAGTGATAATTTCTTAAGGATTCCAGTCAGTTCATCTTCAAGAGGGAAAGAATGTAAAATAAGATATTTTAGCATTTGGTAAAATGTATCAAGAGTGATCTTCAAACTTTCATAAAATAGTGGTAATCTTATTTCGAAATTCTACCAGAAACCCCAACACAGAAAGCAGATCTAAGCTGCGTTCCTGGGGATGAAGCTGAAGGTGGGTCCCGAGCCACCTGTTGACCATATTCTTCCTTTAGGGTAGGCTCTCAGCATTTGCCAAAACCCCAGATTGGGCTATGAAGACAGAAGATGGGGGGGGCAGTTCATGGCCAGGCTCCAATGGCTGACTCTCCAATGGCAGCAGCATCAAGTTCTTGGAGTTCTAGCTGCTGGGACTAAAACCCTCCCGTCTGTCCCAGAACAATTTTTAATTATGATTTCTTGACTGTTGTTAGCTCCAGCTGCAGTAAACACTAATGCCAGCAGTCCTCAGCTAGACAGAGAAAGAACTGGAGAGAACAGGCAGGTGGGCTTCAGATCAGAGTCAAGGTTTGCCTCAAGCGTTCGGAGGCTGTGAGCTTCCTGAAGGAAGGGCGTGTCTGAATGGAACAGCAGAGCCAGATGGGCACAGACCAGGGGAAAACAGAAGATTTTGAGTATCAAGTTATCAGAGCAGGGAAGATAAAGAAGGAGACAAAAGCAGCATCAGGGGGGGCTTTAAGAAACATTCATTCACACATTCGATAAGGATTTATCAGACTAGGCACTGGGGACTCAATAGGGACCAAAGCAGACCATAAGCAGGCTGTCAGGCTCAAGGCAATGAGGAAGAACAGAGCAGGCTGGGGGAGGTTGACAGGGGATGTGAGAATGTTGTTTTATAGAGGGTGGTCAGGGAAGGCCTATCAGAAGGAGATATTTGAGCAGTAAATGAAGGAGTGAGCTGTGCAGATATCAAGGCAAAGAGCACCAGGCAGCATCCAGGCAGTGAGAACAGCAAGTGCAAAGGTCCTGGGGCAGCGGGGGCAGCTTACAAAAGAGTTGACTGGAGGTTAGGAGGTCAGAGGTCCTTTTATTCACTCATCCATCATTCAACAGTGGCTACTACTGTGCCTACTACGTGCTGGGAATGCAAGGATGGAAACGTCCATGCTGTGAAGGAACTCAGCGTAGCTGGGAAGATATAATGAAGAGGATGACAGCTGATGCACGGTGCTCACTGTCGGGCACCCTGTATGGATGATGCATCTGCTCTTAACAACCCCATGAGGTAGACCCTCTTACTGTCCCCATTTACAGAGGAGGAAGGCACAGAAAGCTGGGTACCATATCTCGGGTGAGGTCACACCACTAGTCCATGGTACAGCGGGGCTTCAAACACAGTGGTTTAGCTACCAGGCTTCTGCTACACACACTGCTCTGCCACTTCTCCCACTGGTGATGAGTATATGGTGAAGGGCATGAATAAGGGGATCTGGGGACAGAAAGGACAGCTGACCAGCCCAAGGGACCGGACAGGCTTCACAGAGGAGGTGCTAATGAGCTAGGATGTATGAGATGAAACGAGTCCCAACCCACACATAATCTATTATAGGTTCATGACGCCTATCATGCTTTGCTTCTGTCATTCCCTCCACAAGTCTCCCTCCACATCTGTGTGCTGGTAAATGTTTAACAACTGGATTTCTGGGAGGGGGAATGTACGCACGTATATAAGTACATGATTTTACTGATTTAAGGATGTGTGTGCACAATTTACATATAATAATAAATTACACAGTACTCTGTATTATAAATTCCATATAGCCAATGCCTTCACTGCATCTCTGGCGTCTCACTGAATGCCTTCATTGATTTTTGCCTTACTCTTGAAGACATAGCCAATGAATGTAGCTCCTACATGAAGGCTCACTAATGCTTCCGTTTACGTGAACATGCGAGATGAAATGAAACAATGAAGACATACGTTGGAACTTCATGTGAGAAACTTTGCTGAATCAGATAATGGTTTTCAAAACCTTGAAGAATATTTTCTCAATTTTTAATGTTATTCTCAATATAACAGGTTAAACAGTTAAAGTTTAACCTGTATAATTAACACTGTCTCTGTCACTGTCTAGATGACATCCAGATGCTCTATGAAACATTAAATCAAGCCCTAGTGGGTATTTGCTGATTTCCGTGGTGTAAATGCCCCATTGTGGTCAATTTCAACCTACCAACATCATGTTCCTGGAAGTGGAATTGGGAAAGATGCACAGCAGTAACACATCAATACACAGTATTCCCACCACGTAGATAAAAGAGACATAAAGAACCTTAAGAGAACAGGTATTAGTAAAACGCACTCAAAATTAGTAAATAATATATTTTGTTTTAAATGCCACATACCTTTACATGTAACATAATCAGCTTAATTATAAGTTCATGCAGTTTGACTTTTTTTTTGTCTTCTTTTTTTTTAAGCATTTTTATTTTTATTTTTTAAAACTTTTTGGCTGCACAATGCAGTATGTGGGATCTTAATTCCCCGACCAGGGATCGAACCCACACCTCCTGCATTGGAAGCATGGAGTCTTAACCACTGGACCGCTGGGGAAGTCCCTGTCTTCTTTTTTTACACATATTTTTGTTGTTGTAATTTGACTTTAAACAGCTGTGTTTAATTGCCAGCTCAACTGTTTCCTACAAATGTGACAATCGGCTCTGGGCCACCATTCCTGGCCCCCAGCCCCCCACTCTTCTCAGTCCTCCTGGCCCGGCACAAGGGCCACTCTTCAGTGAAGCCCGCCATAGTGCTTCGTGCCTTGCTGATAACACACGTTTGATCCCACTTTGCGTTACAATCATTTAATGTTATTATGTGGAATGTATCTGAATCCCCAGCCTGATGATGAGTTATGCTGACACTGGCACAGGTTACAGCACTCAGGGCCTGCCTCAGTCACCTTCATAGAAGGAATGTGAGGCTGAGAAGGCCACGTCGTCACCGCCCCACCACTTCCTCCAGGAGGAATGAACAGACGGACACAGGTGGCAGGATGAGCAGGGCAAAGGCTTGCATGCAGTCCTTGACTGAGGCTACAGATTTCCCACAAAAATATCATAAAGAATGGCTATTTGGGGATAGGTTGCAGGCTCTGGTCTGTGATAATCTAATGCCTGCAGGACAAGGGTCTGGCTGCCTCGGGACCCAGGAACCCCAGGAGGGAAAGCTAGGCTTTCTAAGCCAGAGAAGGTAATCTAAAAAGAATTTGCTGTCAGGTCCTCCTGTTTTTATCCCAACTAGGCTTTGCAAACCTTTTTTTTAATAATGAATGAGAGGGAAGCAAAGTGGGCATAGACAGTGCATTCCGATAGCCACTGTCTCAACTCTTTTTTGGAAAAAGGTGGGGTACAAACCCCAAACTGAACCTGTAGGAGTTTAGATTCCTGAAAGCCTCTGAGGCGGGGGAGTTCATGGGTAGGGAAATTAAGACTCCACACAGAAAACACAGTTAGGGGGAATTCCTTGGTGGTCCAGTGGTTAGGACTCGACGCTCTCACTGCCAAGGGCCTGGGTTCAATCCCTGGTTGGGGAACTAAGATCCCACACGCCACATGGTGTGGCCAAAAAAAAAAAAAAAGAAAAAGAAAAAACATTATATAAAAAAAAGAAAACACAGTTAGGGAGGAATGGGGTTGCTAGTGAATCTCTGAAGCTTTTATAAATGATTGCACTAGATATCACAAAACAATAAAAGCAGCCCCAAATAAAGCAGATGCCAATGGCAGTGTACATTTATCAACTCAGTACAGACCATAGCCTGTGCAGTTGATTTCAACTTATCACTTGCTGGGCAGAACCTGCTCTGCACTCCCTCCCAGTAGCTGCAGCAAGATGCCTAAAAATGCACTTGTGAGGACCACACACACACAATGAGAGTTTCCTCCCCTCTCTGATTTATACTCCTTGATTTGCACCTGCCTGGGCCCCATCTCTCATCAAAGCCCTGCTCCCTCCTCCCCCATCCCTGCTCCCAGGAGCCACCAGAGGGCAGTTTTAAAGGACGAGCTTCTTCTCTCCTTTATCTTTTATATCTTCACATCTTTATCTGGGGCCTCACTGCACAGCCTCCACTCCTGCCCGGCCGTCTGGTCCATCTTCCTTTCCTCATCATCCCCACTCATGCAAGTTCCAACGTTCTCCTGGTTACATCTCCTGCTTTTGCTTGCCCTCCATCCACTTCCATTTTCCTTTGAGGAGCTACTTCTCTCCCGCTCCCAATCCACACAGACCTGACCCCAACCCTGGCTCCAAAGGCAGACACACTCTACCCTTGGGGACACAGAGATAGTCAAGGCAAACAACCCAAGTTGTTATAAATATAGCCAAGACAGGACAATGACCTTTACCCCTGGGATTCTGCTGGACCTACTAAGAAAGTAGCACTCTTTCTGCTGGGGTTGCTAAGTTAGTCGGAAGAAGAAGTAAGCATGAAGCTGCTGGAGGTATCCTTGCCACCACTTGAAGAGAGCTTACCTGAGACATGCAGAGAAACACTCCCTAAGCACCTGGATCCAGACACGCCTGAAGCACACCCTAGATATTTCCATTATATGAGCCAACAAATTATCCGTTTCTGGTATTGTTTTTGCTTAAATCAGTTTGAGTGGAGATTCCATCCCTTGCAACTGACAGAATTCTGATTTGTACAAGGTTCAGGGAAAGGTACATAACTGGGGTTGGAGAAGCAGTTCTACAGGTGTTTGTTCGTATATATAAACAAAACTCACCTACATTCAAAAACTACTATACACCTTTTAGGTATGTAAGCTCAGTAAAGACAAAAATACAAGGTAGAATCAGGGAAGGGGAAAGACAGGTGTTTTTGTTTGACTGAAAAAACGATAAAACACCTGACCTAGGATGGCTACAGCAAAGAAGGGCACCTGCTAGGTTACCATGGTGAAGAGGAAAGGGTGGGCTTTCAGGGCCCGGGGGACTCACCCTCATCAGTGATGGTGCCGCTGCTGGAGCCCCCGCTGCTCTTGGACTGCCGGTGGGATGAGGAGGAGGACACGGAGGACTCGGCCGCATGCCCTTTGGGAGAAGGTGAAGGCGTGAGGGTGGGGGAGGTGCTTTTGGAGGTAGTGGAAGTTCCAGACGGAGGCCTTTTGCTCGTCTCCAGTTTCTGCTGAAAAGAATAAGACAAATACAATTTTGAGCCCAAATCAATTGAGTCCTTTGTCCATTGGGAGGGAAAACAACTCCTTCATACCAGGACTGGTGAGATTTGGGGTTTCTGCATTTACTCTTGACCTGTGACTGAAATTTTAGAATCCAAGCTATAAGCCCTCTTTATCTGTCTCTGTATGTCTGTGTGTCTGTAGTTTAGAAAGGCCTTTATCCTTCATTGTGTAAATGTGTAATATTTTCTTATTTCCAGAGGGTATTAATAAATTTGATTATGAAGTCAAAAAAAAAAGAATAAGACAAATACATAAGCCAACATCTGGAGGGTAGACATGATTCAAACAGACACCCACAACAGGGAACACGGGGGATATTTGACTCAACAAGATATCTAACCAGGACTATGACATCTACTTAAGAAAACATGCAAAGCAGAAACAGTATTATCAAAACAGTTACAGGAAAATCCTCCCCTGGAGCAGAGAGGCAGGGAATGGGATGGAAAAAGTGGCACATAAGGAGCCAGAAAACCCGGGTCCTAGTCCTGCCCCTACAGCTGCAACATTGTGTCCTTGGCTGAGTCCCCTAACCTCTCAGTTAACCAGCTCTAAAATGGAAGTGTGGCTTATTACAAACGAAGGCCCATCCTGCTCTTCATGTTTCTTCATCTAAACCAGTCACTTCTAACCTTTCACCACAGAACACTTATTATTTTTCCTTTGTGTGTGTGTTGCACACAAAAAGCCCTTCTTATTTTGAAATACTTTATTTTATTGAAGTACAGTTGATTTACAATGTTGTGCTAGTTTCAGGTGTACAACATAGTGATTTGGGTAGGGTTTTTTGACTTTATATTCCATTATAGGTTATTACAAGATATTGGGTATAATTCCTGGGACTATACAGTAAATCCTTGTTGCTTATCTATTTTATGTATAGTAGTTTGTATCTGTTAATCCCATACTCCTAATTTGTCCCTCCCTGCCCCTCTTTGGTAATCGTAAGTTTGTTTTCTATGTTTGTGAGTACTCTTAGACTTACAATTATGGAAACTAAGAAATTAACACTGGGACAGTATCAGCTAAACTACAGACGGTACTCAAATATCACTGGTTGTTACACTGATTCTTATTCTGGTCCAGGATCCATGCTGCATTGACTTGTTAGGTCTCCTTAGTCTCCTCCAATCTGTGAAAACTCCTTGGTCTTGCCTTGTCTTTCATGACCTCGACACTTTTGAAGAGTCCTGGTCAGGTATTTGTAGACTGTCCCTCAATTTGGGTGTGTCTTATTTTTTCATAATTAGATTTACGTATGGATTTTGAGGTTGATGACCACTGAGGTGATGTGCCATTCTCAGTGCATCACACCAGGAGATACAAAGTATCAGTACCCTATCACTGATGCTAGCCTTGATGACTTAGTTAAGGCGGTGTCTGTCAGGTTTCTCCATTGTGAAGTTACTATTTTTCCCTTTATAACCAATAAATATTTGGGGAGACATTTTGAGCTAAATACTTTGTTTTTTCTTAAAAGTTTTGCCTGCTAATTTTAACATTCTTTGGTGCATCTTCTCTGGACCAGTTACTACTGTGATGTTCTAATGGTGTTTTGCTATTTCCCTTATTCCTTCCACATTTATTACTTGGAATTCTTCTGTACAGAAGACTTGTTCCTTCTCCCCCGATTTATTTATTCAGTTATTTATTCATATCAACATGGGCTTGTGGATATTTATTCTCTGGGTTATAATCCAATACTACTGTTATGCCCTGGTCCCTTTTATTGGAGGGTGCTATTTAGAAACCAAAATCTGGATAGTAGGTTGCTCATGGCTACTGGGATATCAGTGCTTCTAGGTCCTCTCAGTGAACAGAGCAAGGAAATATATGAAGTCTACTAACCCATGCATACACACATAGCTCTACAATAAGTATATTCCTATGTCTATCAATCTGTGTATATATGTATATTTATGCATACATTCATACTGATTCATACTGATACCTCTGACTCCAATCCAGTGCCCACAGGATTAGTTCTAGCATTTCCCCTTTGACTCAATCTCTGACAGTTAAAAACTGGGCTCATTATCTATAATATATTTACTTATTTGTTCAACCCTAGTATATATATAAAGGGTATATGTACACAAAAGGTATATATATGTAAAGTAGCTTCACAACTGCTAGACCATAATGACTGCAAAAAAAAAAAAAAACTAGGATGAATTGGGAGATTGGGATTAACATATATACACTACTGTGTATAAAATAGATAACTAACGAGAACCTGTTGTATAGCACAGGGAACTCTACTTCACTTTGCTGTACAGTAGAAACTAACACAACATTGTAAAACAACTATACCCCAATTAAAAAAAAAATCAACTAGAGTACAATGCTTTTGTACAGTTCTTTTTGTCTTTACTTTACTCTTACAATATCCATTTACATGTTTTCTCCCACCTCCTATAGTGCAGTTATGTCATTCACTTGTAATACAACTAGATCTGTTGTCATAGTCTGCGTACATCCTTAGGTCCTGGTTGATTTTTTAAAAATTTGCATACAGTAAAAATAACTGTTGTGTACAATTCTACAGGTATTGATAAATACGTAGAGTTGTGTATCCACCAACAGAGTACCATATGGAACAGTTCCATCATCCCCCATATTCCCTTGTGCTGTCCCTTTCTAGTCAACCCCTCCCCCCATCCCAACCCATGGAGATAACTGATCTGTTTTCCATCCTTACAGTTTTGCCTTTTGTATACTGTCGTATAAATGGAATCAAACGATATGTACACTTTTTTGTCTGACGCAGCATGATGCCTCTAAGATTCATTTAAGTTACTGTATGTGTCGGTAGTGTGTTCTTTTCCATTGCTCAGTAGTATTCCATGGCATGGATGTTACCACAGTTAGTTTACACATTCACCTGTCATGAGATGTTTCTAGTTTGGGGTGTTTATGAAAAAACTGCTGTAAACATTCACAAACTGATTTTTGTATAAACAGAAGTTTTAAAAAATTCATTTGGGTAAATATCTAGGAGTGAGTGAGCCAGGTCACATGCTATATGTATGTTTAGTTTTATAAGAAACTGACAAACTTTTTCAAGGCGGCTGTATCATTTTTGCATTCCCACCAGCAACGAATGAGAATTCCAGTAGCTCCACATTCTCACAGCACTTGTAACTTAATTTTTTTTTTTTTAATTTTAGGCAGTCTAATAATAGGTGTAGAGTGCTGTCTCATTGTGGTTTTAAGTAGCATTTCCTAAATAATGATGTTGAACATCTTTTCATATGTTTACGTGCCATCTGCATATTTTCTTTCATGAACTATCTATTCAGATACTTTGCCCATTTTTAAATTTATTGGTTGTTTTCTCACTGTTGAGTTTTGAGAGTTCTTTATTCTGGATACAAGACCTTTATCAGATACATGATTCGCAAATATTTTGTCTAGTCTGTGGTTTGTCTTTTCATTCCCTTAATGCTGTCTCTTATAGACAAAATATATGAATTTTCATAAAGTTGAATTTAACATTTTTTTCTTTTATGGATCATGCTTTTGGTACTATATCTTAAACTTCCTTGCCAAATCCAAAGTCACACAAACTTTCCCTAGAAATTTTATAGTTTTTCATTTTGTATTTCAGTCTATGATCCATTTTGAGTTAATCTTTGAATTAGCTGTGAGAAATATGTGAAGGTTCATTTTCTTGCATATTCAATTGTTCCAGCACTATTTGTTGAAAAGACTACCCTTTCTTTGTTGAATTGCCTTTGCACTTTTAAAAAAAAATTCAGTTGACTATTCTTTGGCCTCTCTATTCTGTTCCATTGACCTATGTGTCTGTCCTTCCCTAATACCATTCTGTAGTTTTATAGTAAGTCTTGAAACTAGGTAGTATGATTCTCTTTTTCATAATTCTTTTGCCTATTATAGTTTCTTTGCATCTAAATATAAATTTCAGAATCACTTTCTAGGCCTCTACAAAAAGAGCTAGCTGGGATTTTAATTGGGATTACATTGAATCTATAGATCAAATTACAAAAATATTGATATCTATTTATCTAAGCTTATTTGATTTATCAATGTCTTGTGGTTTTCAACCTATAGATTCTGCATATACTTTATTAGATTTATACCTAAGTATTTCATTCTCATAATACATTTTCATATAATTTTATTTTCATATAATACATTTCAAATGTATTGTAAATGATATTTTAAGTTTCATATTTTAAAAGTCTAACCGTTCTAATTGTTCATCGCTAGTGTGTAAAAATACAATTGAGACTTTTGTATATTGACCTCGTATCCTGAGACCCTGCTGAACTCACTTCTTAGTCCTAGGAGCTTTTGTGTAGATTTTTTTGAGTTTTCTAAGCAGACAATCATATCATCTAAAAATAGAGATAGTTTTCTTTCTTCCTTTCCAATCTGTGTACCTTTTATTTGTTTCTTACCTTATTACACTAGCTATAGTTTTCGGTACAAAGTTGAGAGACTTGGATGTGAGAGACAACATCCTTATTCCTGATCTTAGGCGGAAAGCACTCAGTCTTTCACCATTAAGTATGATGCTAAGTACAGGTATCTTATATGAGGTCCAGGAATTTCTTTTCAATTCTTAATTTGCCAGAAGTTGTGATCATGAATGGAGTTTGAATTTTGCCAAGTGCTTTTTCTGCATTTTATTCTTTAGTCTGTTAATATGGTGAATTACTCTGACAAAGTGTTCTTTTTTTGGTATTTATCCTATTTAGTGTTCTCTGAACTTCCTGGACCTATGGTTTGGCATCTGTCACTAATTTGGGGAGAAATTCTTGGTCATTAAAAAATACATGTATATTCCTTCTGCACCACCATTCTCTCTCTTTCTTCAGGGGTTCCAATTACTTGTATGTGAGAGTATTTGACATTATCTCACAGCTTTTGGGTGCTCTGATTTTTTTCTTTTGCTTTAACTTCTTTTTTACTTTGTGTTTCAGTTTGGGTAATTTCTATTGCCCTATCTTCAGGTTCACTGATTCTTTCCTTGGCTGTGTCAGGTCTACCGAGGAGCCCATCACAGGCATTTCTCATCTCTGTTACATGTTTTCTATTTCTAGCATTTCCATTTGATTGTTTCTTATAGTTTCCATTTCTCTGCTGAAATCATTACTCATAGGATCTTGCATGCTGTTCAAATTTTCCACTAGAGCCTTTAACATATTAATTGTAGTTCTTTTAAATTTCCTGTCGCATAATTCCAACACCTGTTTCACATCTACGTCAGATTCTGATGACTGCCTTATTTCTTGGGAGTGTGGTGTTTCTTGCCTTTTTGTACGTCTTATAATTTATGCTAAAAATTGGACATCTCATATAGAATAGTAGACACCATGACAAATAGTTTTCCTGCCTGGAAATGGGTACACCTTTCCTTCTGCTAGGCCTTTAATGCTCCTTCGAGCTAACTACAACCCAGAGTGGAAAAAGAAATCCCTTTCTTAGGTTTTAAAAGACTTTGTCAATAAGCTGCCTATATTATTAATGAATTCTTCCTTCTGCTTTTTCTATAAAGACAGACATTCCATAATAAAGCTTCTGGTTAAGCAGGAGATAATTGGTATGTCCCTAAGAAACAGATCTATCCCAGCCAAGAGCAAAGAAACACAATACTCTAGGCCTTGTGTGCAGCATTATTGGGGAGGGAGCAGATAAATATAAAATTTGGGATGCTCTGAAATATTTGAACCATTCCTCTCATCCCCAGTGTGGCAGATTGATCATGTAATGGCATCATCTCCACCCCTCCCTGGATCAATACCCTTTGCTACGTAACTCTGTGTGGTCTCCTGCAGTGGGTGTGATGACTTAGTTACTAGACTGGTTTTCAACTTATGCCTTTGACTGGTGCCATTAGAACATACCCAAGCTTGCTGTGGACATACATGGCCCTGTTTTTTTGGTCACCCCAGCCAAAAGCCAAACATCCAAGTGATCCCCTCAGACCAGAAGAACTGCCTAGTTAAGTCAAGACTAAACTGCCCAGCCACAGATTTGCAAGCAAAAGAAATGCTTTCTGTTTTAAACCACTGTGCTTTCGGGTGGGAATAGAAAGCTGATACTCCCAGTGGGCCTTCGGGCTTCCTGAGATCTGGGAAGTGTTGAAGCATACTCTGATCCCACTCCCCCCAATTCTGTGTCTCCTAAGGCACACTTCATGTGAGAAGCCATGCCTTACAAATATCCCACCATCACAGGGGTGCTTGTTTTAAGCAAAGTACAAAACCCAGATTCAGGAGGCTCATGTTTTGAATACTAATTTCTAATTCTTCCTAAAGGAGTCTTTGAAAAGCACTTCATGTCTCCATTTTGCTGCTGGAGCCTTTGACAGAAAGCCCACTCCTGTGTCCTTTGGTTTAGGGCAGTGGTTTCTAAGAACTTGGGCTGGACTGGCTGCAACACTCTCTGGGGAGAAAAACAGATTCCCCTAACCCTACCCTAAAAGTTTCATTCAGTTATGCTGTGTGGAACCCAGTAATCTGAATTTTTAAATAGCTCCCCAGGATTACAGCATATTCTTATGTTAAGAATATCAGGTGATCATTAAACTGAATCATTTCCCCAGTCTTCTGTTTCCTGAATGCATCTTTAGACACAATTTCCTTTCATCAGAATATACTTGTATACAGATTAAATATGATAGGTGCATCCAAGTGAGGTAATAGTTAATATAATTTATAACTTAGATGCTTACCTATTTCCAACACCAATTAAAGGAAGCTAACAATATATAACACATCTAATAAGATCATCAAAAGAGAAACAGAAAATTTCAGACAACAGAGAAGAGGAAAACTATATCAAAATTCTAGAGTAGCAGATTTACCTTAATGAGTAGCTGAGTTTCCTAGCAGCAAAGGCAAAAAGTGAAATATGCTAATTATAGAATTCTTACTATCTGATGAAATAAAATGTATTGAAGTATCAGTAGAGACATTTTTTTCTGCAGAGCTGAATTCTAAAAGGAACTTAATGACATAAATCCTATTACACAAGTAATTTTGAACATAATAGAAAATATGCTAATGTATAGAGAAATTTTTTCTGGAGTTATATTGTAAAGAAACTAATTACACAGGTCCAACTGCATAAGGGACTTTGAATAACAAAAAGAGTTGTATAACCAACAGTGGTTGGGCAGAAAATAAAGACTATTTCTTATACATCCATTAAGACATCAATCTCTGGAGGCACTTCTGGGCAAAGGTCCAAGGGTGAGGCCTTCAGACGATCTAACTTTTCTCAGGGAGAAAGCTTAAGACATCTAGAAAATAAGATGAAGAGCGGGGTTGTGCCTGGACTTGGGGTCCTCTCAGAGGAGGAAATGGGCTATACTGCCCCACTGCGGGGCACCTGGAGAGCCATCTGGTAAAGGAGCCAGTTCACACTCATGACTAGGAACCCACACTCTGGGGGCTCACTCCATTAATCAGCCCAGGAGGAGGGACTCAGGAGATGGAGGGGGCAGATTCTGAAGACACTGGAAGACCTCCCCTCCCAGAGGCACGTGGGGTTTTCCACGCATTGCAAATCCCACAGTTTGCTACCAACGTGGTGAATGCTCTGGGGCTGCACTAATGGAGGAAAGGTGCCAGAGCAGGGAGGTGAGTCCCTGGCTCTGTCCTGCCCACCAACCTTCCTTTAGCTCCTTTCCTACACCACACTCTCATCTCTGGCGCTCTGCACGTGCCGTCCCCTCACCCTGGGACAGTCTCCCCCTTGCCCCACCCTTGCCCCTTTCATCTGGCACTTCATCCTTCAGAGCCCTGTCTAGATGTCACTGACGCCCTCAAGCCTCGGCAGAAACCCAGCCGTGCCCCACAGCGTCCTCCCCTCTCCACGACAGACCCTACCACGCCAGTGTGAGACGGCTGTGTCTGTAGTGACACCCTGAGAGCGGTCACCAAACCCCTGGTTCACTGCTGGATCCTCACTGCTGGCAGTGCCAGGCACAGAGCAGATGCTCCAAAGATGTGGACAGTGGATGCATAAGGAAGGAGTACAAATACTACTGCTACGACTGTCTACAGTAAGAGCTGACACTTACACAGGCGTACCAGGTACCAGCCCCATTCTAAATGCTAAAGTGTGAGGCTGCGATTAGAACCCAGGCAGTTGCTCCTGAACCCACACTCTGAACCCTTTTGCTCTAAATCCATGAACAAAAACACGTGCCGTGTGAGGCTGGATGACCAGTACAGGGCTGCAGAACTTAGTGCTCACCCCGGCATCACACCGCACCTCAGCACCCCTCCCACCTGGAGGGATCCTGGAGATCGGGCGAGAGGTGAACACACGTGTGCAGGAGACCAAGGGCACAGGGTATGATCTCGGCAACCACCCTTCTCAGAAAGCCCAGGTGCAGCCAGATGGGAGGTTTAGTCCTATGCCATGACGGTGGCACTGCCTGTGCTCCCCAGGCGTGGACCATGCTAGAACAGGACCTGTGAGCGTCAGAGGAGCAGACGGAAACAGAACAAGCACCTTGCCACCAGGAACACTGCCGCCTGCAGAGGAGACCAGGAGCTCAGACGGGCTGGAGCCAGGCGCTGGCCCAACAGGACTTGACTGATGGCTGGGCTTCTGCTCAGATAATCCGGCTGCTTTTTTCCTCTGGGCAGCGATCTGGGACAGAACACTGTCTATGCTGCCACCTGAGGAAACAGGAATAGGAATGACTGCCTGGGTCCAGAGCACTGCAGTGCGGGCGGTGGACATCAGGTGCCGACCTGGCTGGGCCGGAACCCCATTTCCCAGACCCCTGCCCCTGGCTCTGGGTCAGGGCTAACCACAGGAGGACTGTGCGTGACAACTGGTAGGTGGACGGCCGTCAAGGCTCCAGTTTGTCCTCACTTTCCCCCGAGCCACTGCCGGTTCGGTCAGCCGCCAGCGGGCACAGACAACACGCCCTGCCCTGGGCTCCCCCAGCAGCCCCGCTGCAGTGCCTGCCAGCTGCTGCACATGCTGCCACGCCAGGGCTCCTCTGCCATCGTCCAGCCCCCGCTTCTGGATCTCTACACCCCCAGCTACTCCCACAGTTGTGTCAATAACTTTCTCACTCCATAATACTCAGGGGGTCAGCCTCCCCGACTGAATCCTGATTGCCAAGTTCCCTCTCCCTGTTTCCCCAAACCTACCAGCAACCTTGAATTATTACGAAGGAAAAGGGGAAAGTGATAATATCCAGAGCACGGGCGGGCACTAGAGGGAGAACACTGATAACTAACATTCATAGAGCACTTACTAGGTGGCAGGCACTGCTGTAAAGCCATTCTCGAGGGCAAAGTGTAAAGCTTCAAAAACAGGCAAACCCACTGACCCCGCCACCCTGATTCAAAGGCACTTACATTAAGCAAATCACTAAGCAAGCAGGCCAGCGCAGAGCTACGGAGCCATTGCTTAGAGCGGGATCTACAAGAGCAAAAATCTAGAACAGCCTTGGTGTTCAACAAGAGGGAACTGGTGAATTAAAACTGACACCTCATATGAGTGGAAGGCTGTTTGGTTATTTAAAAGATGCTGTAGCTACACGTGTATTGGCATAAAGAGGTGTTTACAGCATGGTAATGGGTACAAAGAGGAAAAAGGTTACAGAGCAGACTATACTGGGAAGTCAGCCTGCCTGCGTGCAGGTCCTGGCTCTGCTACTTCGCAGCTGTGTGACCCTGGCCGAGTTATTTAACTCCCCTGAGCCCCAGTTCCCTCCTCTGTAAAGTGGAGAGAACACCTCACAGGTTGTTGGAGGACTGAAGGAGCTAGTCTATCTAAAGGGCACTGTGCCTGGCACACACTAAGTGCTTAATAAATTATTATTATGCTTTCATAAATATGCATTAAAGTACTTTGCGAAGATATACACCAAAATGTTAACAATGATCCCTAGTGGGTGAGATTATACTTCCTTTTTTTTTTTTTTTCTTTACCTGGTTTTCAAGCTTTTCCATAAGAAGCATGCATTCCTTATGTAATGGCATAAAGCAGGGTGCCTTCCTGCAAAGCTGGCTTTGGTTAATCCTGGATGCCCTCGGGGAGGACTAGAAAATATCCTGTAACCAGCCTCACTACCTATTCCCATATTCTGGTGTTTTGTTTTGTTTTTAATAGTATTTACTATCATCAGATTTTAAAAAAAATTATCTGTTTATACCAGAATACAACTTCCTACAGAACTGACTTTGAATTTTTTATTGCTAACTGCTCTATCGCCTAGACATTGCCTCACATCTAATAAGTGGTCAACAATATTTGCTGAAAGAATATGGTAAGCAAATGTAATGATGTGAAAAAAATTAAAATTTAAGAAAAAGAAAGTATGCCAATAAGCCCAAAATAACTGTGGGGCAATCTGCTTTGAGTCTTAATTGTCTCTGGGCAAATCTGCTGTGTGTCTCTGGGCAAATCTGTCTCCCACTCTGAGCTTCAGTTTCCTCATCTGTTCATTGAAGGGTCAGGATGAGAAGATATCTAAGGTTGAATCTTCAGGGATTTTAAATACCACAAAACCACCATGTATTTCTCTTAGTTTCTTGTAAAATTTTCCAAGAAAATAAAGCATTATAGACTATTTCTTCCCCTCCCCTGCTCTAAGAAAATGCATAGAAGAAACTATGAATTGTGAATTCACTGAAAAATCCTTTAGGCACATCAACGAGAAAGACAGGCTGTATGCAGTGGTCTCTAGGACTGTCCCCAGTTCACACCCTCAACCCCAAGGGATCTTCCCACCTCCCCAGAGTGGCCTGCCTGGGTACCCACCTGAACGGTTGTGCAGCTCCCCACCGTGCCTGTTCATGCCTCCTACCCCACTGGAGCCACCAGAAGAATGAGGTGAGTGGTTGAAGTTTCCAGAATTGGCGGGAGAGGCTGGGCTTCTGGAGAGAGACGGAAATTTAACTGGCCTGACGGGAGTCTGCAAGAACAAGAACAAGGTGGATATCACAGTTAGGGTTTGCTGTTCATTCCTTCCGATGCACAGATCACAGTGGTGAGGGACCTGGAGTTCAGCTGGCCCATCCCAGCCGGTGCCTGCATCCACTGGCACGTCCTTGCCCACCGGTGCTCATCCTGCTAGGAGTCCCCCAAGGGACGGCAGTTCACATCTATCTGCTGACAACTTGACCGACCATTAACTCAGGCTGAGCACCTGTGACATCGTACAGGTCACCCACCTGCTCCCACGTGGTGGACTAACGTAAACCCACTCTGTCCATTTTTGAGTACCTCCAGCCACCAGGCCCTTGGTCTCCAACTAGTGATTTGGTATTACGACAGTCCAGGGAGGCAGCAGCAAGCAATGGGGGTCAGACAGAGACGGTGGTCCTGAGGTTCTCCCATCACTCGACACAAAGCGGCAGGGTCAGGTCCTAAATCCCTGTCCTCAGTTTGCCCATTTACTGTATCTACATTGTCTACAGTCTACACATATGGAGATCAGCTCCCACAACGAGAGGGACTACCTCAGTACATCACAGAGACACACTGAGGGCCACCAAGTCAGAAACCACTGTGGTCAAAAGGATACAAGTCACACTTTCTGGCTGCAAGAAAATACTAGTAGCACACATAGTTGCCTCCCAGTGTTGAGCTTGGTCCTGGACCTGTGCAATGTAGTATGGAACTTGATTAGAGGCCAAGAACCTGATTTCTGGTCCCAGCATCCCTGCCCCAACTTGGCTGGGTGACCTTCAGCAACTGATTTCCCTTCTCTGGGCTGTTTCCTCATCTACTAAAGGGAAGGGTGGATTAGATCAGGTCTTCAACCTGTGTTCCAGGGAGAGGGACTCCCATTTTCACTCCATTCACTCTAACATTTTAATCTGCTTACATATTAAGTTCTTTGGTAGGGTTTCATTAGACAAAAGAATATCACTCATTTAAAAGAAAATAAAAAGCTTCAGCCCCCGCCCCTGGATTAGTGGGTCTCAGGTCCCTTCTGCCTGCAACACATCACAATGTCAGTGAGTGGTGATGTGTAAAGCATGTCAGCTGGACAACTTACGGTGTCTGTGCTCCCGCCGCCCACAGGTTGCCCCCTGCTGGCTCTCTGGGACCGCACAGTCTTCATAGGGTCTGCCTTCCCGTTGTGACATGTCCGGGACCGATCCGAGCTCCACAGCTCAAAGCTGGAAGGAGGTAAGAAAGGGGGGATGACTGCCTTCAGCTTGTCGCTTGGGAGTCTGGTGAAGGGGGCTCCATTCCGAAGCTGAAAAAGACAGGCTGTGGGTTAGGCAAGCTCCAAGAGGGCTCCCGACTCTGCAAGGAAGACTCCAGGTTTCCCCTGCTTCTCAGAGAACGGCAGCACTACCTACCCCTCCACCCAAGCCAGAAACCCACATGATGTCCTCAGCTCTCTTCCCAGCAACCAAGCAATTCCCACATCTGCTCTGCTCCAACTCCCAGGTTCTCTTGCGTCTGTCCACAGCAGAAACACACAACAGGGGCGGGGAGTATGGAGAGTCGTGGGGTAGCCAAGGGGTGATACGTGTGCTGTGATGGGGCAGCACAGGGGAGGGGCCACCTCTCCCTGCAGGTAGAGAGGGCATCTTGTGGGTGGGGGGGGGCACTTGAGCTGAGCCCAAAGGACAACAGAGAGGTTGGGGGAAAGGGCACTGCAGACCGAGGGAAGAGAATGTGGAAAGGCCTGGAGGCAAGAGTAGCAAGACCAGTGTGCAGAATTGCAAGGACACTGGTGTGACCAGAGTTGGGGGTTTCAGGAGAAGGGGATGAGGGTACTGGAAGGCCCAGGCTGGCTCTCTGTGAACCCAGCCAACCCTCCCATCCCCCATCCCACCACCTCCTTCCTACCCCAGCCACACCTCCCACTGTTGACATTTTAAACTGCAATTTAAGTTTTGAAAATGTGATTTGGGGTCAGTATAAAATCCACACAATGATGACTGGCGGATTGTCAAGGAAAAGCTTTCACACAGTCCAAGCTAACTTTAATTAAGAAAAGACAGTGAACTTGGTGCCAGATGGTGCTTTGCAGGGAAGGGCATACCACAGCTAAACCTGCCTCGGGGGCCAGGCAGGTGGGCACCTCCGCAAGGATGGCTGCAAACGCCCACTCAGCAGAGCACCGTGGCCATCCTCCATCTGCCACGGGGCAGGCAGGCACATTGGTGCCCCCTAGAGGGCATGAGGAGGTGGGACAGGAGAGCAACAAGATGGGAGGGTGGGCATCCTGGGTTCCCACCCTGGCTCTGTCCTGCTTTTCTGAGAGTCTGTGAATAAGGGCTGTCCCCTCTGGACCTCGACAACCTCATCTGCTTAAGGGTATTCATCAGAGCTGTTAAAACAATGAAAAACTAGGAACCCCAAAGTCCAGCAGGTCAGTCTTAGATAAAGAGATGAGGGCACAGTCCCATGATGGAATGTTCATCCTGCAGCCATTGGATGTGACGGGACCAAAGAGTGTTTCTGACACAGAAAAGATGGTCATGACAAATTGTTAATACACCAGGTTCAGCACAATATGGGGAAGATAACAGTGCCTGACCTGGCATGGTTGTTGGGGATATTAAGTGAGTGAATATATATAAAGTGCTGCAAATACTTAATAAGCATTTGGCTGGTACATACTTAGTGCTGTGTTAAGTATTTGTTTACTATATATAACACGATATCATATTCACAGATGTGAAAAAATGATTAGGAAAAATACTCAAAAGATATATGCCACAAAATGTCAATCATGATTATATCTGGATTTGTGATCAAGGGCAATTTTATTTTTCTTTATACTTTACTGCATCTTCCAAAATTTCAATAACAGCATTTCTGTCTTCATACTGAAAGTAATTATTGCTATTTAATAACATTATCAAATGTTGGGTGGTACAAGTCCCACAGTCAGTGTGCAGACACCAATTTACACCTATTACACAGCAGGGCAGAGCGGGCAGATCCTGGTCAGGGCTCCGCAGGTCCTGGGGCAGCTTAGCCTTTTAGGGGCTCCTCTGCTCCCTTCTTCTCTCCAATACTGCCCTCTCCTGGCCAGCCTCCAGATTAGGGCCTCAGAGCTAAAGGGACTTGAGCCCAACTCCAACCAGGAGACTCTCACTTCAGAGAAGAGAAATGAAGCCCAGAAAAGTGAGGTAACATGTCCAAGGTCACACAGTAGATAAATGAGAGCTCATTCTGGGCCAGCCACTATGTTAAGAACTTCCTGGGGATGATCTCATTTAAAAACCACAACCATGAGAGATAGCATCCCCTAAGTAGAGGAGGCTAGCTATCACCTAATGTCCATCCCCGATATCTTCCTCAGCAGACACACCTGATATTTAGATGGGCACACGACCACTCGGAACAAAGACTTCATTTCCCAGCCTCCTGTGCAGTGTGAATAGGCCATGTGACTAAATTCTGGCCCATTTAATGTAAGCAAAAGTGATATGTGAGTTTCCAGGAAACTTCTTTAAAGACACCTGGCATGTGCCTATGGTCACCTCTTCTCCCCTCATCTTTCCTGTCAGCTGGAGTGAGGTAGTAATGGACAGAGCTCTGGCAGCCATCTTGGACCAAAAGGTGACCTTGGTAGTAGTAGCCATGGCTGGGAGACCAACAGGTAAAAGGAACCTAGGTCCCAAACTCTATGGAACAATGAACTAGTCTTGAACTTCACTTACTTGACAGAAATGTGATGCTGTCATATATTTATGCCAGTTATTTGGGGATTTTCTGTTACTCATAGCTGAACCTAATCCTGATACATCTCTAAGTTATAGATGAGGAAACTGAGGCCTCTCTCAGGCTGGAAACACACCCTCCTCTTTGACTCCTCTCTCCTTGGCTTTCCATAACCAAAAGGGTGAGTTCAATGTCACCCATCAATTCCTATCCCTACAAGGCCCCTGTCCTCAGTACTGCCTCCCTGAGAACATGATCGGGGATTACCTCTGGCTGCTAAGCACCAGCACAGCCTTACCTGCAATTCAGGGCTGGCATCTGTCCTGATTTCTCGGTGCCAGAGATATACCCACCGTTACACATTTTGATATCAACCCCATCTGTAACCACCACAGAGAAAGACAAATGTCTACATCCCTACTTAGAAATCAATCCCCTAATGATTGGTAGAGACCTGAAATGCTTTTAGAAAAGCCCCACACTCACCATGGTTGTCAATAACACATCTTCCTTTTCTCCTCTTGTGCTCCCAGGACCTGAGAAACAAAAAGAAGTTTCCTGAAATGACCCCCCCGCAAAGAGTTCACGTCATGAAGACAAGTGACCAGGTCAGCCTTCATCCTGGAAAACCAATTCTCCTGAGTGATTAAATATTTAATAATAATTGGTATTCTATATCTGAATAGAAGGAAAGCACTTAAAAGGTATCTTAGAGTGTGTTTTCAGCTTTTCCATAAACCACTGTCATGCTGGGTCAGACAGTGGTACCTCCAGCTCAATAGTCTGTCTCAAACAGTGGTGCCAAAGGATCTAGTCTGGGTGTGGGAAGTCTGACTGTTAGAAGGGATCTGATCTAACTGACGTCCCAACCAGTGTGGGAATCTCCTTCAGTGCCCTGGCAAAGTCATCCAATCTGTTGAATACCTCCAGTGGTGGGGAGCTCACTAACCCCAGCCCAACCCTGGTAATTCACTCTATTTCAAAACACTGTCAGTGCAAGACCAATCACATTCGGCAGGTGGGAAAATCACCGATCGAAGGCAAGAGAGAGGCAGTGACTGGCCAGTGGTCTCTCAACAGGGCATATGGGACAGGAGCCTGGGACTCGTGCCACCAGCTTCCCCATTCTACCACACTAACAACAGTTATGTCCCTTCTTTGCCAGACCAGCCACTCTGCCCCAGTGTCACATTCCAACAGCATCTCACCTCTGGCATCAGCCCAGGAGGTGGGACAAAGGGAAGAGGATGAGGGCAAAAAGGTTCAGGGTTTGACTATTTTGGAAATTCTACCACACATGCAACTTCTTCTTACCATTGTCTTTGGTCGTGGGGGTCACATCGGGGAGCCCAGAGCGGCTCATCTTGTCTGGGGGGGGCGCCCTCATTGTGGAGTCCAGTGCTGGCTCTGGCTCATCACAGAAAGGCAATGGCTGGTTGCTGGACAGCCCACGGGGCAGTGTCTGCATCAGTTTGAGCTTCCGGAACCGATTGGACATTCGGTTCCACCAGGACTGCCAAGGAAGTGCAGAGCAGAGGTCATGCCCCAAGAACACCTAGCCCAGGGACGGTGACCACACTCCACACGTGTTTCCCCTACCCCCTCCTGGGCCCACTGCAGGCATTACCAATCAACCATAGCACCCTTTCCCAAAAGCCATGGTTCTCTCTAAATCCTTCCTGACCCAGCCCTTAGGGGGCCTTTCCAATAGGCTGGAATTGGCAGTGAACCCTATTTGCTAACCCTCTTCTAATCAATCTCCTTATTGCACAGATAGAGAAACACAGACCCAGGGATGTCAACTTGCTCAATGTCTTACAGTCAAACAGGGACAGACAGATGGACACAGAGGCAATGCCAAACACCTTAACATCTATTACTGCATAACCTCCTTCTCCCTACTCCAGTAACAGTGTGAGAGGTGTCAGGGTGTCCACACCAAGGCCTGGACCATCTGCTCCTGTAGCTGATGCCTTCCCACCTAAAGAGAGGACAGGTGCCACCCCTAGGGTGTCTACATAACCCCACGATAGCTCAGAGGTTACTGGCACAGCGTCAAAGGGAGGCTGTGAGGGCCTGGCCTACAGAGATGGCAGTGAGGCAGGAATGAAGAGATCTATGCAAACAACACTGTGAGGAAGAATCCAGGGGCCTGAGTGAGTGACGAACATGAGAAGAATGCTAAGTCTGCAGATCTGAGAAGGTGCTGGAACCCCAGCCAGGACAAGGGAAAAAATAATTTTGATTTCCAACAAGCAGAGCAGGGCTGTGAGGGTAAGAAATTCAAAGAGAGACATTCAGCTTGCAGTTTAGAAATAGGCAACTGGAGCTTGGTTTTGAGGCTTCTAGAAGAAGCTGACGGGGGCCTGTGGACCGCAGGGAGATCCTAGAATGGTGCAGTCAGCAAATACTTTCCACACTAAAGCACAGGCCACAGACAGATGGCCTGGAAGAAGAGGTGTTCAAGGTTGGCCAGCTCAGTACTACATCATGCAAAAAAAATGTTTAAATTCCCTACATTTACAAATTGTGTCTCTGCATCAAAATCTGGGTTTCTAGTTTCTCCTGAAAAAGATGGGAGCATGTGGCAACATGGACCCACATACTTGCAAAGCAGCGACTAAGGCCACTAAGTGGTTACGATCACCCCAGTTTTCCCTGGTCCCCAGCGTTCCCTATTGTTCACCTTCAGCTTACTTCCTGACCCTACTGGGCCCCCCACCCCAGCCTACACCAGCCCTGGGTAACAAGGAAGCGGCAAGCATCTCCCCCCTTCACCCATTCTGGCCTGGCTCTCTGACGCCATTTAAGACAAGAAAAGGCAAACCTTAAGTCCGCCTTTGTCATCAGGCAGCACTGGGACACTCCAGGGCTGTCGGACCTTCGAGTGGGGCGGGGGTGGTGAGTGGCTGGGCCGGCCTTTGTCTTTATTCACCTGCATGCAGACAGATGCCAGCAGTCGAACAAGTTCCGTGTCTATGGACACAAAAGGCAGCATTTTACCTGCAAATATGTCTGTCGGGCCATGGGGTGGGGGCCCAAGATGACCCCCATCAGCCTGAGAACTCAGCACCACAGCTCCAGAGCCTGTGTTACTCCAGGATCAAGGTGTCCCTGCCTCTCCACTGGCTCTTCAAAAGGTGGCAAACAGGTGAGCAGGGTTTAACCCACTTAACCAGAAATAAAAGCCAGAAGTCCTGTCCTACCAGGAAGGCAGAGGGGTGGTGGGTTTAAAAAAGTACAGGCTCAGGACTTCCGTGGTGACGCGGTGGTTAAGAATCCGCCTGCCAATGCAGGGGACACGGGCTCGAGCCCTGGTCCAGGAAGATCCCATATGTCGCAGAGCAACTAAGCCCGTGCACCACAACTACTGAAGCCCGAGTGCCTAGAGCCCGTGCTGCGCAACAAGAGAAGCCACCGCAATGAGAAGCCCGTGCACTGCAACGAAGACCACTTGCTGCAACTAGAGAAAGCCCGTGCACAGCAACGAAGACCCAACGCAGCCAAAAATAAATAAATAAATTTATTAAAAACAAATAATAAGTAAAATAAAACAGCTGTTGTTTAGAAAAAAAAAAAAAAAGTACAGGCTCTACAGCCAGATGACCGAGGTTTGAATTCTGCCTCTGTTCCTCCCTGGCCACGTAACTGCAGGTAGACTAAGAGGTGACATTAGTATCACCACATAAAGGTATCTGGAGGATTTGAGGTAGTTCCTAACATACAGTAAGTGCTTAAGAAAGGTTAAGTAGTATTAGTTATTATTAACTCAACTAGGCTATTGAAAAAACAACAAACAGGACTGAGAAGAAAATACTACCAACTATTAATATGCTTTTCTCTTGATGACTGTTTCCTTTTTTTCTCTCCAAGTGTTCAATAATAAGCATGTGTTTCTTTGAAAATTTCAGGCAAAAACTTCATTTTTAAACCCACTAGGAAAAAAAAAATCCATTGGGGTAGATTGTTTTATTGGTAAAGGGAGTGGGGGAGAAGGGGTGGGGCGGGAAGAGACACAGGGAAAGAGACGAGTCTTTCAGAGGAAAGCATGTGTGCGAGGAGCCCGGGGTCCCCGGGAGACTGATTCCGAATGATGTGAACCCTAGGCGCGTGAGGAGCGAGATCACTGCACTTGGGTGGAGGGCCCTACCTCTCTAGCAGGGCTCAAGTCTTCCCAGACTCCGGGCCCCTCCCCTCTACAAGCAGACGAGAAGCTCTGCTTCCCTCGCTGCTCTTCCAGGATACAACAGGACCAGCACGTATCTTTGATGCGTGGGGCCCGCAGGAGGGGAGGGTGGTGAGGGAGGTGTTGCTGGCGGTGAGGAATGGCACTCGGCCTGCCACCTCCACAGCTAAGGGAGGCCGCAGGAGTCCCTCCACCGGACACTGAGGAGGCAAAGTCCTCCCCTCCACCGCCAGCTGGTTAGAATCCGGCTCAGGGCTCAGAGCCTGCGGGCCAGGAGGGCCTCCCAGCTTCTCCCGCTCTGGGCTGAAACTCCGGGGTCACAAGAGAGACAATAGGTAAGACAGACCCTGCCCCCTGAGCTGGCTAATTGGAAGCCCCAGGTCCCAGAGGAAGGCCTGTCAAAGTGGGGGAGGGTCTGAAGTGCCAGCTGGGGGCTTAGTAATGGCGACACCTCCAGCACAGGACCCTTGACCTGGAGCCTCCACCTACACAATTAAGCCACGGGGGTCACTGCTTCGTCTGATTCTGCTCATGAGAGGGGCCTGTTTCCTCCTGAGTCAATCAGGTTCTGGCTGGGAGCACAAATACCAATCTAGGATTTGTGCGGACTGCCAAGGCCTTCCCTCCTGGACACTCCCAGAAGGCTGGAGCCGAGAGAGGCCTCAGGGACTACCTGGTCCCAGCTCCGCCCTCCTTGGGAGGAGCGAAGACTTGCCTGAGGCTGTGTGGGGAGCTCTGGGAGTTTGAGAGTGGCTTCCCCCTTGAATAAGCAAGTGCTTAATCACAGGTGATTATCTCGATTTCCAGCCAGAGAACCCGGCAGGCTTAAAACTCTTTTCCAGAAACAACCCACCAGGATCACTCAGCAGCATCACTAGGTCAAAGGCCGTGTACCCGTTTTTTGCACGAAGAGTGACATCAGCTCCTTGGTTTAGCAGATATTTGACAATCTCCTTGTTCCTGTGGAAGAGAGAAAAAGCCAGAGTGAGACCCACTGAAAGGGAAAGCACGGCCTTGCTTCTGGGCAACATGAGTGGTGGCTTTAACTACAGCAGCATCTCTGCACCTGTAAAAGGGCTTGGAAAGCTGTGTCTCCCAGCCCTTGTTCCCTACACTGTGGGCAGCCATGACAGAAATCAAAGCCTGAGTGATCCTTCCACAATCAAAACAAAAACCAAGGGCTCTGCCCCAAAAGTACTGGCCCCCAGGACCACATGCAGGCCCTGCCCCTCCAGCCCCAAATCAGGACTCCTGTAGCTGAAACGTGAAGCCTCCTGCAGGCCAGGGTGTTTGATGTGGAAGCCTGAGGCCTATCAAATGAGGAAAGAAACCACTTCAAAAGGATGCAGGAGACTGCTCTGATCACCTGAAGCAGGACAAGGGTGGAGCCCCTAATTTGGAATCAGATCACTGAGTAGGTATAAGGCTGTATGCAGATCCCTGCCTCTTGGTCAAGCCCACCCCAAGGAGGAGGCATCCAGGAGGGCAGAGGGATGACTGGATGAGAAGGGATACAGAAGCACCAGTCAACGCTGACGCCTATTCAAAACGAGGGCTAGGACAAGCCTCACCATCAGACGAGAAGCCAGTGGTACAAATGGCCCATATTCATTCCCAACAGGGGCAACAGACGGGCTGCTATATACATCAATGTGAAACTCCAAAAGAACTAATCTGTTCGCTCAACTGAAACCAACCCACAGAAACTTATCTTTCAGTATAAAACCTTCCTTCTGCATGGTTTCTCATGGCCACAGGTGAAATTGTGTGCCAAGGCAACAGGAAATCTGGACACAAAGGGTAGGAATGCAGGATAGACTGAGCCTGCGTGGCTTTTAGTCTTTTTTGAGTGCCTCAACATCTTCATAATTGGGGGGCTTATCTGTAGCATCTCGGTACCAGAAACCCATGAGGAACCCTATTTCAGCCCGGGACATCTTAGCCTCCCCACTGAGGGAGTGGAGCTGGCACTCACCCGTGGTAGGTGGCCTGCATGAGGGCCGTCCAGCCATGCACGCTGTCCTGCTTGTCCACGTCAGCATGCCTCTCAACCAGTAGCTGCACCAGAGGCAGCTGCCCCATGACAGCTGCCAGCATCAGTGGGGTCGCCCCATCCCCGTTAACCAGATTCACGTGGTTGGGGTCTTCATCGGCAATCTCTTTGACCAGCTGGAAGTTTCCTGCAAACAGAAGCAGAAGCAGAAGTCCTGGTGATCCGTGGGCCTGGTACCGCAGGATTATTTACCCAGTGGTTTCATGTAACAGATGTGCTAAGCCAGCCTCTGCACTGGGCTACTGGGCATCGCAGGGGCTACAAAGGTGAGTCAGAGGTAGCCCGCACTCTCAAATCCTTCCGTCTACGAGGGATGGAGGCAAGCACACAAACAGCTTTACCAAAAGAGAGAAATGTTATTGATATCTTAAAAGAATGGTGATGAAGGGCAATGTGCACGCAGAAGGAGAGCTCAGGTCTCCCTGAGAGGTGAGGATAAGGGCGAGCTTCCTGGAGGTGGGGGTCTATTTCAGGAGAGGCAATATTAGGCTAAATAGCCCTTCATTACAAAGAGAGTGGAGTGGGTAGGTGGGCAGCCAGGCATTTTAGAGGTAAGTAAAAGCCAGGACATAGCCACAGGGTTTAGCCAGAGAGGCAGAGGGAGCCTGAGAGAGCAGTCTGGAATCTGTGTGTAAAACAGCATGACTACCAGACTCCAGGGTCTGAAACTCCCTGGGTGAAATTAGAGTCAGGAAACAACAAAATGCCTGTTTCTTTCTCAAATACTCTGGGTGGCCTTGAAAAGGACTATAAATATTAATTAGGTTGGAAAAAAATAGCACTGTATTCTTAAATATCCAAAAAAGATTTTCTAAAGCGCTTACCCATTTTCAGTGCATGGAAAATATCAGGTCGCCTTTTCTCCTCATCTGGGTAAACAAAGATTTTACAAGTTAACCACGGAAAGGTCTGAAACAACAGAAAAGTCACAAGGGTGTAATGACCCAGCCTAGCTTTAAAAATGATCTGCTTCTCAAAAGCAGTCTAATCAGAGACCTGAGATGACTCCAGCAGACTTTCTGGAAGGGCTATTGTCAAAGTGTCTGAAAATGCTTCAGACACAGACTGTGGGAGGTCATCTGGCCAAGAAAACATGAATGAGCAGACCATTTCCCGAACCCACAACTCATAAAGCAGCCATTTTTAGGCATTCCAAACTTTGGGATGGCCTTTCTCAGATAGAACGGAAAAGTATAGTCTTGGGAAAATCTGGATTCCTATGAAGATTTTAAAAAGAAACAATGATTCTTTTATTCTAAAAACTAAATGTACAACCATGAGGTAATTCCAGAGCAGAGGACCCCTGAGACACTGAGCAGCTAATCCCAGAGGAGGTCATGGTTGTGGCCACCAGAAGAGCCAATGCTAATATTTGCTTTCCTTCCCAAATAAGCAGCCATCTGAATGATTATGAAAGTCACCCCTACCCCAGACTTGCAGATGCAGCTCCCAGCAGGTGACTGCCCAGCTGATGTCTCCGTGCTGGGCCTTGCTGCGCCCACCCAGGGCTAGCCCCTCCCTCACCTGCTCTCTGTCATCTTCCTCGAAGCTTGGGCTAGCGGGTACCCTGCTCCTCCCTGTCAGAAAGCATCCATCCTCATGACCAGGCTCTTCGCTGGTGTGCACACGTAGGACTTCCTTTGACTAACTCCGGGGGGATGCAGCAGCTGCAGGAGGAAACCTGTGACTCTGGGCCAAATCCCAGATCAGCCCCCTCCGGCAGCTGGGAGGAAGGTGCCGCGTGGCACAAGGAGCACGGAGTCTGGAGTCAGAGTACCCGAATCTGAATGCATGTTTCCAGAGAGATCTGTCTCCTCATCATTAATGTGGGGACAACACACTAACATGGGGACCATGTGGTGGTTGCGGGGGTGGATAATATAGATGGGAATATGCTTCAGAAATTCTTAGGCTCTATTCTAAAAAAAAGGGCAATTTTTATTATCTTTCCTAGTGACCAGCACCCACCCCAGAAAAGGTACTAGTTAACTCCAGGGCTCTTATAAGGAAGTATACACAGGGCCATGGAACCAAGTGTCTAATTTTGCCTTTGAAATACTATTAAGAAATGATTCTGTATTTTGGTTTAAAAAAATATGTCTCGTTCCTTTAAGTGTTTAAGAGTCTAATTTGCTGTGGGCCAGGGCCTTCTCATGCCAAGACTCTTTGACAGAAAAGCGTGTGTCACCTGGCCCTAGTGTTGGTTGCTAAGCAACCTTCTGGTACAAGTGAATCACTGACAGTCTAGTCTTACCCCAGGAAGCTGTGCCTGATGCCCAGTGACCCTGGGCTGGTCCTTTCTTCACTCCAGGCTCCAGTTTTTGCATCAATATCAGAGCAACTCCAGGGACCCTTCCATAGCCCAAGGAACAACCACAGTGGGGGTGGGGAGGGTGTCACAATGACAGTTACAGCCTCAAAGATATCCTGTCCTGCAGCTAATGCAAGGGAGAGAGCTGGGGATCTCCAAGGCCCTGGTGGGGGGTGGATTTCCTGGCATCTCACAAAAAAAGCTGGGGCCTAACGTTATTCATTTAATAATCTGTCATTATTAGTAACACAGCCTTTGCCCTTGCTGCTGTCCTACCCAAAGGCTCTTCCCTGAGAGGCCGCATGGAGCACTTCCTCAGCTCCTGCAAGTAGGCTGAACTCTCACCTCAAGGGGGCCACCCAACGGCCCTATTTCATACGGTGGCCTGTATCGCCCCAACTCCACTGCTCCCACACCTTCCACCTCGCCCCTGTTTTTTTTCTTCCCCACCATGGTACTTCCACCTACCGTTCTATGTAACTTATTTTATTTAATATGCTTATTTCCTGTTTCTTGGCTGTCTCGCCTACAGAGGCCAACGTCCTCAAGGGCAGGGATTAGGTCTGATTTGTTTGCTGGTGCCTAGAACAGTGCCTGGTACATAGTAGGCACTCAAATACTTGCAGAGTAACGGAATGAATGAATGGTCAATAAAAATCCATTTTGGTAGCTTCCACTCACTGCTCTTATGTGCCAGGCACTGGGGTATGTATTTTACAGGCATTATCTTACCACAGCTCATAGGACCTCACAAGGTAAGTGCATTTATTATGGCTGTTTTATGAAAGAGGACATTGGAGTCCTGGAGGGACAATGAAAACAAGGCCTCCCAGCCACAAAGTGGGAGAGCTGAGCCTCAAACCCAGGTCTGCTCGATGGGGAAGTCTGCTCGTAACCATGACCCGGTCCCATCAAATAGGATGACTACAGTAACAGGGGTGAGGCAGCTGCCAGCATCTCTCAAGCGCTCCCTCTGGGCTGGGAGGACCTCACCTGATCCTCACAGCAGTCCTGTGAGGCAGGGGGTACTCCCGTCCCCCACTTATGGATGACGAAACAGAAGCTTAGAGAACGCAGGCAGCTGGTCCAAGGTCCCTTGGCCAGCACGGGCAAGGCTGGGTGGATCCTGGTAGAGGGTGACCTTGGGCACGCCCACCACTGTGTCTGCCCCACCGCACCTTGAGGAGATGAGGGCATCGCCTTCCCAGGGTGCCAGGGCAGTGCCTAAGGAGGCACGTGGGGAGCTAAGACCCCAGAACGCCGGCTGGGGGAAATCTGAGGAAGGAGGAGAATAAGCAGTACAAGAGGCACAGCTCAGTGGCTACAGGCAGGGTGCAAGTTCCAGACTGTCGACTTCTAGGGTGGAGGCCTTGAGCGGGTTGCCTGATCTCCCTCACCTGCAACATGGCTGAAGCCAACCTCCCCGGGGGGGGGCGAGGTAAGAGTCTGCCTATTGGCACAGCAGGGACGTGAGAAGGCAGTTCCCTTCCCGATCTTGGCTACAGAGACAAACGGAACCAAAGCCTTTAAAGGAGGGCAGCAGCCTTGCGTCAAGGAAAACACCCTGTGTGAGGCTGGAGCCCTACCTTCCAACTGTAACTCTTCCCCAGGACCTAACACTGAACTGCTATTACATTCTAGCCCAAGGGCTCACACACCAGAGGCCAGCTTATTTTCTGCTCATGACCACCTGGTGGTTGTCATTAACCCCATTTTACACAAGAGGCAAAGGAAGGCTCAGAGAGAGTTACAAGCGTGCCCAGCTCCCAGAGGCCCTACAAGTGCTGCAACTGGGCGGAGTCACATCCCCGTGCTCTTCCCATGGATTCCCTCACCTTCTGAGTGTCACTCAGCTTCTAACCGGTATATGACCTTTGACCAGCCTCTATTCCTCTCTGGACCTCACTTGTCCAATCTGCACAAAGTAAAGAGGTCTCCCGGCTCCAGATAGGTTTTCCTAAACTTTACTTCTTTTTCCTTTCTGTTTGGCGTTCTCTTCATTTTCGCCATCTCTCTGTTGTTACAGGGTTTTTCAACATGTTTATTTCAGAGTTTTTTGACCCGATAGTGTATTTCTAATAGGCATTTCCCAAATGTGCAGCATCTTTTGATTGATGGAACTTTTTTTTTATTGGCCATTTGAATTTTTTTTTTAATTGAAGTGTAGGTGATTTACAAAGTGATTGACAGGACTACTCCATATTCTTGGGATGGTTCAAACCTTTCAACACTTTCAAGTCTTTTTAGCCTGTCTGTCTGACGACCTTTTCTTCCAATCTTTACCTTTCAGTCCTACGTGCTCACATGCTGCAGCCCAGCCTTACAGCCCAGGCTGTCTCAGGCCTGCCACTGAAATCACAGCATCACAGACAGAGGGTATTGAGGCTGTGTGACTCTGCATTACACGATTCTACTGCACATGATGAACTAGAGGTTTTGAAACATATGTCCTGTAGCAGATTTGCTAAGGATTGTTTAGACATCTCTTTAAGTGCCAGAAAGATGGCAAAAAGGAAAAAGAAACAGGATACACTAATAGGTGTTGAAAAAACACAACTGAAAAGTAGGCTAAATTTTATGTGAATTAGTCTCTGGGGACTGGTCATTGGCAGCTGAGGTTAGGCACACTGTTCTAGAGCAGGGGTTGCCAAAACTACCCCTATGCCTGTTTTTAGAATGATAGTTTTCCTGGTCACCGCCCCACCCACTCCGTGACATATCACGTAGGCTGCTTTCATTCTAGCAGAACTGAGTGGTTACGACAGAGACTGTGTGGCCCACAAAGCCTAAAATACTATATTTATTATCTGGTCCTTTACAGAAGTTTGCTGACCCATTCTAGAAGGATCCCAGAACCTCTTGCACCAGAATCATCTGGTTAGGAAGGAGGGGCCTTGCTGTGCAGGTTTCCAGGCTCTTCTGAGAGCTACCAAATCACTCTCTGGAGGGAGGGTGGGCCAGGAACCTGCACGTGGCAGGCACCCCTGCCTGATTCTCCCCCACGGCACATTTTAAGTCCCACTGCCCCGCAGGCTGCACTGTGATTTCCACATGCCCTTCTGTCTGGGCACCCCTCGGCGTTTGCCATTTAAACACAATCTGGGGGGCTTCCCTGGTAGCGCAGTGGTTGAGAATCTGCCTGCCGGTGCAGGGGACACGGGTTCGAGCCCTGGTCTGGGAAGATCCTGCGTGCCGCGGAGCAACTGGGCCCGTGAGCCACAATTACTGAGCCTGCGCGTCTGGAGCCTGTGCTCCGCAACAAGAGAGGCCGCGATAGTGAGAGACCCGCGCACCGCGATGAAGAGTGGCCCCCGCTCGCTGCAACTGGAGAAGGCCCTTGCACAGAGGCGAAGACCCAACACAGCCAAAAATAAATAAATAAATAAATAAATAAATAAATTTATAAACACAATCTGGGGTCCTCTGTGAGGCCACGGCGGGATGAGGGGGTAGTTTAGCGGTGGCGCAGCCTGACCTGTCTTGGGTCTGACAGTGGTCAGCGGGTCCAGGTAGTCTGCAAGGTCCCTGTACTTGCGGTCAAGTGCAACCTCAAAGGCGGTCTTCTCCAGCACACTGAGGTGGTCCGGGTTGGCCCCCTTCTCCACCAGCTGCTGGGCCGTGCCAAGCCTCCCGAGGAGTGCCGACAGCATCAGCGGGCTCCAGCCCACAGTGTGGGCCGCGTGGTTGGGGTCTGCACCCCACTCCATCAGTAGACGCACCACAGCCTCGTGTCCATGCTGGATGGCGGCCATCAGGGCCGTGACGTCCAGGAGCTCGTCCCTGCCGTCCCCCGCCTGCTCGCCTGAGGGTTTGTGATGGTCCACGAAGGCACCGGCTTCCAGGAGCAGCTTCACCACGCCCAGGTGGCCACCCCGAGAGGCCACAGTGAGCACACTGGCCCCCAGCCGGTTCTGGGCATTGACATCAGCCCCGTGATCCAAAAGGAGGTGTGCCACGCTCACATGTCCAAATCTGCCAGGAAGATGGACAATTAGTGACACTAAACATGGGGCAGTGATGAGGAGACAGCTCATGTAATTATTTAATTATTAATTATTGAATCGTTAACTATTAAAGTTATAATAGCTGCTTATAATCAAAGGCCTTCTTCTGCTGCCAGGCACTGTGCTGGCCCTGCATACACACCATCACAAAGGCAAGCCACTGCCCTGTCTAGTTTCCAATCCAGCTCTGCCATCCACTAGCTGCATTACCTGGAGAAAGAATTTTAGCTTCTTCGTGCCTTCATTTCCTCATCTCTAAAATGGGGATATGATTATATCTACTTCAAGGGCTGTGGAGGATTAAATGAGTTAATATATATAAATATAAAATATACATAAAGCACCTAGAACAGTGCTTGGCCAAAGGAAGCACCACATAAATGTTAGCTATTATAATTGTAATCATTTAAACATTTTACATCACACAACAGGCCAAGGTCACCCAGCTGGTGAGAGGTGGCCACAGGGTCAGAACCCAGGTCTGTCTGAATCCTGCTGCCCTCCCACTTTCCCCTACACCACGCTGCTTCCCACATCGCAGAGAGTTCGTGTGATTCTGCTTCGGAGCTGGGTAAGCTCCCTCTCTGACTGTGTTCTCATTCCCCACAGGCAGGGCCCATGTCTGACTCATGTCTACCCTTCCCAGCCCCAAACACACATGCACAGAAGGTCCTTCGAGATGAGACAGCGGACCCCATGCCAAGAAGTGTGGCGTAGCTGTGGTCAGCACAGGCGGGCTGGGGCACCTCTCGCCAGAGGCCTGCTGCCACCTTCTGGCTGGAATGTCCCCTGCTGGCGGCTGAGAATCCGATCTGGGCCAGACCCTCTCCAGGGAAGCTTGAGTGACTGCCTGGCTGGGACGCTGGGGAGACAGACACGCACCCACCAACTCTAATACCAGGAAGAGGAAAACAGATGCCTTTTCCCAGCAAAATCTCTTCCTTCGTCTGCCGCCAGAGGGCAGAAGAGTTCTGTTTTGCAGCGTTTGGGGTTGGCGCAATCTTTCTGGGCTCAGAGCTGGAAGGAGTCTTGGACTAAAAGGAAAGAACAACAAGAAGAGAGGGGCCGGCGGTGCCAGGTTTTACAAGACTGTAATGCCGGCATGAGGTCTGCATCTGCGAGGCAGCTTTTCCAATGAATCTCTTGTGGTGTTCCCCTCCTTTACGGAAGCAGTTTTGTGCTTCATCTAAACCCAGGGCCTCCCTCCTCCCTGTGGAGGCAGAGCCAAGGTTGAACTCTGTTTTGAACTTACAAATACCTTCTGGGACGTGAACCTGAACAGCACCGGGTCACTCAGCCTGCGGAGCTCGGAGGGAGAGCTTGGTGAACTGGCTTCCCCAGCCGCAGGGGAACTGGGCCTGTCTGGCCTCTTCTCCAAGAGTGGACAGAATCTGGCAAAAATGTGGAGAGCTGCAACCCCAGCCTGTCTCCCTGCCCATCCTCCATAATGATATTCCCCAAACCTAAATCTCATGGCCACTCTCCCACTTCCCACTGCCCGAAAAGGCCTGCCAACTTTGTCAACCTTACTTCCTCCCAACTCCCATACTGTACTGCCATGCTCACCTGCACTCAGCAGTTATACTCCTCCCATGCCTCTGCCATCCTGCCTTTCTGGCCAGAGTACCCTCCTGTCCTTGTCTACGGGTCTAAGCACACCCATTATCCTGCTGCAGGATTCAGCTCAGATCTCACCTCCTCTGAGCAGCTTCCAGATCATCTCCCCACATCAGTTCAGGTGTCCCTCACTTGAACACCCACAATCCCCTGTCCTCACCCCTACTGATGTACCTGGGCCCTCCTTCTATAATTGTGTCTTCCTGTTAGACTGTGCACTCTCCAAGGACAAGACCCACAGCGGAGCTAAGTAAATTTTGTCAAATGAATGAGTGAGTGAATGAACAGTTGGCATAACCACGCAGAGGCTGGTCCCCAGACAGGCAACAGAAATGGCTGAAGAACTGGTGTATCCTACGTTGGAGTAGATAACTTTAAAAGATTACACTATTTAGGGACTTCCCTGGTGGTCCAGTGGTAAAGAATCCGCCTTCCAAGGCAGGTGACGCAAGTTCGATCCCTGGTCAGGGAACTAAGGTCCCACATGCCGCGGGGCAACTAAGCTCACGCCCCACAACTACTGAGCTCTCGCTCCTCAACGAGAGAGCCCATGTGCCGTAAACTACAGAGCCCATGCGCTCTGGACCCCGCACGTCACAACTAGTGAGAGAAAACTCAGCACGCCACAACTAGAGAGAAGCCCACAGGCCGCAAACAAAGACCCCACATGCCACAACTAAGACCCAACGCAGCCAAAAAAATTTAAAAAATAAAAAATAAAAAAAAGATTTCTCTATTTCATCATCAAGCATGAGATAAAATCTAGCATAATCCCTGACAGCAGATAACAGATAAAAATCCTGTTTTTATCTATTGGATCTTAGTAAGCCCTGAGATAAACTGATAATGCCTGTTTCACAGATGAGGAAACTGAAGATTACAATGGAAAGCAATAATCCAGAATCTCTCAGTTTGGAAGTGATGGAGTCAAAACTTGAGCCTAGACCCTAAAATCCCAAACCCCACTTCTTCTGGTATAACAAACTCACAGAGGAGGAAAAGCGCTGAATTTGAGCAGAAATGCTGACACTTGGAATGCTTTCTGAACTCATGAGTAGCCCAAGAGGTCATTCAATTAGGCTGAAAATATAAAAGGATTCAATGAAGGCTGAGATAATTTTGTGGATGCTAAGCTTCTAATAGGTAATTACTGAAGATAGGGAAGCTCAGGGCTTTCTGAGCAGCTGCTACAATTACCAATTACTTTCAGCAATTAACACCTGTATCGAAAGACCTGGCACACACTCCCACTCTCAAAGCCCTGGGCTGAGAGGCCAGCTCTGCCATGCTAGCAGGCGGAGAAGTGAAGGGCAGGAGGAGGAAAGTAAGGAAGCCAAGGGTGAAATTAGAGCCAAAGTAAATACCATATAAGCTGTCCCTTTAGTGTTTAGCAAATTTGGCAAGCGGCTTCCTTGTGGCCAACACCGAGAGGAAAACGGTGAGTTACAGGATTCATGGCTGAGAGCAGAGGCTGGGAGCATAGGCTCTGGAGCACCTGCCTAGGTGTGAATCTGACTCTGTCTCTTACTAGCTGTGTGGCCTTGGGCAAGTAACCTAACTTCTCTGAGCCTCAATTCTTTATCTGTAAAATGGGGACGGCAATAGTACCTGCTTCCTCAGATTCTGTGTGGCCTGAATGAGTTAATTCATTTGAAGTACTTAGCACAGTGCTTGACACAAACTAAGTGCTCAACAAAGGTTATCATTTTAAGAATAGGGAAAAAAAACATGAATGAAACCATCTCTGATGCTAAAACACTCACAAGAGACCAAACTGCAGTCCAGGCACAGGGCCTCTGATGGTCCTGATCCAATGACGAGCTTTGGAACACAGAGAGCTGGGAAGATAAATAGTATCCCACTTCACTGAAAGTGGTGGCTGCCGGGAGCACCATCTCTGAGGCCTATCTACTTTCAAGGAGAAAGAGCGCAAGACTGGAACGTGTCGGCACACAGCCATGCACTTGGCCGTCCTGACCCAAGGGTCAGACAAACTG
Source organism: Balaenoptera physalus (assembly GCF_965194825.1). Lineage (NCBI taxonomy): Eukaryota > Metazoa > Chordata > Mammalia > Artiodactyla > Balaenopteridae > Balaenoptera > Balaenoptera physalus. The sequence continues at coordinate 33,201,546 of NC_138886.1, read as the reverse complement.
TGTATCCTTTAGTAAGTCTCCCTACATATTATTCCTCAACACTGAGCTCTTGATGCAGGTTAGGCAAGCTAATGCTTGAGCACAACCCAGCACAGACAGTCCAGATGGTCAGTATCACAAACTGGAGTACAATAAATTTTAAAGTACCCAGGCCCTGTCTAGGCTCAGCTACAGGTTGAGTCAATTCTCATCATCTCATAGGACTATCACATACCATAGTAAATTAGAGAGTATGTCATAGCTAACGCTTCCAAAATAGCACCTGTAAGATAAATGGAGGAATAAAGAGGAACGTAATTAGTCCAGAGCCTTTCGATTTGCAAGTGACAAAGTCAGGACACTTGGACCACAAATTCCAGCTCTTTTTACAATACCAACTTGTAGAGAAGAAGGAAAATCCTCTAAAAATGTTAAATTATTAGTTAGCAAAGTTCAGCTTAATTCTTCTGAGTCTCCTGTCCCATCAAGGTTAACAAATTTCATTAGATGAAATTAATCAGATGACTTTGACCATCCTGCAGGACTTGGTTAACAGCAAAAAATGGTGATCAGGGTCTTTGAGACACCCTGCAGCAAACCAGGTGCTGCAGACATAAATCTCACTCAGCAAGGCCCCTGGGGCTCACTAAGGGCTCCTCGGTTCCAGGTGGGAGTTCAGAGATTAGGTGCGCGTCAGTGGCTCCCAAACCTACCATGTGGGAGAATCGTCGCTGGGGAGCCTCTTGTCACACAGAGTCCCTGTCCCTCCCCTGGGTCTTCTGAATCACAATCCCAGAAAGGGAACTCAGGAATCTGATTTGGAAAAGCATCCCAATGATTCTGATGTGTGGCCAGGTTTGGGTGTCACTGACAAAGGTGACCAGCTATAACGTGGGAGTGGTGGGCACTACTGCAGAGGCCTGCCCAGGGCTGAGAGACCAGAGAACAGGGGGGATATCATGGCAGGCTTCCCAGAAGAAACTAAGCTGGGAGGAAGCGGGGGGCTTCACTCACGGAGGGGAGAAGGGGAAGAAGAGGTTTCCAGTACATGGTTATGGTGAGGGCTCTGCGGCTGGACTCCCCAAATCTGCTGACTAGCTGAATGCTCATGAGCAGATTTTGTAATGTCAAATTCTCATTCATGAAGTGGAGATGAAATTCTTGGCATACAGTAAATGCTCAACAAACGTTAACTTAAAAAAACAAAAACAAAGAACATGCAGGGAGACACAAGAGAAGGCCTGGATGATATCATCTTGGCCTGAATTTAGGAAGCCAGGGAGAAAGGAGAAGAGAGGATTTGGGAAGAGGTCCGAATGTGAGAGCCTCAAATGCCATGCTAAGGGCTCTGACTAGGGGAGCTATCACAGGAGAGGCACAACCAAACATTCATTTCAGAAAGATCTGGAAGCTCTGCAGAGGATGGATTACAGAAGGCACACCTGGAAGAAGAGAGAGCAGTGGGAGGCCACTTATAAATGTGTGGCCTGGACTAACGCAGAGGGGAAGGAGAGATGCTAAGGCCCAGACGGGTACTTGGCTGAGGACCTACCTGGAGTTTTAAAGCCTGGAAGAGTGGATGGGGCCACTAAGAGAGACAGGGAACCTCAGAAGTAAGGTCCATAGCCCAAAAGGTTTTATGGGCACCCAAGACGGCTCCGGGCAAGAAATCAAGTGTCTTAAGACAAAGAGCCCCAACACACTGATAGGTGCGTAAAACACTGCATTACCCATGTGAATGGGCAGCCCGAGTGTTACAACTGGGCTGCGTTACCTAGGTGTGTTTACAGACTGAAATAAATACCCAAGGGCTAAGGGATGATTAAGCAAACCACAGTAGTGCCCACGGATGGAATATCACACAGCAGTTGAAAACGATAAATTTAACGACGAAAATAATGCAGAATAAAAATTTTCCAGAAATACAAATTAAACTAGAACAACCATGTAACACTTGGAAATGAACTCAGAAATAAAATATAATCGGGTCACAATGAGAAGATTATGGGTAAGAATGTTGTGATTTCAATGCCTTTTAGAAAAACAAATGGCTCATACATATGGAAAGATGTTTCGTTTCACTCAATTTAACAAATGCAAGTCACAGCCCCACTGAGATATTTTTCACTCATCAGACACAAAAATCCAAAAGTTTGATAATATACTCTGTTGGAGAAGCTGCAGGAAAAAAAAGGCACTCACATACACTGCTGCCAGGAGGGTAAACTGGTTAATACTACTGTGGTCAACAGAATAATGGGCTCCCTAAAGATGTCCACATCCTAATCCCCAGAACCTGTAAATATGTTAGGTTTCATGGCAAAGGGGAAATTAAGGTTGCAGATAGAATTAAGGTTGCTAATCAGCTGACCTTGAGATAGGGGAGATGATCCAGGTGGGCTCAGTGGAATAACAAGGGTCTTTTAAATGTGGAAGAGGGAGGCAAAGGAGGCAGAAGATGTGATGATGAAGCAAGGGTTGGAGTGATGTGATTGCTGCTGGCTTTGTAGTAAGTTGTTACAGCAGCCATAGGAAACTAATAAACCTGTATGGAGAGCAATTTGGCAATATCCATCAAAATTACAAATGACCTCTGTTCCCTCCTTGGGGAATTTCTCCAAGAAACTGGGTGGGACCTAAGTAGTTGGCTGACAGGAGTGAGAGACTTCACTGTATACCAGAGTTTCAAGTCCGGTTCATCCTACTTCCTGAGTACATCTCAAACTCATTTCTTTGCTCTCGCGCCGCCATTTCTGCTCTGGTCCAGGACACCATCACCTCTTCCTGGAATGCTGCAATCCCCTCCTAACCAACCAGCCTTTCTGATTCTAGCTCACCCCTCCAATCCATCCTCACACTGCAGTGAAAGTGATCTTTCCAAACATAAATCTCATTCTGTCAGTTGCTCTGCCTAGAACCTTCCATTACTTCCCAGTGTCCTTAGGGTAGCTCACCTTTCGCAGCCTTGCCACCGTGCATCTGCCTCTTTCTCTCCAGAGAGGACTCATCTCCCACTACTCCCAGCCCCTTCCAGCCACAACATCGTTCTAGCAGTCCTACCAATGTCTATTTCACTTTGGCTTCCAAACCTTTGCACGGGCCTCCTATCACTCCATTCCCACCTTGCACTTCTTCCGTCCAGGTCAATTCTTAGGTAACCTTAGGTCTCTACTTGAATACATACATCATCTTTACCAGAAACCTTCCCCCGCTTCCTGAAACTGTCTGCTCTCCAAAAGCTCCCCCAATTTTCCCCGTGAAAGCTGTTCCTTTACCTGGCCTACCCAATGGCATATGAGCTGCTCCAGTGGGGACTTTATCTGGGTACCACAGCATCCCGAACGCCAAGCTAGGGTTGGTAGGTAGGTTCTTTGAAAACCCTTGTTGCAAGAAGTAATAAATGGACATCACTAGGTTCTAAGTCTCTAAGATTCTATTTGCTGTCTCCAGATTGTGTTCTGAAAGGCCAATGTTTCTAAGATTCGGATTTTACTTTATTAAAAAGAGCGTCCACTTCTCGTCGTATCCCAAGCTACTCAAAGTTTACCATTCCAATTCTCTCGAACCAGTCCTTCACTCTTTATCTCCCGGGGCATCTGCGGGGGACCGCCGGGCAGGTCCGGCCGCCTGAGCCCGCCCGCGCCCCGAGGGCCGCTGGACACCACCCCGGACCCCCCGGCGCCCCGGACCCCTCACCTGGCCGCCTGCATGAGGGCGCTCCAGCCGTAGTGGTTGCGGCTGTTGACCGAGGCGCCGCGTCGCAGCAGGAAGCGCACCAGCTGCTCATGGCCCCCGGCCGCGGCGAACTGCAGCGCCGTGTTGCCCGCCTCGTCCGAGCAATCTACGGGCACCGGCGCTCCGGCCGCCGCCCCCGCCCCGGGCCCGGACGCCTCGGGCCCCGCCGGCTCCGCGCCCGCCTCGGGCTCCGCGCCGCGCTCCGCCGGTTCCGCAGCCCCCGGCTCCAGCAGCCGCCGCACCGTCTCCGTGTCGCCCTGATCGCAGGCGCGCAGCAGCAGCTGGAAAGCCGGGGGCAGCCCGCCCTCCCCCATCGCGGCCAGCGGCCCGCGTCTGTCTGCGCCGCTGGCCCAGCCGGCTCCGCCGGCTCCGCCCCCGGATACCGCGCGCCGGCGCCCCCTTCCGCCCGCCCGCGCGCCTACTATGTGCCGGCCGCGTGCGGAGGGCCGGGCCGCGCGCCTACTGTGTGCCGGGCGCGCGCCCAGGACGAGGGCACGCCTCAATCGCCGGCGTCGGGGGCGGGGGCGGAGGCGGGGGCTGGACAGCGGGTTCCGGGAAGTTTCGAGCTGCGTCCGCCGCCGAGCTTCGAGTTTGCCTTTGCGTTTTCGGCGCCCGCTTGTGGCCCTCCCCGCTGCTCCGGATACTTCCCGCCGCGTGCGGAGGTCCGAGCGGCCGCCCCTACCCTCCTTACACTGCGAGCTCCCAACCACTGGGCCAGGGTCTGAGTCCACGGGCTCACGGGCCTGGCCTGTGGCACGCGCCGCTGACACCCCAGCACCCGGCACTAACCTGGCGCCTCCTAAATGGTCGTTGACTGAATTAAGGAACAGATGCGTCCACTCTGTCCTCGCAGAATGTCCTGCCGGGCCATCAGTGCCATACTTGTCTGGGACTGGCGTTAGGCCTACAAGCACCTCCTGTACCTTCATCTCTCTTCGTCAGTGGTTCTTGAAGCAGCACCATCTGGGACATTTTACAAATGCACATTTTCTCATCCCACCCAGACCTACTGAATAGGAAACCGAGTATGGAGCCCAGCCACCGGTATCTTAGCAAGCCCTCCAGGTGATTCTGAGGCACGTTAAAGTTTGAGACGCACTGTTTGATCCTTAACAGCAGTGCTGTCAGCCGCGGGGAAGGGCCGAGATGATCACCCCCAATTTACAGAGGAGGCACCTGAGGCTTAAAGAGGATGTGTTTTGCTAAAGCCCACAGAGAGCTGTGACTAGGACCCAGGTCTTCTGACATCTAGTCCAATTCTCTTTCTACTCTCAACAAGTATTTACTGAGTGCCTACTGTGTGCCAGGCACTGTTTTAGGCTGTGGAGAAGCTGCAGGGAACAAAATAAAATCCCTGCTGTCCTGGACCTGACAGTGGAAAGAGGCTGTAAATACACAAACAAGTAAGTAACTTGTACGTCAGATGGTGATGAGTGTTATTAAAACAATAAATAGAACATAACAGAATCCAAGTAAATGGGTTAGAGGATGGGATGTTATTTTATAATAGGTTGGGTAGAAAAGATATCACTGAGAATGTGACATTTGCAAAGAGACCTGAAGGAATTGAGCAGTCAAGTCATGCTAACATTTGGAGAGAGTGCAATCCAGGCAGAGGGAAAGAGAAAGATTCTAACGAGAGCAGCCCTGCCAGCCAATTGCTTTACACTACATTCTCATCACAGTAACAGACTTTTAACATTCTGATCTGGGGTAATTGGTTTCCACAGACTATGAGCTATGGTCCCAAAGCCTAGCAAAAAGCTAGACATATGGTAGGTGCTAGGTCATTTAACTTGACTGTTAAATGACTAAGTCTAGTATATAGAATTATAATACAGAACAAAACTTGATGAGGGCATGAGGAAGGAATAAGTGTCATTGCTTTGGCAGATCAGAGATGGTAATGCCCTTAGGATATGGGCCGGCAGGGCTGGAAGATAAGGTCTTCTAGGCGAAGCGTAAAATGAGGAAAAGTCTCTCGAAAGTACACAGGGCTCAGACTGCAAAACGCTTCAGTGCCAGGGATTTATTCTGTGAGTAATGGAGAGTCATGGAAAGTGTTTGAGTGGGTGAGATTCAGGGATAGAGTTAATCATTTTGGCCATGTGGGAGGTGGTAGAGGCATATCTCAGAGATATTGCGGGTTCGGTTCCAGACCACTGCAATAAAGTGAGTCATGCAACTTTTTGGTTTCCCAGTGCATGTAAAAGTTATGTTTATACTATACTGTAGTCTAGTAAGTGTGCAATAGTTTTTAAGAAAACAAACAAGGTAAATACCTTAATTTAAAAATACTTTATTGCCAAAAATGCTAACCATCATCTAAGCCCTCAGCGAGTTGTAATCTTTTTGCAATAGTAACATCAAAAGTCACTGATCATGGATCACCATAACAGATATAGTAATAATGAAAAAGTTTGAAATATTGCAAGAATTACCAAAATGTGACAGTGACACAAAGTGGGTAAATGCTGTTGGAAAAATGGTGCTGGTAGACATGCTCCATGCAGGGTTGCCACAAACCTTCAGTCTATAAGATGCCACATCTGGGAAGCATGATAAAGGAAAGCACAATAAAACAAGGTGTGGGGAATTCCCTGGTGGTCCAGTGGTTAGGACTCCACGAGCTTCCACTGCAGGGGGCACAGGTTCAACCCCTGGTCAGAGAACTAAGATCCCGCAAGTTGTGCAACCAAAATAATTAATTAATTAATTAATTAAACAAACACTGTCACTCATTTCCACATTTGGCTCTGTTCACCACAACAGAGTTGAGGATGACTTTCTTTTGAATGTCTAATGAAGACTTGGTTCCTTGAAAATCCTGAGCAATTGCTTCCGTGTCTTATTGTATTTATTCAGGTGTCTTTTCTTATATTTTACTACCTAGTTGTTTCACTGTAAAAGTAATATACATGGTAAAAGAAAAAATTCCAACAATACAAACGGGCATAAAGCAAAAGCCCCTTTCCCTCCTCCTCCATTTCCCACTTTCCCAGTCCTACTTCCCATAGGTAACCAATATTCACATTTATTTTATCTTTCCAGAAATATTTCATACATATTCAAACATGCACACCTACTTATAGGCATTAATCAAGGTTCTTGATTGCAAGCAGCAGAAATTAACCCTCTGGATAATTTAAGAAGAAAGGGGATTTAATACGAGGTTTTGTTCATAGCTCACAGATCCCACGGGGCCAGAGAACCGGCCCCGGAGGTCCCACAACCAAGAACAATGTCCCAAATCATGCCAGGCTGCACCCTATACCAGGATGGAGTCTGCACAGGCCCTTTTTGGTGTCACCAGCTTCAGAGTCCAGGGCAGAGATGGGAGCATCTGAATGGCCTGGCCAGGTCATGTGTTTTGCCTGGCAGAAAGGGAGTTGGGAAAGTGCATTTCTAGCATTTTCAGCATGTATAATGGGAAGTAGGCTCCATTGTGGGTGCCCCAGAAGGTAGGAGACTCTCCAGACTCTCCCATGCTGGGCAGCCAAAAAGGATAAAAAATGTCTACTACAAATATTCCCTCTAGAGTGGATCTCTATTGCTTACACCTGTCCTGCCTCTCCTACTTGGGGAAGAGACACCCTCTTTCTTTTGGGGAGCCTCCTTCCCCCACTCTCAGTCCACGTGGTTCAGTGATTAGCGTACGTCCAAGCTCATTCCAATTCCTTCAGTGCAGGATTTTTTGTTAAAGGTTGTCAGCTGTCAGGACGTCATAAGCCAGGCTGGGGCTCGTTCTGCCCCCACTTGAAGACAACCTGCCTGAGAGTGGAGCCACCACACAGAAGAGCAGAGACAAGTGATAGAAAAAGATGGAATCAGAATCCCCCCCCCCATTCTTTTTGGTTAGGTTTGTTTTGAGCAGGGTTGTTGTCACTTGCAATCCAAGCCTCAACAAATGCATGTTTTACTATTTTACTTTTTAAAGAAATGGGTTCCTACTATGCATGCTATTCTGAATATTCCCCCACCCTGTTTTCGTTAAATAAATGGCTTGGGCATCTTTCCATGTAGGTTAATATAGATCTACTGCATCCTTTTTTAAAAAAAATATTTATTTATTTTCTTTTTGGCTGTGTCGGGTCTTAGTTGTGGCTAGAGGGATCTTAGTTGTGGCGTGCAGGCTCCTTGTTGCCAGGCGCGGGCTTCTCTCTAGTTGTAGCACACGGGCTCTAGTTGTGGCCCGAGTGCTCAGTAGTTATGGCACGTGGGCTTAGTTGCCCTGCGGCATGTGGGATCTTAGTTCCCCAACGAGGGATCGAACCGAGTCCCCTGCATTGCAATACGGATTCTTAACCACTGGACCAACAGGGACGTCCCTACTGCATCCTCTTTAATTGTTGCATGTAACACCATTAAGCAGATGTACTGTAATTTATTTAATCATTTTTTAATGATGCACAATTAGGTTGTTTCCAGTTTTCTGCTATTATAAAAAAAATTCTGCATTGAACAGCACTTGTAGCAGTCAGGGTCCCAGCAGGAGACAGCTGGCACATTTGGCTGAGGAAATGAGGACCGTTTACTAAAGAACTAATTACAGACATGTGGGCAGTATTTACTAAGAGTCACAAGGGATGATGCAGTACTCAGAGGCTGGTAACAGTAGGGAGCCATCACCACCCCAGGCCTGAAGGGGGAAAGGGAGAGAGCAGTTACTGGAATTCTGCAAGAGAGAAAACTGGAGAGATCTACCTGATAGGAGTTTGGCCTTTGGTAGAGGGATGCAGCCATCCTACGGCAACCCAGTAGGAAGCAATCCCCCGAGGAATAAAAACCTCTGACCTCATCCTCTTCCTGCCCTCTGATCTCTTGCCAGTGCTCCTCATTGGCCAAACATAACTGTTAGCCTGAGGTTCAGAGCCTACTGATGTGGTCCTCACAGTCAGCCTCCCAGGGAGGAGAGACCGAGCGGGGCAAATAAAGATTCCAGCACCTTGCTGCTCAAACTGTGGTCCCTGGACCAGCAGCATCAGTACATCCTGGGAGCTTCTTAGGAATACAGCATCTTGGGTCCACCCCAGACCTATTGAACCAGAATCCATTTCAACACCATTCCCAGGTGATCTGTGTGCACAAAGGTTTGGAAGAATGGATCCAGCACATCTTTATACATAAATCTCTTCTGCAAGTGTATCTACAGTCGTCTTATTTATGAACTCTCTTCCAGTACCTTTTCACTGATCCCTAGGTTGGTTTGGGTCCTCTAAGAATCAAATGCCATAATGTTTTTTCCTGGGAGAAATGCTTGTATAGGATAAAGGTGGAAGGAAGAAGAAAAGGGAAGGAGAGCCTTCAGACCCAGATGCAGGTCTGACAACTGGGAAAAGAGAGTGGAAAGGGAGGAGGCTTGGGTAGGAAGAGCTTCAGACTGCCCTTCAGTTCTGGGAATGACTCGACCAGGCTGATGGGGAGTCCCCAGGCAAAGGGAGTCTGCTAAGTCTTCCTGCATCAAACAGAAATGGCTGGGTTCTGGTGTCCCTCCCATGCTCGATCACTGGGAGAAACCAGAGGAACTGTAGCCTCAGCAAGAATATCACGGAGGACCCGAAGGCATAGCAGCTAGAGGCTCTCAGTCAACTGTTCTCCCTGCAGCAGGTTCTCTTGAAGGGCCGTCTGAGTGGTGTACCTCCATCACCGACACAATCCCTGTTCAACCAGCATTAATTGAGTGCCTCCTGTGTGCCAGACATTATGTGTGTTGGATGATAAGGACACAGCCCCTGGCCCCCAGGGAATCCCACATGATTGTGGAACAGGGTGGTCTGTTAGCTTTTGTTATCAATTCAGAGGAAAGTGTCAGAGTTTGAGGGTGGCACTGACAGCTTCATGGGAGAGCTAGACCACAAGTTGGGCAGAAAAACTGGGTGTGAGTTGGGTAGTTGTAGGAAAAGAGAGGAAACAGGTTGGAAAGGAGGGATGGGGGATCAGAGACTGGTGCAATGGATTAGAAAGGAGGTAAGGAGGGTTTGGATGTAAAATAATCTCTAAAGAGTATTTATTTACCTTAAAATATCTTCCTAATTAGATGATAATATGTGTTGTAAAGAGTTCCAATGTTGTAGAAATATAGAATGTAAGCTTCTTGAGATCAATGGTTCTGGGTGTTTACCATCATATCCCTTGAATCTAGTACATTGCCTGCCAAGTGGTAGGTAATCAATAAGTATTCGTTGAAAAAAAAAATGGAATGAAAATGAAAGGGCCAAAGAATCTCACTAATCAGAAATAAATATAATATGGTTAATGGTTTGGTGAATATTTCTTTAGAGCTTTTCCTTTGTATATATTAATCTATTTTACCCATATAGGATCATACTATCCATACAGCTCTACAACTTGATTTTCTTGACTTAACAATGCATCTTAAACACATTATATGTTAAACACTTAGAATTAATGTCATTCTTGTTAATGACACTGTGGTATATTAGCGTATGGATGTGCAGTACTTCATTTTATAATCTACTGTTAATGGATATCTGGGTTGTTTCCAACTTTTTGCTTTTATATACAATACTGCAGCGGGCCCCGACCTTTTTGGCACCAGGGACTGGTTTTGTGGAAGACAGTTTTTCCACAGACTGGGGTGGGGGGGTGTGAGGAGGATGGTTCAGCCAGTAATGCGAGTGATGGGGAGCAATGGGCAGATGAAGCTTCATTTGCTTTGCTTGCCGCCTGCCGCTCACCTCCTGCTGTGAGGCCTGGTTCCTAACAGGCTGAGGACCGGTACCGGTCCACGGCCAGGGGGTTGGGGACCCCTGCAATACTGCGATAAGCTTCCTATAAGCTTATCTCTTGAGCACTTATGAATCTATTTCTGTTAGATAAATTCCTAGATGTGAAATTGCAGAATCAAAAGGATACGAACATTAACATTTCAAATAAATGTTGCCTAATTGCTTTCCAAAAGGTTGTACCAGTTTGCATTCCTACTGACTGGATAAGAGTGCCTGTTTATTCACATCCTTGACAACACTGGAATTAATAACCTTTTTAATCTTTGCCAATCTGATAGGTGAAAAAAATATTTTGGAGTAAGTTTAGTTTGCATGCTTTTTTTTTTTTTTTTTTAAAGGATATTTATTTTACTTTTTTTTTTTTAAAGGAATTCCTTTTATTTTTATTTTTTATTTATTTATTTATTTATTTAGTTTTGGCTGTGTTGGGTCTTCGTTTCTGTGTGAGGGCTTTCTCTAGTTGCGGCAAGCGGGGGCCACTCTTCATCGCGGTGCACCGGCCTGTCACTGTCGCGGCCTCTCCCGTTGCGGAGCACAGGCTCCAGACGCGCAGGCTCAGTAATTGTGGCTCACGGGGCTAGTTGCTCCGCGGCATGTGGGATCTTCCCAGACCAGGGCTCGAACCCGTGTCCCCTGCATTGGCAGGCAGATTCTCAACCACTGCGCCACCAGGGAAGCCCCATGCATGCTTTTTAAGTAGAGAAGTTGAGCATATTACGATACATTTACAGACCATTTTAGATCTCTTTTTTGTGGGAGCTGTCTTCAAATCCTTTGGTCATTTTTATTTCTGTTTGTTCTTTTTATTTCCCTGTTGATTCACATACTGGGTAAATGTCATCTGCAAATATGTCTTTCTGATTTGTCTTCTGTCTTTTGAGTTTATATTATTTGGGGCTTTACAGAATTTAAAAATTTTTATGTAGTCAAATTTATAAATCTTTTCCATAATGGTCTCTGGGTTTTTTCATCCAGTACTTTCATCATTGGATTTTCTTATTTTTCTTTTTTTTTTTTTTTATAAATTTATTTATTTATCTATTTTTGGCTGCATTGGGTCTTTGTTGCTGCGCACGGGCTTTCTCTAGTTGCGGCAAGGGGGGGCTACTCTTCGTTGTGGTGTGCAGGCTTCTCATTGTGGTGGCTTCTCTTGTTGTAGGCCCTAGAGTGCACGGGCTTCAATAGTTGTGGCACATGGACTCAGTAGCTGTGGCTCACGGGGGTCTAGAGCACAGGCTCAGTAGTTGTGGTGCACGGGCTTAGTTGCTCCACGGCATGTGGAATCTTCCCGGACCAGGACTCGAACCTGTGTCTCCTGCGTTGGCAGACGGATTCTTAACCACTGCGCCACCAGAGAAGTCCTTTTCTTTTTTTACTTTGACATTTCTAGATCATTTGGAATTTATTTTGGTGTAAGGTGTGAGGTTGGCATTTAACTTTATTTTCCCAAATGTTTATCAAGTTGCCCCAATCATTAATTGAATCAGCCATCTTTTACCCACTAATGTTTGAAGTACCACCACCGTATAACTTATAAGGCTCTAAAAGGGATGTAATGATCCCCTGTGAAGGGAGCTAATATGACAAATCAAAAGTGCCTTCTACAGAAATCTATTTGTTGCTTGAGCAGCAGATGAGATGGTGTGGTCAAAGAACAAATTATCTCCTCAAACTAACAAGAAACCCAAGGAGAGGACAAGTTAGTCAATTTGGGAAGAGGTATGAAAAGAATTAAGGTCCCAGCTGGATTTGCCCTCTATGGATGCCAACTTATCATCATTAATAACATTTACATAGTACTTACTCTGGGTAAGCAGAGTAACTCGTTACTTTACCTCTGTTAACAAACTGTTGTAGTTCCAATAGCTCCCAGGTGGTACCAATGCTGCTGGTCTAAGAACCACACTTTGAGTAGCAAAGCACTAGGCATCTTCCATTTGCCCTTGCAGAAGCTCTTTCCACCCTGCTTTGTGTCCAGGGAGGCTGTCTGTGTGGACTACATCACTCAATCCGTCCCCAAACCCTACTCAGGTACTGTTATTATCACCACCATTTTATACATGAGCACACTGCGTTGAAAGAGGTTAAGTGACTTGCCTAAGGCTGCACAGCAATCTGTGATGGGGCTGGGGTTTGAGCTCAGGCAAGCGGGCTGCAAGGCTGTGTTCTTACCCACGAGGCTAAGCTGTCTTTGGTCTTTGGTCTCACAGCAGCCTGCCATTGAGGTGTGTGGTGGGAAATCCTGAACTAGGGGTCAGGAGACCTGGGCTCAGATACTTGTTCTGCCCCTTGTATGTTGTGTGACCTTGTATGTTGTGTGTATGTTGTATGTTGTGTTGTATGTTGTGGATAAACCACCTCACTTCTCTGAGCCCAAGTTTCCTCAGAGAAGAAACCTTGCAAGATTGTCAGGGGGTAAAGTGAGATGATAGCAGTTTACAGCACATATAGGTGCTCAATAAGTGACAGCTTGTATCCATTACCTGGGACTTGAACCCAGGTCTTGTAAGGCCTAATTCCATCACTCTTTTCTCTGCAACTGAGCCTCTGTTGGGAAGCATTCCAATTTGGTAAGCCGATCCAAGTTGTAATCCTTGTCTGTTTTCTAATCTGACAGATCTTAAATGTGTTGGGTGTTTGGACAGAGGCCAAAAGACACAGCTCCAAGCCTTTCCTATCACACCTGCCTTCCAGCACCAACCAGTGGACTCTCTTTTGTGCATGGAGTCACCTCCCACTAGTCTGATAGCAGCAGCAGTTCTGGGTAGGAGCTGCTTTGCATGGTTTACCCCAAACCCCATCCCCCTCCTGGAGCCCTGGGGGAGCTGCTCATGGAAGGGCCATATCCTCCAGGGAGGCCAGTAACCAGAGGCTGTGAATTGAAGCAGATGGCAAGTTAGATCCTACTCTGCCTGAGCCACCAACTTGTTCGAGACCGCCTCCCCACTCTGTGTCTCAGGCTCCCCATCTGTAAAATGAGAGAATCAGACCAGACTTATGCTTCTGAACTTTTGGGCTGTGGTCCCTTTGAAAATAGAGAATATTTGATAAAAAGCTTTGGACTAGCTTCCCAGTTTACACATTATCTTTCTACAGGAGATACAAAACTATTCATTTCCCTGAGCTGGGCAGCAGCAGAGGGAGTTCCAGATTAACCTAAAATATGATTTCAAATCACTGATCTCACTTTAACATCCAGGTATCCGTGTAAACATAACTTCTTCAGAGAAACCTTCCTAAACCCCTAAACTAAACCAGGTTCTACTAGTATAAGTCCTTTTACCACCCTGCAATTCTTCTTCAAAATACTTATCACAACTCTAATAAGTTATCTTTTTATTACCTGTCCATTCCATTACACTCTCAGCACCATGATGCCAAAAGTATCTGTCTTGTGACAAAGATTCTCTCCTTGACCAGACTCTAGACAGGTTCCTCTGAGCTTTCATCTTGACTAGGGCTCAACCTTGGCCTGTAAAAACTACAGACTCTCAACACAAATGATTTCATCCACCCACCTCCCCTCACATTAAAAGACTTAAACACTAACATAGTTTCCAAGACTGTGACGCTAGCACCCCTTAAGTGCCTGCCTGAGAAAGCTGAAGACTACCCAAAGAATTTGCTGTTTGCTCTGTCCAACACCTAACCAGAGGCCCCTGACCACCCTTTTTAAGAACATTTACTAAAAAGGGCTTACAATTGTGAATCCTTTCTCTGTCCGTTTGAGATGTGTATGTATCTCCTACAGTTCAGGAGTATCTTTCTCAAGGACCTGAAAGTCACTCCTCTATTTATTTATTTAAATTTATTTATTTTTGGCTGCGTTGGGTTTTCGTTGCTGTGCGCGGGCTTTCTTTAGTTGTGGCGAGCGGGAGCTACTCTTCGTTGCAGTGCGCGGGCTTCTCATTGAGGTGGCTTCTCTTGTTGTGGCGCATGGGCTCTAGGCGCGCGGGCTTCAGTAGTTGTGGCTCGCGGGCTCTAGAGCGCAGGCTCATTAGTTGTGGCGCACGGGCTTAGCTGCTCTGCGGCATGTGGGATCTTCCCGCACCAGGGCTCGAACCCATGTCCCCCCTGCATTGGTAGGTGGATTCTTAACCACTGCACCACCAGGGAAGTCCCAGTCATTCCTTTAAAATGCGATCGTCAGGAAGGATAGGGCCTCCGTCTGCCAGTCTCGGTGGGAGGATAGAATCCTGACTTCGATGATTGCAAGCCGACAGACATGTCTGGGCTAATCAGCATTTATGCTGACCAATCCTTTGTAATTTTTCGTTTCCTCAACTCTACTTAAAACTCCCAGTTACCCCTGTGCCAATCAAAGTTGAATCAGTTCATACTGGACCTCCTTCCCTATTGAAATGGTGTGTTACTGATTCAAATCTATCTTTCCCATTTAACTAGTGTCCGGCTTTGTTTATCATCGACACTTGCTCATTGTAGTTTGCCTAGTCCGTAGCACAGTACCTGGCACATGTTTAGATGCTCAATAATATTTCCTCTTGAAATATGTTGATTAAAATCATCCATTTGTTCCAGTTATCTACTGCTGTGTTACAAACCATCCCAAAACGTCATGGTGTAAAACAACAATCATCTTATTATGTTCATGGGTTCTGTGGGTCAGGGATTTGAAGACAGCACCTCTCTGTTCTGTGATGTCTGGGGCCATAGCTGAGACGACTTGAATGACTGGGGAGGAGCCACTTCCAAGGTGGCTTCTTCACTCACCTGTCTGATGCCTGGGCTGTCTAGGGTGGCTGAAGGTTGGGCTCAGCTGACCCTGTTGACTGTATGTCTGCCTGTGGCTTCTCTGGCATGATGGCATCAGGATCATCAGATTTCTTTCCTGGCAGCTCAAGGCTCTGAGAACAGTGGTCCCGTGAACAAGGTGGAAGCTTCATGGCCTTTTATACCTAGCCTTAGAAGCCACAGGACTTCACTTCTACCATATTCTGTTGGTTGAAGCAGTTAGAAGTCTACCTTGTTTCAAGGGAAGGGAGTTATCAAAGAATTTGCAGCCTGGTTTTAAAATCACCGTACCATCAGAGTCAGATTTGGGGAGAATTCTCTTGCAATTAATCATCTGTATCAGTGAGGATTAGACTTGGCTGCCTAAGACAGAAAACCCATAGAAACAGTGGCTTCAATGAGATAGAAGTTTATTTCTCTCTCACATAAACAAAGCCTGGAAGGAGGCCAGCAGGACTGGTTCAGTGTCCACAATGTTAGGGAAATGGACTCCTTCTGCCATGGTGTTTCACCATTCTCAGTGCATGACCCAAGGTGGTTGCTTGAGCTCCAGTCTTTATAGCCACAATCCAGCGAGCAAGAAGGAAAGGTAAGGAAGTTTCCTTTAAGGCCATTACTCAGAAGCCCCATTTGACACCACCACTTATAGCCCATTGGTGGCACACTTAGTCACTTGGCCATGCCTAGTTGCAAGGAGGGTTGGGAAATATAGTCTTTATTTTGGAAGACAGTGGGTCCAGAGAAACTAACACATTTTTTAAAATTTATTTATATTTTTATTTATTTATGGCTGTGTTGGGTCTTCGTTTCTGTGCGAGGGCTTTCTCTAGTTGTGGCAAGTGGGGGCCACTCTTCATCGCGGTGCGTGGGCCTTTCACCATCGCGGCCTCTCCCGCTGCGGAGTACAGGCTCCAGACGCGCAGGCTCAGTAATTGTGACTCACGGGCCCAGCTGCTCCGCAGCATGCGGGATCCTCCCAGACCAGGGCTCGAACCCATGTCCCCTGCATTGGCAGGCAGATTCTCAACCACTGCGCTACCAGGGAAGCCCACAAACACATTTTTTAAAAAAGGATTCTAGAGAAGGAAAAAGAGAAGATTGGATATTGGCAGACATCTAGCAGTTTGTACCATACCTTTTTGTTCTGTTCTATTTCCTGTTCTGCTACTGATCAGCTGTGGACCTGGACAACATACTTCCTTTGGCCTGGTTACCAAGTCCTCTGGTAATCAGACACGAGACTGCGACAATCTAATAAGGAAGCTCAAAAGGATTAAGCAAATAAATGTGTCAATGCTCTGGTTTCAGGGAGAATAACTGGAGCCCTGTCCAGTCAGCCTCCTTTTTACTTTCCTGGATGGTTTTCCCTTGGGATTTCTAGGAGCGGATTTTGAAAACGTCCAGACTGAGTTGCTGAGGCTCTTCCAGCAAGAAGACCTAAAGAATTCATGTTTGTTACCTTTTGGGAGTAACTTTTCTCTGCACTTAACCAGGCTGTGCCCTCCATCAGGTACTTCCCCACTGAGTTCAAACAGGTGCCTACGTAAGTGAGTGTGAGACACAAAGCCAGCCATGAATTGAGCACTTACTGTGTCTGACACTGAACCAACTTCTGGGATCATAAGGTGACCACAGCGCATACTCTTAGTCCTTTACAGTCTTTTTTTTTTTTTTTTTTTCACAAGGCCAGGGTATGAATTAAACACAACCTAATATAGCAAGGGCTGTAACAAAGTATGATGGTGATATGGATTGAATTGTGTCCCCCCAAAAGATCTGTTGAAGTCCTAATCCTTGATACCTATGAATGTTACCTTATTTGGGAATAGGGTCTTTGTTGATGTAATCAAGTTATGATGAGATCATTAGAGTGGCCCAAATCCAATGACCAGCGCCCTTAGAAGAAGAGTAGAAGGGACACAGAGACAAACGCACTAGAAGAATGTCATATGACCATGGAGGCAGAGATTGGAGTGATGCATCTGCAAGTCAAGGAATGTCAAGGATTGCTGGCGACACCAGTAACTAAGAGAAAGGTATGGAACAGATTCTCCCCTGGAGCCTCCAGGGAGAATGTGGCTCTGCTAATAACACTTATTGCCTCCAGAACTGTGAGAGAATAAATTTCTGTTGTTTTTAGCCACCTAGTTTGTGGTACTTTGTTATGGCAGTTCTCAGAAACTAATAGACATGCTCAGTTTGATATGTCAGCTTGGCTAGGCTTTAATCCTCAGTTATTCAATCAAACACTAATGTAGATGTTGCCATGAAGGTATTTTGTAGATATGGTTAACATTTACAATCAGCTGACTTTAAGGAAGGAGATTGTTTAGGTGGGCCTGATTTAATCAGTTCAAGTCCTAAAGAGCAGAACTGAGATTGCCCTAGAAAATAAGAAATTCTGCCTGTGGATTGCAGCTTCTGCTTGTGTCAGAGACTTTCAGCCTGTCCTTCCTGATGACCTGCCCTATAGATTTTCGACTTGCTTAACCAGTCTCTGCAATTGTATAAGCCAATTTCTTGCAGTAAATCTCTTAATATATCTCTTCCTGCTTTTATTTCTCTTGTGGAACCCTGACTAATACACAAAAGGATGATGTGATCTTTAAATACGTTTACCTAAAAAACGATGGAATTGCTGAAGGCTTCATGGAGGAGGTGGCTTTTGGCAGGGCCTTGAAGGATGGGTAGGAGTTTGCTAGGTGGGGAATGGCATTTCCAGCAGAGAGAACAGCCTATGCAAAGGCCTGGAGTGAAACTGTGCCTCCCCTATCCCCCAGTGGCTGGGGATAGGCATTACAGAATTTGGAGTCACATTCTGGGGGTCTCTCCTGTCAAGCTGAGGACTTCAGCACTTGTCCTGGAGGCTAGGGGTTCTTCTTTTTTTATTCTTTGTTCTTTTACTTCTTTATTTTTTGCTTTTTAAAAATTGAGATATAACTTTCATAAGTCAAGTGCATGGGTTTTAAAGAACTCGATGAATTTTTACATATGTATTTATCCATGTAATCCTCACTAAAATCAAGATATAGAATCAGGTCTGGGATTAGGGTGAGGTGAGTGAAGTGAGCTGTGCAAGCACAGGGTCAGATTCTGCCTTTAAAATTTTGGTATTTTGTTGTCATGGATTTTTTGCATTCATTTTGATTTTGAAAATATTGTTTATTTTGATTACTGAGGCTTATTTGGCCCACACTTCAATTTTCCGCCTTGGAGAGAGCCTCATGCCTCACTCTAGTCTGGACCCTATTAAATATTTCCGGCACCCCTGTGGCTTCCTCATTCTCCCAATCCTCCCAGAGGAAACCTCTAGCCAAGACCCGGGCTACTTAACATGAGGGGATGGCCTGGGGTATGTGCAATCATGGGTGTGTTTGCGTGTGTTTTTCTGAGAGGATAGTTCATTTCTTTGATAGGTTTCTTGGAGGCGTCTGTAAAGTGAGGAATAAGAAACAGATTACCGACTAATAGGGAGCCAGAGGAGGGTTTCTTATTCAAGGGATCCGAGCAGTATGTCTTAGGTCGGTATGCCTGCAGGCCTCCATGAGATAGCCCGGTGTAAATTAGCCTCACTGTGCCCCAGTCTCCTCATCTGTAAAATGTACCTCTCTTATTGGACTGTGTAGGGGTCAGATGAGATAATGGCAGTGAAATTCATAGCGCCCTGCACAGCGCGTTCGGCCAACATTTACGGAGCGCTTACGACTTGACAGGCGCTGAGCTGAGGGTTTTACGGCCGTTACCTTTTTAATAAAGCACACAGCCCACCAAGAAGGTGCATGTCTCAGCGAGCCCTCGTGGGGACCCTGTAACAGTTCGCCCCCTCGGCGGGCAGGCGGGGCGGGAAGGGGGCGGGGCGCAGGTGGGGCGGGCCGGGGGCGGGGCGGCGCGCCGGTTCCGGGATCCGGGTCGCGGGCTGCGCCACCGCCTCGGGGCGCGCCGGGCGCTGGGCGCAGCTGGGGGGCGCATGTTGGGGCGCGCGGCGTGGAGGCGCTGCCCGCGAGGGCTGCGGCGCGGCCGGGAGGCGCTGCTGGCACTGCTGGCGTTGCTGGCGCTGGCTGGACTGGGCTCGGTGCTGCGGGCGCGGCGCGGGGCCGGAATGGCCGAGCCGGGACTCCCACGCACCCCGCGCTCCGGGCGGCGAGACCCGGTTCTGGCGCGGCCGCCGGTGCGGGAGGACGCTCTGGGCGCGCGAGGCGAGGCAGTGCGGCTGCAGCTGCAGGGCGAAGAGCTGCGGCTGCAGGAGGAGAGCGTGCGGCTGCACCAGATAAACATCTACCTCAGCGACCGCATCTCGCTGCACCGCCGCCTGCCCGAGCGCTGGAACCCTCTGTGAGTCCCCAGGTGGTGGGAGAAGCACCGCCCTCGGAGTCCCCGGGCCTCAGTTTCTGCAGCTGTGAAGTGGCAAGGTGGAACCGGGGTCTCGAAAGACCTGGGGCTCTCGCGTCTTATTGAGTCACTCGGAAGTGGGCAGTGAAAGTGTTCATACTGCGGGGTGGGGGAGAAAGATTTAAAAAATGAAAATAGAAAAATCTCAGAAATTGACAAATCTGCAGACAGGTTTCAGATGAGACCCTTTGGGTGCCCTTCCTGGGTCCAAAGGCACCCCCAGTCCAGTTACGCCTGTAACGTCCTGCTTTGGCGAAGCTAAGGACCTGTGGGGTTCGAGACAGGCTTCATTCACTTACTTGTGTGCACCTGTGTGCACCAGGGCCCATGAATCAACCAGGAGGGGAGGGCCCGCCGGGCAGGTGAGATGAAAGGCTCCTGGAAGGGCAAGTCGGAAGCCGCAAGCCTCCTTGCCCTCTCTCTGGGAGTTGGATTCCTGACCTTGAAGTGGAGGAAGTCAGGAAGGAGCGGCTGCTGGGAAGGGCTCCTTCTGGCTGTGGTCCAGCAGAGCTCACTCCTGTGGGTGACACAGTCCTGGAACCTGTGTGGTCAGAGGCCTAATTCCTGTTGGAGCTGCTGTCTGGAGGGGTTGTACCACTGCTTAGGTAAGAAGGGAACAAGCTGGCAGGTGGAGGATGGCCCTCCTGGCCTTCTGTCTCCTTTCCTCTTTCGGTAGGGATCTTCCAGGTCCCTGCTGGAGCCCCCTCCTTAAAGACTTTGAGGGAAAGAGGGCTCAGAGAGGGGGTTCTGGAGCCAAGTGGGCAGCCTCCTGTATGTACCAGGCATCTGCCACTCCTCCCTGCTCCTTGTCCCTCCTGTTTTACAGGTGTGGAAATTGGCCCAGAGAGGTCAGGTGACTCACCCAAGGCCCCACAGCTGGAAAGTGGTGGAACTGGCCTTGGGGGACTGTGACCCTCCTGGCCCCCATGGTACTGTGCTGATTTCAGGATTTTAGGCAACTGCTCTGTGCATCCTTGGTCAGAGAGAGCATGAATGTCTGCAGGAGGAGGCCCCACCTCTGCCCTCACTGGCAGAGTTTGAATGGATTTGCACCTCACTGTCTCTGCTGTTTTTCAGGATCTGCTCATGCCTAGCCTATGCGTTTACCTTAGGCATTTTCACTGTTTATCTTTTCGAGTCGAGCTTTGTTTGTTGGGGTTGATGGCAGTTCCTCCTCTTCAGCCAAATGGCTGAATATATGTTTATCTCCTTGAAACGCCAAGGGTGCGCACTGAGGCAAGGTCTAGGGGAAGCTTTCAGGTCAGACTCAGGGTTCAGACCCAGCTCATGTGAAATAAAATCGTGGCTCTTTTGCTCATCAGCTCTGTGATGTTGGGCAATTAATCTAGCCTCTCAGCCTCAATTTCCCTATCGGCAAAATAGGGGATGAGTAGAAATAACACAACCTAGGAGTTAATAAAACACCTAACACCTGGGAACACACTGTGTACTCAGTTCTTATTAGTTTTTCCTGCCTTCCCTGTTGCCAACAATACAGTCAGGAGGTTGCTTTTAAGAGTCATCCAGGGATTGGTCATAAAGTTTTTCTTTTCCGGGTTCCAACTTCCTCTGTTGTCCCAGGTTGTGAAGTCTCTTTGAAACACTGTGGATGACCTGTGGGGCTTATGGTGTCCCATCTCCATGGCGACACAGCTGCCCTGTGTCCTATCAGGATTTGCTTATAGATCCTGCTATTGCAATGACCCTGGGAAGTTAATCCAAACCCAGCGTGATAAGGAGTGTGAATGCCTCCTGCCTTTAATTCCTGCAGCAAGGCCTGTTGGGTCATTCTTGTCTAGAGAGAAAGGTGAGCTCCATCTGTGTCGGTCTCAGCCCAGCCAGGCCTTGAGGTATAACTTAGATGTAGCCAGTAGCGTCCAGGCCTTTCACGAAGACTCACTTTTATTATAGTTCATATGGGCGTGAGGACCTAATAAGGTCTTGAGATTTAGCCTGAGAAACCAGAATGGCAGATTGAGTTCACAGTCGGGGTCCTGGGTGACGGGGAGGGTTGGAACTAATTAATAAGCAAAGGTGTGGTTAGGATCCTTGAATGTCATAGGAGGGAAGGTCCTGAGGGAGCATCCAGTCTAACCAGAGAGGAAAAGCCATGCCCCCAAGGTAATACACAGATCTGGGGCAGAGCTGATCTAGAAACCAGATCTTTTATTCCCTCCTCTCTTTCGAGATGGAGGCAATTATTAATCTATTAATTTTAATTATAAGAGCAATACATGTTCACTCTAGAAAAGTTTGCATATACAGAGAAGCAAAAGAAAGAAAGAAAGAAAGAAAAATCATCCATAAACCTACCATCCTGGGAAGAACCACTATTAACATTTTGCTGTGTATCCTTCTAGACTTTTCCAGGTATAGAAATAGATTCTGAAAAAGATACACACGGGTAAGTGGGTGAGAACATATTCAGACATGAGTATGTACAAAGGCCCACACATGTTTTTAACCAAATTCTTTGCACTATAGGGGATAAATGTGTTATCACAGGCAAGGGACTGTTTGGCTTGGTTCTTCTGGCATCTGCAAGCCTTGGTAGCTAATAGAGACACTTTGAAGTATTGGCTCTAATTCCTCAAGACTTGGTGTGGACCCTGGCCCTTCTGTGAGGCTAATAATTCACATGCCAGTAGGTTAGTGCATCGCTTTTTTTGTATTAGTTACGGCACTGAATCGAGGAGGGAAAGGAGGAGGGGGAGGAGGATGACAAGGAATTCTTACATGGTAGTATAGTAAGTATAGGGTTTGCAAAACTCTTTCACAAATACCGTCTCATTTGAGCCTAGCAAGGAGAGGAAACTTTCACTGTGAGATGGCAGCAGGCCAAAGTGGGGAGCCAGATAGCTGGGTTTGTGGCCTTGGGGAACTTTGAAAAATTATGTGAGGGATCTTCCCCAGAATGATTAAATAGAGTTTTGGTGGGTAGGGCCTAGGCTGAGGCTGACGTGCAACTAGTGTTGAAAGCTACTGGCTTAGAGCCTGTGGATTTCTCACTCCGAAGATTAAGGGTGGGTGCTTTTGAAGGTGTGGGAGAATACCAGAATTAGACAAAGTGGGGACTGATAACAGGTCAAATGCAGATGAAACTAGTGGTGACATCACAGTCAGTTACAAGGTGTGTCACAAGTGGATGGTGGCTAATCATGCACCAATACTTACAGGAAGTTTTAGTTTTCATAGATAAGGGAAGCCTTGAGATAATCCTATACTGTTATTCTCATTTGCATTCTGACCTCTTTAGCAGGAGAGAAAGGTGGAGTGACAGCGCCCTTGGGGCTGTGCATTTCCACCGCACATGTATGGGGATGCCACGCATGTGACCATCAGCTGTTCTCTGCCACTGCCAAGGAGTTGTGAACCGCTGGTTAGAAAAGTGTATAAATAATACACACAGGTGTTTGCATTTCCTGAACGCTTGCTCTGGTTTTAGCCGTATTAGTGCTATAGTTGCAGAGTGTGTATCCGAGTTTAAGGACTAGGACTTGGGTGCTAGGATGGCAAAGTGTCTCAAAATAGCTCTAAATAGGTAATTCAGCAAAAGAAAGTGTTTGTGTCTTGCTGGGGTTGGCAGGAGGGAGTTGGTTAAGATTTCTCTTTTTGCAGAGAGGTAGCCTGCTTGTCTGTTCTCTTAACATTACCTTTGGAGAAACATCACACATGGTGTGGAGATTAGACTCTGTTTCTTTGCTTCCCCAACAAGGTTGTAAACTGAGGCTATTTTATTAGTTTTTACTAGACCCATCTTGTGGTTGTCAGAGTGGCGTCCTTTCTTTGAATCAGTACTTTAAGTCTACAGAACATGTTCCTTTTGATTAGAGTTGTCATGATACCTTCTCCCATCCTTTTACTTTCACTTCTTCTGTGACCTTAGCTTTTAGGCATGTCTCTAATTAGCATGTTGCTGGATTTTGTGTTGTCATTAAAAAAAAAAAAAAATCCAGACTGACAGTCTTTGACTTTAACTAGATAGTTATGTCCATTTATACTTACTGTGCTTACTGATACTTTAGTGTTTGATTATGCCATCTTACTTATGCTTTCTATTTGTTATGCTTTTTCTATGTTTTTTCCCCTTTTTTCCATACTGCTTTTTGAATTGATAGAACCTTCTGGTTCCATTTTTCTCTCTCTATTAATTTGGCAGTTATCTATTTCCAATCTTTAGTGGTATAATTTGAAAGTATATATTTAACTGAAAAAAGTCTAAAGTTAATCAATAACTATGGATCCTAGAATGCTTTAACATTGATCACCTTCTTTCCCAATTTGTATGTCATTTTACTCCACTATTTTAATTCTGTCTTGCTTTTTAAACCAACACATTAGACATTTTTAAAAATGCAGTATTTGTTTACATTTATCCACACGTTTACCATTTTCTCTTCCCATCATTCTTTCCTGAATGGTCATCTTTGGATCTCAGATATCTTTCTGGGATTCTTTTCTTCTTCCTGAAATATATCATGTATTTCTTGCTGTAGACAAGGTTATTGTTGTAAACACTCAGTTTTATTTATCTGAAAATGTTTTTATTTTGCTCTTGTTCTCAAAAAATAGTTTGGTTGGGTATATAATTCCAGGTTGATAGTTTGGCATTTGAAGATAGTATTCCACTGTCCCCTGGCTTGCTCCATTGCTGTGAGATGTCTATACTGAGTTAAATTTGCCTGTCATTCTTGTTTCTTTGTCATTCATTTGAGGTCCTCTTTTATTTATTTAAGCATAGTAAGCATAGTTATTTTATGCTCTGTCTGATACCTCTAATATCCAGGTTCATAGATTTCCTTGTTTTTCCTGTACTCCGAGGACTTCTTTTACTTTTTTGTAAGCTGATCCATGCATTTAAAAGATTTTTTTAAAGTATTTTATCAAGAATTTTTTGGGTGTCCTTTACCAAGAGGCGTTCCCAGATATTTTAAATCTTTCATACTGCCCTGAGTGGAAGTCCTATATTCACTTTAAAAAAAAACTTATTTTCTCTATTAGTTAGGGTTCTTTGGTTGAAAGTGACTGAAAACTCAATGCAAACTGACTTAAATATAAAAGAAAATATATTGACTTCTATGACAGAAAAGTCTGGGATTAGAACTGCATTCAGATTATTCTGGGCCCTGAATACAGGGACTCAACTGATTTCATCAGCAAAATGTTGATTGGTCAGGCCTGGGGCATGTGACCTTCCCAGAGGGGTGTGTATATGTGCGTATGTATACACAAGTGTGTGCACACACATTGTATGTATGTGTGTGTGTGTGTGTGTATGTGTGTGTATGTGTCCAGCCCTGCACAAACCGTACAGCTTGAGAGTCCAGGAGGCATGGTTCCTGAAAGAGCAAAGTGCAGTAAGATGAAGAAAGGAGAAAGCATTCTGGGCCAATAAAACACATCTATGTATATTATGACCTCCCTGGCCTGTTCTCCAAAGGATATGAATTTTCATTTTTTTAAAGATGTTTATGTGATAACCTAAATATAAAAGAAGATATGGAAGTATTTGCCGCACCCATTCATTCATATCCGTAAAGTACATAGACATATATTGTACTGGTGGAGATTATGGTAGTCCACACCCAGTAGGGTTGTTATGAAGGCTAAAGGGAATAATGCATGTAGAATGCTTAGCACACTGCCTATCATGTAGTAGGCACTCAATAAATGTTACTGTTATTACTAGGTACAGTGCAAAGCATGCAGAAAATACAGGGAAAAACACAATTCAGCCCCTGCCCTTACAAAGCACATGGATTATACCAGAAAGTTAAGGAAAGGATGGCTTACTATGATTTAGCAGTGAATTTGGTTCTGAGCTCTTTTTTATCTCCTATGCAGAAGTGGAACCCTGAGTGATGCATAGCTGCCCTTGCCTAATGGAAGGATGCACAGCTTTTTATCACCCAGGAAAAGGGGAAAGTGTTTTTCCTGGATGCAAATTTAGAGATATTCAGGAAGGATATATTGAACTTCATGAAGGAGAATGCTTTTAAAGGATGTTTTATCTTCTTTTTTTTTTCAATTGAAGTATAGTTGATTTACAATGCTGTGTTACTTTCTGGTGTACATCAAAGTGATTTAGTTATATATATATATATATATATATATATATATATATATATATATATATATATGCTTTTCCATTTTGGTTTATTACAGGATATTGAATATAGTTCCCTGTGCTATACAGTAGGACTTTGTTGTTTATGTATTTTATTTATAGTACTTTATATCTGCTAATCCCAAACTCCTAATTTATCCTTCCCTCACCCATTTTCCCCTTTGGTAACCATAAGTTTTTTATCTATGTCTGTGAGTCTGTTTCTGTTTTGTAAATAAGTTCACTTGTGTCATATTTTAGATTCCACATATAAGTGATATTATATGGTATTTGTCTTTCTCTTTCTGACTCACTTCACTTAGTATGGCAATCTCTAGGTCCACCCGTGTTGCTGCAAATGGCATTATCTTATGCTTTTTTATGTCTGTGTAGTATTCCATTATATATATATATATGTGTGTGTGTATATACCACATCTTCTTTATCCATTCATCTGTCGATGGACATTTAGGTTGCTTCCATGTCTTGGCTATTGTAAAGCGATATTTTAAAGAACAAAGGAGAAACTATACCACGTCAACAACAAAAAAAGGAGAGGGCAGAATGTTAAATATTACTCAGTGAAGACATTTGCTATGGGAAGCTAAAGAAATATGATTCAGCTTTTTAAAAATCTTTCTTGTGATTATAAAAATGATGCATGTTCATTATAGAACTATTTTATTATTTTTTAATAAATTTATTTATTTTTATTTATTTTTGGCTGAGTTGGGTCTTTTGCTGCACGCGGGCTTTCTCTAGTTGTGGCGAGCAGGGCTACTCTTCGTTGTGGTGTGTGGGCTTCTCGTTGTAGTGGCTTTTCTTGTTGCAGGGCATGGCTCTAGGCACATGGGCTTCAGTAGTTGTGGCATGCGAGCTCAGTAGTTGTGGCTCGCGGGCTCTAGAGCACAGGCTCAGTAGTTGTGGCGCACGGGCTTAGTTGCTCCGCAGCATGTGGGATCTTCCTGGACCAGGGCTTGAACCCGTGTCCCCTGCATTGGCAGGCGGATTCTTAACCACTGCACCACCAGGGGAGCCCTATAGAACAATTTTAGAATGCAGAAAAATATAAAGAATTAAATAAGAATCAGTGATAATCCCACTGCTCAGAGATCACCATTGTTAACATTCTTGGCATATTTCTTTCTGTTGTTTACTGTTTATGTGTGAGTGCATGCACACACACTTTGTTGTTCGAAGAACTGACATGATGCTGTTTATAGATCTGTACCCTGCTTTTCTGATTAAACGTCAGAATGTGGTCATCCTTTTTTTATTGCCAAATATTCTCTGAAAACATGGCTTTGGATGGCCATGTAGCGTTTCTTCATGCAACCATGAACATTTATTCTCCTACATTTAAATTGTTTACAGAATTTCACTATTATAAATAATGTTACAAAGAAAAATTTTTATGACAAGCCTCCTTCAGGGTATCTCTGATTATTCACTTGGGTGAGAAATTCTTAGATGTATTGATATGAGATGAATGAGAAGAGGAACACTTTAAAGCTCTGAGTGTAGGGAATTCCCTGACAGGCCAGTGGTTAGGACTCCAAGCTCTCACTGCTAAGGGCCCTGGCTGGGGAACTAAGATCCCATATGCAGCGCAGCGTGGCCAAAAAAAAAAAAATGTTTAATAATAAAAAAAAGAAAGCTCTGAGTGTATATTGCTAAATTGGTATCTTGTAATCTAAGAGCACACAAATAGCCCACCTGGACATTTGAGAACAGTGCCCTTGAACTTCTGGATTTTGCACAGCAGTGAAAACACATAAACAAAAACACTGAGGAGGGGCTGACATACAGTCCCAACTCTATTTGGTCAAACAGAGCTTGTCCTGCTCTCCTATTTACTCCCATCATGAGAAGAAATAAGTTTTAATCCAAAACAGTAAGGATGTGATTTCAGACTAAAGGACAGTTCTTTAAATTGAATAAATTTCATGTTTGAAAACCTCATTGTCCTTATTTCTACCCATTTCTCTTTGGTGCATATGTGAAACTAAATTTTAGCTTTACCTTGTTTTTAAAGATAAAAAAATATTTTTAGTTTCACAAAAACACATTTTTTTTTTCATGTAGTATAAGCAGTTCTTTCTGATGCTTCTAGTGGGCTATGGTGGCTTTTCTAAGCACCCTGTCTAGTACTCAGAGAATATTAAATCCAGACATAATTATTAATATTCTTATACATATATGTGTGTGTTTTCCATTTGCTCTAACATATATTTGGAGGAAGGCAACTGTTATTTGTTTTTGTTTTCATCAACATTTTTTTAATTAAAATTTTTGTCTCTGATTTTTTATTCTTTTTAATTTTATTTTGTTCTATTTTATTTTTAAAAGTAAAAAATTTTCAGATTTTTTTATACAAATTTTAAAGGTTACTTTACATTTAGATTGATTACAAAATGTTAGCTATATTTCCCATATTGTACAATACATCCTTGAGCCTATCTTACGCCCAATAATTTGCACCCCCCCCACCACTGATAACCACTGGTTTGTTCTCTGTATCTGTGAGTCTGCTTCTTTTTTGTTATATTCACTAGTTTGTTGTATTTTTTAGACTCCACATATAAGTGATGTCATATAGTATTTGTCTTTCTGTGTCTGACTTATTTTATTTCACTTAGCATAATGCCCTCCAAGTCCATCCACATTGCTGCAAATAGCAAAATTTTGTTCTTTTTTATGGCTGAGTAGTATTCCATTGTATATATCTGCCACATCTTCTTATCCATTCATCTGTTGATGGACACTTAGGTTGCTCCCATATCTTGGCAATTGTAAATAATGGTGCTATGAATATTTGGGGTGCATGTATCTTCAAATTAGTGTTTTTGTTTTTTTTCAGACATATACCCAGGAATGGAATTCCTGGGTCACATGGTAGTTCTATTTTTAGTTTTTCGAGGAATGTCCATACTGTTTTCCACAGTCTGCACCAACTTACATTCCCACCAACAGTGTACAAGGGTTCCTTTTTCTCTACATCCTCAGAAGGCAGCTGTTTTGGTAGAAGTGGGAATGAATGAGAAAGGAGAGAGCCTTGGACAGGGCCACTAAGATTGAGATACGTGTAGGTCAGAATTGGCTTGGTGTTTGGGTACACCCTTTGCAACATTAAAAATTTTCTTCTTTTTGTATTAAACTTTTAATTTTGAAAAATTCAAACCTAGAGAAAATTTGCTAGAATAGCCCAAATCCTCTATATCCTTCACCTAGACCCACTCATTATTTTGCTACATTTACTTAATTTTTCTCTTTCTATATGTATCCTATAATATTATACACATTTGAGAATAAGTTACAGAGATGATAATCTTTTATCCTTTGTTACTTCAGTGTGTATTTTCTAAAAACAAGGACATTCTCTCATGATACCATGAAAGTAGTTATCAAATTCAGGAAATTTATACAATATCAGATGTTTCCAACTGTCCCAACTTTTAGAGCAACTTTTTTCTTCCTTACCCGGTATCTAATTGAGAATCAAGTAGGACATTTAGTTGTCCTGCCTCTTTAGTCTCCTTTAGTCTGAAATGGTTCCTCAGACTCTCATTGTCTTTTAGGACATTCACGTTTTTTAAAAGAGTACAGGCCTGTTGGTTTATAAGATGTCAATTCAGGCCTGTCTGATAGTTTCCTTGCGATTTATTTCAGCGTATGTGTGACCATAAAACTTAATGACTTAAAACAGCAATAAACGTTTATTATTTCGCATAATTTCTGTGGGTCAGGGATTTGTAAGTGCGTTATCTGAGTGGTCTGGCTTGGGAGTCTCTCATGAGATTGTAGTCGACATGCTACCTGGGGTTTTTGTCATCTCAAGGTTTGATTGGGGCTGTTGAGGCTGGAGGATCTGCTTTTAGGATGGCCCATCATATGCTGGAAAGTCTGTCCGGGCTGTCCTGGCTGTCAGAAGCCTCAGTTCCTCTCCACGTAGATCTCTTCATGGGACACTTGAGTGTCCTCACTACACAGTGGCTGGCTTTCCCCAGAATGGATGGTCCATGGGAGGGAACAAAGAGGAACCTTCGGTGTCTTATGACCTGGTCTTAGAAGCCACGTACTGTTTCTCCTGCTGCATTCTGTTCATGTGTGGTGGTTTTAAAATATACCTGCAAATTCTTTGATAGTCTTCCCTTTAAAAGAAGGAGCCTAATTCTCCTCCCCTTGAGTGTGGGCTGGACTCTCCTCTGTGGAGTACAGCGCTAAGTAACCACTTCCGTGATTCAGAAGACCAGCGTGTCCAAGAATTCAGGTCCCGCTGGCTAGGGCTGGTGGGAACGCCTTATCGCTTCAGGACACCAGCGTGGTCATGCCTCCAGCCTACAGATGAAGCAGGCATGAGAATGTAAAGGGGGCTGAGAAGAGCCAGCCCCTCTCAGAGGCTCTCAGATAAGCCTATTCATGTGGCAAGGCCACCCCAGTGACAGCAGAGCCTGGGCTGCTGCCTGGGTAGCCTCGGAGCCCTCTACAGAAACTGTCCTGGCACTTAGGAAAAGGGACCTGGAGCTACTTAGAAGACCCTGAGAGGGATGAGAGGAGAAATTGCCTGTTTCTTGGTAGGAGGGAGGGCTGGTTGAGGAGAGGGGATGTAGAGATCTTTATTTAGATCCTGATGGCCCACCTGAGCCTCCCGCAGGGTCAAAGGCACGAGCCAGAACCCTGTGACAAGATCGCACAGGGACACAAGGAGCTCAGCCAAGTACATACACACTTGCAGGCGCTCTGAGAACTGTCCAGGTTACCCTGCCTCTCAGCCTTGTCTTTAAAATAGGAACAGTAAATACTAACATAGGAAGAGGTTTTGAGAGTGAAATAAAGTACTACATTTCATCGATTCTAAGGCATTTTTTTTTCTTTTTTTTGGCCATGTGGTGCAGCTTGTGGGATCTTAGTTCCCTGACCAGGGATTGAACCTGGGCCCTCGGCAGTGAAAGTGCAGAGTCCTAACCACTGGACCACCAGGGAATTCCCTCTAAGGCAGGGGTCCCCAAACCCCGGGCCTGTTAGGAACTGGGCCGCACAGCAGGAGGTGAGCGGCAGGGGAGCGAGAGATGCTTCATCTGCCACTCCCCGTTGCTTGCTTTACGGCCTAAACCATCTCCGCCCCCCCACCCCCCATCCGTGGAAAAATTGTCTTCCACGAAACCGGTCCCTGGTGCCAAAAGGTTGGGGACCGCTGCTCTAAGGCACTTTTAAAAAAATATTTAAACATTTCTGAAATTAGGATGTCTCTTAAAATCAGAGTATCCTGCAGTTATTATTGGTAGCATTTGTCTTTCTTATTGGTTCATAAGAGAATGGCGTGTCTTCCAACCATTGGAAGACACACCATTAATTTTGACGAAAACTTATAGACTGGAGATATGATAGCACTAAGGAATTGCTAACTTTTAAAGTGTTAACAATGATATTGTGTTCATTATGAAAAGAATCTTTATCTCTTAGATATATATATTGAAATATTTATGGATGCTGCGGTATGCTGGGTTTTGCTTAAAAATAGTCTGGGATGGGGGGAGTGGGTGAAGACAGGTGAATCAAGACCATGTGTTAAGGACCACTGAAGTTAGGTGAAAGGTTCACAGGACTTTCTTATACTGTTTTCTCTACTTCTTGCATGTTTGAAAATTTCCATAATAACATAAAAGGAAAAAAAAAGAAATAAGTTGTGTACACAAAAGGCTTTTCCTCTGCTTTTTGTGGGACTGGGTCCCTCATTATTCAGGTCTCATCCTATATGTCACCTCCTGGAGGGGCCCTCCCTGGTTACCTGTTCTGTGGTTGCCTCCATTCCCCCTTCCTACTCCCATCTGTAGTTGCTCTCTCTTTCATCCCCCTCCTTTTCTTCATAGCACCCTAACTTTCTGAAATTATTGATATGTTTGCTTATTTGATTATTGTTCCCCTGATTGTAAGCTCTGGGAAGCAGGGACTTTGCCTATCTGGCACATAGTAGGTGATCAGGAAATGATCGGTGACTGACTGATGCAGGGCCCACTGCTACCGTGCCTGGCACGTGGTAGATAGTCAATAGATGTTGGTTTCACCCCTCACCCTGCTTGGTTCTCCATCTTTTTGATCTTGCACTTAGCTTATCTGTAAGACCTTCCCTTTCTGCCCCCGGAGGCTGGCCAGTCTTCAACATTTATCTTCTTCTCGCATTTCCACCCCATCCCTTGGTCTAGCCTTTAGCCAGGCCAGCCTTCAAACCCTGGTCCTTCTGGTGTCCCTTGTGGGTTTCTGTTCCTCCCCTATCTTGCTGTCAGCCATGTCCTGATTTCCAGGCACTGCCTACTCCCTGGGATGACACTGGGAGTTTGTCATCCATTACTCTGAGGAGAGAATTCTGTGTCACCCTGGATCCTTCTGTGCAAAGTAACAGAAAACCCTACCAAAGAAAGAGGGAGCTAAATGGTTCTTATCACTGCCAGCCAAGCCCTAACCCCAGAGAGATGGGTGGGCTCAGCCCACCCCTCACCACGAGACTGCCACAGAATGGAACGGGAGGGTGGGTGGTGGCAGTGGTATGGGGACTGGGGGGTAGTCAGTGTTCTCTACAGAGCTCTTCCTGGAATGTTCACGCATCCTAGCCATGGTTCCAGTTTATGCATTCAGTGCATCACCTTTGAAAGCATAGCCCCTGCTGGGATGCAGAGTAGGAAAGATGCTGGGAGAAGGTAGGGGGAGACTCAAGTGGTGGTGAGTTCTGGAGCACGGAGAGTGACACCTGCTGAAACGGAGACGTGGGCAAGGTGCTGGAGGAGCAAGGAGTGGCGAGCACCTGCCCCACACAGGTGTCCCCATGCTTTTCCTGAGAAGGCGGGGTGAGTTGTTCTTGAAAGAGGACAGAGAGTGTGCCAAGCAGGAAAGGGAGGAAAGGGCGCAGTCTGAGCAAAGACCTCAGTGGGATTGGAAAGGCGTGGACAGATGGGAGAGCTTTTGGGCGGGGAAAAGTGACAGTTCCCCTCCCTTCTGATTCTGCTGAGTTTGTACGTTGCACAAATCTGAAAATTGCTTTAAGGCTTAAAAACAGCATCTGCAGTTCAAGCTCGTTAAGTATTTAAAACCTTTTTAAAGAATCTGCTGGGGCTCTTAGTGGAACACGGGGTACTCTGGAAGATCCCAGCAGGCTATTTGCCATTCCCCAGGGGCAGGCCCCAGGACCGTGACCTATGTCCCCTTCACTCCATCCCCAGCACCAGCCTGGGCCTGGTACATACAGTCAACAGTGGGGTCTTGATTCCTGAAGTTGTGTTGTGTTCGCAGGTGCAAAGAGAAGAAATACAATTATGATCAGTTGCCCACGACATCTGTCATCATAACATTTTATAATGAAGCCTGGTCAACTCTCCTTCGGACAGTTTACAGTGTCCTCGAGACATCCCCAGACACCCTGCTAGAAGAAGTTATCCTTGTAGATGACTACAGCGATCGAGGTGAGCCCCTGACATGGGCTCTTGGAAGAGCCTGCCCTTCTGTGGCTGTGCCTGGGAGGCGAGAGTGTGACGTGGGACATATAGAACAGGCCGGGAAGGACAGGCTTCCTGCACCCCTCTGTGCCTGGCCTCTCCCCTCAGGGAGTTCAGAGCCAGGTGCGGGGAGGCAGACGTGATGGCAGAGGGCTCTACCACACGGTGCTATGGGACTCACCCCGCCTGGGTGCTCAGGAGGGGATGGTTGACCTTAATCTTGAAGGTTGGGTTTGCAGACAGCAAAGGTGGAGGGAGGTGTTTCAAGTGGAGGGCACAGAATATGGAAAGGCTTAGAGGTGCAGTGCTGTGTGGACTGTGTAGGATCTGCAAGTAGTTCAGGAAGGACAGAGGGCCGGCTGCTTCAGTGAGTAGCAAGAGAGGAGTGGGGGTGGGGTGGGGGGAGAGGGCTCAGGCCTTCGACCCGAGGCCGAGGAGTTGGGGCTTTGTCCTGAGGGCAGGGAGAGCCAAGGCAGGATTTCAAGCAGGAGACCAGTTTTGCCCTTTGGGGAATCCCTCTAGGCTGGAGTGTGGAGAATGGGGTACTAAGGAGCTCTGCAGGGAGGGCAGGGGGCTGTGGAGGTGGGCCAGGTGGGAGATGGAGGCTTGGAGTCGGGTGGGAGGGGAGGGGAGGGCAGAGCAGGCGGGTGGGAGGAGGGATGCCCGGGAGGTGGCATCCACAGGCCCAGAAACTGGCTGAGGTGTGAGGCGGACCCTCGGTCTTCCGGCTTGGGTCTCCTGGTGAATGGTGATGCGGTCCCAGAGCTAGAAAAGCCATTTAGGGCAGGAGGGGCAGGTCTGGCAGGGGAAGGGGGGCATTTGGCCTTGACCATGTTGAGTTTGGGATGAGATCAAAAAGGGGCAGCCTAGACAGAAGAACTGAAGCCAGGGAGGGGCATTCCATTGAAAGGGTGGTGGTTGTCCCTACAGACCTAACCAGTGATCTGGGATCCAGCAATTCACATGCAGTCCAAGGCTGGCCCTTTATTATTCAGTGAACGTTTTTTCAGTGTGTGCTAGGCGCTGGGGATTCCGTGGGAAACAAGACAAATCCCTGCTCTCATAAAACTCACATTCTAGAGAGGTGGGTGGAGATGGTCAATAAACATATAAAGAACATAACATAATATATACATCACATAGTACAACACAGTATAACATAGCATACCATAATAGAACGTGATACTGTACCATAGCACGAGTAGGAAGTGCTCTGAAAGAATACTGGGAGCAGGAGAGCGAGTGGGGCTTGGGCACCAGGCCTACTCTAGCTGGTGGAGGTCAGGGAGGCCTCTCTGAGGAGGTAGCCTTTAAGCCAGAAGCTACAGTGTGGAGAAGGAGGCAGCCCAGTGAAGGTCTGGGGAGAGGGGCCCGGCTGGAAGCAGCAGGTGCAGAAGCTGGAACTGCAGCTGTTCTCCAGGTCAGACCACCGGCTGGTGGAGGGTGACCTGGGCGATGAGGTTGCAGGGTGGGCGGGGCCAGATCAGGTGGGGCCTCGGAGGCCAATCTAAGGGGTTTAGCTTAAATAGGAGCCTGTTGGGAGCTGCCTGAGGGCTATCGGGAGAGCTGGAAGGTCGCTAGGTCTTGGGGACTCACTGTGCTGCCCTGTGGAGCAAGGCTGACGTTGGGGGCAGACACGGATGGAAGGGGGAGGGGTGTAGGGGCTGCCGTGACCTTGCCTGGCTGGGGTTAGCCGTGTCCATGGGGCGGTAGTCAGCTAGCACATCTTTGGCCATTAGCTGACGTGAGGGCAGCTAAGCTTAAGTGGGGGGAAATGTCACGGCCCTGCAAGAGGGAGAGCTGTGGGCTTGGTTGCTAGAGCCTGTTTCAAACCAAATCACCACCCCTGGACCACCCATCAGGGTAGAGCCACTGCTTATTGGGCATCTGCTGCTTCAGGCTCTGAGGCTGGTCTGTCTGACTTCAGAGCCTGGTGTATAGGTCCTAATTGGTGGGTGGGCCGGGCTGTTCTCACAGAGACTGAAAATAACAGTGATTTACATGAGATAAAAATTGATTTCTCCCTCACATCACAAATCTGGGGTAATAGTCTAGGGCAGGTGTGGCCCCTCCACGCTTTTAGGGCCCAGCTCCTCCTGCCCTAAGTCTCCTTCCTCTCGAGGATGGTGCACTGCCTCTGTCTGCATAGCCCAGGCTGGGTCTCCACCTCCTGCTCACTCCCGTCAGCAGAAGGGTTTCAAGGGGACTGGGAGCTACACCTGGAAGTTGCCCTCAGTCCCACTGAGTAGAACAGAGTCACCTGGCCACGCCTACCTGTGAGGGAGGCTAGGAACGCCGTCCCTATGGAGGGTGGCCATGTGCTCAGCTGAAAAGCATGGGGAGAGTGAGTCTTAGGGGAAGCTGGCATTCCCCATGGCAGCAGGCAAGCCAGGCTGGGGGTTGAGGCCTAGTGTAGCCTACAAGGTGCTGAATTCTGGGGTCAGGGATCTTAGGCGAGCTTTACCATAACCCGTCATGGCACCTTGGGCAAGTCACTTGTCTTCTGAGCCTCAGTTTCTAATCTGTAAATGGGTTTATCTACACTAATACCAGAGACCTGTGGTGAGGAATAAATGAGATCATGTGTAGGACAGAACCCCATGTAGCAGCCAACTTATAGTAGGCATGCATCTCCATTTCCTTTCCTCCCAGGGTTGTTTTCAATATGTCTGTGTAGACGCTGGTTCTGGGTCACACCGCATAGCCTAGAATCCCAGCTCCAACACTTTGCAGCCGTATAGGCTTGAGCAAGGAGCTTAACTAGTTTCAACCTTGTCTTCCAGCCCTGTAAAATGGCATAATAGTAGTTCTTACCTTTCAGGGTCATTGTTGAGGATTAAATGAGATGAAGGCGGTAGCTTGCTACATCAGGGCCTGGCCCATTGCTGGCACTTGTTCAACGATAGCTTCTGCTTTTATGAACTATTTAAAAAACTGCAAAGTGCCAAAAACGTTTCAGAAATGTATTCATTCAGAAGCAAATATCAGATTATTTTCTCTTTATGGGATCAAGCAGCTGCTCAGCAGACAGGAATACAGTATGAAGCCCTTCCAGTACAGCTCAGTGCTCCCATAAATGTAAGGCTCTGTGGGGCCAAGACTTCCCCTCCCCATCGTGGTAATTTGTAAAGCCAGCAGGATGCCCCTCTCAGCGTGTATTGGAGGTAAGAAGTCCTGCCCTGCCCCCTCCTCCCACCCTTCCTGCAGGGTCAGTCTGAGCTGATGAGGTATGTCAGCGCCTTCCAGGATGGGGGAAGACAGTTCAGGCAGACAGAAAATTGATGCAGACCAAACCCATAATGAGTGCTGGGAGGCTGCACCACAGTTTTCCTGTGTGTTCCCTGGGCACTGCCACTAATTAGCTTTGCTTGGGAAGTCACCTCCCTTATTCCTGCCATTAGCTTATATGCAGTTATATTTAGGGTTGAAAAAAAATCAACCAATGAATGTTTTTTGTTTTTTGTTTGAGTATCAAGAGTACTTAGGGAAACATGTCACAGACAACAAAGCAACTTAGAACATTTTACAAAGTTTTCCCTTCACTGATGATGAGGGGGACTTTGAGATGAAGCCCGTGTTGATGTGGGGAGATTCTCTCATTTTTATTTTACCTGACTGGTTCTCACCTGCCTCCACCTACCCATCGAGAGGCATGAATCGGGGCCTCTAGTCCCAGAGCCTGTGTGTGGAGTTGGGAGTCCTGGGGCCAGCTCTAGCTGTGGGCACGTCCTTTCAACTCTTAAGGACTCATTTCCTCTCTTACAAAATGGGATAAATATGTCCTCCTGACAAATTTTGGATTTGTTTAACAAGGATGGGCAGCTCTAGAAGAAAGCTCTGGAGGCAGCGTTAAGCCTGTAGACTCGAGCCAGAGTCCCTGGGTTCACATCATGGCTCCTCAGCTCACCTGTCTGGGACCTCGGCACGTCACTTAGCCTCTCTGGCATCAATGTTCTCATTCATAAAATGGGGACAGTAGTAGTACTTACCTCATAGGGTCGTTATAAGACTCAGATGAGTTATATGAATCACTTGGACTGTAATTAGCACAGTAGGCTTTCTCATTTTGGCTGCCATTATTATTATTATTACTGTGTCAACTGAAACGTGCTTCTGAGAAAATTTGTCTTAATGTAATTATTATAAATAAAATGTATGTTAATATAATTCCATATAAATTAAAATTTTATGACGTATTGCATAATTAACATAAATGAACAAAGTTTGTATTAACACGATTTTTTGGAAAAATCGTGGTTGGATGATTCTTGTGCTTTTTATTTAAATGTTCACAAGTCAAGGTAATTTTGGGAGGTAATAGCTTTATTGAGATACATCCACATGACACATTCAGTCATTTCAGGAGTACAGTTCAATGTGCCTGTGTTTTGAGCGGGAGCGTTTGGTGGTTCTGGAATCCTCCACCCCAACCTCCCTGGCCTTCAGGGGCTTCCAGCCTTGGTTCCGGGTGCCGTGAGGACGTCCCTGGTGCAGAGCAAAGGAGGCTCGTGTCTACTTAGTCTTCTTTTGGGGACAGGGAGGCCCTGGAAGGACGTGGCTGGGGATGTGTGGCGGTGACCCTCGGTGTCCCGCTTGCCTCCCCAGAGCACCTGAAGGAACGCCTGGTCTCCGAGCTGGCCAGGCTGCCCAAGGTCCGCCTGATCCGCGCCAACAAGAGGGAGGGCCTGGTGCGGGCACGGCTGCTGGGGGCTTCCGCGGCCAAGGGCGACGTGCTGACCTTCCTGGACTGCCACTGCGAGTGCCACGAAGGGTGGCTGGAGCCGCTGCTGCAGAGGTGCGTGGACCGTCCGTGGGGGGGCGGGGGTGAGGGGGGGCCCTGACCAAACTGGCATGAGAGGCAGGGGCGCTGGGCTCAGATGCTCCTTGGGCAAAGCCTCTGTCCCTGGGCGTGGTAACAGTCCCTACCTCCTGGGGCTGTGGAGGCTGTTAAATGACTTAATACACGGACAGTGCTTAGAACATGTCAGCATGTGGGAGGTCCTAGATGAGTGTTTGCTTTTATTATCGCTTATTATACACGTTTATTGTAGAAAACGTAGTATGATCAACCAAGAAAAAAATATGGTCAATCACACAGAATTGCACTCCTGGAAGGTATACATTTTGGTGTATTTCCTTCAAGCTGGGCTGACTTATTCATTACATGCAGTACCTACAATGCCTACGGCCCACCCATGGAACTTTAAGGGACCCCCCCAAAAAATTTTTTTGTTAATTTCTTTTAAAATCAGAATGGAAAATGAATATCATAATAATGAATATATAATAATGAATCTAGCCTAGATTGTTTGTCTTTTTACCAATATAGTCATAAAATATTGTTTTAATATATTTTTTATAGAGTCATGAAAGTATAAATATGGCTGTGTCTTCAAGGATATTTCCCCTGCTGTCCCACAGTCTCTTACACTCACCCTCCCACCTGCCCCTGGGCCTACTTTTGTTCTCTTCTCTTCTCTCTTTCCCTTTCCATCCTACTGATTCTGCATCAGGAGCTGAGCTGGCAAGCCCAGAGCTCCTCTGGGTGGGAGAGGAAAGTCTGGGGGGGGTCTCTGTTTGGTCCCCTCCCTGTGGAGTGGGTGAAGGGCTAGAGGATCAGAGTCTGTGCATTTGGCAAACTGCTTTCCCTTGGCATCCAACGCTTGGTTGTCAGGGTCTGTTTGGAAGAGCTAGGGACCCCTTCGCCTCTCTTCCTGCATGAGACCGAGCTCTGCTCTGCCACTTCCTGCTGTCCCGGTCCTTTGCTGCCTCATTCTCCCCCTCAGCTCTGGTGAGCTTCACCCGCAGAAAGGACTCAGGGTTCCTCAGGCCAGTGATGGACTCTGAGATTACTTAGAACATAGTGACAGCTAGGTGCTCACTCTGGAACCTGGACTAGTGAGTTCACCCTTCCCCCCTTCCCCCACTGTGCATACAGAGGGCTGCCTCTAGGCCTGTCTAAAGTCATGGTAGGGGCACTTTTCCCCTTCAGCTGATTCATTAATGCCATCTAGAATTCCACTTCACTCCATCCCACCCTTTGGAGAGAGCGAGGCAGCATTCCCCATAATCACGTCCTTGCTCCATACCTGGAGACAAAGGGATTCTCCCCTGGTTACCCTTTAGAAATAACTGGGGAACCTTAAAAACTCCTGGACTATTTGGATCTGAATCTCTGGGGTGGATCCTGGCTTTCTGGATGTTTCAGAAGCTCCCTGAAGACTTGAGGGTGCACCAGAGTTGAGACACTGGAGCGTAGACTGTCCCTCAGGTGGTCCCAACCAGGCACAGTAACCCCTTTCCTCCAGGGGCTTTTGGAAGTGGAAGATGTTTTTGGTTGTCATATCAACTGGGTAGTGCTCCTGGCATTTTATAAGCTGCTGTTGACATCTGGGCAGAACCATTCTTTGCTGTGTAGGGCTGGACTGCACACTGCAGGATGTTTGGCATCCCTGGTCCCTGGCTCACAAGATGCCAGGAAACACTACCCAGTAACCACTGCTACTGGGCCTGCACGTTCTCTAACCATGATTTAGAATTCTTTACTCCAGTGCAGGCTCCCCCCGTTTTTCCCTCTCTTGTAAAAATTAGACTACCCATGGTTCCAACCAGCTGGACTGCAAGTCACAAGTTTATGATTTATAGGTCTCAAATTCCAGAGAACTGCCCCCAAAATGTAACCCAGAGAAATCTCGTGTTCACACATGGTTCAGTCTCAGTTCATGTTTCCTGGTGTGCTGTCAAATGCAAAGAAACACAGTCTGGAAGCCTGCTGAAGGATGGCTGGGCTTGTAAGAATGACTGTGGAGAGAACTGCTGAAGACTACGCACAGGCTGATGCTTGCAAAAGGAAATTATCACATTTTCCACTACGTGTAACGTTTAATAATAAAAAAGGTTAAAAGAAAAATATAGCAGTAGTTCCAGGTTCTCTGCCAGCCTCTTACAAACATTCCCGTAGAGAGTCCACATTAACCTATGAGTAGGTATATTTTTCCAGTGTAACCCATGAGGCAACAGGCTCTAAGCGGTTAGGTGACAATGCTAATGTTACACAGCAAATAAGAGGCAGGATTAAAATTTATTTTCTAACTCCAAAGCAGACCTTTTGGTCTGGGCGCATCTCTGTTCATAGGGAGATAATTATTTCTTGACTTGAAAATGTTTCATTTTAATTAAATGAAGAAATCTCTTGCAGTCTTCAGAAACTGAAAATGTGCTTTCCATTTTAAAATTTAGCTTTAATTTTGACATCATGACTTTCATAGAGGGATTCAAATTTAACCAGAATATCCCTAGATGGAATCAGAATATTAAAGCTATGGGACTTTTCATATCAGAGCCAGAGTCCTAGCTCCCTGCCTCCCCCCACCGCCCAGCAGCCCCCTTTTGCTCACCTGCCTGGGCTGACTTGGCTGTAGACCCCTGGAATAAGAGAAGCAGGCCTTTCTCAGACAGGTGTTCCTCCTTCTAGTGGAAGGCTAAGGAGAATTAATTCTCAGGTTTCCTAGTTGTCCTCCTGCTGCCTGTACACAATGGAGCAACGGGCTGTTCTGACTGTTTTCAGGATCCATGAAAAGGAGTTGGCAGTGGTGTGCCCTGTGATCGATGTGATCGACTGGAACACCTTCGAGTACCTGGGGAACGCTGGGGAGCCCCAGATTGGCGGTTTCGACTGGAGGCTGGTGTTCACGTGGCACGTGGTTCCCGAGAGGGAGAGGATCCGCATGCGGTCCCCCATCGATGTCATCAGGTCAGGGGTTGACTTCTCTGAGCGTGCCTTCTCTGAGCATGCATCTGGCCAACTTGTCAGTGAAGGCCCTCAGGAGGGATGGTTAGCTGTTGCCTCTCCTTTCTTTTTCCAGAGTATTTGTTTACTTTTATTAAAAATCATTGCTATATATGTGGATTTTATATTGGTGTATATATATATATATTTTTTTTAATTTATTTTAAAAATTGTGGTGAAATATGTATAACATAAAGTTTACCATTTTAACCATTTTTTAAATGCACAATTCACTAGCATCAGGCACATTCACAATATTGTAGAACCATCACCTCCACATATTTCCAGAACTTTTTCATCAACCTAAATAGAAACTCTATACCTGTTAAGCAATAATTGCCTTTCCTCCCCTCCTCCAGCCCCCGGTAACTTCTACTCTACTTTCCATCTCTATGGATTTCCCTATTTTATGTACATCATATAAGTAGAATCACACAATATTTATCCTTTTGTGTCTGGCTTCTTTTCCTTAACAAAGTATTTTCAAGGTCCTTCTAGACCTTCATTCCTTTTAATGGCTGAATAATATTCCACTGTGTATGCATCCACATTTTATTTATCCATCTGTCTGTTGATGGACACTTGGGTTATTTCCACTTTTTGGTTATTGTAAATAATGCTGCTGTGAATAGCGGTACACTATTATCTGTTTGAGTGCCTGTTTTCAGTTCCCTGGGGTATATACCTAGGACTGGACTTGCTATGGTAATTCCATGGCTAATATTTTGAGGACACACTGTCAGGCTCCTTCTGAGCTGTGGGGATGAGTAGACCTGGGGGTACAGGGGCCAACTTTGGCCAGTGGGTGAGCCTGGGTCTGAGAAGAGAAGGCTCAAGCGGTGCTGGGTTGCCCTCATTCTTGAGGTGTTGAAGTCATAGTCTGGCTTCTTCCTCTCCTTCCAAGTTTAGCACCAAATGGGAGACAGATGTGGGAGTCAGGCCGGTGGAGGTCGGACTCCAGCTTTATCACTGGGGTATTGACCCAGAAGTGGTGTCGTAGATCTGCACCCATGTTTGGCAGCTGGCCTTCTGAATCCTTCCACCTGAGTCCAGACCTTGAGATGACCCAGTGCTGGCTGGAGAGGAACGACTGTGGAGATGGTATTGAGAGACAGGGCTGGAGAGGTGAATGGGGCCAAGTCATATCCAGCCTTGAAGGCCAAGGAAAGGGGTTTGGACTTTACTGTCGGTGTTCAGAAGCCAGTGAAGGGATTTGAGCTGGAAGTGACCTTATTTAGCCTGTTGCATTCTTTAAAGTCTGTGCTGGATGCCACATGGTGGGGGGTGGGGACCTGGAGGGGGTGGAGCTGCAGGTAGGGGCACCACTGGGAGGCGTTGCAGTCTTCCAGCTCAGAGATGATGGTGCAGGAAAAGATGGAGGGACATGGTGGACTCCAGAGACTTTGTGGTGGGAAAATTGGGAGGAACTGAATGGGAATGAGGGGAGGAGGACTCAAGGATGACATGTAGGCTTCTGTGGGAGCCCTGAGGGGCGGCATCCTGCCCAACCCCTCATTTAGCAGGTTTGGAAACTGAGGCACCAAGTAGGAAGGATCATATCAAGGGTCACATATGCAGCCTGTGATGCTGACACGAACTGCCCCCCCATACGCACGCACGCACGCACGCACATGCTCAGGGACGTTGTGGCCAGCTATCCTTCCCCTCCCGTAATATCCTTGGGCCTCAGTTTTCTCACTTGTGAAATAGGTATGAACATATCCACCCTACCTATTTCCTAGCCTTTAGGATGAACACACATGAAAATGCTTTGTAGCCTAGAACCTTCTCTTCCATAGTCTTGCTGTCCTGTTCTCATTGGCCCAGAGCTTGGAGTGCAGGAAAAGCCAATACTTTGTCAAGGCCCGGAAGCACTACTGGAGGATCTTAAAATTTTGAACTGTTAGGCTCTTCATGTTATATATTTCCTCATTTTTAAATTTATTCCTCTGCACCTCTGTGGTGTGTTGACCCTATAGCTTTCTGCGGGGGTAGGATGGAAGCCTTGGGCCATTTCTGAAACCAGTGCCGTCTCCTAGATGAACCCAGCAGGGAGAAAACAGGGTTGGCTGAGGCAGCAGGCCAGAGCTGGCTGTGTGGGTCCTGGAGGGGAGGCCATTCCAGCAGGAGAGGCTCAAGCCCTTGGGGAGCTTTAACATGCCAGAGTGGCCTCTACTGGCCCCTAAAGGACATCTGTGAGGGCTGCACTGTGACTGCATGAGCAAGGCCACCGTACCCTTACTCCTGCCACCCTCTGAGAACCTGGTCTCTCTCTGCTCATCTCTCCTTGTTGTCTGTGCTCCTAGAAGTACAAGGGTTTCTCTCACCCTTAGGCCTTTGTTCATGCTCCTGTCTTCTCGGAGGACCATTCCATTCCTCTTCTTGGCTCACTCCCCTTTGTGCTGCAGACCGTGCCTCCTCTGAGAAGCTTAGTCCTACCCGCCCCCCTCCGCATCTCATGGCTGCTTCTGCGTTCCCGCTGGGCCCTAGGTTGGCCTTAGTCATCCCCACCTTGCTCTGTGCTTGCCTGGTGAGGTGTCTGCGAGCTTCCCCAGGGCAGGGGCCATGGGGCACGTCTGTGCCTCCAGCCCAGTTCAGCACCAGGCACAGAGCGTGAACTCAGGGTATGCTTATGTGGATGAATGGACTCCAGGCTTGTGGTGAGAAGGGATTCAACTAACTGTGATGGTTTCCTGCTGCTTACCTTGAATTATGATTCACACGCTTCTAGGTCTCCAACCATGGCTGGTGGGCTGTTTTCCGTGAGTAAGAAATATTTTGAATACCTGGGGTCTTATGATACAGGAATGGAAGTTTGGGGCGGAGAAAACCTCGAATTCTCCTTTAGAGTAAGTATTCCAGTCTTCTGTTTGGACTCATTCTTAACCTGTTCTCTTTCTCTCTGGGAAGGATGTATTTGCTAGGAGAGCCTGGTGGACTTTTCCTCCATATTGGCAGTTTATCCAACGATCCTCAAAGATGACAGTGACACACATATCCTGTAATCACGCCTGTCTTCTTGTGTAAACTTTTTAAAAAAATACACTTTTAATAGATTTGGGGCTGGAAAGGGTCTTGCAAGTCTCACCTAGTTCTTTCCTCTCACTCCACAAAGGGGAGGGACAGAGGCCGGAGGCGGGTAGTGACTGGCTGAAGGTCACTCAAATAGTGCCTGGCAGAGACTGGACTAAAACACAGGTCCCTGCCTCCTGATCCCATGTTTTGGAACCTTGATTTGCTTGACTGCTTG
This sequence comes from Balaenoptera physalus, assembly GCF_965194825.1. Lineage (NCBI taxonomy): Eukaryota > Metazoa > Chordata > Mammalia > Artiodactyla > Balaenopteridae > Balaenoptera > Balaenoptera physalus. The sequence continues at coordinate 33,157,310 of NC_138886.1, read as the reverse complement.
ATAAAGTAGCCTCTTTATTTGGCACAGTGACTTTCAAACTTTGACACATAGAAGAATTGTTAGGGAAACTTGTTAAAAATGCAGAGTAACAGGCATGGTCTCTGGAAAGTCAGATTTGATAGATTTACGGTAGGGACTGGGAATCTGCCTTTTGTAATGAGCCCATCTATTGATTCTGCTGCATGTGATCCACAGATGCCCCTTTGGGAAATCCCAAGCATTTGGGTGGATTTTCTAGTTAACTGAATCTTGCATTTTAAGTATCAAAACCTTATGTCGATGTTCGTGCTTTTAAATGGAAAATTTAAAACTTTACAAATATTTTATATGGTTTCCTGCTTTAAAAGAGTTAATAAACAAGGCTTTGACTCTCCACTGAAGACTCACCCCCACCCCCCATTATAAGCACCAGATGCTATCCTTGGTCATACATCCAGGGGACAATGGGGGTATTCACAGCCGTTTGCCCCAGCGTGAAAAGGCTCCAGATGACTCCACCTGCTGAGTTTTGGGGTGTGCTTTTAATGGTCTTTCTACCTCTTCCCCAGGTGTCAGTCTGCTCTGTCTGCCTCTAGAAGCTCTTCCTGTCCCCCTTCCAAACCTCTCTTCTTACTTGCTGCTTTCCTATCTTCTGTGGCTAGGAGACCAGGTAATCAGCCTGTGCTTTACATAATAAGTAAGTAAGTAAGTTCCCAGCGAGGTCCACTGTGGATGCTCCTAGGAGTCAAGTGCATGAGCCTTAGTGCATGGACTTTGGGGTCTGGATTCCGATGGCTTAGTTGTCTTTGGGGCTGCTTTCTTGCTCTTTGACTGCATCCTGTGTCCTGAGTATGCTGGGGGAGTGGCCCCCTGCCCCATGGAGGGTGAGGCCTTGGCAGTGTTCACCATGACCTCCGTGTGTCCAGCCTCCTTGCTCTGGGCGTTGTGGACCTGCAGCTGACTTCCCACTCACTCCCCACCCCACACCTCCTCCCCGCTCTGTGTACAGATCTGGCAGTGCGGGGGGACCCTGGAGACACACCCGTGTTCGCACGTCGGCCACGTTTTCCCCAGGCAAGCTCCCTACTCCCGCAACAAGGCTCTGGCCAACAGTGTCCGCGCAGCTGAAGTGTGGATGGATGAATTTAAAGAGCTCTACTACCATCGCAACCCCCAGGCCCGCTTGGTGAGTTCCCCGGCCTACCCACGCTCCATCTGGCTGCATCCGAACAATAGCAGCTAATTCTGTCCTCCTACCATAGTGGATCTAGTTCCAGAAATAGAGAGGAAATTGGGTGCTCATGACACTTGTATGGGAAAACTTTATTCCTTCACTTACAATAACAACAGACAGTTGATTCTCACTATTCGCAGTAGTTACTGCTCCATACAGTCACTGCAGTCACTGAATTTGGAACCAACTACTGAGCCATTGCTCGTGGGGGAAGTACAGGGTTAGATTCCTGCAAACCTCTCGCAGGTGGACTTTTTTGTCGATCGATCAATGCATAACTTGGTTTTATGTGTGTTTCTGTTTAAATAATTTATTTAATATACACTGTTGATGGGCTACATTGAACTCACGCCCAAGTGAAGCTCATACAATGCACCTATTTTCTCCCTCCAGCACATCATAGCCTTCTTGCACTAGGAACACTGGACAGCACTTCAGCGCTACGCTTGGGGGCCATTTAAAACAGTGAAATCACCAACACAGTGCAGAACAATCTGAAAACTGTGCCACTAAATAGACCATGAACAGGACACTTGCTTTCAGGACAAGAGCTGAGACGTGACCTCAGCTGGGAACGTGCACATTGGGTGACTGTCATGTTTGAGAATGACTGAAAGTGTGAAGACACCACAAGTGTTGATTTTGGGGTTACAAATAAATTTTAGCAAAGAGCCCCACTGCCTCTGACAGGCCACCTCTGCACACCCCAGGACAGGGGTCCCACTTACCTGTGTTCACATAACTAAGGGGCCACGTGGCAAGACAAGAAGGTCTGCCCCAAGACCTCTCTCCTGGCCACCTGATGAAACTCTCTTCTTGTGACTCCTTATAGCAGCCCTTCAGGGTAGCTCTGAAATTTTCATTTTATAGGTGAGAACACTGAAGCTCAGAGAGAGAGTGATTTAAGGAACTTGCCCAAAGCCTCGTAGCTGATGCGGGTAGAACTGGGTCCACCCCAGTGGATCTCTTTCTGCTCTGCGGAACTCTCGGGACCCTCACCCTGACCTCCCCTTTGGTCTCTCTCTGCCTCTGGGCTCCAGGGTCATTGTTTCCTCTCTCTTGCCCAGGGCTGCAGGGTAGAAACATCTGCTTTTCCCTGTCACCCAGTCTGAAACCCACAGATCCCTCTTCTTGATGGTTCCCAAAGAATAATATGTTAGAAAGAGGGGCACTGCATGCACCTTTTGTCTGAATGACCAGTGGTCATGTGTTGAAATGGATATTTGGTTGAAGATGAGGGCATAGTGACTCTCATCAAAGAATGAACTTCTGGGAAATAAGGAGAAATTTGAAATTTTATTCAAATGTTTTTCCATATCAGTACCATTTTGTTAAATGTTTAACTTGTCAAATTTTAATAGTTGAACGTCATAATGCAAGGACAGTCATATCTTTGCACTCAGCATTGCTCTTGTGGTTGCACATTTGCTGTGCTAAATAGATGCTTGCTTTATTTAATTATTCAGAAGTTCTTAATCATTGGTTTTGTCCATAAAACTAAACTTCTACAAGTATTTATTATTGCAGCATTTTGCCCTTACTATCCGAAGAATATATTTAGACTTCAATAGATTGGGCATATAAGGTTTTCATTCATAATTACCTCTAGAATACTTACCTATGTTTGGAAGTGAGTGTTCAGGTATCAGTGGTGAATTAGAACATTATAGCATACATGTGCTACTGACTTGTTCCTGGTCTGTGATCACATGCTCATGGATGACAAATGGGGCCAGGGATGCTGGTGCAGCCCCAGAATTCAGCTCCCTGTCCCATCTGCAGGTGCTTTGTGTTCTTCCTTCCTGTACCTGGCCACACCTCCCTGCAGTGAGAGCACCTGGGGATGTCATTGTTTGTGCAGCAGTCTCTCCTACTAAGGTGCTGCAACTATGTCTGAGGCCGTTCCTTATCCTCTGTGCCCCGTGCAGGCTACACACGCAATAGGTGCTCAATAAAAGCTTACTGAGTGAGTGAAAGAGGGGCTTTGATAGGAAGCGCCGTGGCCTGCAGGGGCTCACCGTTTTGTCATTTTCTCAGGAACCCTTTGGGGATGTGACAGAGAGGAGGCAGCTCCGTGCAAAGCTCCAGTGTAAGGACTTCAAGTGGTTCTTGAATACCGTGTATCCAGAACTGCACGTGCCTGAGGACAGGCCTGGCTTCTTCGGGATGGTGAGCGAGGTGGGCCCATGCTGGGCAGGGTGCTCCTGGCCTCCAGGTCTGATTGACGAACGCTGTGAAAGAAAGACCCCTTCATGCGACAGCTGGCCTCTCCCACACCCCTCCCCCCTTTTCATCCACTGTCCTTCCTTCTCCCCTTGAGTCTCTGGGCCTCAGGTCCAGAATGTCAGCACTGGAAGCATCTCAGAGTTGGTGAGTACAGCCTCCTAGTTTACAGATGGAAACTGAGGCTTGAGAACTTGGTGTTCCCAAGTCCTATTTTTTTATACTAACTCCTATCACGTGACTTCAAGTCTCAATAACTGGACCAGTTACTAATTCCCAACTCAGGGATCCACAAAAGCAGTAGTAGAGAAGGAGAGTCACTTGTGTTATTTCAAAAAACCTAAAAGAAATGTTGTTGGGATGAGGTCAACTAAAATGTCCAGCACCTTTGGCTTTTGCTTGAAACTCCACCAACTTGGGGAGGCCTCCTCTTCTGTGTTGTGTTCATCAGAAGAGCTGTGTTCCATTCTGGAAGTCTTGATGAATACAAAGCAGGGTATTGGTGTGTTCATTTCAGTTAGCATTATGAAAATGTTCAAACATACAGAAATGCAGAGAGAGTGGTGTAATGAGCCCTGTCCCTGAGATTCTACAATTACCAAGATTTTGCCTCTCTTGCTTTCCCTCTTCTCTGCTCCACCCTCCCACTGACAGTGTGATACTGAATGAGGTTTAAGATTTCTTGCAGCTCTATTTATTTATAAAATATATTTCACTAAGGAGGTGTAGTCAAACATACTATGCTCTAAAGTCATTCAAAATCATTCTCTATGTCTATCACCAACTTGATATAGTTAGCTTAATCAATCTGTTTTAATCTTTAGGGGTTTCTCCTTTATTTTCTTCTTTTTTAGTTTTTTTTTTAGTTTCTTTGGTAGACCACATCTTTTGAACATAGAGAGCTGATTTGAGGTTGAGGTTCTTTGGTGGTCAAGAGTGGGGACAACTTGGCTTAATGACATTTGAGTTTTTCTAAATATAAGATGCTCTGATTATTCACATCTCCTGTTCTCAGGTTCCTTCACAAGCAAAGGGACATCAAGAACATGCTGGTCTGTGTTTTATGAGCTAGTGGATTGTGGATTCTTCTTTCTATATGGCTGAGTCTTATCCTCAGGACCAGGCTAGTCAAAGGTGGACAAGGGCCAGGGCAAGAGTGGGGTTCAGAAGGAGGTTCTTTAAACTCTCCAGAAAGGGATTTGCAAGATGTTTGAGTCTTTCTCTGGAAGCTCCTGGAAGGGAGGAGGGAGCATGGAACCTCCCATGGTTTTTCGCTCTACGAATGATTAAAGGGATTTAGATCCAAAAGTACCTTAGAGATGACATTAGATTAGGCAATGTTGAGTGATGGAGAGAGTACTGGACTTGGAGTCTGAGGTCCTGGATTCAAGACTCAGGTATCTCCGCTTACCTGTTGTGTGACTTTGTGTGTGAATCATTGGCTCTGTATTATGCTGTTCCTGTAATCTACAATGATGGACTTCTGATCTGTGGAATGCCGAGTCTCTCAATTGGGATGTCCTTTGCAGATGCGCAATAGCAGGAGCTCCTTGGTACATACGCAAGGTGACAATCCAGCTGTGTTTGGCCTAGTGCAGCAATAAGGCTGCACTAATGAGACATGAAGTGGTATGAGCTCTCAGGCCATAAAGAGTTCATCTCTCTGCTCCCCAGGTGTATCCTCTTAAAATGGAGGTTATGATTCCTGCCTGTGGTATAGAATGGGAAAACACTTTTAAAACTAGAAATGGCAGGGGCTCTTAGCAATGAGTCCAGTTCTTGAGGCAGCCACTCCTCTTACTCCATTTACCCGCCCTCACAGCCTTAGGTGGAATCTGGACTAAAACGCCTTTATGTTTTGTTTAGCTCCAGAACAAAGGACTAAAAGATTACTGCTTTGACTATAACCCTCCCAATGAACACCAGATCACAGGACATCAGGTCATTCTGTACCACTGTCATGGGATGGGTCAGAACCAGGTAGGTGCTGCTTCTTTAATAGATTGACATTCTCAAGCTCTGGGACAATGGACAATGGGACGCTCAGTGCTCAAGGGATCATTGGTGTGGGCCTTTAAAGAGGGAGATGAGGGGAAATCTGTGTGTTTTTAAATCATTAAATATGCGACTTTTTTTATTATAAAGGTAATATATACTCATCACAGAACATTTGGGAAATATAAAAAGTAGAAGCAAGTAGTAAATGACAGGACCCAGAGCGACCACCATTATAATTAAGATATATTTACTTCCCATGTCTTTTTTTTTTTTAATTAATTTATTTATTTTTAGCTGCGCTGGGTCTTTGTTGCTGTGCTCAGGCTTTCTCTAGTTGCGGTGAGCAGGAGCTACTCTTCATTGCGGTGCGCGGGCTTCTCATTGCGGTGGCTTCTCTTGTTCGGAGCACGGGCTCTAGGCGCACGGGCTCAGTAGTTGTGGCACGCGGGCTCAGTAGTTGTGGCTCACGGGCTCTAGAGCGCAGGCTCAGTAGTTGTGGCACACGGGCTTAGTTGCTCCACAGCATGTGGGATCTTCCTGGACCAGGGCTCGAACCCATGTCCCCTGCATTGGCAGGTGGATTCTTAACCTCTGTAACACCAGGGAAGTCCCCCCATGTCTTTTAATGCATGACCTTGGTATTATGTATTTTAAATAGTTGTTATAATGTCTACATGTTTTATAGTCTCTTATTTCCATTACTTAATCATACTTTACTTGTGTTTTTAGACACCCTTTGAGAATATCATTCCTAACGGCCCCTTGATATTCCTTTGTGTGGCTATATTAATTACTGTTGAGGTAACTGATTCCCTCCCTCTCTGTTTTTGTGACTATAAATAACCCTGCCACTGACATCTTTGGTCAGAAAAAAAAAAAAGAGGGAAAAAACACCAACAGATCTGCATTTCAGAGGACTTACTCAATTAATTCTTCTTTTCTTTACATCTTTATTGGAGTATAATTGTTTTACAATGGTGTGTTAGTTTCTGCTTTACAACAAAGTGAATCAGCTATACATATACATATATCCCCATATCTCCTCCCTCTTGCGTCTCCCTCCCACCCTTCCTATCCCACCCCTCTAGGTGGTCACAAGGCACTGAGCTGATCTCCCTGAGCTATGTGGCTGCTTCCCACTAGCTATCTATTTTACATTTGGTAGTGTATATATGTCCATGCCACTCTCTCACTTCGTCCCAGCTTACCCTCCCCCCTCCCCATGTCCTCAAGTCCATTCTCTACATTTGTGTCTTTATTCCTGTCCTGCCCCTAGGTTCTTCAGAACCATTTTTTTCCCATATATATGTGTTAGCATACAGTATTTGTTTCTTGTATTTTCTCCATTCTGTTTCCACGATTTTGGATCATCTTTACTATCATTACTCTGAATTATTTTTCAGGTAGAAAAACTTTCTTCTTGAAAGTTTTTTCAGGAAAGTAGACTGCCTGTTGCCTCTTCATTTGTTAGGTCTGGTGGGTTTTTACCTTGCTCCTTCATCTGCTGTGTGTTTCTCTGTCTTCTCATTTTGCTTAACTTGCTGTGTTTGGGGTCTCCTTTTCGCAGGCTACAGGTCCATAGTTCCCGTTGTTTTTGGTGTCTGCCCCCAGTGGCTAAGGTTGGTTCAGTGGCTTGTGTAGGCTTCCTGGTGGAGGGGCCTGGTGCCTGTGTTCTGGAGGATGAGGCTGGATCTTGTCTTTCTGGTGGGCGGGACCACGTCCAGTGGTGTGTTTGGGGTGTCTGTGAACTTATTATGATTTTAGGCAGCCTCTCTGCTAATGGGTGGGGTTGTGTTCCTGTCTTGCTAGTTGTTTGGCATAGGGTGTCCAGCACTGTAGCTTGCTGGTCGTTGAGTGGAACTGGGTCTTAGCATTGAGATGGAGATCTCTGGGAGAGCTTTCGCCGTTTGATATTATGTGGAGCTGGGAGGTCTCTGGTGGACCAATGTCCTGAACTCGGCTCTCCCACCTCAGAGGCACAGGCCTGACACCTGGCCGGAGCCCCAAGACCCTGTCAGCCACACGGCTCAGAAGAAAAGGGAGAAAAAAAGAAAGAAAGAAAGAAAAAAATAAAATAAGATAAAATAAAAAGTTATTAAAATAAAAAATAAAAAAAATTATTAAAAATAAAAAATTAAAGAGTAATTTAAAAAAAGAAAGAAAGAAGAGAGCAACCAAACCAAAAAACAAATCCACCAATGATAACAAGCGCTAAAAACTCTACGAAAAAAACCAAGAAACAAAAAACGGAGAGACAGAACCTTAGGACAAATGGTAAAAGCAAAGCTGTATAGACAGTATCACACAAAGAAGCATACACATATACACTCACAAAAAGAGAAAAAGGAAAAAAAATATATATCTATATATTAAAAAAAAAAAGGAAGAGAGCAACCAAATCAATAAACAAATCTACCAATGATACTAAACTCTAAATACTAAACTAAGATAAACATAAAACCAGAAACAAATTAGATGTAGAAAGCAAACCCCAAGTCTACAGTTGCTCCCAAAGTTCACCCCCCTCAATTTTGGGATGATTTGTGTGTATTCAGGTATTCCAGAGATGCAGGGTACATCAAGTTGATTGTGGAGATTTAATCCGCTGCTCCTGAGGCTGCTGGGAGGAATTTCCCTTTCTCTTTGTTCGCACAGCTCCTGGGGTTCAGCTTTGGATGTGGCCCCGCCTCTGTGTGTAGGTCACCTGAGGGCATCTGTTCTTCCCTCAGACAGGACAGGGTTAAAGGAGCAGCTGATTAGGGGACTCTGGCTCACTCAGGCCGGGGGGAGGGAGGGGTACGGATGCGGGGCGAGCCTGCAGCAACAGAGGCCAGAATGACGTTGCAACAGCCTGAGGCGTGCTGTGTGTTCTCCCGGGGAAGTTGTCCCTGGATCTCGGGACCCTGGCAGAGGCGGGCTGCACAGGCTCCCAGGAGGGGAGGTGTGGATAGTGACCTGTGCTTGCACACAGCCTTCTTGGTGGCTGCAGCAGCAGCCTTAGTGTTTCATGCCCGTCTCTGGTGTCCACGCTGATAGCCACGGCTCGCGCCCGTCTCTGGAGCTTGTTTAGGTGGTGCTCTGAATCCCCTCTCCTCGCACACCCCGAAACAATGGTCTCTTGCCTCTTAGGCAGTTCCAGACATTTTCCCGGACTCCCTCCTGGCTAGCTGTGACGCACTAGCCCCCTTCAGGCTGTGTTCAGGCAGCCAACCCCAGTCCTCTCCCTGGCATCCGACCTCTGAAGCCCGAGCCTCAGCTCCCAGCCCCCGCCCGTCCCGGCGGGTGAGCAGACAAGCCTCTCGGGCTGGTGAGTGCTGGTCGGCACCGATCCTCTGTGCGGGATTCTCTCCACTTTGCCCTCCGCACCCCTCTTGCTGCGCTCTCCTCCGTGGCTCCGAAGCTTCTCCCCCACCCCACCCCTGTCTCCGCCAGTAAAGGGTCTTCCTAGTGCATGGAAACTTCTCCTCCTTCACAGCTCCCTCCCAGAAGTGCAGGCCCCGTCCCTATTCTTTTGTCTCTGTTTTTTCTTTTTTCTTTTGCCCTACCCAGGTGCGTGGGGAGTTTCTTGCCTTTTGGGAGGTCTGAGGTCTTCTGCCAGCATTTAGTAGGTGTTCTGTAGGAGTTGTTCCACATGTAGATGTATTTCTGATGTATTTGTGGGGAGGAAGGTGATTGCCACATCTTACTCCTCCGCCATCTTGAAGGTCTCTCTAGAATTAATTCTTAAATGAAATTATAGGATTTGATGTGTAGTGCCACATTGCAAAGCGGTTTTTAGGGCAGTTTCATCAGTCAGGGCCCAGGTAGATCTGTCTGGGTTAAGTCCTGAACTGCAAGCTGGGCAGGGGAGCAAGACCTGGAAGTTCTGAGGACCATAACAGGACCCTGGCCCGGGAAGCAGGCAAACCCGCCAGGGCGGGCCCAGCGGAGGATGCAGGAGAGAGCAAAGCGTTGGTTCTGGACCTTCAAAGCCTTGCTGTCCTAAGTAAGGTGTCAGACACTGGAGACGAGGGGTTCAAGTTTTCCTCCAACCTGGAGTCACCCCAATTCCGTTTGAATATTATGCCGTATTATGGTCAACAGTAAGCTTTCATAATTCGGACCCCTACAACCTTAAAATTTTCAGGTTCTTCAACCCCCTTTAGAATAGCACTCCTCAAAGGTGTCCCCACCTGGTACCATCAGCATCACCTGAGAGCTTAGAAATGCAGATTCTCAGACCCATCCCATCCCTCCCCAACCCATCTCTTGTCTTGACCAGCTTTCAGGGAGATTTGTTTGAGAAGCAGTGCTCCATATGCCTTAAGAACAGTCACCTGTGTCAGAATCTCCTGGAAGCAAGGGGATGGATCAGGGTGGATGGGTGGCTGCGTGTCTTGTTAGAAGTGTAAAAGTGCAGCTTCCTAGGCCCCATCTCACACAGAAGGAATCCTCATTCCCTCTTTGGGAGTGGGGCCTGGAATCAGCATTTTTCCTAGGCACACTAGGGTAGGAAAACCATTGCTCTGAAGAACAAGTCCTCCTGTTAGCAGTCCTGTTGCCTGCTTGCGCACAGAACTTTATAGTCTCCAAGGCATGGTTGCCTCCATTATATTTCAGGGGAAGAAGGAGGAAAGGAATGAAGAAAAGGAGAGGAAGTGGCTGATCAAGGTCACAGAGAGCCCCTGAGTGCTGGGACCGGTCCATCTTGTTTCCTGCCGTTCTGCAACAGCCCGGGGATAGGCACAGCGGGTGTGGGGTGACCCAGGAACCAGCCCCGCCCTCACAATCTAGCAAACGAGAAGGGCATGGGAAAGGGCCCCTCCATTCATGCTTGCTAAGCACCCCTCCAGAGGTGCACGTGGTGCTCTGGGGACACAGGCTGGTGTTGGTGGATGAGGGGAGAAAGCTGGATCCCAGCACCCATGCCCTGGTGACCCCAGGTTCTCATCCCTCTTTCTAAAGACTTCCCTCTTTGCACATCAGAGGGTAACTGGCACATGTTGGCCGCCCTGTTTCTAGTTTTTCGAGTACACGTCCCAGAATGAAATACGCTATAACACCCACCAGCCGGAAGGCTGCGTGGCGGTGGAGGCCGGAATGGATGTTCTCATCATGCATCTTTGCGAGGGAGCCACCCCAGAGGATCAGAAGTTCATCTTGCAGGAGGTAAGGGAGCTGTCTCACACCTTCCTTGCTGTCACTCCTGGTCCCATGGGCTGCAGAGGGGAGTCTGGAAGTAAAGCGAGTCCCTAGCAAGTCTCAGGGATGTGGCCCCTACAGGAGACCAGGAACTTCACAGTGACCCCAAGGGGTCCCATGGCATCCAGCACCGATAGCAGTTTCCTTCTTTCCTCACTGTCCACTCCCTTTCAGTCTTCCTGACCTCCTTACACTTTGAGCTGCGACTGGCTGGAATGGGAAGAGGCGCTGTCCCCGATGCGTTCAGAGATCATGTGGGGTTCAAACGAGAGAAACAAATTGCCAAGTGTAAGGACATGAGGTTAGATCCAAGTAGAAGCCACTCCCGTTGTCTAAGTCTCATTTTTCCCAGCTCTGAAGTGGGGACAATAATCACACCCTTGTCTGCCTCTAGTGAGGAGTAGATGTATGGCCAGAAAGAGTCTTTGGAAGCTGTAAAGCTCTATAGACATTAATTGTTACTTGTATAATAACCAAGAAAACCTCTCTGATGGAGTTGGTTCTCTATCAGAAGAGCCATTGTTGATTTGGAACTGGGTATTATTTCACGCCTGAAAGGCACTACCTCTACCATGTTTGCAGTAAGCCCGTGGTGGAACTCATACATCAGTCATCTCCAAAGACTCACTAAAAAAGCACTTGAGGGAATAAATCCAAAGAAAATAATTCAAAAGAAAGAATTAGTTCACTTTTATCTCAATGGAAAGCTTTCATTCCCAGCCTGGCCCCAGGGTTAGAAAGATTCATCTATACTACTTATAAATGGATTAATTCTAAGTATAATTAGAAGTTGGAATATGCTTTCCTGTAGAAAGTGTTATGATTAGCAACGAAATTTGAAGGTTTCCTGGAAAAGCCAGGCACCATAGTGCTGTCTATGTGATATAAAAAATAATAGGGAAAAATATTTTTGTAAACTCCAAAAGTTTTGTCCTTCCCTTCTTTCTTCCAACTGGAAGCCATTGTAAGCCCTCAAAGAAGAGTAATGCAAGATAGAAATCATGAAATTGGTTTGAAATGTCGTTAAAATTTTACCTTAAAAATCTTTAATTTCAGTGACCATTTAAGCAAGTTTCTTTAGAAGGGTGGGAGGAGGGAAGTTTTAACTATTTACTTTCACATTATTCTAAAGGCAACTTATGAGCACCTTTAAGGGCTTTCCAGATTAATATTATTGAGATTCTTTTGCATCTAATTTTATTGCCAAGGGTTCTGTTTCCCTGGAACAGGTATGCCACTTGTTCTGCCCTTTTGCTGCTCAACCATGATGAAGTTCCTTGGGGCTGTACAGCTTACACCAGAGAGAGATGGAGGGAAGAAAATAAACTCCAGAACTTGGGGAGAGACTTGCCGAGTTAACTCAGCAACAGTTGGGGAAAGAAGAAATGGGAGAGGCGTTAGAGAGGGTCATTGTCCTTCGGGGTTTGGGAATTGGCATACTTTGCAGAACCCGCTTCCTCTCTGGTGACCTGTCCCCTCACCCAGCTGGTCTGTGGCTGAGCTGGGACTAAAGCCAAGTTTCCTGATTCTCCACTTAAATACATAGGAGAAAGAGACTACCAGAGATGGAATTAGTTGACCTAAGAGAAGTGGAAGAGATTAATAAAGGATCTTTGGTCCTGGTTACCCTGAAGGAAAAGAACATCAGTAAGGGTGAGATATAGGGTCTGACCGATCCCAGAATGGCCAGCAGGTGGCACCATCGGCCCTGACGGTAGAGTCAAGGACCCCATGAAGAGCTCCGGGGAGAGACAAGCATGACATACGTTTCTACAAGCCTGGCCCTCTCTATGCACAGACAGTCATGGGCTGCCTTCATACCTGCAGACACTCATTACTCAATAAATATTTCTGAAATAATAAAAATCACCCTGAGCACTTAACAACACATTTTAAGGAAAAGATACTTTCTGAGGAATTGCTTATAATTATCTTGAACACCCAATGTCTATTATCTTTTGTAGGATGGTTCTTTATTTCATGTACAGTCCAAGAAATGTGTTCAGGCTGAGAGGAAGGAATTGAGCGACAGTTTTGTACCACTCTTACGAGACTGTGCCAACTCAGATCGTCAGAAATGGTTCTTCAAGGAACACATGGTATGAAATGTCACTGTACTACGGAGTCCATCTAGAGGAGATGGGGGGAACCCCTGGACTCCGTGTTTAACAGACTTACCTAAGCACAGAGACAGACACACCAAAAACTTGGCTGCTCCTCTTTTCATAAGGAAATCATTTTGTGATTTGTGAAAGTGATGTTGGCTTTAATAAAAATGTGAATAAGCTTTGTACTGATTTTGAAAACTTTAAAATTGTTCCCAAATACCCTGTTTTCAAAGGGTAGTCATAAAATGTTAACTCTAGGTATTCAGAGAATTAAAAGCTTTAACTATTTTTCTATCAAGATGTATATTCTACTGTCATGTCTTTTTATTCCCCTTAACAAAAAGGTAAATATTTTATTTTGGTATTTGAAAGGATTCCCAGGTATGAAGATGTTTGCATGGAAGTTAGACTCATGCAGTGTACTTTGCATAAATTGATAATACCTCAAACATTGGGTTAGATTTTTCTCATTGTAGATAGGTGGACACTGGAACATTATATTGATTCCTTCAGGTCATTGAGATAATCTAGATTTATTTAATAAAGAATGCTACTTGGTTATGTGTTGCTGTCATAGTCAAAACTTTATGTTAGTCAAAGAGCACTCACCAAAGCTGAAACTTCAAGGGAACAATTTGATGTCCTGGGCTAATATAAACTTCAACTGCACAGAGTGGACTTCTGACAATGCCTAGCTATGGGATGGCTGGCTACTTTTAGTAATTACCACAATGACTTTAAAACATTTTGATATCATTTTTAATTTTTATCACACATTAGTGTCAGGGAGAAATGTAATGCTGTATGTGAAATTCAGTTTTCAGATTTGTTCATTAATAATATTTGGTCATTTCAATCCATGTTAGATTTTGTGCCGCAGCCGCTGTCGCAGTTTCTCTTCATAATTCTGATTTGTGAACGATCCCAGATCTACTTCTGAGATCTTGTCAACTTGATGAAGTCAATATGAGTGATTTTTTTAAAAAAAGCAAGAACATTGCCAATCTTTGTTTTTGCAGTCAGTCAGATGTGAGAGATGACACATGTCTTCAATTGATTAAAAAGCATCAAATTTTGTCTCAGGCTCTTTTTTACACATTCCCCTCTGAGGGATGCAGTTTAACAATTAGCCAGGAACAAATCCAGTTGACCTGGCTTGGATCAATCTGATGCATCTTAACCACTCTGAACTTCAGTTTCTTCATCTGTGCAATGAGAATAATGAAACCAAGCTTGTGGGGCACTTGTGAGGATTAAATGACATAGAGCAGGTGAGGGCTTAGCTTAGTCCCTGGCATACAGTATGGGTTCATTAAATTTCTGTTTTCAAAAATGCACTTTATAAAATGTGAAGCACAGTAAACATCAGTAGGTGTTTATTCAAAAATAAATATTAAATAATTTAGTTATTTTATCTTTACAGGATTAAATAGCTCCTCAGCAGGCAGGAATACGATATGAACTCCTTCCAGCACAGCTCAGTTCTCCTGTAAATGTAATATGCTGTGAGGCCAGAGCTTCCCTCCTCCATTGTGGTAACTTATAAAGCAGGTGAGATGCCCCCTCGGCCTGTAATGGAGGTAAGAAGTCCTGCCCTGCCCCCTCCTCCCGCCCTTCCTGCAGTGTCAGTCTGAGCTCCATTGAAGGGGTGTCAGCCCCTCCCAGGGTATAGGAAGACAGTTCAGGCAGACAGAAAATTAATGCTGATCAAATTCATAATGAGTGCTGGGAGTCTACACAAGCATTTTTGGGTGTGTTCACCGAGCACTGCCGGTAATTAGCTTTGCTTGAGAAGTCATCCCTCTTACACTCGCCGGCAGTTTCTATGTGGTAATTTTTAGGATGGAAGAACTAATAAAAATATTCAGGGTGTCCAGGAAGATATTTTCAGACTGTAAGGCAATTTACAATATTTTGAGGAATCTTCCCTTCACTAATGGATGAGGAGTCTCAGCCTGGGCAGGTCTCCACCTGCCCCACTGGAAGGTATGGATTGGCCTCCAGTCCTGTTGTGTGGAGGCAGGATCCTGGGGGCCAGCCCCAGCTGTGGTAGGTTGCTTCACCTGCTAGCACTCATTTCCTCATCTGCATGATATGGATAAGAATGTCCTCTGTTAAGTTCTCAGATATATTTTTTAGTTACTTTTTTACCAGTTGCCCTAAGGGATTATATTATGCTTCCTGGATTTATTACAATCTTCTTCATTCTTAGTATTGAGTTAATTCCAATAAAATTTAGCAAATTTGTATCTGTATAGCTCCTATGTCCTCCCCTGTGCTATTATGGACATATATGTTATATCTATATGTTATAAACTCAGTAACAGAGTGGTTTATGTCTTGCTTTAAATAGTAAGAGAAAAAGAAAAAATATGCACATACAATATACACACAGTCTCTTATATTTACCCATCTATGTACCATTTTCCATGCTCTTCATTACTTCCTGTGAATCTGAGTAACCCTCTGGTGTAATTTTCTTTCAGCATAAGGCCTTTCTTTGGTATTTCATCTAGGATAGATATGTTAGCAATAAATTCTCTCAGTTTTTGTTTATTTGGGAATGATTTTATTATGCTTTCAGTTTTTGGAAAGATAGTTTAGCTGGATATAGAATGCTAGTTGACAAGGTTTTTTTTTCTTTCAGCACTGTGAATTTGGGATTACACTACCATAGTGTCACCATTGTTTTGACTGAGAGGTCATCCATTAATCATTTTGTTACCTGTATGGGATGAGTCATTTTTCTGTTGCTGCCTTTAAGATGTTCTCTTTGTCTTTCAGCAGTTTAAGATATGTGTAAATGTGGTTTGTATTTATTGTACTTGGAGTTCGTTGAGCTTGAAATGTAATTTAATGTTTAAAAATCAATTTGGGAAGGTTTTAGCCATTATTTCTTCAAATATTTTTTCTGCCCCTTTCTCTGTTCTTCAAATTGGATAATTTCTGATGATCTATCTTTAAATTCACTGATTTCTTCTGTCAAATCAAACCTACTATTGAGCTATGTAGTCATTTTATTCCAGTAGTCATTTTTCGTAGTCATTTTTTTTCAACTCTGAATATCCATTTGGTTCTTTTTGGTAGTATCTGTTTCTCTGTTGAGATTTCCTATATATTGACTCATTGTTAGCATATTTTCCTTTAGTTCTTTGATTATAGCTTTTTTAAATTATTTGAATATATTTTTAACAGCTGCTTTGAAGCCTTTGTAACTTAGCAGCTTAAAACGTTAAATATATTATCTTACAATTCCTGTAGGTCAAAAGTTTGCACATGGCTTTTTTTTTTTTTTTTTTTGGCTGTGTTGGGTCTTCGTTGCTGCACGCGGGCTTTTTCTAGTCACGGCGAGCAGGGGCTACTCTTCATTACGGTGCGCAGGCTTCTCATTGCGGTGGCTTGTCTTGTTGCAGAGCATGGGCTCTAGGTGCTCGGGCTTCAGTAGTTGTGGCTCGCGGGCTCTAGAGCGCAGTCTCAGTGGTTGTGGCGCACAGGCTTAGTTGCTCCACGGCATCTTCCCGAACTAGGGCTCGAACCCATGTCCCCTGCATTGGCAGGCAGATTCTTAACCACTGTGCCACCAGGGAAGTCCCTTGCACATGGCTTGACTGGATTCTCTGCTCAGGGTCTCCCAAGCCTTCAGTCAAGGTGTCCACCACGGCTGTGATCTCATCTGTGATCTCACTGATTGTTGGCTGAATTCAATTTCTTGAGGCTGTAGAACTGAGGACCTCAGCTCTAAAAGGCCATTTTCCATTCCCTGCCATATGGCCTTCTACACAACATGACAGTTTTCTTCTTCAAGGCCAGTAGGAGAGAGTGTCTGTTGCTGATTCTTATCTCTTTTAAGTTCTCACTTGATCTGGTCAGGTTGACCCAGGATAATCTTCCTTCTGTTAACTCAGAAGTCAACTGATTAGGGACCTTAATTACATCCAGGTAATTCCTTCTCTGGAGTGATATGCCATCATATTCACAGATCCTGCACACACTCAAGGGGAGGGGATTATATTCGGCATGTATACCAGGAGGCAGGAATCTTGGGGGGTCATCTTAGAATTCTGCCTATCACTGTCCACCTTTGATCCCCAATAATTCACATCCCTTACACGCAAAATACATTCACTCCCTCCCAAGGTTCCCAAGAGTCTCATCTCATTACAGCATGAGTTTAAAGTCTAAATTTTCATCATCTAAATCTAGATCTCATCAGATCGTCTAAATCTAGATCTCATCAGCTAAAAGTCCAAAATCTAAATCAGGTCCAGGTCCAGGTGCAGCTCCTGGGTATCATTTCAGTATATGCAGCTGCTAGGACACTGTTGCTCTCCATCTGTTACACTGAAGAGGCCATTTATCCACCCCAATACTCCCAACATACAGTTGTAGGAAGGCATAGGATAATGTTTATAGATATTTTGGCTCAAAGAGGGGGAAGTGAAAGTCAAAATGAGTCATGGGTCCATAATTGTTTTGAAATCAGGTAAGTGTTTGACTTTTCTTGATTCAGTTTCAAGACCTGGGAATAATCATCAGGGGCTCTTGGCTCTGGACACGTGGTTCCACCTTCTTGTCATCCTTACTATTTTATGAAAAGTAACACATGTTTGCAGCTGAGTAGTTTTGTGAGCCTACTTCCCACCAGTAGAATTTTGGGTGTCCAACCTCCTCTTTTCATTTTGTTCTTTCTCTCTCTGTCCCATTTAGTCCAAGCTGGCAGGATTTCTTTTCTTTTTTTTCTTTTTTTTTTTTTAGTATTTATTTATTTATATATTTATTTGGCTGTGCTGGGTCTTAGTTGTGGCATGCGGGATCTAGTTCCCTGACCAGGGATCAAACCTGGGCCCCCTGCATTGGGATCATGGAGTCTTAGCCACTGGACCACCAGGAGAATCCCCAAGCTGGTAGGATTTCTGCTGAGATAATTCTCAAGAACTTTGTGGTCTTGCATAGATTCACTACTTTTCACTCCATTAAACAGAAGCCACATCCACTAGATCTTTTCAAACAAATCTCTTTTCTCTCTTGGCCTCCTGTTGAGAAGCCTGAGTGATAATGACCTTAAGCTTCCTGGATGCCCCTGGTGTAGTCAAGAAGATCCATGACATGCACACACTCTTTATCTCTTAAAAGGGCCCTTTGTGTGACTGAACGTTCTGAGCTGTTGATCTTTCTGAGGTTTTAACCTCTGAGGTTTTAAGATTGTACAGTCACACACTCAGTCTTTTCTCTATGCCACATTTTCAGTAGCCATTCTGATTTTTAGCCTCTTTTGCCATCTGGAGAGGCTGAAAATTTTCTAAATAATTCAGTCCTACTTAATTTTTATATGACAGTTTTCCCTCTGAATAATCTCTCTCCTCTTTCACTTTACCATAAGCAGCAAGAAGAAACCAGGCAGCATCTTCAGCACGGCTTGGAAATCTCCTTAGCTATATAACTAGGTTCATCCCTTAAAAATTCTACATAACTGCTGGAGACGATTTTGCTAAGCTTTCTGCCACTATATAATAAGGATCTCCTTTTTCCACTTTCTAATAACATGTTCCTCACTTTCTTCTTAACCTTCACCAGCAGCATCCTCAACATTTATATTTCTGCTAACAGGCTGTTTAATTAAGGAAATTTAAGCTTTCTCTATTATGTGCTGCAGAATTCCTCCAGCTTCCTCCTACTGCCCAATTCTAAAGCTGCTCCTACATTTGAGGTATTTGTTACAGTGTCATCTCACTCCCAGCTACCAAAATCTTTATTAGTTTTCTATTGCTGCGTAATAGATTGCCTCAAATATAGTGGCAAATATAGTGGTTCCTGTAGGTCATAAGTCTGGACATGGCTTAACTGGGTTCTCTGCTCTGGATCTCACTGGCTGAAATCAAAGTGTTGGCCAGGGCAGCTACCTCATCTGGGACTTGGTCTCTTCTTCCAAGCCCACTGTTTGTTGGCAGAATTCAGTTCCTTGAGGTCGTGGGACTGCAAACCTCAGCCTCTAGAGGTCGCTTGCTGAGAGATTCTCTTGCTGGCTTTGAAGAAGTCAGCTGCCATGTTGTGATGGGCCATGTGGCTGGGACCTGAGGTGGCCTCTGGGAGCTCAGAGTGGTCAAGTTCATGTTGAATTTGTGGAAACAAAGACATCCGTATGATTATTACATTAATAACAATGTAGACAATGCAGGTGCATTTTGAAACTCTGGTTCAGGGATGCCCATCTCATCAGATGCCTACTTACCATTCCAGAAGATTCCTTTTTGAAAACTTGTAAAAATTCCCAAGAACCTGAACCTTCATTGCATGACAGTCTCCTTACATGTGAGTTGGGAAGGATTTGTTTTATTTATATGGGTCAATTCTGGATATGTGTTAAAGGGAAATTTCCTGCGCTAACTAGCTTCCCTTTTCCCCTCCTATGAAAGCAGTACTTTTCACAATTTAATGTGCGTGGGAATCACTTGACATCTTGTTAAAAGGTAGATTCAGGTTCAGTAGGTCTGGGATTGGCCTGGAGATTCTGCATTTCTCACAAGCACGCGGATGGTGCCAGTGCTGCTGCTCTGTGGATCAAATTTTGAGTAGCAGATTGTTCAAGCGAGAATAAGAATGCAGGTCCTGGTTGCCTGGTCACTGGTGTCTATTCTCACACACACACTAGATGGTGTTGTCAGCTCAGGAAATATTACAATGCTTTAGTTGTGGGCGTGTCTGTTGATCTAAAAAAACCCTCCAAATCTCAGGTCCATGGGATGCAGAGCTGGAAGGCACCCAGAGATCATCCTTTGCCCAGTGTAGCTGATGGGTGGAGGTGGGAATGAGGCCCATGAGGGAAGGGGGTTGCCTGAGATCACACAACAAGTTAGGGACAGCGTTTTCTTTGTCAATACCTGTCAGTCTATGTAGTAATCAGTGTTCTAAATTTGGCCTGGGTGTGTTTTTCTTAAAGTGTTAAATTGGTACTCTTTTTATAAAAAATTGTATCTTCAAATATTGGCTTTGCTGTATTACATTAAATTATAAAGGAAAATTAGTTTCCTATCTTGATAAGAAGTTCTAAAGACTTTGCCACATGGTTTGTTGTATCACAGCCGCAATGTTTATTTAGCAAGTGGGGTTGGAAATGCTGGCCTCTTACAGTCTCCTAATGTTTGTGAGATTTAATGCACTGTACACCAAATTTCTCACACTTACACACAACTTTAGAGTTTCGTTTTCAAGAGTTTTGTTTTGTTTGCTCCTATAAAGTCAACTGAGTGAGAATTGCTGTCTCCTTTTTATTATCAGCATCTGCTGATAATAATAAGAATAATACCACAAGTTGGGCACTGCTCTAAGCACTTCATGTAAATGAGCTAATTTAATGCTGAAAACACCCAGTGAGGTAGGTGTTGGTCCTCCCCTCCCCTTCTCCCAGCTTCCCCCATCCCCAATTTAAAGGTGAGGATACTGAGGCTCAGAGAGTGTAGGGAACTGTCTCAGGTCACACAGCTAATCAGTGGCAGTGCTAGAATTGAACCCAGATGGTCTTACTCCAGAGCTCAGTTGTAACTGCTGGGACCTGGTACCTCCTGGAGGGGAGGGGAGGCGACTTGCCCAAGCCAGGCAGCTCGTACACCCTGGCCACAGCCCTCCCCTCACTCTTAGTCCAGTTACAGCACACTGCTGGTCATGGCACGAGAATTAATGAGAGTCTGTCCTGCTTGGAGAGTACAGGGGTCACAGCAGAGTCACGTCTCTGGGCAAGTGCCAAGTCAGGGAGCAGAGCCAGGCATAGAGCTCCAGGCTCAGAGCCGCTGGGGGCGCAGACCTGCTTCTCCAGGTGCCATTGTCCTGGTGGACTCCGTTTTGCCCACACCCACACTCTGCCCTCTTTCTCTTTAAAACCAGGCAAGAGTAGGAAGGCAGGATTCAAGAAGAGGGTGGGGGGTGTTTCTTCAGTTTCCCCTCTGAGATTCTTGCTGCAAAGCCAAGGAGGCCCACAGTCCGTGGCCAGATCCCCTGCGGTTGCCCCATCCAGCACTTTGCTGTCTTTGGAGGGTTTAAAGCCCGTGGGACTGAGAGTTCTGTCCCATCTGCCATGTCATGATTGCTCTGTGAATCATCTCGAACCTTCTTTTACAAGGCAAGGGTCAGTGGAACTGATTGCTCATCGGACTGTTAAGATGGTTATTTCAGTGTCCTAAAAAGAAATTGCCCAATGGGTGTGTCTATTGGGCAGCTCTGGTTATTAACTCAAGAGTGCACAGCGCCACTGGATTCTGACTGCCAACTGTTATAAAAGGAAGCAAGTTACTGGGTTATAGAATTTGCAGGGACTTTACAAGTCATGTGTTCAACTCCCTCCTAAGCAGGAGTCCCTCCTTGTCCCCAGCAGTGGCCAGCCAGCCCTAGCTTGCCCACTGCTGGTGGGGGGATGCTCCCCCCTTCACAGGTCATCTGTTGTGTTCTTGGACAACTTCTTACGAGGCTGAAATCTGTCTCTCTGTAGCCTCCTTATTGCTCTGGACCCCCCCGCTTGGAGGCCACCCAGCATGTGTGCTCTCTCTGCCCCTCAGAGATTCAAGGAGAGAGGATATGTGTCTCAATCTTCTCTCCTCCAGGCTGTCAGCCCTCCCTTCTTCAAAACATCATGGAATGTGGTTTTCACTGGAGTTCTGTGAGGGAGTAAAGATAGAAGCTTGCATTAAATCTTCTGCATTTAACCGAAGGTCAAGACTCCATTCCCCGTCCCTGCAGAGAAGTCTCGTCTAGCTCAGGATCCCCCAAATGCTCTGAGGGCAGTGAAATGACATTAGTGGGCTGTAGGGTGGGACAGCAAGAGCGAGAGAAATGGTATAAGAGAAACTTCATTTTCCATAATAGGAAGTCAGTAATAATGGTCTAAAACTGAAAAATCGTGAGAAAGCAGGGCTAATGTGTTATTTGAAGTTCTGAGGCAAATACTGGAAGAAATTGCTGAAAATGTTGAGAGGAGGGGCTCTCTTGAGAGCCAGATCTGGGTAGGGTTGGGGAGGGGTGGGACAGGGGACTGCTTATTTTATTATAAACCTTGAGTACTATTAGGCTTTTTAAGCTAAGTACATGTACTTAAGCTAAGTATATTTGTTGAAAATTATCTTTAAAAATTCTCCCAAATGGAGTCTGGGCTCAAAGTCTTGTTAGTAGGGAAACAATTAGGGGCCTAGGTTTGGCTTTATTTGGCAGGGTAGATTTAAAAGACGTTGGGATATGTGGTAAGACAGACCTGGATATAAATTTGGTCTGGTGAACTTGCCAGCTTTGTGACTTTGGGCAAGTTACTTAACCTCTCTGAGCCACAGTTCCTCATCTGTAAAATAGAGGCAGTGCTAGGAGCTAACTCTAAGGGGTTGTGAGGATGAAATGAGATGAGGCAGGCTCAGGGCACCCAGCAGAATAGGGTCTCAGGGACCATTTCCTGACCACAGATTCTCTGTTGCTTGATCCCAGAGATATCCCGAGGACCAGAGCAGCTGTCAGAAAAAACACGTATCTCAACTCCCGCCCGCAGAATGTTTGCTCTTCATAGCAGTCCTGGATTCAGTGCCTTATGGCAGAACAAACAAGCAGGAGTCCTTAGTGGTTCCTAGTCCTCCTTCCCTCTCCATCCTCAAGGAAATTAGCTTTTTAACCATTCTCCTCTCATAACTAGTTCATCTCTGGGAAAACTTTGAACCCAAGAGCAGCAGGGGGTTGGGGGTCACTTCAGTCCAATCTTTTTGCCATGAAGTGGGGGCACTGCTCCTCGAGAGGGACCAAGAAGGGGGCCACCAGGCCAGTTCATCCTCTGTGCCTGCGGGTGGGGGACAGGAGCAATAGCCTCAGCCTCTCTGCAAAACCCTAGCAGGCCACGGGATTTGGAAGACTCGGGGAGCTTGTCCCGAGGTAGACTAGGCCCAGCTCACTCCTTTTGGAACCATAAACTGAGGCAAAATAAAACTGCCTTTTCTGGGTAGGATTCTGGACAGTTCTGGGAACTTGTCTGCAAAACAAATTGATTTATGGGGATCCAGCTGTGAGGAACTGTACAAAACAGGGATCAGAGGAGATATACTCCAGATGTGGCTTCATTAAGGGCAGGGGTAGAACAGTGGGGTTGAAAGACTTCCGAGGTCCTTTGGGCCATGGAGACTTTGAGAAAGTATGGCCAAGGGCCTGTGGCTTCCAGCTGCTGATTCCGAGCTGTAAAACAGCTTAGAACTCATTCTGTCCAACCTCTTGAAACTACAGATGGGGACCCCAAGGCCCAGAGAGGGAAGGGGCTTACCCAGCATCACACATGGAGGGGAGATAAGGCTGGACCCAGAAGCCACATCTGCTGCTGCCGGTACCAACATCTGTCTCATCACCCACCCCTGCCTCTCACTCCTGCCTTTTAGAATCCAGCCCAAGGTTGTTTTCTTAATCAAAAGTTGAGGGAAGACTTAACTCTGCCACACTCTGATGGTAAGTTGCCCAGTGAGGAGACCAGGCTCACCCTAATGCTGGGGGGAAAGCTCCCTCCCCACTTCACGGGCTGCTGAGACCCTGGGTGACACCTTCTGTTGGAGCAGTCGGTCCCTGTGCTTCTGGAGCTGGAAGTGGTACTTTGTCAGCTGCCTGTTCCCTGTCCTCTGAGGGTGAGGGCAGGATGCCCTCCTACTGTATTGCCTGTATTGGGAATGAATTTCAGTTTTTTTTAATGCAGTTTTTTTTTAATATTACAGCTATTATTTATTTATTTTATTTGGCCATGCCTCAGGGCACGTGGGATCTTAGTTCCCCGACCAGGGATCGAACCTGTGCCCCCTGCATTGGAAGTGTGGAGTCATAACCACTGGACCGCCAGGGAAGTCCCAGATTTCAGTTTTCTGAAGCTTGGAAATGAGATTCACGTTTGGCAGAATCTCGAATCAAGTCTGGTCTCCCACTTCTACTACAGCATTCCTGACATGTCTCTCTTTTTTTAAATTTTTAAATATTTATTTATTTATTTATTTGGTTGTGCTGGGTCTTAGTTGCGGCAGGCAGGCTCCTTAGTTGTGGCTCGAGGGTTCCTTAGTTGCGGCTCACTGGCTCCTTAGTTGTGGCATGCAAACTCTTAGTTGCGGCATGTGCATGGGATCTAGTTCCCCAGCCAGGGATCAAACCCAGGACCCTTGCATTGGGAGCACGGAGTCTCAACCACTGCGCCACCAGGGAAGTCCCATCTTCTTTTTTTTTTTTAAACACTTTATTTTTTCCAGATTATTAAAAAATATATATGCTCAGCTGAAAATTTGGAAACTGCAAGAATGTAAAGAAATCACTTAAGTTCTCACAACCCAATGACAGCACCATTTGGAAGCATTTCCTTCCAGTCTTTTTTCATTGTTACAATTCCTTTTATTTGGCTGGAATTGGCTCAATATTAGCTTTTGCCAAATGAACATGGTTCTGTCCTTTGGGGAAATGCAGAATTAGTCTCCTTCCTCTGCCTATAACAGGGGTGTAGATGTGTGACAACAATATGCACCCCCAGATTCTTCCCTCCTCTAGGAGAAAACCACAACTCCATTTTAAATGCCAAGGTTTTTAACAGTTATGGTCATTGCCATTTATTAAGAGTGTGCTACTTAAAAGGCACTGAACTAATATTTTCATACATTGTTTAATCTTCACGACAATCTTACAAAGGAGGTATTTTCTAGCTTCAATTTATAGAGGAAGAAACTGAGGCTCAGAGAGAATGGGTCCCATTTGAACTGATGGGAATTGAGTTCAGTGAGATTATCACCTCCCTTAATCTGGCCTTTTTATCTTTATTAATGCAGCCTTACTAAAACTGCCTCTTGAATGCCAGACTTGCAAATCACACCTTTACATTTGTTCCTGACAAATTTATCTCCTTGATTCTGGCCCACAAAGATCTTTTTTTTTTTTTTTCTCTTGTGATCATCTCTCTGATGCAATATGACTCATGTAGAATTCCTAGAATGATTTAAAAAAAAGGAAAAGAAAGCCCTCCTAGCACAGTGCCTGGCACATAGTACTCGCCCAGTACCTGGTTGCTATTATTATTATATGAGGTGGGTGACACTGTTTGTTTGGTTACCTGGGTTTCCCTCTGTTCCCCACAAAACACAGAACAATGTGCTAAAAGTAGCATCGTGCTAAGGAGGGGTCCATCCACCGTGGCTGGTCTCTGAGATGGCTTCTAGAACATCCTTCCTTTCCAGCTGTTGGCAGAAACAAGAAGCCAAAAAGATGCTCCCTTGAATTTGGACCCCTCTGCCCCATGCCTGGCCCTGCCCTTCCCCTGGGGTCTCATCATCCCAGCCGGTGGTTGATATGGTAGGTCTGTCTTTGGTGCGAAGGGCCCCCTTCCCCCCACCAGCCTCCCAGCCCATGACGTGGCAGCCTGCCTTGCCGTTGCTCCTGCTGCTGCCCTCAGAAGAGACATTCCTTTTAGCGGCGTGGAGCTGTCAAAGTGGATTTTAAAATATGGGTTGTATTTTATTGTAATTTTTGGTTGTTTTCTAAATTTGGTCGCAATCATGTCGTCTTGTTCTAAAAAGAGGGAGGAAGCAGCTGCCCTCTGGGAAGGCTTCAGAGAGGAGAAGGAAGGGAAGAAAGCTCTCAGGCTTCCCTGCTAATTGTTCTGCTTCCTTCCTGAGCTCTCGAAAGCCCTCTCTGTGGGAGCAGAAGGGACAGATGTGGACTTGAAGATGCCCGCATGGTCTCCCTGACCTGGGAACTTCATGGAGGGCAGACTGTCACCGGCCCCTGATGACACTCACCAAGGCTACTGGCCCCGTACAAGTGCCAGACAACACAGACCCTGTTCCCACCTGGATCCAGGAGATTATGATTCAAGGTGGAAACAGAGAGATGGGAAGAGCCTGAAGAAAGGGCTGATCTCGTCTTCCTCAGAGAGGGGTGACATCTGTGCCATCTTGAAAGGCTGAGCAGCCTGTGGATAGGTAGGAGGAAGGCGGTCCAAGGGGAGGGCAGCCTGGCCAGGAATGGCGGGCAGTGGTGTTACTGGAATGTGAGGAAGAGAGGCTGGGAGGTGAGGCCAGGTCCTGGCAGGGTCCACATCTTGTGGGGGGCTTGGATGCCAAGCGGAGGAGTTTAGAGGTCATCCTGGAGGCAACGAGGAAAAATGGTCTTTGCAGTCAGGACAAGACTGCAGCTGGCCGAGGGGCAGCTTCCTCCCATTGCATCACCCTCCCTTGAGCGTCCATCCCCCAGAGCTGCAGATTTCTATCACATTCTGTGGTTTGGCTTCTGTCCACAACGCTGCACTGAACCACCCCTGCTAAGGTCCAGGACCTCTTGTTTGCTAAATCCATTGATAAGTTTTCTTCCTCATGTTTCTGCATCTCACCGTTGCATTTGGCCTGGTCCACCCCTGTCTCCTGGCATTTTCTCCTCCTCTCCATGTAGGCTCCTGGCTACCACATCTCTTAGTTCTCCACTCAACCCAGACTTCTGTGGGCTTCCTTTCCAACATCCTTGAGCCACATTCCCCAGGATCCTAGGGGACCCTTTATGTTCTCCCCCAGAGATCTCAAACACAGATGTGGCTTCAATGCCAACGGTTACCTGTGTCCATCAGTTAGGAACTGTATTCAGCTGCAAGTATCAGAAACCTGAAAACCAGTGGCTTAATCAAATTTAAGGCTTTATTTTTGTTACATAAGAGGACGTCCAGAGTTAGGCATTTCAGGGCTGATTTGGTGGCTTTGTGGTGCTATTAGGGATGGTGCTCATTCTGTCTTCCCATTCAGCCATGCTTAGCATGTGCCTGTCACCCTGTAGTTGTAATATGCTCCCCCACCCCCCACCAAGCATTTAGCTGGTCGTCATTCAAGGAGAATGAGAAGGGTAAAGAGCAAAAGACCTGCTAACTGAGTCTGTCCCCCATTAAAGAGCTTTCCCAGAAGACCCTTCCTGTTTCTGTATTAGTCAGTTATTGCCACAGTAACGCTCTATAACAACCACCCCCAAACTCAGCTGGCCAGGCTCAGCTGGGCAGCACTCCAGACTTGGGCCAGCCGGTCTTGGTCTAGGTCGGTTCCAAGTGCACTAGTTCTGGAACCCAGGCTGAACAAGCAGAGATGAGCCAGGGAGGATTCTTCTCATGGCGTCATCAGAGCAAGCAAGCCAAACTGCGCAAGCAAATTTAAGGTTTCTGCTTATTCCTTCTGCGAACGCTCCAAAGGAAGTCATGGAGCTAAGTCCAACATCAGTGGGTGAGTACTCACCCTCCATCCCCAGTGACAGAGGAGAGCACATGTTTGTGGAGTAATATCCACATTCACACAGTCTCCGTCCAGTCCTGTGTCCTGTCACCCCTTCATTGAACAGGAGACCGACAAGTGTGCGCTTTTTGGCTGGCACTTTGCCATCCTAAACAAACTCAAGGTTTTGATGGTGAGGAAGGAGGGAAGAACAGAAATCTGGTAGGCACACTTTGGCAGGACTTTTTTCAATAGTTGTGTCCCAGGAACTACCAGGTAAAAAATAATGAAGTTAGAGAACACACTGGCTGGCAGTGACACTAGTGACATTTATTATCCTTGGGAAGCCACCAGGACACAGAGACAGGCCATACCACAAGACTTATGTGGCCACCGAGTCCCCTCCTCCTGTTGCAACATTTCACAAACCTCCCTTATTTGGTTCTGTCATAAGTCCCACTGCACGAGGGCATGGGAGAACATTACCAGGAGAGGTGGGAGAAGTCATCGACGTCATCCCCATTTGGAGTTGCTTGTCCTTCTGTCTCTAGTGAAGTGCTGGCCTGTGTCATTCCCAGCACATGCTCATCAGCCCTGAAGGGTCCTGGCTCTGTCACATCGTGGCCTGGCACCAAGACCTGGCTTCGATCTCTTGCCTTTGCTGTATCCATAGCTCAGATCACTGTCACATATATTCAGGTCCTAATATCAACTAAGGGAGAGGAAGGTGCAAAGCATCTAAGACAAGAAGAAAGAGCTAGAGCTGTAAGATGGAAGCTGGGGCATTGCCTGCCTCAGGGCTGCAGGGGCTGTCCCACCACCAAATCCTGAGGAGCAAAGGAAGGAAGAGATGTTCACTAGACCGGATGTGCTGTTCCTGAGACAGGGAGCCCAGAATGGTTTCCAAAGCCCACGGCATTACTCGCCCTCTTAAGCCTCTCTCTTGCCATGTACACACTGGCAACTCACAGATCTCCCCCCAGCCTGGGTCTCTCCCAACCTGCTGCCCACTGAGCACTTCCCTCTGGTTGTCCCATCCACCCTGAAAAAACAACACATTCTAACCTGGGCTCATCATCTTTTCTTTCCCCAACCTGCTATTCTTTCTCCCCTGCTGTCCGCAAAGCTGGAAAGATGTGGTTTGTCTCCCTGACCTCTACTTCCCTTTACTCTGGCAAGAGCCTCAGTATTTCTGCGGGATCCACCCCTTCCCCTCTTAGTCTCTGTGGTCTGTATGACTCCAGCAAAACTCATGGATCTAAGTCAGTTAACACAACTGTGGCGGTTGGTTCAGTGGTGAGCATGTGACCTAAGCTGGTGAATCTCAGAACTTTCATGCAAATGCTAGGACACAAGCTCTCGTCTGTTTCTGTTGGATTTAAACCTGGAAGGATATAGCTCCAAGAGGTGCTGGCTGGCAGCCACCTTGTGACCATGAGACTGGTGACCATCTTGTGACAATGCAGGAGGAGCTGTCAAGACCAGAGTCAGCACAGAGTACCTGAGTTACAAGAGATGGAGAGAGAATATACTGATGATGTGGTTTGAGTCCCTGGATCCAGGTGGGCCTGAAATGATTGAGATCTACCCTCATGTTGTTTAGTCATATGAACCAGTACACTTTCCTTTTCCTCTTTTTAAAGGTCAGTTTGATTAGGTTTTCAGCCAATTGTAACCAGAAGTGTTCTGCTACACCTGTTTCACTGAATGGCAGCAGCACTTAACCAAATAAGCCAGAAGCCTCTGAGAAACATCCTCTGTTTCTCAGTGTTCCCATTAAGGGCTGGTCCCCAGAACACAGCATTCCAGGTGCAGCCTGACCAGCCTGGGGAAAGCTGACCACTCACCCATTTGTTCTGAACGCTAGCTCTGGGGACAGACATACAACAGCAGATACACTGAGCTGGGGTTCAACTCAGACCCCCAGATCTCCCGTAAACACCTGCGTGATCTCAGCTTCCTTTTGTTGTAGGAAAAAATGGGGCACAAGCGGAGGGTCACGTCCCAGGTCTTGAGTGAGTCCCTGGGGTGGGCCACCAAGTGAGGGTCCTTGGCTTCGAGTAGGAAAGAATTCAAGAGCAAGCCATAGTAAAGTGAAAGCAGGTTTATTCAGGGAGATACACACTCCCAGAATGCTCAGAGTGTGGGTCATCTCAGAAGGCAAGAGCGGCCCTGAGAGATACACATTCCATATACAGACTGTGGTATGTCTCAAAAGGTGAGACTGGCACTGAGGTGTGGGTGTGGTTAGTTTTTATGGGCTGGGTAATTTCATAGGCTAATGAGTGGGAGGAATATTTTAACTATCTTGGAGAAGGGGCAGGGATTTCCAGGAGTTGGGGCACTGCCCACTTTTTGACCTTTTATGGTCAGCCTCGGAACTGTCATGGCGCCTGTGGGCATGTCATTTACATATGCTAATGTATTACAATGAGCACATAGTGAGGCTCAAGGTCTGCTGGGAGTCGAATCTTCCACCAACTTGGAGCTAAGTAGGTTCTAACCAGTTTTTGTGGTATCCTGTTCTTATGGTTGTGTCATTCGTTTAATGGTTGTACCCTGCCCCTTTCCTTCCTGTCTCACTTTCTCTCTTTCTAGCATTTGGGAGATTCTAAACTGAAATCCCAGGTTAGACCACACATTCAGGTTTCTGTCCTGTTCCTTAACTGCCCTCAGTGCCCTTGCCCAAAGGCATTTCCACCCCCCAACACACCCCCGCCAGCCTCAGTTTCCTCACAGGTTTGTTGGGGTGGTCAAATATATAATGAAAATACTGGGGCTTTGAAATATGTTTTTTTAAAATAAATTTATATTTTATTTATTTATTTTTGGCTGCATTGGGTCTTCGTTGCTGCGCGCGGGCTTTCTCTTGTTGCGGCGAGTAGGGGCTACTCTTTGTTGCGGTGCACGGGCTTCTCATTGCGGTGGCTCCTCTTGTTCGGAGCATGGGCTCTAGGCACGCGGGCTTCAGTAGCTGTGGCACGTGGGCTCAGTAGTTGTGGCTCACGGGCTCTAGAGCACAGGCTCAGTAGCGGTGCACGGGCTTAGTTGCTCCGCGGCACATGGGATCTTCCTGGACCAGCGCTCAAAGCCATGTCCCCTGCATTGGCAGGCAGATTCTTAACCACTGCGCCACCAGGGAAATCCCTGAAATATGTTTTTTAAAGTTTCTGTTACTTGTTATTTTGGAAAAGATTTCTGGTTGTTTCCAAAATCCATTTCCCCTTTCTTTCATAGGAATAGAACCTTAGCACACAGATGCTCAGCTTAAGACCATAAATCCCAGCCTGCCCTGTGTTAAGTGTGGCCCTGGGAGGTGAGGGGAGCGATGCACTCAAAATGCAGTCACACTCTTCAACAGAGAGTGTGCCTTTCCTTGCCCTCTGCCCCTCCCCTGGCTGTGGACCTCGTGGTGTGCCATTTTGGAGCACAAGTATGAGTACAACACCCCTGGAATGGCAGAGCAACAAGACGGAAGGTGTCTGGGCCTGTGATGACTTCAATGAGCAGCCTCCTCAGACTTGGGATGACTTTTATGTGAGTGAGAAATGAACTCCTATCTTCTTTAAGCCACTATTATTTGTGGTGCTCAGCTCAGCCTTATTCCAGCCTGATGAATGAATTTTCTTGAGGCGTGTTAATTCTAAGAGGCAGGTGTTGGCTTCAGATCAATAGGGAAGAGTTAGGGACTTGCAAATACCCTGAAGAAACCTATATTTCCCCCTTTCTTTCTACTTTTTTCCTTCCTTTCTTCCATTTCTCTCCCCCCCCCCCATCCAGTTCTCCAACATTTAGTGGGTTATTCTTCTGTACCAGGCCCTCTACTTGGCACTGTGGACATGAGATGATTAAGGCACAGTATCTGCCGAAGCCTAGCAGGGGAGACAGATATAGTGACTCATTGTCCTCCAAGTCCAAGTCGCAAGATCACTGTGAAGGTGTGTACAGGGTGATGGGTGAACCCAGCCACCACTTTGGCTTGGCAGGTGGGAAGCAGGGGGCCTGAGTTGGTCCATGAGGGTTGAGTTGAGGTTCTCTAGAAAAAGAAGGACTTGCTTTGCTGTTACTGCCTTGAGAGAGGTCAACTTCCTTCTGACAAGCCCTGAGCAAGGAAGAGACAACTGCTTTGCAAACAAACACCTCATGTAGTATTTCCTCTGTTCTCCTCACATATTTCGTCTCCTCCCCTGAATGATATGCCTCCCTGGGTCACTTAACTTCCACAGGAAACTGGAAAAAGCAACATCTGTCTAAATTTCCCCTAACTTGCTCCAGATTTCCAGGGTCAGAATGTGGACCCTGGGAGACACGGTCTCCGTGGGGTCAGAGGTGACAGCCCCAGAACTGGTGGACTCCTGCCGAGCCCCTGTGGCAGCCGGGCCGCCCCGGCGCCAGTTCCCTGCGCAATACAGATGTTCTGCTTGGCAAGAATTTCACTGGGAGCATAATCAGTGGCTGAGGGGGCCCCTGGAGAGGGGAGTGCAGGCCTCGTTCCCACGGGCTCCTGCCCAACGTGGTTCCTGAGTTTTCTGTTCCTGGGAGAGCGGGTGGCCAGCAAATGCTCCAGCTCCCACACCAGTTGCTCCAAGGAAGCAACTTCCTCACATGGCCCCAGGCTGCCCCCAGCCATGGGGACATTGTTTTGTTCACAGCCCAGTCGTAATGGCATTTATTTAGGGGACACTTTCTCTTCTGCTACCCATAAGGAAGCAGCTCTGAGCAGGGGAAGGAGCAGAGATGGGCCTCTAGGGATCAGGTTACAGCCCTTGGAAAGCCACCTTCTCTCTCTGAGTCTCAGTCTCCTTACCTGTAAAAGAAAATGGGTTGGTCCAGGGGGCATCCAAAGGTGATGCATGGCCAAGGTGTGAATTTTGGAGACCAGCAGAATCCCACCTGTGCCACTTGCTGCGCTCGTGGTCCTACCTGGGTGGCCCTGCACCTCGCCAGCCTTGGTTTCCTCATCTGTGCGCTGGGGAGGTGGGACCAGGTCATCTCCAAGGGTCCTGAGGGCTTCATAATGATGGGAGCGTCTGCCTTTCATAAGGAAGCTGAGGAAAAGTGTTCTATTCTCTCCTCATGGCAGAATATTTCTAATTCTGTACCTGGTGAAGATAAGCAGGGTCATCTCAAAAGAACTGGCCTCCATGAGTTACCCTTCTGCCCTCTGCCCCCCACCCATGAGTCTCTGCAGATCAAAACACTATTTTTCTAAAGCAAGAATCAGATGACTCTTTGGGGCATCCTTCCAGGTCTTTTAGGATCCAGCCCTTCAGACACCGCCCACACTGCTCTGCCCTCTCACTTTCTCTGGCCCCTTTCAGGGCCTTACGTGGTCCAGCTGCAACCTCTTTTGGTCCTGGCCCCAATAGTGATGCCAAGGGGTGGCTGGGGATGGGGGTGGGGGTAGCTCCTCCAGAGTCTTCCTCTGCTCCTCCAAGGCCACTCCAAAATCCTTGATCTAGGTAAAAGCAGGGTGCTGTTGGTACAGGACAATGCCCCGTTCCCAGGTTGCCCTTTCAAGATGCCGCCCCCCCAGCAGGCCCCCACTACAGCGTTTTCTCTGCCTGGAGCACTCCTCCCCCTCGCTCTCCTCTCTCACAGCACCTGGTCCTTTTCTTCAGAGAACTCATCACATTTGTAATTACACAGGTATCTTGTACTTACCTGCTTAATGCCTGACTCCTTCCACTGAACTATAAATTCCAGGAGGGCAGGGGGCATGCAGGTCTTGCTATACAGTTGACCCTTGAACATGAGGTAGGGGGCGGTTAAGAGAGCCCATTCCCTCTGGGGTCGAACATCAGAGTAAAACTTTACAGTCAGCTCTGGAGTTCCACATCCTCAGATTCAACCCACCATGGATTGTGTAGTTTTGTAGTATTTATAGAAAAAAATCTGCATATAAGTGGACCTGCGAAGTTCAAACCCATGCTGTGCAACGGTCAACTGTATTCCCATTGCCTAATACAGTGCCAGTAAGTAGTTTACTCTCGATAAATAATTGATGAATGAGTGAATGAATGAATCGCCCAGAGAATCTAGAATTTGGTGGTAAAATGATGACAATGGGAAGGCAAATGGTTGCAAGTGATGCTGTGGTACCTGCAGGATTGAGGCACTAGGCTTTGGCACCAACACTGTGGGCACAGTCCTGGCCTTGACACTTGCGTCTCTGGGAGGGCAAAGTCATTTTTCCTCTCAGCCCCAGGGAGAAGAGTGTCTTGAGAAAGATAGGAAGGTCCCCTGTGTTGAAATGTTTCTGAGTGGTGCAGGGAGGAAGCAAAAGTCTGAGACATGTCTATTGATTCCACCACAGGAGGTTATGGTGACCTTGACAAGAACAGTTTCAAAGGACTGAGGAGCCAGAAACTAGTCTGCCGGGGACTTAGCAGGAGGTGAGGAAGTAGAGACTGTGACTTAATGACTATTTCTAGACATTAGAACAGGAATGGGAAGAGAGGTGACATTAGCTATTTCTTATCACACAGGATCACATCAAAATCAATTTGGAAAAGTTTCTGAATAATAAAAATGATTCATTTCCTGGATGGCTAGCAAAATACGATGCCTCAACTCCTTGTCTTACTTCTCTCAGAAAAGTAGGATGTCAGAGTTGAAGGGATCTCAAAGGCCAGATGTTCCAGCACAATCCTCTCATTTGATAGATGAGGCACCTGAGACCCAGAGAGGGGCAGGGACTTGCCCAAGGTCACACAGCAGTTGAGGGTCAGAGCCAGATTTTAAACCCAGGCTTCTGTAGGCCCAGCCTGAGGTTCTTTTTCATATTTCATGTCTTTCTTTCCTCTGTCCTTTCCAAACAGTCTTTATTGGCTCCAGGAAATGGGGAGGATAGTTATTTTTAGTTTATTCAAAATGAATAAAATGGGTAATTTTTTTTCCCATATATCAGATCCAAAGTATGTCTTATGTAAGAGCTAAATGGGATGAGAAACAGTTCCACAGCGAGAACAAAGATTCCTTTGAATATTAAAAGCTCCAGAGTGAACTCCAAATGGGCCCAAATGACTAGGACCAGCTCCTAGCCTAGCTGACTGCAGAAGGCTGTGCAGGGCCGTGTGTGCGTGTGTGTGTGTGTGTGTGCGTGTGTGTGTGTGTGTGTGTATGGTAGCAGGCTCCATCTGTGGGGTGTGATTGCCTGAGCACCAGGACGAGCACCACAAACCTCCTCAATACCTCTTTATTATTATGATTATTTAAAAAATATTTTTAGAGCAGTTTTAGATTCACAGCATAATTGAGCAGAAGGTACAGAGATATTCCCGTATACCCTCTGCCCCTACACATGCACAGCCTCCCTCACTGTCAGCACCCAGCACCAGAGTTATGCAGTTGGCCCTTGAACAACATGGGTTTGAACTACATGGGTCTACTTATGTGTGGGTTTTTTCAATAGTACATACTGTAGTACTATAGGATCACCAGATATGGAACCACAGATAACAGAGGAACCTTGGATATGGAGGGCTGACCATAAGTTATACTCGGATTTTCAAATATGCACAGGGTCAGCGCCCCTAACCCCTCCGTTGTTCAAGGGTCAACTGTATATTTGTTGCAATGGAAGAACGTACCGTGACACATCATTATCACCCAGAGTCCATAGTTTACATTAGGGTTCACTCTTGGTGTTACATGTTCTAGGGGTTTTGACAAATGTATAATGATGTGACCCTGCACCTTCTCAATACCTCTTTATTATTATTATGGTAAAATACACAAAAAAATTTACCATCCTAACCATTTTTAAGGGTACAGTTCAATGGCATTATTCACATTGTTGTGCAGACATCACCACTATTCATCTACAAAACTCTTCTCATCGTGCAAAACTGAAACGCTATACCCATCAAATGCTAGCACTCCATTATCCGCAGCCCCGGGCAACCCCCATTCTGCTTTCTGTCTCCGAGACTTTGACACTTGAGCTCTGTCACAGAAGTGGAATCCTACAGTATTTGTCCTTTTGTGACTGGCTTGCTTCACTTTCAGTCCCTCTCTGCATGTGCTCCCTGCACCCCAATTCCACCATTAGAAAGCCTCACCTCTGGCAGAGGATTTGATTCTCTGCTGAGGAGGGGCACACGGCCTGGGAAGAAAACACTTCAGGTGTTACTGGCACTTTTTCTTTAATGCCAATCAGTGGATGATTTCTTGAGAGCAGGTTTCGATGGGGGTAGGGTGACCCTGGTTGAAAACACTAGGTGAATAAGAGGGAGAGACATTAATTACAGAGAAAAAAGTTTTCCTGCCTGAAAAAAAATGTTGTTAGGATGATTATAAATGAACCTGTATAATTGTTTTTATAACATAGCCACCACCTAAATTTATGTCTCTGGGTCTGTTGACCTCATGTCTTGCTCTGACTTAATTCCTTGGGGTGTCATGGCTGAGGTGCCCTCTAATACTGCTAGTGATAATCACCATAATACCTTTGTGTTTGGTTGCAGTCTATAAATCAGCACACATTTTTTAAAATTTATTTTTTTGATTGAAGTATAGTTGATTTACAATGTTGTGTTAGTTTCAGGTATACAGCAAAGTGATTCAGTTATATATGTATATATGTATTACATATACATATTCTTTTTCAGATTCTTTACCATTGTTTGTTATTACAAGATATTGAATATAGTTCCCTGTGCTATACAGTAGGTCCTTGCTGTTTATCTGTTTTTTTATTTCTATCCATTTATTTGATCAATATGGCAGTGGTGTGAAATAGTTAGAATAGGACTTATTATCTCTATTTTTCAGGTGGGGAAACTGAGGCTCAGTGGGGTAGAGGGACCTTCTCTATTTGTTGGTAGAACTGGATCAAGAACTCAAGTCTTTAGTCCAGGGCTCTTCTCATGGCTCCACATTTTGCTGACATTTATTAACCTAAAAATGTCTAAGGATAACTGTTATTTGCAAACGCATGGTCGTCTCCCCACCCCCACCCCCAGCCTTCCACTTGACCCAATCCTTCTCCAAGAATGATGCGTCACCATCCAGATGCTCAAATTAGAAATCCAGGAGTTGTCCTTGATATTTCCCTCTCTCTTGTTCCATATCCAATCTTCAGTTAAATACTGTTGGTTTTTAATTCCTAAATATGTTTTCAGTATACCCACTTCTCTGCAGTTCTGGACCCCCATAGTCTAGGCCTCTATCTCTCACCTGGAGTTGGCCCTTTATATTGTTATGCTGTCCTTTCTGCTCACCTGTTCCTCTGCGATTTCTTGGGAAATGTGGATTTGAACAATGTTAATCAGGTGTCTATGTTATAGGATTTCTCTTTGGTATGATAATCATGGTCACAGTGACTCTTCAAGGTGAGGGATCAAGCATTTTGCAAGCCCCAAACTTTCTTGGTCATTCCTGGACTCCTGCAGTCCATTCTCCCAACGGAAGCCAGAGAGTTGTCTGCTAACTGCAATCTTGATCATGCTGCCTGCCCTTCCCACACCTCTCCTGCGACCCTGGCCTTTCTGCTTCTCTGACGTGTGTAGGACACACCGTCAGTGCCCCACGCAGACCCCTTCTCCAGTCTCCTGCATCCATCTCCAGCTGCAGCAGCAGCGCTGACTGCTGACACCACAGCTGCCTCTTCTGGGGAGCCACCTACCAGGGAGGTCACATTCCCCCACCCTCCACAAGCATCTCCTAACCATGATCTGACGTGGTGGGTGGGTTCGCAAAAGGCCGCCCACCCTCACCTCGAGGAGAGAAACTTTGCTGTGCAATTTATGCTCCCGAGACAGCCGTGGATCAGGAACCAGCTAGACTTTACCGGAGAGCACCTGCTTGCTCTTGTTCTGCTTCCCTCACTCCCTGTAGGTTTTTCCTGTCCAGCACTCCCTGGATACTTCCCTCTGTCAGCCTCCACCCTTCAGGAGCCCTCCCTAAGACACCAGCCGCCCCTCAGCCACCAGATGGGTCCTCGCACACCGTCCCTCACTCCCTTGCCTCTCATAAAGCAGGTCTGTCTCATTCTCTCATAAAGCAGGTCTGTCTCCCCCATGGCGCTGCCAGTTCCACCAGGGACCATGTATGTTTCTGTCCACAGCTCCATCCCCCATGCCTGGGAGGTGCTCAAGATTTGCCAAATGAAGTTAGAAAGCATCACAGATATCCAGAATGCCAATGAGAAATATTCATAAAATACAGCAGGCAGCAAGTTAACACCTAGAATATATTAAAACGTTTACCAATAAGAAGAGGCAAATGTCTTAATACAAAAAAAGAGCATGATCGGACAATTCATGCACACAAATGGAGATGATTGCTACATCCATGGGAAAGTATGTTAATCAGAAAATAGAAAATTAAAACAATAGTTGAAAGAACACTTTTTGGCTACTGTGTTACCCAAGGTTGATTCTTAAAAGAGCATCATGCTGCTGAGGGGAGGAGGAGCCAGCCAGGCATTCTCATACGTGGCTAGTGGGAAGATAAGTTGGTACCATGTTAGAATAGAGCTCCCTAGGGCAGAAAGTTTGTCTCATTCTCTGTGGTCTCTCCAGTGCCCAGAACCATGCTTGGCACTGGGCCCCAAATTAATATTTGTTGAACAAATAGAAGGCAATTTGGCAATATCTATCAAGAACCTTAAGTTTTTCATACCCCTTGGTTTAGTAATTTTACTTCAAAAAGAGACCCTTAGAGAGTAGGACAAAGATATTTGTATCAAGACATTTTACACATTCATTTATAAAATCAGAAGACTGGAAACAGCCTGAGTGTCCACAGCCTGATGACTAGTTAAATTAATTATGGCACATCCACGCTGATCAATCTGATATAAATGATTAAAATAATGTATTTGAAGAATACTATGTATATAGGATTAAGCTACTGACAAATGCTAAATGAAAAAATAATATAAAATTTTATATACAGTGTGACCTCAATTTTTGTTACCAAAAAAAAAAAAAAAAAACCTGAGTTGTTAATGGTGGGTTATAGTGATTTTTATTTCTTTGTTTTTCTCCTTATTTTCCAAAATTTCGCCAATGAATATGTATTACTTTTATAGTCAGAACAAAAACTTTGAAAAAGAGATCATGGTTAATAACAAAATTGTGGGCATCCAGGAAAAGTAGAAATGACTGGTAATCTTATTTTTCCTATTAATACTTCATAACAGATCATTTTATGGTGGGTTAGGGAACATAGCCCCGATTGAATTAGTCTGATTTTACTTAGACAACAATGAGAAGTAAATTTCGTGCTGTTGGAGACACTTGGTATTGTTTTCATGTTCTTAGTATATATTTTTCCATGACCTGGAGAATCTTAAAAATATTGGCTCCACTTTTTAAAAGAATTTCGCAACTCGTTTGACTGGAATTGATTTCTCCTGTGGCTCCTGGGATCTGTAAAAGGCATCAGGATGCGACACGTTCGTTGACCTTTATTCTTTGCCTTGGCTAGAGAATTTCCCTATGGCTGGCTCAAGGTTTTCAAAAGGAAAGCAATTAAATGACCTAGCACAATTGCCTGGATTCTCAACCCTGACCTTATCTTGATTAGGAGGAAGTGGATAGCTAGTTGTTCCAAATTTAGAGAATAGAAGAGAGCCAGATGTTTGAGACTATCACGTGGAGGAAGCCTTAACCCTTTAGGGCTTTTGTCCCACTCACCGCTTCTCAGATATCTGCTTGTGCCCATCTTGACACAGAGCAAAGGGGTTTTGATTTCCATTTTCCCCTTCCCAAAAAATTTTTCCTGGCTTCTAAGTCCATGGCAAACCTCATGCTAAGTATTGAAAGGACTCAGACCACATCTGCTAGCTTATTATTATTATTATTATTATTATTATTATTATTATTATTATTTTTGGCTACATGGCACAGATTGTGGGATCTTAGTTTCCCGACCAGGGATTGAACCCAGGCCCTCGCAATGAAATTTCCGAGTCCTACCCACTGGACTGCTAGGGAATTCGCCTGTTGGCTTATGTTAAACCTTCATCATCTCTAAGATCAAGTCCAGGATTCAGAGCCTGGTAGTCGAGGCTCTTTACCACCTGGCCGCTCCCTCCTTCTCCTACCATTCATTCTGACTACAGTGAGAGAACAGCATTTAAGAGAGCAAACTACAGGCAGTTGACACAGATTTAGCCCCTAGGATAGTGGGGAGACAGACATGAAGAAGTAGAGTACATTCATCTGATAGAGATCTGGGTCTGAAGACCAGATACGCCTCTTACTAGCTGTGTGATCTTGGGCAAGTTATTTCACGCCTCTGTGTTTAGTCATTTCCTATTAAAGGGGGATAATAATAATAATATTAACAATAATGATAATACCAAATCCATAAGGTTTATATGAGCCTTATCATCGTCATCATTGCATATAAGTAAAGCACTCAGTACAATGCCTCCCACATAGTTAGTACCTAATACACATTAATTCTTCTTTTCTCTTACTCATTCACTTGGAAAAAGTTTGTCGAGTTCTGAGTAGGTGCTGGAAATTCAGAAGGGGATAATGCACAGCTTGACCCCAAGAAATCCATATTTTAGTGATGGAGACTCAGTGGGAACAGGCCAACATAACCCAGCTCCAGATATCACATTCCAGAAACCCTGGTCTCCTTCCCTTTCCCAAAAACACCATGCACCCTTATACTTTGTGCCCTTGCTCACCTGTTCCTTGTGTCAGAAAAGCTTCCCCTCCCTCCTCTGCCATTTGAAGACTTTCAAGATGCAGCTTAAATGGCATCAACATTGTGAAGCCTTCCTGACACCCAAATTATGACCTCGCCTTTGTCTCCACGGTGCTCTGCACAAACTTTCTGACTCTAGCCTTCCCCTTCTGTCAGGGCTGGTCAAATAGGAACGTTTCCCAATAGACTGGGAGCCTCTTGAAGGCGAGTATATGCTTGACCCATTTCCATGTCTCAACGTCAGCACAGGGCCAGGCACGCTGTAGATGTTTAAGAAGTGTTTGTTGGTTGAATGAGTGAATGAATGAATTAAAGGGCACCTGACATCATAGGAGAAACTGCCGCATTGACAGGGGAGACAAGGAGGAAGGATGCTTCCTTTCTGCTATAGTATTTTATCTGCTCTGCAGATAGTTGGGTCCCTCCTACTAATTCCATCTATGGACAAGG
Source organism: Balaenoptera physalus (assembly GCF_965194825.1). NCBI lineage: Eukaryota > Metazoa > Chordata > Mammalia > Artiodactyla > Balaenopteridae > Balaenoptera > Balaenoptera physalus. The sequence goes on along the minus strand of NC_138886.1, from coordinate 33,117,252 downwards.
ATAAGTTTACTTAGTCATAGGAAACTTGGAGAAGGTCCATGTCCTCAGCAGTGTCTGCCTGAGGAAGCTGTCCTGAGTGTGGCTTTCAAATTTCTGACATTGTCAGGAGCATCCTGAAAGGGTTAAGAGCTTGTCCTGTTGCTGGTCTTGTGCCGTTCCATTCTCTTTTCACTGTGTGGGAGACTATTTAATTGGAAGTGGAGTTGCTAAGGCCAATATTGCAACAGAAATAATTGGGTGTACAACCACATGTGCTTTCAGGACTGGGACACAGAAATTTAATTTAATTCTAGTTTCCTCTATTTGTTGGGTAATCTAGGGATGACTCCTTCTCCTTTCTGGACCTCATCTATTAAATAGTGATTGTAGGAGGCGAGAGTTAGGGTGGTGAGACATTACTCTCTAAGGTTCCTTCCGGCTCTGATAAACCATGTCTGTAACTTACATGTTATCAGGTTGACCAAAAGCCCACTGACACTGAGTTGCTGGAAAGTGATGTGGATGGAGTTCTGGGAGAGTGTCCCAGTCCTTGTGAGTTCATGGCCATGGTTTAGGAACCAAAAGCTCAGAAATGCTCTGAAACCACAGATGGCCAAATCCACCCACTGGAAGTTCAGTACACACTTGCTCAAATTTGTAAACTAAAAGCAGAATTTTTTGAGTTGTTGGGAGCATGCATGGCTAGATATAACCTGGTAGTGGGTGTGTGGGTTGGCTCATCCTAATGCGGGAGGCCTTCTCTGGGGCCAGTGCCGTAAAGTGAGGAGGCATCTCCCTGGCTAGCCCACCCTGGCCATCAGGATGGAAACATCCCTATAGTGAGTCTTATTCAAGCACCAGGTATTAATGATACCCTAAGGGAATTCTTTTAACTCACTATGTTATAGAGGCAACAACAGGGTCAGTTGAGAACTGAACCCACTCTCGGGTGTGAATTGCAGTATACACTTTTTTAAAAACTTGAGATATAATTCACATACCATAAAATTTACCTCTTTAAAGTGTACAATTCAGTGGTTTTTAGTATATTCACAAAGTTATGCAACCATCACCACTAATTCCAGAATATTTCATCGCCCCAAAAGAAACCCCATATACATTAGCAGTCACACCCCATTCCCCTCTCCCCTTAGTCCTCAGCAACCGCTAATCTGCTTTCTGTCTCTATGGATTTGCTTGTTCTGGACTTTTCATAAAAAAGGAATTTTATGACATGTGACCTATCAGGTCTGACTGCTTTCGTTTTAGCATAATGTTGTTGAGGTTCATCCATGTTGACTGTATACTTTTTGAACAAGTAAAATTTATATATGCATATCATCTTTCAGCTAGCATAGAGGCAAAACTATAGTTAGAGTTTGGTGAGATCTACCAGCCCGTCTTCATGGATAAAGAACCAGGCTAGCTAGGTCCTCCTTACTTTATTATTCCAGTTCCATTTTGGCCTTTTTAAAGAATTATATACATAGATCTTTAAAATTGAGTCAAATTGGTTGATATTTTCAATTTTTGTTTCATGTTTGCTGGCAGGTTTAAGTATTTTCCCAACCCAAGATTATTTAAACATGTATATGTATTTTCTTGTCACAGTTTCATGGTTTCATTTTTTCATTTATAACTTTAATGCATCTGGCATTTGTGAATGGTGTGAGGTAGGCACCTAATTTTAAGTTTTCCCATATGGTTAGCAAGTTGTACCACCAGACATCATTTTCTAATGATTTGGAAACAATAGCATTAGCATCTACTACTTTTTATATATAGTTGGGACTGTTTAGGAGCTTTCTTTTCTGCACTAATCTGTCTTTTCTTCAGCTGCTAGCATACTGTTAAATTTCTTGCCCTTTTATGATACAATTTAATATTTGTTAGGATGAGTTTATATTATCACTCATTTTAAAGCATGCCTAGTTAGTATCATACATTTATTATTCTAGTTTAGCCTTATTTGTTAAAATGACATATTTATTTTGTGTAATGTGTATTGCTATGTTATTAAAAATTTTAAATTCTGCCTTAGAGAACAATAGAAACAAGCAGCTGTGTAACATATTATAGATAAAGTTAGTAAAGCATGTATGGGCTGAACATAGATGGGAAGGACAGAAGGACCAAGGAAGCACTAAATATTCATGAGGTCTGAGACATCAAATATGTGTGACAGCTATAGCAGAGCTACGATATGAGAGCCACCTTGGTGATGACTGAGCAGAGAACAAGAAGGTCAGGGTCTCTGGAGTCCTAGAATTGCTGCTACACCAGCCTGGTCTGCTCCCTCCAACTTAGGCGAGAGTGGAAGACACTTCTATTTTGTTTAAGCCATGATTGCATGAAACTGAACATACCCTCACTAATATCACCCCTAATTTCATTTTCGTATTTGGTTGTCTGGCTTAGGATTTGCAGAACAGTGTTAATAACACTGATGGGAGTGGATATCCTTCTGGTTACTTATGTGAATGGAATGGCTCATTAAGCATCCCACTGGCTTTGATTTTACATAGAGTACATTTGTCACTTTAAGAAAATATTCTTCTCTCTCTCGATGATGATGATGATGGAATGTTGAATTTTCTCAAGTGATTTTTGTCACCTATCAAAAAAATTATGTGGTATTTCTGCTTTGCTATATTGATATGATGAATTAGACTAATACATTTTTCTAAAGTCGAAACATATATGCCACTTCAATTTTTTTCTCTATCTCCTCTGTTCTCTTCTTCTATATGTAGAAGCTCCATTGCAGCTCTTGGCTCTCCAACTTTTCTTTCACCATTTTTATCTCTTTAACCATTTCCTTTGAGTTCTGGGAGAATTGTTCATGTTTGCCTTCTGATTTCTTGCTCCTTAAAGTGTGGTTCAGGGACCAGTAGTTTCAGCATCACCTGAGAATTTCTTAGAAATGCAAATTCTTGGGCCCCATCCCAGACCTACTGAATCAGAATCTGCATTTTAACAAGACTCCTAGGTGATTTGTGTGCACGCTAAAATTTGAGATGTGCTGTAAAATCGCTCTTTCCAAGTTTCAGACTTTCCCCATTTATTATAGTAGTTTGATGATTTTAGTGTAAATTTGAAAGGAGAAATTCAATGTGAGGCTTTAGGTCACCATTTGGGACCGGAATCCACAGGCTCTTTGTGGCAAGATGTGGGGAAGGGCGGTCAGCTACTGTGTGTGATGACATGAAATGAAAATGACATCCCAAAGGTCATCAAAATCACCACCAGGCATCATTAACCCAACAAGAAAGGATCCTTGTGTTGCATTTCTGAAGGGCAGTGTGTATCCCCTAGAGGGCTTTGCCCACACAGTTCTTTGACAAATTTATAAATGCCAAGTGGTATCCACATGAAAGCCTCTTGTCCTGAGCTTATAGAAGGGGAAAGGAGGGGTTCCAAGAGACTGGTTTGGTGTCAGGCATGAATTTCCCTCTTTTCTTGGTGAGTAGAAGAAATTTCTACAGTCACTGATGTTCTTCAGGACCCCAGCATTGTGCCTGAGAGCTGCCTTGGAGGAGGTGGAGTATTCACAGACCTGAATTATATGAGTATTAGCATGTGGAAAGATTTCCCTTAATTTTTTTTAAGGAAAAAATTAATTGAATAATACCCAGTTCTCATCAGTCATGGCAGGATTGGCAGGAAAAGTCTTGGTAAGGCACAAAAAGCTATTGAAATGATTCTAAAGAGAACAAGAATCTTTAGGAAAAATTGGCTCATTCTTTATTGCTGTCAAACCCTTTATTCCCTGGAGATGGTTGAAACAATACCAGCACATAACTCTCATTGTGGAATTAACAAACATCCTAGTTTTCTTAATGGTTTCATGAAGTTATTGTCTCAACAGGAAATTCTGGGCATTGTCACACATTCTTCTTGTTTATTAGTAGTAATAATAACTCTTTGCATCATAAATGTGCTCTAACCTTACAAGGCTTTTCCCCACAAAGTAGGTCATTTGGTCTTTCCTGAGAATCCGGTCAGACAGCAGGGTGAGCAGGTGTTAATGTGTCCATTTCGTAAAAGAGGGAACTAAGGGTCCAAGGAATTAAAAAACTTTCTTAAGGGCATGATATACAGTAAATGGCAAACTCAGGCCTCAGACTCCTGTTTTCTGGCTGCAGGGGAGATCTCTAAAGCACATATGGCCAAGTGTCTTTCATCCTTAAGCTTCCCCGTCTACTCAGTGATTTCTGCTTCTCTGCAGTGCCTGTACATATACGAAACATTGAGAACAATCTCCGTCCATGTGTAAAGTTCACTCTCTGCAGTTTTATGTTGAAATGCAATGTGTAACTTTAGTGAGGTTACAATCTTCAGATTAGATTCACATGGTCAGACATCTCTGGTTCTCTGTACACTGTTTAGATTTCCCCCACTTATGTCAGACCTTTGTTAAACTTCTGCTAAAGATCCACTCCAGTCCCAAAGAAGGTGAGATTCATTACAAAGCAACAGGAACTGTTTATAAGTTATTTTTTTATTTCTTAAATTTGATTCGTCTCAACTGATGGGAAGAGTAAAGTCATCTTATTTCTGCTCTTCTATAAACTATGCTTCTATTCCTCATCTTTCCATTAAAGAACTTACCAAATTTCCCTTATGTTCCATTTATTCTCCCTTCATATGTTCTCTTTGCCTAGAATACCCTTCCCTTCTTCACTTCACCACATTCACCTTTCTTATCCTTAATGGGACCCAGCTCAAAAGCTCTTCCTTTGTGAAGCCTTTTCAAACCCAAAGTTAGACATACCTGTGCTCCTAAAAGCAATTTGAATGTATCTCTGCCATACCACGGACCTATCACAGTCTGAAATGTACTTGATTTAGCTCCATATATACTGGAATTTCCACTAGATTTGAAGCCACTTTGGGGGCAGGAGTGACATCTTATTCCTCTTATATCCTCTGAATTTGGAACCTGACAACTGACAGGGATGCACTAAGGGTTGATCCATTTTCCTCCACCTGCTGGCTTTAGTGCACTGGGAATTCTTTTTGACCAGCTATCACTTTAGTTTTCAAAGTCTAGGTGACAGGAAAGTCTTAAAGGAGGACTACTCAAACTGAGCAAGAATGAGCTATAATAGCTGATCCTTTTAAAGGACAGGAGGTACACTAAACTTGATTAATCTTGGATTCTGTTCCTTTATGTCTCCCAGGTTAGAGCCATTTTAGTGTAGAGTTCTTTTTATCAACATCCTTCATGACTTTGTCCAGGACCAGTCCACCTTGAGGGGTTCGGCACTTTCTTTGGTACTAGGGCATTTTTTCCAACTCCTTCACAATTAGGGAATTAATACTCAATAGTTCTCAACCTTGGCTGTACATTAGAATCACTTAGAGAGCTTTAAAAAATACTGATGTGAAATTTTCATGGAATTCCCTTAAGTCTTTTGCTGAGTACTAAGCTCATGCACAGTACTAAGTACATGCACAGAGTGAGACTCTGAGAGACTTGGCAGGAAACAGCTACTGGAGGGCTACGAGGTCAACAGAGATTTTGGTAGTCTCACAGCACTGACAGATACTGGATTTCTGACTAGCCATATTAGAGAGACATCACCAAATACTCTGGCCATTCAGTTGAGACCCCAGAAAGTCTGTGCCTTTCTGTCTTTAAAATAAAGGCAACTGCCTGCCAGAAAAAAAAAAAATGAGACTCTTTAAAAGGAGATAATCTAGACTCTCAGCATCATATCCACAATGTCCAGAAAACAAACAAAAATTACTGGAAACATGAAGAAGCTGGGAAATGTGCACCAAACTAGAAGAAAGAATAGTTAGCAAAAACAGGTCCAGAGGTGATAAGATGATGGAATTAACAGATAAGAACTTTAAAATAGCTATTATCAATATGTTCAGTAAAGGAAGAGATGGACATAATGAATGAACAGATGGGGGAATCTCTAACAGAGAAATGGAAACAAACAAGCAAAAAAACGGAATAGAAATTTTAGAACTAAAAAATATAAGATCTGGGGACTTCCCTGGTTGTGCAGTGGTTAAGAATCCACCTGCCAATGCAGGGGACATGGGTTCGAGCCCTGGTCCGGGAAGATCCCACATGCCGCGGAGCAACTAAGCCCGTGTGCCACAGCTACTGAGCCCGCGCTCTAGAGCCTGTGAGCCACAACTTCTGAGCCCGTGTGCCACAACTACTGAAGCCTGTGTGCCTAGAGCCCATGCTCCACAACAAGAGAAGCCACTGCAATAAGAAGCCTGCACACTGCAATGAAGAGTAGCCCCCGCTCACTGCAACTAGAGAAAGCCCGTGCGCAGCAACGAAGACCCAACACAGCCATAAATAAATAAATTAATTAATTAATTTTTAAAATATATATATATAAGATCTGAAATTTAAAAATTCACTAGATTGGATAATAGCAAATTGGACACTGCAGAAGGAATAAAGAGCAATGGAAAAGGTAAATATATGGACACACTGAAAGACTTTTTTCTCAGTACTTCAGCCAGGTGATTGAGGTCATCATCAACTGTGAGAAGTCACATTAATAGTATGTACCCTTGATATGATGTGATGAGAATGATACTTTATCTCTGTGGTCTTCTTCCTTAGAATTTATAACCCAAGTCTAATTGTGAGAAAAAACAGCAGGCAAATCCCAACTGACGACATCCTATAAAATACCTAATACTCCATCAAAAACAGGGAAAGTCTGAGAAACAGTCACAGCCAAGAGGAGATTAAGAAGACATGATGACTAGATGTAATGTGGTATTGTGTGTGGAATCCTGGAACAGAAAAAGGACATTGGATAAAAACCAAAGAAATCTGAATAAAGAGTAGACTTTAGTTAAGAATAAGGTACAAATAATGGTTTATTAAGTGTAGCAAATGTACCATACTAATGTAAGTGTTAATAATAAGGGAAACTGGGTGCAGGATATGTAAGAGCTCTCTTTACTACCTTTACAATGTTTTCTGTAAATCTAAAACTGTTCTAAAGTAAAAAGTTTATTGAAAAAACTAAACTGATAATCACAAGTGCTGACAAAGATATGGAACAATTGGAACTCTCATCCATTGCTGGCAGGGATGTAAAAATTGCATAGTTTGGACAACAGTTTGGAAGTTTCTCATAAAGTTAAACCTCTACTTATGGTATAACTCAGCAATATCACTCCTGGGTATTTAACCAAGAGAAATAAAAACATATGTCCTCACAAAGACTTGCATGTGACTGTTTATAGAGGCTTTATTCAGAATTACCACAAACTAGAAGTGACCAAAATGTCTATCAACTGCTGAATGGAGAAATAAATTGTACACATCCATACAATGGAATACAACTAAGTGATGAAAAAGGAAAGGGCTACTGATACATACAAAACATGAATGAAAATCAAAAGCATTACGCAAGTGAAAGAAGTCAGTTCATAAAAGAAGACTATATCATTCTATGTATTCAATATATGCAATTCCAGAACAAGAAAAACTAATCTAAGGTAGAAAAAAATCAGAACAATGTTTGCATCTTGAGCTCTGGGGAATGATTAGGAAGGGGCAGCTGGGAACTTTCTGAGGTGATAGAAATGTTCCATATCTTGATAGGGGTGTAGGTCACATGGGTATACACATTTGTCAAAACACATTAAGATAAGTAGTTAAGATCTATAAATTTCAGAGGTATGTAAAGTATATCTCATTAAAAAAAAATAAAAATGCTGATATCTATGTCCCACCCCCAGAGATCCTTATTTTAGTGGTTTCAAATGGAAGTTTTTGGGGTTTTAAAGTCTCCCTCAACCAAGGTTAAAAACCTTGATTATAGGTACTTGTCTAATGATAGGATCCTTCGTCATTCCTGTTTGCCATGTAGATTTCTCTCTCTGACTTTGATGTGTAGATCATGGACACTAAGTGTATGGATTTACATGCTTACCTGATGGTCGGATCCACCTGGGGATGGCTAATTGGCAAGCATCAGGATGCCAAAAGGCCCAAGAAGAAGATAGGATCAGGATAGAGTTCCCTGAAAGCCCCCCCAGCTCTTCTCTTTCTGCCTCTTCTGAGAATGGTCCTGCTTATTCACAGAGTGGATTGTTATGCTGATGGGAGAGGTAAACTGGAAGGGGACCAGTGGAGGTATCATTATGGGGCAGGGGGAATTCTTATTACGTAACAATTTTGGAAATTTTTCTGTTTTCAGTTAGCTGGTTTCACATACACAACAAGGTCCCACTGGATTCTGTAATCCTGACCTTCATCCTGATTTTGTCCTCTTGGTAACTTCGGGCAGACTATAAAAAGAGAGAGAGCAGGACATGCCCATGTGTTGAGCACATGCCCTGTACTCTGCTGGAACTTTGCTTCTTCTTTCCACTTTGGGGTTAACACTGTAACTATATAATTTTTCTTTTCTTTTTTTTTTAAAATTAATTAATTAATTTATTTATTTTTGGCTGTGTTGGGTCTTTGTTTCTGTGCGAGGGCTTTCTCTAGTTGCGGCAAGCGGGGGCCACTCTTCATCGCGGTGCGCGGGCCTCTCACTATCGCGGCCTCTCTTGTTGCGGAGCACAGGCTCCAGACGCGCAGGCTCAGTAGTTGTGGCTCACGGGCCTAGTTGCTCCGCGGCGTGTGGGATCTTTCCAGACCAGGGCTCGAACCCGTGTCCCCTGCATTGGCAGGCAGATTCTCAACCACTGCGCCAGCAGGGAAGCCCTATATAATTTTTCTATTAGCTATTTTTCTTCTTTTGAAGCTGATGGGCAACCCATTAACATTTTTAGGGCAAAAAAGCTTCTCTTAAAACTTTATCCAACATTAATAAAACTGTATAATAAAAACTGAAATGATAAATTGTAACAGTTATTCCATGGATGCTCTTTGTCTGATATGTATTTCAGAACACATGGCCAAAGTTTCTGAGAGGTCTCACTAATAACTAGAACTTTGACTAACAATTTCCTCTAGGGTGCACCAACAAATAAACGCATAGACTTAGACACTCCCAATCGAAAGGAATTTTTCAGGTCACTAGCCCAGCCCTCTCATATAGTGCCTGAATAGCTGCTAAGTGGTACCCAGTCTCTGCTTGCACATGTCCCCAAACAGGGGGACTTATAAGACAATCAACATACCTGTGAACAGTTCCAACAGCAAGTTTTTCCTGGTGTGAAGCCACACCTGCTTCTCTGTAACTTTTAGCCACGGAGAACATTGGATCGCTTTTTCTGTTTGCTCTCCATGAGCCTTTTCTGCAACAAGTTAAATATCTCCAATTGCTTAAAACATCCCTCCTATGCTTTGAATTTGTCTGCACTCACCAGCTCGCTTTCTCTTTCCCTCATGAGTCCTGGTCTATTTCCATTCATATCCAACACAATTCATCTGAAACAATGTCACTTGAGTGCCTTCTCAGTGCCAGGCGCTAGGCTTTGTGCTGTGGGGAAGACAGGAGCAAGTCAACCTCGGCCTTGTAAGACAGAGAAGGCTTGTCTACAAAGGCCCTAGAAAACAGGCTGTGATAAGGGGCAGGAGAGAGGGACAAGTATCCTATTTTCCCCCCAAATCCTCAGGCTCTCATCTTTTTATAAATTTATTTGTTTATTTATTTATTTTTGGCTGCGTTGGGTCTTCATGGCCGCATGCTGGCTTTCTCTCTAGTTGCAGCAAGCGGGGGCTACTCTTCATTGCAGTGCGCAGGCGTCTTATTGCGGTGGCTTCTCTTGCTGTGGAGCACGGGCTCTAGGCACGCGGGCTTCAGTAGTTGTGGCACACGGGCTCAGTACATGTGGCTCGCAGGCTATAGAGCACAGCCTTAGTAGTTGTGGCGCACGGGCTTAGTTGCTCCGTGGCATGTGGGATCTTCCTGGACAAGGGATTGAACCCGTGTCCCCTGTATTGGCAGGCGGATTCTCAACCACTGTGCCACCAGGGAAGTCCTCAGGCTCTCATCTTGCAGTGCAGCATGTTGGCTAAAATATATGACTGTGCAAGCTCAAGGCATGATTAGAGTGGGCTGCTCATCAAATGTTTGATGAATGCAAGTCACTTGACTAAGTCTCTGTGTTCCAAATTCCTGGGAGAGAGTGTGATTGGCCCAGCTTGGGTCAGAGGTCCTCCTGGCTCCATCACTTGTCTGCAGAGGGGGCTGCCTCCACTGGTATGAAAAGCCACACTTTCTGGGCTAGGAACAAGGAAAGTTCCATGAAATACGAGTGAGGTTGGGGAGGAAGTGGTAGGCATCTTAGAGGTATGTTATGGATATAATCTTCATAATATGTAACACCCATAGGAATACATAAGCAATATAAGATATCCATAAGCATTAATCCTGAAAGACGGGCATTTTCTCCATTTTATAGCTGGAGAAACAGATTCAGAGAGGTGAAGCGACTTTGCCAAAGTTACTACTTGTTAATAGCAAACTTGTGGTTTGGATTCTGGGCTGCCAGTTGACTCCCTGCATTTACTCAGCAATTCTTCCTGGAACTTGTTTAGTCATTCGCTTATCTATTCATGTATTCATTCAACTAGAACTTCTCTGGCACTAACCACGGGCATGATGTGAGGGCGGCACGGGATACAGCAATTAGCCACATAGATGTGCCAGAGGGACACCCGTCAAGAGCATAAGAGAGAGTTCCTGCCCTGCTCAAACACATGGTTTTACTGGAGAAAGGAAACATGTGGACACCACAAGTTCAGGCATTGTTGCATGAAATGACTCCAGGAGTGACTGATATTTCAAGGCCTAGAAGATGTCAGAGTAAAAGAGATCTCTGAGGACCAGGGTGGTTGAAGAAGCCGCCTATAGAGGCAGAACTCTGAGTAGGTGCCTGCGGATAAAGAGAGAAAGAAGGAAGAATCCCAGTAGGCAGAGAGTTGTGCTGATTCTGCCTCTGAGTATTGCTCATTTGTATCCGCTTCTCTCCATTCCCACTGTGCCCTCCCCTGGTCCGAGTCACCAGCTTCCCTTACCTGGACACAGCAAAAGCCTCCCTAGCCTGGACACAGGAAAAGCCTCCCCAGCCTCGACACAACAAAAGCCTCCCCAGCCTCGACACAGCAAAAGCCTCCCCAGCAGATCTGCCTCCCCCTTGCCTTGTTGTCCATGAATCCATTTTAAAATTCAATTGCCAAAAACTTCAAACATATCAAAAGTATAGCAAACAATGCAAAAGTCACAAGATACCCACCCTTTTGACTCAGTAGGTATTAACATTTCACTCTATTTGCTTCAATTCTGTCTTGTATAGAAATATAAGATTATAATTTCAGCTAAGTTCCTACCCTACACCTTAACCCTCCGTCCACAGAGTAAATATTATCCTAATTTGGTGTGATGAATTCCCACATGTATTTTTATATCTTTTCTACTGATGATCCACAAACCACAAAGTATTAGGTTCATATCCTTTTGCAAGTTGCCTTTTTTCCCCCACTGCTCATTATATTTTCAGTTTTGTCCTTGATACATGGAGATCCACTTCATTCATTTAACCATTGAGTAGTATTCCAATGTATAAGCAAATTGCACTTTACCGAGTTGTTCGTCTACAGATGCCTGGATAGGTCATTTCAACTTTTTTACTATTACAAATGGTACTTCAGTGAATATCCTTACATAGACATGCCTCACACATGTCTCTTTGGGTAGGAACCAAGAAATGGAGTTGCTGGGTTAAGAATACCCACATCTGAGAGGATCAGATTTAAAAAAAAAAAAAAAAAAAAAAAAAAAGAATATCCAGATCTTCAACTTTACTAGGTGTTGCTTAATGGTTCTTTAAAACAGTGGTTCAGGTTACAGGTATACATCCCATTATATGTGAGTATGGGAGTTGCAGTGGCTCCATATCCTCATAGATGCTTGGTATTGGCAATCATTTCTTTAAAAATCTGATCCCCTCTTGCCATGGCAGACAGAGGCATCTTCAAAATCATGCCTGACCATGTCCCTTCCCTGCTTATAATCCCTCCCATCCTCCCCCACTGCTCTCTATGCGTACCACCCAGAGTCTTGCTCTGCATAAGCAAGTCCAAGGCCACTTCTCCAGGCTCACCTCTCCATTCTCTCCTACTCCAACACGCATGAGTGCACACACACACACACAAACATGCATGCACGTGCTGTGGTGCAATCAAACCAAACCATGTTTGTTCATGTCCCCTAACCTTCTATTGTCTTTGGGCCTTGGTTCAAGCTATTCCCTCTGCCTAGAATATTCTCTTCCTCTTCTTCAGAGGGCTGATTCCTACCAGATCTCAGCTTGATATTTCATCCTTTGGGAGGCCTTTGCAGGCATCCCAGGGCTGAATGGATGCCTTTCCTCACATTACCCCAGCACCATTGGCTTCTGGCATGGCAGTTCGCATCGCAGTGCACTGTCTGATAGTTGCCTGTCTATTACTTCCCTGACCCTCTCGACTGTGGACTCTGTGATAGCAGGGCCTGTGTGGAGCTTCTTATGGGAGTGTGCTCTGTGCCAGCCTACCTATTGAATGGATTTGTTAAATAATCCATGGGCAGGAGACAGGTCTGGGTGGAGCAGAGGTGGCAAGATGGGGGGCAGTTGGAAATCAGACTGGAGAGGAATTGCGGCCCTATCACCCTCATAACCCCAATTTCCAGGAAAGGAAACCGAGGCTCAGCCAGGTGACTGACCTGTCTAGAGTCATGCATTTAGTAAGTGACAGAGCAGCTTTGATTCCCAGTCTTCTGACTCCGTGTCCAGGCTCTTTCTGCTGCGCCTCAGCAGCAACCAGTGGGAAGGAGCCAGTAGAGAGGGAGGGACAGGGCTGCCAGGGAGGGAAGGCTGAGCAGGAGAGGGAGGCCTCAGGATCTAGGACACAGGTGGAGAACTTGGCCCAGCAGATATGGCCCTGGATCCTCTGAGCCAGCGAGGAAGGACGAACATTGGGCCAAATTTGCAGATCAGATACTTGTTCAGACTGTCCTGGGAGACTTGGGTGGGCCAGCCCTTCTCTGGAGAGGAGCAGACTTGTGGAAAGTAACTCAGCATCTCCCTCAACACTCACCCGACCTGAGTGACCTCTTCCTGCTGCATCAGGAGAATGATTTCTCAAGGTCCCCTCTAGTAAGAGGGAGACCAGAGCCAAGGACAGCTGGGAGGAAATAGGAGCCTAATGCAAACAGGCAGGAGCTGGCCCAGCGCCTCGGGCCCAAGTGGAGAGCACACGGGCCAGGTTCAGAGACTCCATCCAGTTACTGCGTGTCTTGAGGAGCTCACGTTTGCAAGGGCAAGTGGACATCAGTAAAGCAGGGACAATAATACCCATGCCTCATGTGAGTATGGTGGGGATTAAGTACGATGAAATATGTAAAAGGATTAGGGTAATGCTCAGCACATAATATCACTCAATCAACTGTAGGTATTATCTTCTTACAGGGTTGTTGGGAGGAATGAACAGGATTATATGGTGGACAAACCTATAAAACTGTGTGAGTGTTGGTGAGCAGTCTTTTTTCGTCAGCAACTCGATAAATGAGTGTGGACGATGTGGGACATCCACTGGACAGAGAGAAGGGGTGTGGACTTGAGTGACCAATCACCCTCCTCTGTTCCTTTGGTTTCTTCACCTGACGTCTGCATCAGAGACTACACGAGTCAGTTCTGGAAACTGCTTAGAGATGGCACAGTCCAATCCTCCAGCTTCACACCAGGGAAACCAAGGCCTGCAGGGTGGAAGTGACTTGTCCAGGGCCGCAGACAAGGCATCCCCAACTCAGATCCAACACTGCTCCCTCTGTCCCCTCAGTTCAGCCCAAGCTCAGGACATGGCTCTTTCAGCAAGGTCAGTGGTTGGCTGTTCTTCCACAGTTGTCCACACCCACCCCTAAAGTCAGCGGGGCTCCTGCCAGCTCTGAGCACCTCAGTCTCCAAGAGCCCCCTGCCTTGACCACCCTCTTTCTATCTTCCCATAGAGGGCAGTTGAAAGTAATTGAAAGCTACTTCCAGCTCTGTTTTCCCCTGCAGAGCTCTCCTTCCCTGGGCCTCTCTTGGAGAGCTCGGGAGCAGGTCAGTGGCATGTATACACCTGCTACCTTACCCAGGGTTCCTTCAGCACTGGGCAAGTGCAAGCATTTCCCTTCCCCTCAGACAGAGCCCCTCCCTCTTTGCTTTTTAAAATGACACCCCCGACCACACACACCTTGCCATTGAACTTGCCCATCTGACACACACAGAAGCTCATTCTGAAGGACCTTGAGTATGTGTTCCTGTTGCACAGGTGGGATTTCTCTACTGAAAAACAGTTGCAGGAGAAAGCAGATAACAAAATGCCAGGCCTGTTAAGAGCTCATTTGACCCCAAGGACAGGCTGATGTCCGAAGGCAGATTGAGTAACTGAGCTCACATCTTACCAAACCGTTTGGATTTTACTTTCTGGGTAAAAAGTTATCAGTCTGTGGCCACCACAGTTACTTTGAAGACATGGACCATTCTTATTGCCTCTGGAAGGAAAGCCCCCAATCCCTGCATCCCATTCCCCAAAGCAAGGAACACCAGGCCTCACCCATCCTTCAAGCCAGGAGAGCTGAGAGGCCAGCGTAGCACATGCTTGAAGAAATGGAAGGAGGAAACTAATAATATTTATTAAGAACTTGCTATGTACAGATGTAGTCTTAGGCCTTTTACATATACAAGCACACCTGGGAGTTATCTCGGGTTCAGTTCCAGACTACCACAGTAAACAGAATATTGAAATAAAGCACGTTACACAAATTTTTTGGTTTCCCAGTGCATATAAAAGTTATATTTACACTACACTGTAGTCTAGTAAGTGTGCAATAGCATTATGTCTAAAAAAATGTACACACTTTAATTAAAAATACATTATTGCTAAAAAATGCTGACCATCGTCTGAACTTACAGCAAGTTATAGTAGTAACATCAAAGATCACTGATCACAGCTTGGTGCTTTGTGACCACCTAGAGGGGTGGGATAGGGAGGGTGGGAGGGAGACGCAAGAGGGAGGGGATATGGGGATATATGTATACGTATAGCTGATGCATTTTGTTATACAGCAGAAACTAACACAACATTGTAAAGCAATTATACTCCAATAAAGATGTTAAAAAAAAAGATCACTGATCACTATAATAAATATAATAATAATGAAAAAGTTTGAAATATTGTGAGAATTACTAAGAATGTGACATAGGGACTTCTCCAGTGGCACAGTGGTTAAGAATCCGCCTGCCAGTGCAGGGGACATGGGTTCGATCCCTGGTCCGGGAAGATCCCACATACTGCGGAGCAACTAAGCCCGTGTGCCACAACTACTGAGTCTGCACTCTAGGGCCTGCAAACCACAACTACTGAGCCCACGTACCACAACTACTGAAGCCGCATGCCTAGAGCCCATGCTCCACAACAAGAGAAGCCACCACAGTGAGAAGCCCGTGCACCCCAAGGAAGAGTAGCCCCTGCTCACCGCAACTAGAGAAAGCCTGCACACAAGGAAGACCCAACGCAGCCAAAAATTAAAAAAATTAAAAATGTAACATAGAGACACGAAGTGAGTAAATGCTGGAAAATGGTGCCAACAGACTTACTCAACGTTGAAGGGTCACCACAAACCTTCAATTTGTAAAAAAAACACCGTATCTGAGAAGTGCAATAAAGTGAAGTGCAATAAAATGAGGTCTGCCTATAATATTATATGTGTATGCATTTGCATACAACAGCCCAGGGACAGAAAGCTTTACTATCCCTGATCCCCAGAGGAAGAAAAGGAGGCTCAGTTGCCTGATGGCAAGAGTAATGGAGATCAGATCTGAATGTTGAACTCAGTCCTCTCTGAGATCTCTCCATCCTGCCTTTCTGCACAGTGATGACACCCAGAAAAGGTTGATGCTGCCTTTTCAGAGCTGACAACACTAAAGGCCCTTCGAGTTGGTCTGGCCACCAGGGGCTTTCTGATCTCCCAGATGCCCCTCCTTCCCTCCAGTCTGTCCGGTTGATGTCAGCTGGAACAGTTGGAGGGCTGGCCCAGGCATCCAGAGGTGAATGCCCTGTCCTGGGCCAGGGGCTACTTGTTGGTAAGAGGACAATGCTGCTGGCTCCCTGGGAGGGAAACCAGCTGTGAACCTGGCTGACAGGACGTGCTGGCTGCACAGGTTTGCCTGGTATCGGAGCCAGCGCGGTTGGTCGCAGGGAACTTGATGAAAATAATCAGCTGCAAACTGCTCAAAAACAAACAGACTACGATCCAGAGGTTTGAATAACAGCCCCCTCAGCCAGATGGCTGCAGGAGCCTTGCCAGGGAGAAAAAATGATCTCCCACCCTGAATTTCCTCTTTGTTCTGGACCCTGCTCTCTTTGGACGTCATTGGCTTCCCGCCCCTTTCATGCGCCAGCCACCCAGACAGAGTCTTGTGTTCAGGGAGCTTAAGGAAGCTTTCTCCAGATTAGGACTTGGGGACAGGGAATCCAGGCAAAGAAGTGGCTTTCTTGTCCCAGCATGAGTCACCCTAGTTCACAGCTGTCTGCATGTGGACCTGGAATGCTGCTTCCTGCTCCGAGCACACTCCCAAGACGCCCGCGACCCTTGTGGGTGCAGAGCAGGAAGTCATAAGCAGGGCCGCTCTGTGTGGGGCAAGCCCTCTGGACACCCTAGTCCTCGCCAAGAGACTGTCATGTCTGAGCTATTGAAAAACTGAATGCTAGCCTGTTTCCACGTTAAATTGCAACCACCCCTGGAGCGAATGGTGGCCGGTGTGTCCTGCCAAACTCAGCCTCCCTATGGCTCCAGTAAGAGCATCGATGTAAGAGTAAGGCCAGTGTGGGTTTGAATCCTTTCTCTGCTACTAGACACCTTCTTTGACCTCTCTGAGCCTCAGTTTCTACATCATTGAGTTTTAGTGAGAATAATAAAGAAATTATATTTTCAATGCATGCAGCACAGTATCTGGCACATAGCAGGCACTCTGTAAACATTGGTTTCCTCCCTCCTAGCCCTCTGGTCCAGAACATTTTGGTACTAATTTCTTCTATTACCCACTCCTAAATGCTTTCACTGATCCATAATCTAATATTTCATTCTTGGCTTTTAGCAAAGTTCCAGGTATAATCCTGGCAGTGTATAATCACATGAAGTCACCTCAGTCTTATTTAACTTACAAGTTTAATTAGAACTTTCCTCCCCCTATAAGAGGTAATGACATTTAAAAAAAATCTTAACAAACAAATCTATGAATTTGTATTAAGATTATCAAACATATTAGTCAGGGTCAGCTGGATTTTGCTGCAGTAACACACACCTCCCAAATATGAACGGCTTAAAACAGCAAAAGTTCATTTCTCCCTCAAGCTATAAATCCATTGTAGGTTGGTGGAGTCTCTGCCCAACACTGACCTCTCTTAGATACTCAGCGTTCATCATCTGGAATGTTGTTGGCCCCTGCAGCTGGGGGAGACAATGAAGAGTTGCTTAGCACTTAGCAGAACTGGAACGCCTCAGCCCTAGCACACATCACTCCACATTCATTGGCCCGAGCAAATCACATGATCTCACTTAACCTCAAGGGAACAGGCACATCCAATCCTATTGTGTTCAAGGTGGGAGATAATTGATGAACAACATTACTGTCAACCACTTGGAAGCTCAATGTTTTAAGAAGATTGGAGGAAACCCTGCAGGCAGGCAGAAACACTGAAATTCCACCCCTGCCATCCACCACTAGGGATTTGCTAGTCATTTGAAAAGTAGAATGTGCCCAGACATTTGCACAAAGAAGTTCCTTTTGTTCCTCCCTTCATTCTGTTTCCTTGGTCCTCAATTTCCAGTGTGCATAAGAATGATTATTTGACATTGCATAACATTGTATATACAATCCTAAAAGTGTTTTCGAAGTGTTTTAAACATAGGCAGTTTTCCCTGTCTGTGCTGAATTTAGAACCTGACCTATTGAGGATGTGACTCTGTAGTGTTTAATTAATACTAGTGCCTGACTTTATTGTTTTTTAAAACCAGTTTATTGAAGTGTGTTTGACATACAAAGAGCTGTACAACGTAATGTATACACTCTGATGAGTTTGGAGATAAGTATACATCCATGGAACCATCACCACATTCTATGCCATAAACATGCCAATCACTTCTGAAAGTTTCCTCCCACCCTGTTTAACTACCTGAGTCTAATTGTTCCAGTGTTTCATTGCTTTCTCCTCTTCTGTGCTTTACTTATGCTCTGAGGGGTCATTCCATCTCTGAATCCAATTGCAATTAATGTTTTTTTTGATTTTGTGTATGTACTTGACAATAAGAGTTTATAAGAACTGATTTGTACCCAAAATGCTAAAAAAGTCTTCTACATATATGATGTCATTTAGTGATTCTCACCATAACCCTAAAGAGTTTGTTTATTAATGGAACATTTCCATTCTACTGATGAGCTAATGGAAGCTCAGAGAGGCTGAGTGACTTGCGCAAAGACACACAGTGCAGATGTGTTGAGGTCAGGTTTTTGAGCTTAATTCTGTCTGCCTTCAAATTCCGCAGGGCCACTCTGGGCACACAACGTTCCGGAACTTGGACGTCCAGGAATTCCTGTCAATTAGGCATTTATTCACAGAATAAACATTTCCCTGAAGAGCTCTCCACAGCTGGCCAATCGCATGGCCCTGCCACATTTCAATCTAGGTGGTGAGATGCCTATTCGTCTTTGAGGTGTGACGTGTGAAGTATACATTTACACATGGATTGAACTGTCAGTGTGTGATATGTGTGTGTGTGTAAGCTGGGTTCTGTGGGGGGGGGGTTTGTGTAAGCCTTCCTTGATGTGCAGGCGTCACCAGGTAAAACACGGACATCCAGTTAAATTTGAATTTCAGATGAACAACAAATTAGTTTTTAACATAGTAAGTCTGTCCCATGCAATATTTGGGACATTTATACTAAAAAATAATTTGTTGTTGACCTGAAATTCAGATTTAACTGGCACCTTGTGTTTTTATTTCCTAAATCTGGCAACTCCATCTACAGGCATGTGTGTCTGGGCTTTCTCATTTATGTCTCATGTGCACCTGAGCACTTGTGTGTCTGTGCCTGTGTGTGTCTGTGTGCCCGTGTGGGTCTGTGTGCATGTGTACCCCCGCTGCAGAGGAATCAGCAGGTGGTTGGGAACAAACGGCTCTACCACCCAAAAGCTCATCTCCCACCAGACCAACCCCACTGGAGCAAGCAAGGTCAGGATGGGTCAGGGAGCTTGGACCTTCTCCTGAGGGCAATGAGGAGCCATGGAGGGCTCTAGGCTGAGGAGGGGCAGCTTTAGATGTGTGCGGGAGACGTCCCTCTGGCTGTGTGGCGGAGAGGGCCAAAGGGGAGGGAGGCCTTGGTGAGAGAGGATGAGGATCTGGCCTCAGGCCTTGGCAGTGGAGATGGAGGGAAAGGGGCAAATCGGGGGACTTGTTTAATGTTTCCGCTGGGGCTGAAGGAGGGAGGAGTTGGCGGGGACACTCAGCTTTCTAGCTTGGACATCTGATGGACTGTAGGCTCCTTGAGGGTTTATCTTGCTCCCTTCCTCATCCTCAGTGTCAGGCATGGTGCCTGGCATGTGATGGATGCTCTCCGGGTGTTAATGGCATGAATACATGCGTGCAGGAATGAGAGAAATGGGAACCCCGGAGGAGGCAAGGAGGAGGCGGGGGAGGAAGGGAAGGTCTGGGAGGTAAGCTGACCTCAGTTACTTGGGAAGACCTTGGGTCTGAGGTGGCAGTGGGACTTCCCAGGGAGACGTCCAGCAGGCAGTTGGCCATATGGCCAGCTTAGGAAAGAGGTCCAGGCTGGAGAAGCAAATTCAGGGGGTATGAGTGGGTGGAAAAGGTATGAAACCACCAGCTGGGATCAGCTCACTACAGGACACAGTGAGGAAGGAGAGGGCAATGGTGAAAGGAGGAAGCTTGGGGTACAGCAGCATTTAAGGAGCTGGAAGCAGGAGTCTGAGAGGGTCAATGTTTCCCCCTCACTGGGCTGCTGAGGATTAAGTGAGATACCCATGGCCTGGCAGCTCCAGGAGGGCCAGGCAAGGGTGATAAATGGGACATTTAACAGGCACCAGCCAACAGGTGCCAGGTCTTTGGGCTCCCAGCTATGCTGGAGTCAACTCTGGAGGAGCTGGATCTTAGGGGAGTGAGGGGAAGGATGGGAGGAGGGCCTGGGCAGCTGGGGCAGAGAGGGGGCACTCAGAGGCTCAGGGCAGCTGTTTCTGTAAAACAGAAACATGGAAATATTTTAACACGTAAGACAGTTATATAGGGATATCCTGGCTGCATGTCAGCCCTGGAGACTGACAGTATGTATGTATTTCATTCCTGGCTGTGGCCTCATGTTAGAATAACGCCCAGCAGTGAGTAAATGATAGTTCACATCAGGTCCTCGCACAGTGCCTGGTATATAATAGGCTCTCAATAAATGTGCTTTCCAATCTTCTTTTCAGGGAGTAAAGACGCCTCCATAGTAACAAGGAATTTCCTCCTCTGAGCACGATTTTTCTATTTTAGGGAATCAAATTTCCTTCCACTTGGGAAGACCTGTCTTTTCTGCCATTGAATTCCTGGGAATTTCAAAGGCACCAGGCTGCAAGCTTGTGGCTCACGGGACAGTCAGAGCCCAAGTGAACAATGGCCCGATCTTGAGGGACAGCTCCAGTCGGGGTCACCCCTCTGGTAGCTTCCCTTTCCTTCCGACACAGCCTTGTCATCTGTCAGGAACCAGGGGCTTCTCCTGGGCCTGGCACATAATCTGTGCTGTGTAAGTGTTTGCTGTGATTATTTTTGTTATTACTGTCCCTGGGCCTGGTGTTTCCTCAAATTGAATCTTTTCTGTGACTCTAAAGCTTAGTTTATTTTATTTTATCCAAGCCTCAGACTAATACCTCAATGGCTGTGGATCCCCAAACAGGGTCATTTTGCAACAACTAATTCTAACACAATCTCTTTCTGGTGATTTTTAAACACTCACACCACAGAGGAGGCTAGGCTTCCTTCAAGAGCTCACTTAATTTAGATAAATATTTGGCCTTGTGGATATACAAACAGTCCTAAAATGTACCTTTTCCTAGGCGTAGGGGCTCAAAAGGGTTTTCAGGATTCAACGCATATTCATTCAGTTATCAATTTGTCCACTTAGCTGTTCCCACTGGAATGGCAACGAGGGTAGGGCTTTTTGTCTGTTTTGTTCACAGCTGTAAACCCAGAGTCAGAACAGTGCCTGCCACATCGTAGGTGCTCATGGCATATTTGTTGAATGAATGAATGAGTGAACTGAGCATCTTCTCTGTGTCAGGATACCCGGCATTGGAAAGCCAGACTAGGACACAATCGCCCTGCTGTCCACGAGCTTGTGGTCTTGTAGAAGAACTCTCCACTTCCCCCCAACATCTGAAATTCAAAGCAGTTCAACACAACTCCCCGTGAGATATGTAAACACCCTGTACTGGTCACAGAAGCCTAACAGGAAGAATGACACTGTTGTTGGGAATGCCAGTGAAGGTGTCCTAGAAGAGGTGGCATTTGAGTTGGGTTTGATTTCCGCAGGAGGAGTTGGCAGAAGGGAAACAGGATGAGCTCGAGGTCCAGAGGGGGAAACGCTGACTTAGTAGAGGAAGTTGCAGGAAGGCAACCTGGGTTGTGTAGGTCACTGTAATATAAGCTCCAGGAGGGCAGGGGCTGTGTCTCTCTTGTCCCTTGTTACATGACACTGCAACTGGCACATAGTAAATTGTAAATTGTAGCTTAAGAATGAATGAGTGACATGAGAACGGAAAGAAAAGATGGGACCTAGAAATCTTTTTCGGAGGTTTGTTTAGCACCTACAATGGGTTTCATCGTCCCCTTCCATCCTGTGTAGATGCTCGTGTCTAGAAGGAACCTTAAGTTCAACCCCAGTCACCTCTGTAACGCCCCACCAAGGGGTCATGTACTTTTGGTTGGTATGTCCCTTAGTGGTATGTCCCTCCCACACAGCTGGCCCCTCTTTTGTGTACATCTGATTGTTAGAATAGCCAGCCTTACATTGACCACACAGAAGCAGAGGGGTGGCAGGAAAAGACCACTGAACTTGGCTTGGCTCCTGGCCCTGCCACGGACTCGTGTGGTCCCTTGGGCAGGGCTGGTGTAGCCAGTGATTACAAGCGTGGGCTCTGGTGTCTGACAGTTACTTGATGTGCAAGTAAGCTTAAATAAACTAAGCTTCTCCTCTGTGCCTTAACTTTCTTATCTGTAAAATGGGGATAGTAATAATAGTACTTTCCTCATAGGATCTTTGTGGGGATCCTTTTCAGTACCTTATTAGCAAATTAGTAAGTACTCAACATAATTAACCATGATTTGTAGTGTTATCACCTCCTTTCTGCCTCTCAGTTTCTTCCTCTGTATAATGGAACTTAGAACCCCTGCCTTGGATGTCTCAGGCGGTTGGTGTGAGGAGCCAGAGAGAATGGGTGAGAGGCGTCCACAGAGGGGAGGGTTGTGTGCTCTTCCCATCAGCTGTGGTGTTTGCCATGGGAGACTTCACCACATGGCTGACCCCCAAATCACTCCCACCCCACCCAGAACCCGAGTTTTCTCTCTACCTTTGGCAGCTAGGTTTCTGCTTCTTGTCATCCCATATCTTGACTTCTAAGATGTATATTTAGAACAGGCTTGCAAGGAGCAGAAGGAGGAAATGAAGGAAAGGAAACAGGCAAAGTTCTCTCTCTCAACAAGTCCTTGGGGGACTCAGGACTCAGGCCCCTTTGCAAAGCAGGCTCGCCCAGCCTTTGAAATAACCACTTCCTTCTCTCTTGACCTTTTCAGATCAGAGAGGTGGTAGGGAGTGTGGAGGTTCAATTCCCAGACGTGCTAAACAGGAGGCTGCAAGCTTTCCTCTGATGTGCCCCCACTTGTCCAGGGGCCCTGCCCCTGGGAGACAGGACTCTGGGCTGTGGCCACTCCTCCTGGGGTCTGCATTGGACTCACCAGTGGCCCAGCTGCCACTGACTACGTGGGTTTCTTTTAAGAGGTTTGGCCGACCTTCAGCAGAGCTGAGGTATTGTCAGAGCTGGAAGAAGTGTTAAGACTCCGGGGCAGTAGTTTCCAGGCTGGGGGTCCCTGGGTGTTGGGTTCCTCAGACTATTTCCAGTTCTTTCAAAATCCTAAAAGAAAGAGTCTATAGCTCCTGTGTGAGGGCTCATAGGCTCCTAATAGTGTCAGGTGTCTCCGTGTTTCTGAAGTCAATTCAGGGTGGTCCCTGTGCACCCTCGTGTTTGGAGAAAATAATAACAGCTTTTTATTGAGCTTCTCCTCTGCCAGGAGCTGGACGAAGCCCTTCACACATCATCTCAGTGATCTTCAACCTGGTAAGGTGGGTATGCTTATGATTCCTATTTTGCAGATGGAGAAACCGAGGGTCAAAGGGGCTAAGCAAGCTGCCAGAGGCCACACAGCCCTCCAGGATTCCAATCCAGACAAGCTGGTTCCCAGCTTCACCCTCAACCACTAGCAATAGTCTCCTGGAAGCTCTGTTACATGTCTCTGAATATTGCAAAAGGGGCAAACACATTCGTCATTACTCAGGAAAAGTACTGGCAGGGAAGATTTTTGGATGCAAGCACTTGATGTAGGAGGAATAATAACAGAGGTAGTGAGAAAGTGCGAACCAGACACCTTGTGTTGGCTTGTGTTGTAGAACTAAGGCCCAGTGAAGTGAGGGTCTCGCCTAAGGTCTTCTTGTGAACTGGCAACTGGGACAAGAACTTGTTTTATTTCAAGTGGACTCCTTGGGCCTAACTCTAGAGCGACCTTGGCTAGCCAGGAAGCAGACCAGCAGTGGGTTTTTTCTGAGCTAGTGGCTCATACCTTGGATGGCATCAGCCTGTGGCTCTGCCGGGCAGAGTCTCTGAGCTCCCCAGTCCGGGCAGGCTGCTCCCTGACATGGGACCAAACACAAATCCTGAGTAATTGTCCACCAGTCCCCACCTGCCTCCCACCAGCTGTACAGAGCTTTGGTCTTGCCAGACCACAGGGCTGCTGAGTGCTGGCGGGGGCCGGTGGTATTCGTCTTCAGCAAACTCTTCCCTCACCACCTCTGACTTCCAGTTCCCTACTTGTGCACGTACTTTACAGTTCACTAAGTGCTTCCACATCTATTAGTTCATTTGAGACTCAAAGCTGCTCTGGGAGCTGGGCAGGGCAAGGATAATGCCCCATAGTATAGAAGAGGAAAAGGAAGTTCTAAGAGGCAAGTGCCTTGTTCAAGGTCACATGCTCAGCTAAGAAATTTCGGAGCCAGAAGTTGGAGCTGAGGCCACCCAAACAGCCTCGCCCCTTTAAAAAATGAGGACTCTCAGGGAGCAGTGGTGAGTAAGGTGCTAAGCTGGGTCCTGCAAAGCACTTTATATATAATTAACAGCATCACCATGAACCATATCTTTCCTTCCGTAGTACACAAATACAAGCACCTCAGTTAAAACAGTTAAACCTGTATCAACTAAGATTCCAGTCCTGCACTCTGAGAACTCCTTATGTGATGCAAATACACAGGTGTTCAAGTCAGAAGTGGTTTCTGTCTCACTGTCACCCTGGAAAGACGGTTCATCGTCTGGGTCTTGGTTTCTACAAGTGGACAGTGAAGTGATGGTAACACCTTGTTTCTTATAAAAACGAGTAGGACCATTACATACAAATTTCTTTACGAAATTTTTATACGACTGTTACACATGACAATGAATTTTCATAAGCAGGGAAGGCAAGGGAAATTTACATTTATAAGCTAATGATTATTACGTGCTTCCTGAGTAATTTACATGGATCATGCCATTAATTTGAACAAGAGCCTTTAGGAAGCTAGTACCTTTATTATCTCCACTGTATACATGAGGAGACTGAGACACAGAGATTTTAAGTAACAGGTAGCAAATGGCAGGAGTAGGATATTAAATCTTGGTAATTTAGTGCCAGCAGGTAAGCATTTTAACTGCCAAGGTGCCTCAGAATCACCTGAAGGCCCGGAGAAAAGACAGATTGCTAAGCCTCACCCCAGAGTTTCGGATTCAATAGGTGTGAGAATTTGATCTCTAACAAGTTCCAGGGGATGCCGATGCTGCTGGATCGGGGGCCACACTGTGAGAATCCTGTGCCACACAGAGCTCTCCTGGTACGTCCTGCCCTATAAGTGGCCAGATCAGGACCTCTGAGGCCTGTTTGCAAGGTTAGCTGGACATCCATGCACTAGATACTTGATTTATGTCACGAAGACACATGTTATGCTCATGGACAAAGTAGACGTGGAGGCTGAGGAGGCCCTGACTCCTTCAGAAACCAAGTTAGAGAAGTTGCCCAGTGCCTGATGGCCCTGCAGGTGCCAGAATCCTTGTAGCTCTGGCTACTCAGGTCCTTCCGCAGAGCTGACCAGGGGGAAGGAAGGCCATTGACTGAGGAAGGCACAGAGAACAGATTCACAGGCTGCTTCCTTGGCTCCCATCAGTTTTGCCCTTTAAGCTGGTCACACTCCCAGATTTCAGAAATCATCTATGAATGGAGAGATAAGGCATAGCCTGCGAAAAGAGAAAGCACAGACCAAGAAGATTTAAATTTAATTAAGATTAATTAAATTTATGTTTTTGAAAAGGAATAAGAAAAAGAACTTTAGAAGAATACAAGCATTTCAGAAAATAGGGGTTGAGCCAAAAGCAGAGGTGATGGGCAGAAGAGAGTAAAAAAATCAAGACATATGGATATCCAGTTGTTCCAGAATTCTATATGTTGAGAAGGCCATGCTTTCTCCACTAAACAATCTTTACAGCTTTGTCAAAAATCCGTTGTCCAACCCTCAGAATGGGAGAAAATAGTTGCAAATGAAGCAACTGATGAAGGATTAATCTCCAAATATACAAGCAGCTCATGCAACTCAGTATCAAAAAAAAACAAACAACCCAATCCAAAAATGGGCAGAAGACCTAAATAGACATTTCTCCAAAGAAGATATACAGATGACCAACAAACACATGAAAAGATGCTCAACATCACCAATCATTAGAGAAGTGCAAATCAAAACTACAATGAGGTATCACCTCATACCGATCAGAATGGCCATCATCAAAAAATCTACAAACAATAAATGCTGGAGAGGGTGTGGAGAAAAGGGAACCCTCTTGCACTGTTGGTGGGAATGTAAATTGATACAGCCACTATGGAGAACAGCATGGAGGTTCCTTAAAAAACTAAAAATAGAACTACCATATGACCCAGCAATCCCACTACTGGGCATATACCCTGAGAAAACCATAATTCAACAAGAGTCATGTACCACAATGTTCATCGCAGCACTATTTACAATAGCCAGGACATGGAAACAACCTAAGTGTCCATCAACAGATGAATGGATAAAGAAGATGTGGCACATATATAAAATGGAATATTACTCAGCCATAAAAAGAAACGAAATTGAGTTATTTGTAGCAAGGTGGATGGATCTAGAGTCTGTCATACAGAATGAAGTGAGTCAGAAAGAGAAAAACAAATACCATATGCTAACACATATATATGGAACCTAAAAATAAAATAGCTCTGATGAACCTAGGGGCAGGACAGGAATAAAGACACAGACATAGAGAATGGACTTGAGGACACAAGGAGGGGGAAGGATAAGCTGGGACAAAGTAAGAGAGTAGCACTGACATATATACACTACCAAATGTAAATAGATAGCTAGTAGGAAGCAGCTGCATGGCACAGGGAGATCAGCTCGGTACTTTGCCGACCACCTAGAGGGGTGGGATAAGGAGGGTGGGAGGGAGATGCAAGAGGGAGGGGATATGGGGATAAACGTACGCATATAACTGATTCACTTTGTTATACAGCAGAAACTAACACAACACTGTAAAGCAATTATACTACAATAAAGATGTTTAAAAAAAAATCAATTGTCCAAATTGAATAGCCAGAACAATCTTGAAAAAGAAGAATAAAGTTGCAGTACTCAAACTTCATGATTTCAAAATTTACTACAAATCTATAGCAATCAAGACTGTGTAGTATTCACATAAAGATAGACATATATATAAGGGAACAGAATTTGAGAATCTAGAAAGAAACCCTCATATTTATGATTGATTGATTTTCTGCAATGGTGCCAAGACCGTTTAATGGGGGAAAAATAGGGTCTTCACCAAATGGTATTGGGACAACCAGATATCCACATGCAAAAGAATAAAGTTGGACTCCTGCCTCACACTATATACAAAAATGAACTCAAAATGAATCAAAACTATAAGACTCTGAGAAGAAACATAGGGGTCAATCTTTGCACCCTTGGATTAGGTAATGGGTTATCTCTCCATTTATTTAGATCTTATTTAATTTCACTTAGCAATGTTCTATAGTTTTCAGCACAGGTCTTTCACATCTTTTGCAGATTTATACCTAAGTATTTCATATTTTATGCTATTATAAATGACATTATTTTTACATTTTAAATTCCAATTTTTATTGCTAGTATATAGAAATAAAGTTGATTTTTGTACGTTGATTTGGTATCCTGCAGCCTCACTAAACTCACTCCTTAGTTCTAGTAACTTTACTGTAGATTCCGTCAGATTTTCCCCATAGACAGTCAGGTCATCTGTGCATAAAGGCAGTTTTACTTCTTCTTTTCCATTGTGGATGCCTTTTGTTTCTTTTTCTTGCCTTAATGAACTAACTAGAGCCTCTGGTGCAGCGTAGAATAGCAGTGAAAGTGGACATCCTTATCTTGTTTCTGATCCTAGATGGAGAGGGACATCTTATAGTAAGTAAGATGTTAGCAGTGGGGTTTGTGGGGGCCCTTTGACAGAAGGAGGAAGTCCTCTTGTATTCCCCTTCAATTCTTACTTTGCTGAAATTTTCATCAAGAATGGATGTTGGATTTCATCAAATGCTTTTTCGGTATCTACTGATACAGAAAATACAGTGATCACAGATGGGAGAGGGTCCAAACTCAAGAGTGGCCTCTCTTTCTCTCAGAATGAAGGAAACAGGGAAGAAAGAGCCCTTCCCAGTGAAAGGAGCCTGTCTAGGGGAGTTGGGCTTGCCCCACCTCTGCTCTGCACCCCTCTCCTTGCCTGGCATTCCTAGAGGTCAGATCCTGGCCTGCGAACTCCAGAACCAGTGCTCTTTCCTCTACACCAAACTGTCTAAAGACTTTGACTCCGGAACTTTGCATGGTCAAGGCCCCGAAGATGGATGACCCCTCAGTAATATAAAATAGTAGCAGCCATTTACAGAGCACTTTTGGAATATCAAGAACCAGAGCTGGGACGAGGGTGAGGTAAGTGAGCCATCTCTGGATGCAGAATTTAAGGAGGTATCCACAGGACTGTAGGCACCTCATTCGCTTCACCCTAATCCCAGCCCTGCAAAGAACAGTGCTAAACACTCTACTTGCATCCCTTCCCTTAATCCTCAAACGAGCCTACAGTGGTAGGCTATTATTCTTATTTTTCACAGAGGAAACAGAGGATCAGAGAGGTGAAGTGACTTACCTGAGTGATAAGTGGCAGAGCTGACTTTGAAGCAAAGTCTGTTCATGATACGTCTGTGCTCGTAATCAGTAGTTCTCGACTCCAGTGGATCAGAATCTCCTGGAAGGTTGGTGAAAACACTGATGGCTGGGCCCCGTCCCAGAATTTCTGTTCCGGTAGGTCTGCTGTGTGGGCAGGGGAATTTGCATTTCTAACAAGTTCCCAGGTGATGCTGCGGCTGGTCCAGGGACCACATTTTGAGAACCACTCATTAAATCTCCGGGAGCATGAAGATTCCAAGAGTAAAAGAGAGAAGTCTGAGAAAACACTGCCAGATCCCTCTGGCTTTGAGAAAGGAAAGAAAGCATCCATTTCCCAGGACTGGACCAAGAGTTTCCATGTCATTTCTGTGGGTGTGATGGAGTTCCAACCCCATTCCAGAGAGCCTTCCACAGAATCAATGAGCACTTACAAGTCAAACTGAGGGATGAACTGACCAGTCGTGATGGGACCTCTGCAGGGCCTTATTCACCCAAAAAGAATGCCTGACATTTATTCTGAACAGCGTCTTTCTATAAAGCCTCAATTCTTGTGGTACCAAATGGCATTTTTTTCCTAAATATATTTCAAATATTTTCTAATTTATTCTTAGACATATGTATCAGAGAGACATGGTTCATCAAATTTTTCAAGCCTTTGAATAAGGGCCCTTGCAAAATAACAGGGAGGGGGGAAAAACCAACACAGAACTATTCGTCATGTTATAAGAAAAGAAAACTTAAACGAGGCTTGGCCAAATCTCCAAGCTATAAACACGTGACAACATTCCAGAGTTGACCTTAGTTTCTGAGGGGTTAAATTTTTCTTTAATTTCCCAAATCCTTGGACCCCAAGACCCCCATTCAGCTGCACTTGGCCCTAAAGTGCAATAAGAAAAAAAGCTGATTTTATTCATTCACTTGATCTTTATCAGGAGTATCACAAGGAATTCTCAGCCCTGCGGCCCACTGGAGTCACTTGGGGAGCTTCTAAAAATCTCTTTGCTCCTAGCCACATCCCAGACAAAGCACATCAGATCTCTAATGAGGCTTCTGAATCTTAAATATCTCCCTTGAAGTGAGACCCTTGCTTAGAATATGGAGACAGCTACTGCCCAGGGCTCTGATTGGAGGCGTGATGAATGGGGAGAGAACTGCTATTTGTTGAAGGTCTTCTGATGCCACTTAACAACCCTCTGAGACAGGTATTGTTACTGTCTCTACTTTGTAGAGGACACACTGCCGGTCAAGGAGGTGGAGTGACTTGCCCAAGGTGGCACAGCTGGAATTTAGAGCCAGGCTTCGATCCTTCCTCCTCGGGAAAGAGGAAGGAGACGAGAGTGCCCATATCAGCCACTGCTTGCTCCCGCCTGCTCAAGGCAGCTCCTCTTTGTCCCTCCTACCTGGACCCCTGTGTCCGCTTGGAAACAGTTCATGATCTTCTCCAGTTCTGAGGCCTATGTAGCTAAAGGTCAAGGACAGGACTGTTCTCCCATCCCTGCCCCCACAGGACTTGCTGTTAGGTGGTGGATGACAGGGGCCCTGCTGGCTCCTCTCTGGGACTCTGGCTCCTGGCATCCCCTCCTTTCCTATAATCTGACGAGTAATCAGCAGCTGAGGTCACCATGTGTCCTCTCACAGACCAGGACAGGCCAGGGCCCTGGGTGACCTGGCCAAGCATGGCTGGAGCTTGTGCCTTATGCTGCTCCTAATGTATGCACAGCACCCAACAGCTTTTCTGCCCAAAATGGGCTATGATATTTGTAATATGAAATATATATTTGATCTACATCCCCATTTCTGGCACAGAGTTCCTAAAACCCTTGGAGTTTCCTGTGCTGAGAGGGATAAAGGTGTCTTTTGTTGTGTTAATGAAGTGACTTTTAGACCAGCACCTAAGAATGGGGGCTGGTTGCCAGTTGGAACTTTCAGTCCCACCTCCAGACCCCCGGGGAGGGGAGAGGAGATGGAGGTTGAGTTCTATTGCCAATGGCCTATGATTGAAGCCTCTATAAAAACCCAGAAGGATGGGGTTCAGAGAGCTTCAGGGTTGGTGGACACGTGGCACTCTGGGGAGAATGGTGCACTCCCAGAGGGCTTGGATGCTCCGAGCTCCACACCCTTTCCCCTGACCTTGCGCTATGCCTCTCTTCCATCTGGCTCTTCCTGAGTTATATCCTTTTATAATAAACCACTGATCTAGTAAGTAAAATGTTTCATGAGTTACATGAACTGCTCTAGCAAATTAACCGAACCCAAGAAGGAGGTCGTTGGAACCTTCAATCTATAGCCAGTTGGTCGGAAGCACGGGTGATGACATCAACTTGCAATGGCGTTTGAAGTGGGGGTAGGGGAGCCATCCTGTAGGACTAAACCCTTCACTGTGTGATCTGCTGCTAGCTGTGTCAGAATTGAGTTGAATTTTAGGACACCCAGGTGCAGAGAACTGCTTGATAGTGTGGGGGAACCCACCCCTCCCAACACCATCCACCTTTGGAAACTGGTACCAGAATCTTTAAGGCATCAAACAGCTTCACTGGTGCATCTCAAGGTAAGATCTTTATCCTTGGTTAATGGCTGAGGAAACTGAGACTTTGATTGGGCCCAAGGCTTGAAGCAGCCACCTGGGACCAGGGCCAGGTCTCCTGCCTGTAAGAACCTGTTTGGGTTTCTAAGTACCCCACTGTTCAGGTTCAGGTCTTCCTCACCCCCAGGCTCCTGTGGCATCCTTTCCACACCAATGTCCGATGCATCCCTCCAAGGCACAGCCTGGCTTGTCCCTTCATTCAGCAGCCTTAAATGACATTGAAAATGAATGCCTTTTTTTACTACGGAAACTTTCAAAGAAATGCAGAAGAGAACAGTATACTACCACCCTTCCCCCCAACTACCAACTCCTTATCTCCTTTCATCTTCACCCCATCCACTTCTCCCACCACTCCTTATTTTTGGGAGCAAATCCCAGATATCGTATCATTTAACCTGTAAACATTTCTGTAGTTATCTCTAAAAGATAAGGACTTTAAAAAGTATCCACAATACCATTATCATCTTTAACAAGATAAACAATAATTCCTTAAGATAAACAAAAGCCCAGAGTTCAAATTTTCCCTAAGTCTCTTAAATATTGTCACTGCAATTCATTTGTTTGGATCAGGATCGAAATAATGCCCAATTATTCCAATGGGTTGACAAGTTTCTTTAAACCTCTAGATTCCCCTTCCTTTTGTTTTTTTCCTTGTAATTTATTTGTTGAAAAAAACTGATCATTTATCCTGTAGAGTTAGTGTCCCACACTAACTGGATTTTGCTGTTTGCATCCCCCGTGGTGGTGTTTAACATGATTCTCTGTTCCTTGTATTTTAAAGAAAAAAATCTAATAGGAAAAATAATGATCTAATGTCATTACCCTAATAAAACTATTTTTATTCCTGTCTGTTCTCCTTTGATCCCTGTTTACATGCATATAACCTTTGGTGTTTTTTTTCTGTTTAACACCACACTGTAAATATTTTCCATGTTTCTATGTAAAACTTTCATAATTAACATTCTTAATAGCTACTTACTATTCCAGAGTGGTGTTAAGCCTTAATCATTTTCCTACTGCTGAACTTTTAGGTTTTGTTTATTTTTGTCACTCTGATAGATAATAGTAAATCTTTCATGTGACTAGTATAATTATTTCTTTAGGGTAGATGGATGCCCAGGACTGAGACAGGGGTCCAAAACGGATGAATGGCTTTATGTATTCTGTACATATTGACAGGGTGCCTTCTCAAAATGTTGTACCAATTTCCATCATCACCAGCGATGTACACACGAACTCCACCTCCATCCCTTTGCACTGCCTCCTCCCCACCTTGAACCTGGGCTAGCCTTACTGATTGTTTGACCAATAGTATATGACAGAAGTGATGTTCCGGAATTTCCAGCCAGTTTGCAAGAAGTCTAGGCCTCTAAATGCTTGCTCTGGGCCATGGCAGCTACCATGTAAGAGCTCCAATATACCGAGGAGACTGCTGTGCTAGAGAGGCCTGGTGTAGGAGCTGTGGTCAACAGATCCAGCCCAGCCCAGGCTGCCAGCCTCCCCAGGCATCGGACACATGAGGGAATCTTTGAATACTCTAGACTCATTTGCCAGCTGAGTACCACTGAGTGCCCTCAGATGCCATGAAAAGCAAAAGCATTTCTCTGCTGAGCCCTGCCTGAATTCCTGACCCATAAAATCGTGAAATACAGTAAAGTGGTTCTTGTTTTAAGTTGCTAAATTTTAGGGTAGTTTGTTATGCAGTAATAGGTACCAACAGGTGTCTTTATGCCTTCCCCCTTATTTTTCTTGTGTCAAGAACTATGTTCCTTTGATTTACATTTCCAGTTTGCATTTTCCCAGGGATTTGGATTTGGATTCATGTGGGGTTTTTTTCACCTTTGTAAATTGACCTTGTTTTGCCCCCGAGCAGAATTTTGACTCTGGAGTCACACTTACATAGTGAGTCAGGGACCCTGCATGTCCCCCCTCCCCCCAGCCTCATTGGGACATGTGATCCTGCTAAGGAGATTTCTACCTGAATGACCTGGAGTTTCCTTCCATTTCTTCCATGATTCTAAGTGTCCTGGATGGTGGAGGGAGAAAATGAGATTTGTTTTCTAAACCCAACACCCATATCCACCTGATCATGGCATATCAAGTGCTGCAGATGAAATAAAAACTGTAAAGAGACACTAAGCATCATTTCAATGCTCCTTGACAAGAAGCCCCTTGTAAGTAGATGCATAGTAACCTGAAAACATAGAAATAAGAGAAGCTTTAAACACTGAATGGTTTCTGCAGTAATATAATTTGGACTTTTCTGTGCCTTAAACAAAACTATATTTTTATATATTCTTTTTGCATATATTTTATATTTATTTCATAAAACATGAAACCATTCTAAAGACACAATATTTGGGCAATAAGATGGGCAGTTTCTCATCTTAACTTATCCCCCAACCTCTACTCATGGTGTTTCTTCCTACTTAAAGCATTAATAGCATCTATTGCCTTCCTATTTTTTTTTTTTTTTTTTTTTAGGGATTGAACTTTTTTTTAAAAAAGAAGAGATATAATACTGTTAGAGAAATTTGAAAACAAGGTAACAATCCGTAATCCTACCACACTGACACAGTGACAAGTACATTTTTATGTTCCCTGCTTGTTTTTATAAATCATGTGTGTGCAAATATTTTTCCAGACTTTTTTTACTTAATACTTTGTCATAAGTATTTTCTCTGATCCTTCATAAACTTCATACCATCATTTTTAATGGTTATAGAATATTTCTTCAAGGCTTATACCCTAATTTATTTTATCATCCTCCCTCCCCTTTTTGAATATTTGGGGTGCTTCCAGTTTTTCACTAAGCAAGTCTTTGACGAGTATTTTTCTGCATATGGTTTTTCCATATTTCAGGGTATTTTCTTAGGCTAGCTTCCCAGAAGGGGATTATGGAGTCATAGTGTATGAACATTTTTATGGCTTCAAAGTATCTTTTGAAGAAGGTAGGTGTTCCATTTCATGAGGTTCACAAACATAAAAGAGGAAATTTGGCTTCAAAAAAATCCCGTGTAACACATCTATGTAA
Source organism: Balaenoptera physalus (assembly GCF_965194825.1). NCBI lineage: Eukaryota > Metazoa > Chordata > Mammalia > Artiodactyla > Balaenopteridae > Balaenoptera > Balaenoptera physalus. The sequence continues at coordinate 33,083,120 of NC_138886.1, read as the reverse complement.
AAATTTGGGCAAAGAGAGGTTCTAATAGTTTTCTAAGTTATTAAAGCTTGCCCTTCTTAATTTAAAAAAGTTACTTTTGATTCTATTTTTTTTTTAAATAAATTTATTTATTAATTAATTTATTTTTGGGTGTGTTGGGTCTTCGTTTCTGTGCATGGGCTTTCTCTAGTTGCGGTGAGTGGGGGCCACTCTTCATCGCGGGCCTCTCACAGTCGCGGCCTCTCTTGTTGCGGAGCACAGGCTCCAGATGCGCAGGCTCAGTAGTTGTGGCTCACGGGCCTGGTTGCTCCGTGGCATGTGGGATCTTCCCAGGCCAGGGCTCGAACCTGTGTCCCCTGCATTGGCAGGCAGGTTGTCAACCACTGCGCCACCAGGGAAGCCCTCTATTTGTTTTTGATGAGAGTCTTTGCTAAGATGTTTTACACTTCTGAGCTTTTCTGAAAAGAACCCACAGAGCACAATTTAACCTTTTCTTGATGACTCACGTGATCAGTATAACCATCAGCCGTTTCCCTGCGCTGACTACCCGAGGACTTTTAGGAATTTCTCAGGTGGAGAGGCTACTTGCTCCTTCACAAAACAGCCACAGACAAGGAGCTCTTCTAGAGATCTACCCCAGTCTCTAGTTTCACGGCTCTGCACTGAGTCGCTGGCTACCTGTAGTGAGCTGTTGCCTTCTCAGACACAGACTTGTCTGGCCAAAGACACCAATGCCAGCTCTGATCTTTCCTCTTTATTCACAGGCCACAGGCAGCTATTTGAATTGGGGGCCTGAAGGACCAGCTCCCACCAAACAGCAAGGCACCCACATCAGCAATCATCCCTCTTGGCAAATATTATTTGTGAAGCACAGATGTTGAGGCGGTGAAAATTGCATGTTGGGATTTCCTTGGACTTGCTGTTGGAAACTTGCATCTCCCACTGAAGTCCTGTGAGACTCCTGCAACTTCCCACGTGAAGGTGAAAAACTCTCAGTTGTCTTTTCGTGTATCCCCTGGATAACGAGGTAGGTGAATGGAGTTCTGAATAAAGCCTGGGTGCCTAACCCAGGTGGTGGTGGAGACAGTGAAATGTGAGTGGAATATGCATGGGCGGCCAGAAGACCCAAGTTCAAGTTCCAGCTCTGCCCTTCATTACCTACAGGCCTTGAGAAAGTCAGCTACTTAACCCTTCTAAGTTTCAGTTTTCTTATCTCTGAAAGGGATAATAAGACGTGCCCTGCCGCCTCCGGGGTTGTTGTGATAATGACATGAGATAAGTGGTAAGGAAGCTATGAAAGCCCCTACCTACGCGGGTCATCATAATCTTGTTTAGACTGTAAGAATACAGACCTGCTCAGGCCAGAGCAAGCCAATATTTTATTTTGTCAGCTTTCTGGTGGTAAAATGTATGATGTTTCATGCGTCATTAAGAATGAGAGGCCTGGCAGGGCTGGGATTCCCGGAGCATGGAGCAGGTGTGGGGAGTGTTCGAGGGGTTGTCTGACTCCTCGGTGGCACTGGGGTGCTGGAGAGAGAATGAGATGCTTTTCTCAAGAGCTCTGCATGTGAGAAGAACAAGTCGCAAAATCCAGGATATATATATGCTTTTCCTGTCCATATAGGAAGGGACTATATAGGGAGGGACTGTCCATGGAGAGGCAGGGGGAGGGCCACATTTTTCTGAAAGTGGTAGCATTTAGACCATTTAAAGTAATATGTTGATATGATGGCTGTTAAGAGTGTGGTAAAAATATTAGAGGAAGCAGCTGGAAGAAGGGATCAGTTTGCGACTGACTTTAGTGGTCAGGAGGTGTCAAACGGTGGCTGGGTATCCCACCAGCCAGTGTCACAGCCCCACCCATTGAGCCTGGCCCTGCCCTCGGCCTCCTGGGTGGCATCTACTCTTGCACTTCTTCCTCCATATTAGAACCTGGTCTGCTTGCACACAGTGTCAGGGAAGTTTGGGATTGATTTGGAGAACCAGGCTGCCCTCTGCCATAGGTGTCACGCTGTAGTTCAGAGAAGGTGAGAAGTATTCTCTTAAAGCCTTTCAGCCGAGTTCAGGGTCTTCAGCCCTACCCTGCAAAAGCCTTTGAATGGTCTGATCCATCTGTTCCCACTGTGGGGAAATGCAAAACACATGGGCCGCCTGGCTCAGAGCAGGGTCCTGTGAAAACCGCATGCTTCAACGATGGACAATTGTTTGTCTCTCTTTGGGCATCTCTTCGGGAGACAGAGCAAGACAAGTTTAGCTCATCAGAAGTCGCTGGGGCTTTCACTTTATCCTGAAATTTACTAAGTCAAGTAGTGTGGGTGAGAGCAGACAAATGATTCTTACAGTAAGGGTCCCTCTATATTCCCACCGCTGGTGCTGATTTAAGAGTTTTGTAATGATTACATCCTAATATGGGTTTTGGCCCATTGGTAGGTCATGAAATCTATTTAGTAGATTTTGACCAGCCTCTTTTTTTTTTTTTTAATTCAGTGGAATAGCACAGAATAGAGTAGAAAATACCTGAGCTCATTACATGTAATAAGGGCAAATACTGTTGCATGAAACTTTTGTTTCAGAAGTGTGTGTTTATGGGATTGTGAAACCAAGCGTCTTGGTCAAAAAAAGTTTGAAAGTCACAATCTGCTAGTATTTCTCAGTGTGGGCACAGTTGGTACTTTTGCTGGGCTATTTCTTTGTTGTGTAGACTGCCTCTTGCATTGTGGAATTCAGCATCCCTGGCCCCTGCCTGCCAAATGCCAGTAGCATCCACATTCATTGTGACAAAAGAAACTTCCTTACTTGGACACCCTCTAGGGGTGCCATTGACCAAACACTTGAACCTATAGGGTTGAGTAAAGAGGAAGATGCAATCTATTGCTGATCCAAGACCTCTCCTGCAGATTTGCAGTCAAGGACAGCAGAGCCAGAACAGGAGGCAGTGAGGCACATAAGGGGGGAGGGAGAGGGGCTGTATTTTTTGGAAGCTGTACCACTTACCACTCTCAAAAACAAGGTGTGGCCCTCACCTCTGGGGACATCGGTCCTTAATCAGTGATAAAGCTCCTATCACTCTCGACAGATTTCACGTCCTGCCCTCTCTGGCTTATCACAAAGACACATTTATCAACCCTCATCCTCCTTGAGACAAAAATAGCAGTTAACTCGAATACTTCCATATTCACCACACCCTTCTTTACAGATATTGGGGAAAGGATAGTTATTATCAGGTGTATTGATGAGGGGTTTGGGGTAGGATGGAAGGCAGACAGCCCCCAGGGGAGAGGTTTGCCCACATCCTCTTCAACAGGCCCCCTTCTCTAGCCAAAGGGCAGGCAGGGGATCCCCTGGTTATCTTATTTCTTTGAATTTGCACGGCAGAGATGGATTAGATTGGATTTGGGATCATGTGCAAGGTCCCTTCCATTTCTGGGCTGCTTTGTTTCCAAAATCTTGGATTCTAAAGGCCTTAACTGAACAGAATGCATGATCTCTTGCTCTTTCAAGGGTGTGGCAAATAGGAAAATCCATCCAAGAGAGGTCTTGGCAGCCTGTCTGAGCTAGAAACTGCAAATGCATCACTGTGGGGGATTATATTTGAACAGGAAAGTGTCCTAAGGCAAGAAATGCCAAGATAGAGGTCAAGAACCAGGTGCTGTGAGAAATATAGGTGTGAAACTCTAGGCCAGTGGCAATGAAACTTCAGTGCACATAAGATGGACCAGAGGAGCTTCTTAAAATTCCAATTCCCTGATTCTGCCTGCAGATGTCCTGATTTGGTAGGTGTTGAGTAGAGACTTGGAAGCTATGCTTTTAACATTTTCCCCATGAAATTATTCTGATGCACGTGGGCCACAGGTTAGGAAACACTGGTCTGGACTGTGGCTGACTAATGCTGATTAGCAGAGTGACAGAGACTTTTATCCTTTAAGGGTCTGCTCTCTTAGCTGCCTTGACTATTTCATTTGCTCATTTACCATCATTATGGAATATGGAGCCACCAAGAAATCCCCAAGAAATTACCTGAGTTCCTCTCTGACCCCATAAGGTAGTCACTGTTAACACTTCTCATGGTAATCAGAGTTCTTATCCCCACTAATACAGCCACTGTTTTCTTTGTCTGCTGGCTCTCTGGCATGAAGAACTCAAAGTAACCAGGTGGTACTCTCAGCTTCCAGTTTAGTGGCCTTACTATATCCCTTGGAAGAATTCTTCCCCTGCAAATCAGCACCTCTACCCCAAAAGAGCCTAGGGTTTCAGTGGATCACTGGAAGAGAGAGAGAAAGGGCTCAATCCTAGTACTATCCCTTGATTCCCAGACCCAAGTGTTCTAGCTACTGGGGACACAGGACCATACAGTGACCATGGGTTCCATGTTCTGGAGGACAGTGCCACAACCCTGCACTGTATTGCTCCTAAGCTGATGCCTTAGCTGAGCCTTTAACAGGCTATTCCGCCACTGTATTAAGCTAGCGGCTTCTGGGTGATGTGGTAATGCTAAAACCAGTGGTTTCCTTGGTCATTCACCAATTTTCACACCTCTTTTGCCATAAAATGAGTCCCTTCATTTGAGATAATGTTGTATAGGACACCACACTGATATATCAAGCATTCTGCTACTCACTGAATGATGGTGCCGGCAAAGGTACTTGGTCAGGGAAGGCAAACTCATATTCAGATAGGTATCGATCCTGGTAAGGAAGAATTGCTCAGGAAGGGGTCTGAAGAAATCAACTTGCCATCAAGTGGCTGGGTGGTCTCTTTGAGGAATGGTGCTATTTTGAGGGCTCTGTGTCAGTCTCTGCAGCTGGCAGGTTGGCCATTCCACAATGTCAGGAGGTAGATCTGCTTCAGAAGGATGGGGCCCATGTTCTTGAGCCTTTGCCTAACATTTACCCTGGCCATCACTGTCACTCTTCTTAAGGCTCCACCATGTCAGCCCTGGGGTAGCCAGGGCGAGAGGCTAGCTAACATCCACAGGATGAGTCAGTCTGTCCATCTGGTTGTTGCATGTCTCCTCTGTGATGGATGCTCTCTGGTGAGCATTGTGAGACACAAAGACCAACACATTTTGTGCCCATTCCTCTACGTAATCACATGATACTTAGCTTCTGGCAGAACCTTTGTATTAGCTACCTGACTTATGAAAAGGTCTAGTGGAAGTCCTTGAAACTACCTTCCTTTTTCTACCTCCTAGAGTAAATCAGAAGCAATACCACATCCCAGCAAGTATTGCAGAGTTTAGAGCTACTATTAACAGTTAAATGGTGTAGGGGTAGTGAGTCCCATTGTATTTCCATGAATTCTCCTATATGGCCTTTGAAAAAACCAAATGGACTGTGGTGGATAATAGTGGATTGCTATAAACTTGGCCAGATGGTAGCCTCAATTGAAGCTGCCATGTCTGATGTGGTAGCTACTGGAATATATCAATACAACCTTTGACACTTGGGATGCACCATGATCTGGCAAATGCAGTCACAGTCTGTATGCAGGGGGAAATCAAAAGCAATCTGCTTTCATATGGCAAGGAGAGTAGTCCAGGTTCACTTTTTGGCTCCAGAGTTATGTTAACTCTCCTGTTCTCTGTTATACTATAGTCCATAGGGACCTTGTCATCCTAATATGACACAGATCATAATGCTGGTCCCCTTTTTGGTAACATCATGCTAATGGGACCTGGTGAGATGGAAGTGACAACCACTCTAGAAACCCTGTTAAGATCATGAGTGTGAGAGATAAGCTCCACCACCTAGCTTATCCTGGGTCACTCAGGTGTTAGTCTTAGGTGCCTCTTTGGTATTAGGGAGTAAAATCCTAGGGAGCAGAAGTGAAGAAAAGGAAAGTGAGGCAGGGAAGGAGGAAGAGCCAATGAGAGGTATTACATGATTGATCACTCAGTCTTGTGAGAGCATCTCTCAGATGGCTTATAAATGACTTTCTCAGGACGGTGCATCTGGTTGAAGAAGGGAGAGAATTGTATTTGCTGGCTTCCATTGGCTAAATATTTGCTTTGTGTGGTGTTATTTCTCCTGCACTTCCAGGTTGCTCGGGCTGAGTGGATTAGGCAGTGTGTCAGAGGTCAGCATCCGCAGGGAGGCCCTGGGCAGGAAGGGAGAGGTGCTCAGTGTGGGTAAGGGGCAAGGGGCTGTGATGGGGACGGGGACTCTGGGTGTCTAGAAGTTCCCACCAAATGGGAAAGGGAGCCCAGGTTTTTATCCTGTCAGCCACTGGTTGAGAGCAGCTGGGGGGTCAGCACTGATTCCCTAGCACTTCCAGTCTGCTATGCTGTGGGCAGAGCAGGCTCCAGCAGCCAGAGAAAGTGCTCAGGAGAAGGGAAGCAGTTGCTGGCAGCTGGATGATCTCGCCTATGGTGCACATAAATGATGGAGGCAGAGGGTAGGGTCGGGCACTGGCAGTGGCACCTAAGAGGTGTTTGACACACCCTCCCTCCTTTTTTTTTCTTGTCCTCTTCCCACTAGGATTGTCAGATTTTCGAATTCATCTCTCATGCAGAACAAATCAGCTCTTAGCAGCCCATGGTCTCCCTTGGCATAGCCAGACGCATCAAGGTGCTCATCAGAACAAAAGCATCCTCTGTGCAAGGCACTTGTGGGATTACACTGTCATTGTTTTCTCTTGTTTACCCAAAGGGCAGCCCTTTTCTCTGGATATTCCAGTGAACTCTTTTCTAGTCAGCTAGTTAGGTCTATTCTGCTTTTTCTGCTCCTGAAACCAGAGGAAGATGCAAGCTCTGAGTGTCTCCTGTGAACTTTCTCACCGCAGCTCCTCAAGGGAGGTGTTATCCCCACGTCTCGAGGAAACAGGTTCAGAAAGAGATGTGCTATGTTCTTCATAACGTCTTCCTAAACCACAACCTGGGATGCTTCTCACTGATTTTTGTGCCCCTTCTAGCTGCTTGAGACAGTCTGGAGAATGCTTTTGGAGACTGAGTTTACTGGGACACTTGGGTGGTTTATAGGAAAATGGAACAGCCCGTTAATTTAGTTGAGTCCTTCAAGAGCTGGGGCATAGATCCCCCCATCTCCACACGTCCCGATCTCGCAGATTGTACTGAAGCCGTGGTAAACAATTTAGACCAGCTCCAATATGACACAAAGCTTCCTCTTGGCTATTTCTACAACTTCATATTGAATAGAAGGAAATCGCTTAAACCCTCAAAACACAGTCTGGCAGGAGGCGAAATGTCTTGCTTGGCATCCTGCCCCCATCCCTCCCACACCGGCAGCTGGGACCATTTGGTCTCCCTTCAGCTCCCAGGCCGGATGCCCTCCCTGTCCTCCATCAGTCTGAGTTCACAGTTCCCACCTCCAGGCCCAACTTTAAAGTGAGAGCCCTGATTGCCTAGGAACATGGTCTGGCTTCCTGGGTGAAATAGGTACAAAATTAGCAATATTAACATGCATCCATTTCCAGTCATTTGTAGGAAAGAAATGTGCTTTGGGGACTTATATCTTTAGATTCCAGTGAATTAGATATCATCAGATACTTACACAGAACCAACAAAATATGAAATGTGCACATACGACTTCCCTGCCAGAATAATAAGGAAACTGCTGCTTTATGCATATGTATCTTGGACTGATAAATTGGACCACAATCAAGCCCACCAATCAAAATACAGCTATCCTTTCATCCATCAGTAACATGCATAACTGAGGGGGACCAGAAGCCAGAATTCTGGATTTTAATGTAAAATCAACTAATTATCAAATATATTGCTAACTAGTTTAATTTGGAGGTTGACACCAGGCAGGCTGAACAAAACATATCTGTGGGACAAATTGAGCCCATGGCCACCAGTTCACAACCTGTGGTTTTAAGCGTCAAATAGAACAATAGAACTATTATATAATCATAGTTGATGTGGCTCTTCCGAAGCAATATAGAATTATAGTTCTTTTTTTTTTTAACATCTTTATTGGAGTATAAATGCTTTATAATTGTGTGTTAGTTTCTGCTGTATAACAAAGTGAATCAGCTATACATATACATATCTCCTATAGTTCTAAGAAAATCAATTACATTCCCAGTTGATGTGGTACTTTATAAGCAATAAAAGATATAGAACTAATAAGGCAAATTCCTTATGGTTAGTAATTCATAATAAAATAAGGTATGTCCAGCACAGCGTGGCTGCAAGTGGGAGAAGAATTCATATTCACAGAGAATATGAACAGAATAAGAAAGAAGCCTGACCGTTTTGTTAGAATGCACTTTGCCTTTTGTGTTAGCTTCGTGTGGGGCCATCCTAGTTCTAGAGTTGCTTTGGCTGCTTTTCCCCTCCCTCCTATTTGCACCCCACCCTGCCCCCTGCAAACCCTCCATAGACCCCAGAGTCTGGGTTAACTTCACTACCAGGCTGAAGCCTCTTCTGCCTTCTCCAGACCATGCTGATTTTTCTTTCTTTTTTGAAGACTGTGTGCATTAATCCCAGAGCTGACCCCTCACATCTGTACAGCACTTTACAGTGGACAGAGCACTGTGGCATCCAAGTGATTTCATCGACACTCCAGCTACCCCCCCACAGCAGGATCATTACGTCCATTTTATAGCTGAAGAAATAAAAAGTCACACAGGGATTTGCCCAACTTCACTCTGCAACTAGGGCCAGAACTGGACTGGAATCCAGGCTCCTGACCCCAGGCCAGAGCTCCCTTTGGAGCCCTCACTGCCCATGCTGGCATTAACCCCTTCATGCATGAGTGCTCCATATCTCCAGTGCAATTTTGCTTTCAAGGGTGGGGAAATGGGTGTAATCCTCTTGTTCACAGACAGGTAGTATGGTGGAGTGGTGAAGAGCATGGGTGTTGGTACCTGTCATGCACTAGCTTGGGCACATCTTAAACCTCAGCTTCCTCATCTATGAAATAAGGATCGTTGAGGTATCACCTATCCAGGGCTGTTGCGGGGATTGATTGTTATGAGTAAAGCATTTAGCACAGGGCCAGGACACAATCAGCACTCAATAAATGTTAGCTACGATGTCCATCCCCATCCCATCTCTGCAGGGCTAACTCAGATTACCTTTTCACTTGGCAGGTGGTGACTTGCCATCTAGAAAGGAAAACCAGGAACTGACCACAGAGCGACAGCCCACTGTGGCTACTTGGTGCACCAGGAAGAGAGGCCCCTGGGCCTGCCTGGCTTCAGAACTCTCCAGGTCTCAGCTGATCTCAGTGGTGCCTCGTCTCCCCAGATATCTTACACTACTGGGCCTGGTGGTAATCATAATAATAAAAAGCCACCATTTGAGGGTTTAGCCAGTGCCAGGCCCTGTGCTAAGATCTGTAGAGGTGGAATAGTCTGCCCTCTGCTCCCTCCCCCCCCCAACCATGCGCACTACCCATGTGTGCTTCTGGAGGCTGAGACTGGTTCATCTGTCCCCGGTCATCACAGTGCCTGGAGCGGTATCTCACCTAAGAATTGTGTTCCTTCATTCGTCCCCTGTTTATTGGCATCTCCTACTGCCAGGTACTATTTCAGACAGAGAACAAAACAAATATAAATTCTTGCCCTTCTGTAGCTTACATTCTGGTGGTGGAGGATGGTGGTGCCGGCAAGGTATAAAGAGGAAAACCTTGCAATAGTAGATAAATTTAAAATTTTTATTAGGGTTCTCTTTGCTGCGTTTATTTACATGAATCACTTATACCGCCCCAAAGGGGCCATTCCTGGGCATTCAAGGGGGTTGTGTGTCAGGCGTGCAGGGCGGGGCACAGCAGTCAGGAGCCCAGTCCAGCTGTGTGAACTTGGGACATTCACTGCGTCTCTCTGAGCCTCAGTTTCTTCGTTGTCATTTAGGGAAATCAGAGCGATTCCAGCCTTCCTGGGCTGGTGAGAGGATTTCATTGGCCCGTAAAGAGAGTGCTTTGTTTGCGGGGCAGCCCGGACAGGGACAGACGTGAGGGCCGGAGGGAGCTGCCCGCTGACCCACAAGAGCGCGGGAGCGGGGCTTTTCTCGGTTACACAAGGCCGCCCGGGTGGAAGCCGCGGCTGGGGGGCGCGCATCTGTCGAGGGGGTAAGGGGCGTGGGGAGGCGGTCAGCGCTGCCAGGAGCCACGGGACGTGAGTGCGCCGCTGCGGCACTGCCCGAGGTGGGGCGCGGCGCGGCGCACGGGGGACCGCAGGGCGCGGCAGAGTCGGGTTTCAGAGCGCGGGTGACTCAGGGCGCGGGCCGGATCCTGCCCGCCGCTGCCGCTGCCCCTGCCCAGCGCCGCCTTTGTTCCCGGCAGGAAAGGCGAGCGGCCCACGCGCAGAGCCCGTAGCCGTCCGCGGAGCTCGGCGGCCCGCGGAACTGCGGGATGGCACAAAGGTAGGACTCGCTGCCCCGCGCCCCGGCTCTCCCCGGCTCCTCCCGGCCGCCTCACCTTCTCTCCCTCCGCCACTTCTCGCAGGAGGGACACGCAGTGTTGGCGCCTGCTGTGGCTGCTTTCCATCTCCGCGCTTCTCCCCGCTGTCACCCGGACCCGCTCCGCGACAGGTAAGCGGCCCGGCCAGAGGATGGCACCGGCTGCCTCCGCACCCGGGGGAAGTTGGTTTTGGCTGCGGGCGCGGCTGCGGTGCGCGCCTCATTCCTGGACATAAAAGGGAGTCCTCGCCTCTCGGTGCGCACTGGTGGTTCTGCCACGGCTTCCCCGGGCGCTGCCGGAGGTTCGAGGGGCGAATGGGAGTCTCTGGGCGGCCGGAGCGGGTGGAGTGCTGTCCGGCTACCCGAGGTGTCTGAGCTAGGTGCGGCCCTTCCAATCTTGGGCAGAGGGGGACTTTGGAAGCCCAGTGACAGCGCCAGCGGCTCCGCGGGGACAGTTAGCTCCAGCTCACCCAGGGCCCGCGCTCAGGTCGCGCGTGCAGGCTGGCTCATTGTAAGGGCAGATCTGGTGCCCTCTCTGTACACAGGTGCGGAAGCACGACCGCCAGCTGAGACACCTGGCGCTTTGCCGCGCAAGAAATAACGGGACTGAATTGCCCTGATGCCTAACTTAGCCCTGAGTTACCTGGAGAGTCCCATCCATCGTGGGCAGTAGCTCCATGCGCGATGGGAAGAGCTATGGACTGGGGACCAGGGGATCTGGTACCTTCTGTTCCCAGGCCTCACTTTCCCCACCAGCACCCAGAGGCGGTTGTATGACTAGTGGAGTCTGAGTTAAAATAGTTTTGAGTTAAGGTGTGTTCAGGCTTCCTGGGCTTGAATTGTGGCTGTGTTAGGTGCCATTGGACAATGAATTTCACCACTCTGTGCCTCAGTTTCCCCATCCAAAAAAAGGGAATACTTAGACGACCTTTCCTCCTAGGAATGCTGTGAAGATTAAAAGAGATATTAGAAATAATATGCTTTCCACACCATGGCACATACTGGGCACAAAATAAGTGATTGAAACTACAGGTTGATCCTTGCAATAGCTGTGTTGGAAAGCAATGCAGGCATTTTTACAGAAGAGGACACTCAGGGTGAGAGAGGCTTAAGAACTGGCCTGTGCAAAAGGCAGGGCTTGGGTGCCAAGGTCTCTAGACTCTGGTCCTTCCCTGCTCAGCCCTTTCTCCATGCAGTTTTGCAAGAGAGCTACCACTCTCCAAATAGTAACCTCGGACTGCTTTTGGATTTAGGAGATTAGTACACAGTCTCCATAGAATAAGTGTGCTGGGAGATGGGGTCTGGTGGGGGGGGGGGGAATGGACACAATCTCTGTCTCTGTGAAGGAAACTGAGGACTGTTGGGTGGCCATGGTTAACTCTTTGTGTGCTGAAGGAAGCCCGGGACAGCCCAGATCCTTGCCTCCTTGGGAGCAATACTCAAACACAATGACAACTTTTCCTGCCAGAGCGTCCAGCCTGGCATTTCTTGCAGACCAAAGGGCAGCTGGAGCACAGTTTTGGCTTCTCAGCGCCGTGGCCCGTGTCAGAACGTTGCAGTTTTGCATGTGATATAAGGTACTGCCAACTCAGCGGCAGAGGGCAGCTTCAGGTTCTGTGGTCTTTTGTGAACTCTGCTGCAACCCCACCCCCAAAATGAAGAAGGTTCTGGGGAAAGAAAATTTGGTGTTTCTTTCTCCTCCTGCGTTTGTAGGCTGTCTCTCTGGATGCCAGGTCAGGGCTGTTTTTCTAACACAGAGGAAGTCCTGTCCCTATCCTTAATGTAAAAGGGGAGTGCCAGGAAACCCTCAGGAGAAGAATGAATGATTGTAGTGTTTTAATTACTGGCTAAATTTTTGGTTTTCTCTAAAGTTAGGAATACCCATTACTGATGGGTGATTGATGGATATTCAGTGTCCCTCGAGGGGAGAATCTTCCTAGGCCTGAAATATCCTCCTGCAAACTAAATCTGGCATGAAGTTTAATAAGGCTAACACTTGTAAACCACTTCATATGTGTGATATGTTCATACTTCATTCACCCAATCATCACAATCGCTCCAGGAGCTGGGTACTGGGACTGTGCTTCAGATGAGGAAACGAGGTCCAGAGACCCCAGGCTTCTCAGCTCCTGAGGGTTTCCTGGCTCACCCTGTTTAAAGAGACCCTTGTCAGTTGACCCCTTGTCCCTCGCATCAATCCTTGTGCCCCTAGTGGGTGAGGGCTGAGCTGGTAAAGTTACAGTGTCACTGGAATGCCTGCTCTTTTAGAAGATAAGGAAGTTGTTGTGAGACAGGGGCAGTGGTGTCATAACTAATTTGTTCCTGATAACAAAATGTTAATATGTGCAAATGATCTACTTTTCTTTAAACTGTTTTATTGTGAAATATAACATCTATTCAGAAAAGTGCACACAAAAATACAGTCCCATGATTTCTCACAAAGCAAACTTTCATGTAAGTGGGTCAAGAAATGGAATAGCCCCCAGAAGCTCTCCTGTGCCCCTTGGCTGTGATTATTCCCTCCCTCCCCTCAGAGGTAACCATCCCCTTGACTTTTATGGTGATTCCTTCCTTCCTTTTAGAAAATAACGTTAGTACCTAAGCGTGGATCCCCAAATTCTGAAGTTCAGTTTTTCTTTTTTTTTGAGCTTTATACATGTGGGGTGTCTCCTTTGGTGTCTGGCTTCTTTCCCTAAATATTAAGTTTTGAGATTCATTTATGCTGTTGCATTTCACTGTAGTTAATTCATCTTCCTTTCTGTGCAGTATCCCACTGTATTAACTTACTGTCCATTATTTATCCATTTTTTTCCCAATGACATTTGGGTGGTTTCCATTTGGGGCTAATATTGTAACGTGTCTCTGACATGCTGTTTGTCCACGTCTCTTTGTGCACATGTGCACACATTTCCGTTGGTTGTACACATGGAAGTGCAGTGCTGGCTGACAGGGTAGGCAAGCCCTCCAAATGAACAATGGCAGCACAGCTTCCACTATGGTTGTGCCAGGGCTCACGGCCGTCAAGCTGGTAGGAGAGCCTCTGTTTCTTCGCATCCTCACCAGCACTTGGTGTTGTCAGTGGGCTTAACTCCTACAGTTCTAATGGGTGCACGTTAGAATCTTACTGTCGTCTTAATGTATGTTTTCCTGATTATTAAGTCGATTACCTTTTCGTATATGTATTGGACATTTGGATATCTTGATTTACTTTTTTAAATCGAGGTGAAATTCACATAACATAAAACTAGCCATTTTCATAATGACAATTCAGTGGCATTTAGTACATTTTCAATGTTGTGCAGCCGTCATCTCTAGTTCCAAAACATTTTCATCACTCCAAAGAAAACCTCATTCCCATCAAGCAGTCCCTCCCCATTCCCCCCATCCCCACTCCACCAGCCCGGGGCAACCACAAAACTGCTTTCTGTCTCTATGGATTTGCCTGTCTTGGATATTTCATATAAATGGAATCATACAATATGTGACCTTTTGCATCTGATTTCTTTCACTTAGCATAATGTTTTTGAGGTTCATCCATGTTGGAGCATGTATTAGGACTTCACTTTTTTATGGCCAAATAATAGTCCGTTGTTTACCGCAATTTGTTTATCCATTCTTCCATTGATGGAGACTTTTGGGCTGTTTCCTCCTTTTGGCTATTATGATTAGTGCTTTCATGACATTTGGGTACATGGATTTGAGTACTTGTTTTCAATTATTTCAGCTGTATACCTAGCAGTGGAATTGCGGGATTATATCATAATTCCGTGCTTAAATTGTGGGGAACTCCTAAACTATTCCCCACAGTGGCTGAACCATTTCACATTCCCACCAGCAGTGTACAAGGGTTCCAATTTTTTCATGTCCTTGCCAACACTTGTTATTTTCTACTTTTCAGATTACAGCCATCTTAGTGGGTATGAAGTGGTATCTCACTGTGGTTTTGATTTGTATTTCCTGAATGACCAATGATGTTGAGCTTCTTGGCCATTTGGGGGAAACTCTGAATACCAGTCAGGGCAGGTTCAGGTTTTCCCTCTAATCATCTCATTCTTGCTGGTGGCCAGCTGATGTGCTTTCCTGAGTGAGAGAGAAGGGGGTAAGAGTCACACCTAAGATTTTACATCACTGGCCTCCTGCCTTACCTGTGCCCCAACCTGAAATGAGCTCGTGTTGCTCACATACCATTAGAAGTTGTGATGAATATGAATGATTGTCGTGTTTTAATTACTGGCTAAATTTCTGGTTTTCTCTAAAGTTAGGAATGCCTGTGGTGGCATAATGTCCTGCCATTATGTGTTTTACAGCAGAGTTAAGGCTGAAAACCCCTGGCACACTGAACCACACACAGCTCCCCATGTATATTTGGGATTTTGCAGTCTCCTTGACTTTGCACAAGGTTTGATGAATCTCCGTGTCTAAAATACACTCCCTCGCCTTGTTTCTCTTTAGGGCCTAATTCTACCTCCCAGCTTAAACGGCACCTCTTCCAGGGTGCCTTCTCTGGATCTCCCCAGCTAAGCTTTCTCATCACTAAACTGCCACAGCCCTTCACCTGTCTCTCCAGGCACCAGCCACTGTCCCCCCTGTACCGACAGTATGTTTATTTCTCTCTCCTTCCTATGAGAGCACCTTGAGGGTGTGGATCATGCCTCATTCATCCAGAGTTGGCCACGTGGACTTTGGCCATTTTGTCATTATGATAAATAGTGCTGCTGGGAACATCTTCAGACAAATGGCCTTTGTTTTCTTTTGGGATTATTTCCTTTGACTAGATCCCCTCAAACAGATTTGCCCATCAAATAACAGAACTAGTTGGATAGTTCTTATTGTCTATTTAGATGGATCTTTCTGAGATACAAATTGAATCATGCCGCTCCTTAGTTTAATTGCTCTCTCTGGGTTCTCCGCGTACCTAGGATGGAGTCATGCTCCTTGCCCCCAAGTACCCCTTGTGGTCTGGCCTCTGCCTACCTCCCGTTCTCCACTCACACAATGTCCCTCTTGACTTGGGCTCACAGCAGCCGCTCCCTGGCAGGTTTCTGGGTGAGATATTCACTGTCCCACCTCTGTGTCTTTGCATGGGCCAGTCCCTTCTTGAGAATGCCTTTCCCCTTTTTCACCTGGCACCCCCTCATTCATCCTTTAAGATTCCTCTCTGGGAAGTCCTCCTGTTCTACCAGGCATGTTGAGTGTCTCTCCTCTGGGCTAACACTGTATATCACCATCTCTCAGTCACAGGGCTTCCCAGAATGGACCATGATCATTGATTACTTGTCTGCTCCCACCACTACACAGGAAGTTCTGTGAGGTGGGGACTGGGCCTTGCCCGACTCTGAACCCCAGAACCTACAGGACCTGGCACAGAGTGGATGCTCCCCAAACTCTTTCAATGAATCAAAGAGGGAATGAATGGGCAGGTCCAGACTGTGGTCTAGAGAGAATGTGCCGATTTACCATGTCCTCTGCAGTGTCTAAGTCATCCTGAGTCTTCCATGGCTCTGCCAGCTGTGGAGTGGCCATGGCTGAGTAATCAGGGCACGTTATAGGGCTTTTAGTTTTCTTTTCTTTAATGACTTTAATAACTGGTTAGGCTGGAATTTACACTAATGTTACTTTGCTCTTTATCTTTTTTTCTCATTACATCTATTTGTGTAAACAATTTATTTTCTAGCTTATCCCACTCATCTTATTCCTGAAAGCCTCTATTTTGTCAAAAGCTGCACGTTTATCTTTCTGTGCTAGCTAAATATATGAGCTTATTTTCAAGTTTTCTTTGAATGTCTACAGCTTGATCCAGTTAAAATGAACCATCGATTAAATAGATTACATAGAGTGTATTCTGAGGTCAGTTCTTTTCCAAAGTGGTACCCAGGATTCCCTGAAATACTAACTAAAATGTAAACTATTCCTCCATCCTAGTACTGCTTCTGGTTATCATATAAAATTTTTCTTTTAATAATAGAATTTTTTTGTGGAATCTTTATACATACTATTGGTCGCTTTCTTGTGCGTATGTGTTGTTTAAAAAAATCCCACATGGTCTTGATAATTGTTGCTTTGTAACGTGTTTTAAAATCTGGTAAGGGAAGTTACCCCTGCTTCCTCTATTAAGCTGTAAATTCCTTAGCATAGACTGATTTATCACATAATTTTCTCATGATATGATTGGATACTTGGAGTGTCATAGTGGTGGTGGGCAGGTGAGGGTTATAAAAGGCAAGGCAATCTTAACAATAAGATTCAATTTAAGACATTAATATGCAGTAAGGAGAACAGATGAGCAACTAAGGCTTCAAAGTCAGAGGAGCGGCTGACTGTGGGGCCTGAGCTATTGCTGTCGACACAGAGCCCAGGGAGCTGGGGTGGGTCAGAGGTGTTGGAGTGGCCCGGTTTGCTGACTGACCACCTTCCTCTGCTACCCCAATTCAAGAGAAAAAAGTCTAGGGTTAGAGCAGAACCTGGAGAAGCCCCAGACCTCTTCCTGGGCAAGATCTAATGAGGCAAGAATGAGGCCTAGGTCACCTATTGAGTGCAACCCACCCCTTATCTCCAATCAGAATCAACTCAACCCAACCCAACCCAACCTAATCCAGTGTAATCCATCCCAACCCAACTTTATCCAGTCCAATTCATTTCACACTTGTTGCATGCCATGGATGACTTAAAGAACTGGACACGGCAGAAAACAGTTCTGAGGGCCCTCATATCTCTCTTAAGTGAGAAGGACCCTTGACTTCAGGTGTTAGGGCAGCCCCTTTTTTGGTTTGGGGAGCTTGGCTAGAGTCTGGCTTGCAGAGAGCAGCCCTGCCTTAGGTCTGTCTGGGAGTCACCCCTCCTATCACTGAGGGACTCAGATGAGGCCCAGCTTAAAAGTCCCCTCCACCACCAGGAGGTCTTTGCAACTAGTCTCCTCCCAAAGCAAACGTCTGCTGAAGTCCTCAAAACTGTCTGCCCTGTTCTGTGTTTTGGCTACTACTATAGATTTCTGTCTTCCTCCCATATCTTCTGGCTGCCTGCCCTCTCTGAGGACCACTGGGATAGGTGGCAGGGTGACTAAAGAGCCACACTGGACCCAGTGCCCATCCTGGAAGGACTCACAATCTAGTAGTAGAGACCAGTGTGCAGTAGCTGGCTTGAATGCTGTGGCCCTTGTCCTGAGTGTCCTAATGAGGGTGCAAGCAAGCCTCTTCAACACTGAAGTAGGGATGTCCATGTCCACCAGAAGATGGAGGTGGTGGAGGGAGGTAAGCAAGCTTTGAAAGAAGAGATTTATATTTTTCAGTAACATTAAAATATTTTGATAATAAAAATAATAGTCATTGTAAAAATCTAGGTTGGAAAAAAAAAAAGGAGTTTAAAAAAGTCGCATATTTTCACATGACTTGGAGATAAATCCTGCTAACATTTGGTGGACTGTTTTTCAAGTTTATCTTCTGTGCCTAAATATGCACATATGTTATAATGCGAATAGATCCTTCTGTACATTGTATTTTGTTGCTTGGCATTTTTTTCCTTAACAATTATCTAGATACTTCCTCTGGAACATTGAATATTCTTCCCTAAATCCTTTGTAATCGAAATAGTATTTCATTATGTGGATGTCCCATAATTAAACTAGGCCTCTTTTAGGCCTTTAGGCTGTTTCCAATTGTTTACATCCATAAACACTATTGTGATGACCCTATTCTTGTAGCTCTTTATTTGACCATTCCTGTGACTATTTCCTAGCACAAATTCCTAAAACAAACTGTTGGGTCTAGTGCTTGCCCTTTTTTTTTGTTTTAAGGCTTTCATTGCATTTTTTGGAAAGGCATAGTAATTTGTACTCCCTGCAAGAGCATAAGAGAATACCTACCTAACTTACTGCACTGATGCTATTTTTCTAACTGAAAGGAGAAAATGACAACAGCGCAAGGGACAGTGCCAGCATTACTGCTCCAAATTGTCCTTAGTTAAATGGAGTTGGGGATTCCTCCCTCGCCCCTACCGTTCATTTATCCATTTGGCACAGGCCTTGTGGTAGGGCTAGAGGAGAAGAGGCTTTTTCAGGAAATTAGAATGCAAGAGCTCAGGTCACAAGGACCTTGGTGGTTCTCAACCCTGGCTGCACCTTAGAATCACCTCAGGGATTCAAGAGGAATCTGAAGCCCAGTCCTCCCCGCGTCCAGGATTCTTAATGTGCCTGGGGTCCAGTCTTGGGCAGGTTTCAGAAGCTCTTGGTGTGATTCTAAAGTGCAGCCAGGGTTGAGAACAAGCAATGCAGTCCAGTGGCTTCCTTTCAAAAGTGACAATCCTGAGTCCCAGAAAGGAAAGGCCCTGTCCGTGGTCGCAACACAGGTGAGAGGCAGAGCTGCCACTGGACCCCAGAACCCACGTCCTGGGTTCAGATCTCAGCTCTGTTGAGTGACCTGGGGCCAGTGACTTCTCTTATCCATGTTTTCCTTATCTGTAAATTGGGACAATAATTCCTACTATGAGGAGTAAGAAGGGAAGCATGGGGCCTGTAATTGGTGACCAGTTCTGTACCTCTTTCCTTCCTGCTCCCACATCTCTGTGAGTTCCTTGAGGGCAGAAACTATGTTATTTATCCATGTTTCCTCAGCGTCTGACGTGGCACCAAATGGACACAGTGAGTGTTTGAATACATTCATGAATGAATATTCAAAGCCTGGGACTGTGGAGATCTTAGTGAAAACCTAGCATTAGGAACCCCGGACCATAGCAGAGTCTGTGTGAGCCTCCAGCTCTGCTGGAAGACCACCCGCAGCCATGCACTGTGATGATGGTGATGGTGATGGTGATGGTGATGACGGTGGTGGTCATGGTGGAGGGGCCAAAGCGGGTGGGAGCAGGGGCTGGGTGTAACAGATACGTCAGGGGTGGAATACATTTCATGAAAGAAAAGTGAAGGTATGCCTTTCCAGTGCTGGAAAGTTATAACCATTGCATCCTGTAGAACAGAGAGTCCAAAAGCTGATGACAAACTACACCTAAATCCATGCAGTTTCAACAGCGTCACACAAAGAACCATCTGAAGTTAGGTGAGCCAGCTGCTTCTCCCCTTCCAGCTGCACAGTCTTAGTGCCTGGCTTGTTCTGTCTTTGTTTTCAGCAAACAGGTCTGTCTCCTGGCCTCCATTCCCTCCACCCACCCCCTATATTGCAGCCACAGGAGTCTTCTAGCTTCTTGCCACTCAGGTGTGGTCCACCAACCAGCATTATCAGTATCACCTGGGAACTTAGTAGAAATGCAGAATCTCCAGTCCCACTCACAGACCCAATTTATCAGAATCTGCCTGTTAACAAGCTCTCTGGTGATTCACATGCACGTTAAAGTTTGAGCAGCAGTGTAAAACCAGCTCTTATTATGTCACCCCCTGCCTTAGAACCTTTTGTCATCTTCCTATGCTAACCAACTGTGGTAGGCAGAGTACTGGCCCTCCAACTGTGTCCACATCCTAATCCCCAGAACCTATGAATATGTTAGGTTACCAGACAAAGGGGAATTAGGGTTGCAGGTGGAATTAGTATTGATAATCATCTAACCTTCAAAAAGGGAGTGGATCCTGGGTTACCCAGGTGGGCCCAGTGTAATCACAAGCGTCTTTAAAAGTGGAAGAGGGAGGTGAAGTGAGGAGTTGACTAGTCTTTGCTGCTGTTGAAGATGGAGGAAGACGCCACAAGGCAAGGAATACATGCAGCCTCTAGAACCTGGAAAAAGAAAAAGAAAAAAAAAGAATTTTTCCTCAAAGCTTCCAGAAAGGAGCATGATCTGCTTAATTTTTATCCAAGATCTGTGTTGGACTTCTGACCTACAGAACAGTAAGGTAATACATTTGTGTTGCTTTAAGTCACTTAATTTGCAATAATTTATTACAGCAGCCCTAGGAAATGATTTTAACACTCCTTAGCATGGCATTTGAGACCCTCTGAAGTCCTACCAGTGTGCTGTTTTGGCCTCATCTCCAAGAATATCCTTCCTCTTAGCCTGATCTCAAAGCTCACAGCCCCCAGGGTGGCTGGAATGCCAGGGGTGGGGCACCCTGAGAGTCCAAGCTAAGGTTATTCTCCCTGTACCCCCAGCACCTAGCCCCATGCCTGGCTCTGGCAGGTACTCAGTCAATGCTTGTTAAACGCATAACCCAGTGGAAGCCTGCTATATTCATTCAGGTCACCGCCAGCCACGGTGGGGCCCCAGTGCCCTGGAGGCACTGGAGGGGCTCTACTTTGCTGTTCCCCTGCTCTTCTGTCTTGGGCAAATCACTGGCTCTCTTTGGGCCTCAGTTTCCTTATCTGGGAAATGAGGGGGTTGGACCAGGTGAATCCTAAAAGCACTGTTAGCAGGAACATTCTAGGATATCTGAATTCACTTCGCCCAAACTTTGCGTGGTTGGGGGAGGTGATTCAACTCAGCAGCGCTCAGTCCAGTTCCCATCCTTCACTGACATCCTGTTCCATGGGTCAGGATACAGAACTGTGCCCAACGGCTGTGTGTATTTGGTACGAAATAGAGACCACAGCTGCTCTCCTTCCCTGTCTAGTTGAAATGCCAAATTGCTCACTCTCCCACAGAAAGAAAAAGGGAGGGAAAAATGAAATCATTTCTCACTGCACAGTTTTTCCACGTGACACATTTTCTAATTTTATTTCAGGCTTAACTGTCTAGAGTAGATGGCTTCATTTCAGCATCTCCCCCCTCCCCTTTTATTAGAATATGAGCTTCCAGTTGAAGAAGTGGAATGGTTTTTCTTGTTTAGTATTTGCAAGTGTGGGCTGCTATCAAACTACGGCTGAATGTCCTCATTTTCTCTGCTGAAGGAAGTGCTCTCGGGTGTACAGCACTAAGCTAGTGGTAGGATTCCTGGGGTCTGGACCCTCCCTGGGAAGCTTGCCGAAGTCACTTCTGTTCTTGGACTCAGATACTTAATCTGCAAAGAAAGGAAAAGATTGGGTCACCACGGAGACTGTATGGCCGATTGGAAGAACTGGTTGGTGGGCCCCATTTCTAAGAGTAGTTTTGTTTGAGACTTTGCTGGAATTGTGTGCACCTAAATTTATATCTGCCATCAGCTTTGTCATCTCCGCACTGTCGCTGCAGTGCATGGATTGGTTGAGATATTTTTAGCACCTGGAAAGAGTGTTGTAGCTTTGTTTCGAAGAAACTGATTCTGCTCCTGCAAGGTCTGTTGCATCCAATCTCTTCCTTTCATCCCTTTGCCCCACTGGGTTCAGGCCTGTGTCGTGCTCACTAAGGGACTGTCACAGCAGCTCCCTGTCCTGGCCAATAGGTCCTCCCATCTCTCTGTCCTCTAGTGCATCTTCTCACAGCAACCCGAGTGGCAGGTCCCATTATGTCACATCCCCTTAAAACCCTTCCCTGCTTTCCCTTACAGCACCTTAAATTCCACTCTCCTCGGGCTGGAGCTCAAGGCTTCTTCTCCCCTCCCAGCGCTCCCGGTGCCCTGGCTCCAGCTACGGGGCCCTGGCTCCAACTACGCTGAACTCCACTTGTCTCTGAATTTACAAGTATGTTCCCTCCTCCTACCTTTGCTAGCGCTGCCCCACAGTCTGGAATACTCTCCCTGCCCTGTTGAGATCCTCTTTCTCCTTTATAGACTTGGTATTCAAAGTGTGGTCCCTGTGCCAGCAGCATCAACACCACTGGGGAGCTTGTTAGAAATGCAGGGTTCCCCGGTCCAGCCCCAGACCTGCTGCATCAGAATCTACACCTTACCCCGGCCCCTGGCTGATGGGAGTGAAACGGAACTGAGGGGCGCGCCTTGTAGCGTGGTGGTCAAGTGCTGGGGCTAGGGGTCAGGCAGGGCTGGTTTTGTTCTAGGCTTTGCACGTACTAGCTGGTGACCTTGGACAATTTACTAGTCCTAGTAAAGAGTAGTAAAGTAGAGTGGAGATGATAATAGTACTTATCTCGGAGTTCTTTGGTTGAGTACCTGGAGTCATGTCCCCAAAGCTCTTAGCACAGTGCCTGGCACACCATGATCCCTCGATGAAGGGTAATGGCCACGGTGACGACGTTCAACCTCAGTGCTAACTGACATGGTTCCTAAACCCTCCTATGGCCTCCCTCAGCATTGCTTGTTCCTGGTTTCTTCCATCAGAGTCACTTGCAAGCCCATCTACCTAAGGATGGGGAGAGCCGGGACAGTGCCATTCATTTCCAGGGTTCAGAATCATTGACCTTCCAGTGCAGGGAGATAAGCAAGGACTCTGCAAGTATGGGTGGGTGAGTTGGATAGAATTAATGCCAAAATTTCTAGGTATAAATGGTCATCCTGCCTGTTATAGCCTGGTAGGTTTTTCATTCACTCATTTGTTCACTCACTTTTATTTAATAAATATTTATTAACTGCTTACTGTGTGCAAGGCAGTGTGTACATGCTGGCTATAAAATGATGAACAAGATAAGCATGGTACCCTTCCCCATGGAGCCTAGAATCTAATGGGGGACATAGACACTAAATAAAGGGTTGTAGAAAAGACCCTAAATGTCTATAAACAGTAAAAAGTGTTATGAAGAAGTGCAGGGAGCTATGAAAGCACATGCCTGGCCACTCTAATACTGTGGTGTTAGGAAAGTCTCCCCAGGTTGTGACATTTAAGATGAGATCTGAGGTGTGAATAGATTTAGCCAGGAAAGGGGGTGGGGCTGGTGGGTTAAAAGAGGAGTGGAATGTTCCAGATAGAGGCAACAGGATGAGGATAGGATGGAAGCAGCCGCTGGTGTGGCCTGAGCAGTCAATTCTCTGAGCCTGGTAAGGGAAGGGAGGCTGGGATGGGACAGGACAGGATGGGACGGGGCTGAAGTGGGGGGTCTCCAGCATGAAAGCAGAACCTCCTTCCAGTAGCTGCTTTCCCGAGCCTGGCCCTGGGTGAGCACCTGGGCTTCCACTGCCCCCTGGGTCCTGCCCAGTGCTCATAGCCCAGGGTCCATGGGCTGAGAGCCTCTGGGTGCTCTTTCCTGCCCTGCTCTTGCCTCTACTTACCCGAGAGCTTATGGCTTCAGGGAGGGGCACAGGGTCTCCACCTCTGTGTTGCCCAAGAGAAGTGTATATGAGAGACTTGCAGTAGAATGATAGGGAAGCAGGGCTGACTGAGAGCCTGGAGCAGAGTCTCTGGTCTTACCTTGGCCACCCAGAGCCTCCCAGGCCATCACAGCTACCTGGCTGAGAGGTTGTGAAGGTCACACGAGAAAAGGATTCTAAGAATTGCCCTCTGCAGTTAGTCTCCAGTTAGTCTTGGCTTTGAAAAGCTTCTTCCTGTCTGTGAAATGAAGGGGTTGGACCAGCTCTGAGGCTCATCCAGATCTTATATTATGTCTTCTGGTTTCTCTCTCTGGATCTCTGTATTCAGAATGTGTATCCACAAGCACATGCAGAATTCTCTTGCCAGGAAACAGAGAGGTCTTGCGGGGGAAAAACTTGGGTGGGAAGTTCTTAGATGTTTTCACATGGGAAGCAATTCCTTTAGAGATGGTGGGAGATGGTGATTCATTACCCACTCCTGTCCAGGCCATTCCTTTAGAAACCTGCTTCTCAAACTGGGTGTGCTCGTGGTCCTTGGCTGTGTGACAGCAGTGTGCAAAGCCACATTGTTTATTTCCTGCATCCATTTTACTCAGCGGTTGATAACTCAGGGAGTCCAGTAGCAACTGGAAAATAATTTAGAATATTTTTATATTAAACAGCCCACAGTTATTATGGAGTGCAAAACTTAAGTGCTTTTAAAGATAGGGGAGGAGGCTTTAATTAAATTTCCAAGCTCTGGGGGGCTCTGGCTAGACCCAGGCCCTCAGGTATAGGGTCCCCTCTCTCTAATGGTGATGCTTTAGTGGAGATGATGTTATATATAGATTTGAGATCCCCAATTGGTGGGGGAGGCTTGGAATTATGGTAGCGGGTACAAGAACCCTTTCTTGTATAAACGTTTCCTCCATCAATAGTTACCTAACGCACTTGTGTGTGGAAGGGGCTACTGACATTTTTTTTTTCTCTTGCTATTAACAAGATGGAGGTCACTGCTCTCCATAGCTCTTGTACTAGAACTTTCAGCTCCACGAGGGAAGGAACTTGTCTGTCACTGCTGGATCCCCAGCACCTAGAACAGTGGTGCCATACAGCATGTGCTGAATAAATGCTAGTTGAATGAATAGATGTGTGTGTGTTGGTGGCTGTAAAAAACTTCCCTCCTCAATCTGAATTTACCTTTCCAGGAATAAGTGTGTGGGTGCATGAGCATGGGAAGGTTGGGTGGAATGTGAAAAATGCTGTTCATGCATATTTATGCGGGAGACTGGCCAGTCCCACTCAAGTTCAAGGTTTCTAAGAATCTCTTTGGAGGCAGCCTCCTACCCTGTGTGGTCCAGGCTCCTTGAGGGAGAAGCACAGTTCACCATTCATGCACCTTGGGTAGCTGGGGCTCCTAAGCTCCCTTCTTAGGGTCCGTGGGTCCCCCAAATACCTCGCTCCCATCAAAACCCACCGGGGACCTTGAGGACCCAGAAAGTGTTGGACTTTCAGGATCCTCTATTCTGGCTCTCCTAAATTACAGAGGGGAAGGTGGAGGCTCAGAGGGAACAAGGGACATGATGAGAGTCACACAGCCGGAATATAGAAGAACTGGATTTAGAACGGTTTTCCGATGTCCAGGTGGGTGGCATCACACCACCCTCAAATTCCCCAGTTTTGCTGCTGCTTGACTGTAGACATGTTGTCCATCTGTCCCATCCTCAGGGATGTGGGAGGAAAGACGGGGGACAGGAATTCACACACACTGAGGGTCTCTTCTGTGCCTAGCAGCATATGGTTAGAGCTGAGCTTTGGAAACATCAGCTGGATTTCAAATCCCAATTCTTCCATTTATCAGCTGTGTGACCTGGGCAAATTGCTCAGGAGGAGGGTTGGTTCCCTATCTGGACAGGGGGTAGTGGAGGTCCCACCTCCCAGGCTGTGTGAGGCACTCAGGGTAGAGCCCGAGATGACAAGCCCTTGGTGGGTGAGAGCTCTCCCCGAAACCATGAACCGCACCCTGTGCACAGCAGCGTCACTGGGGAGCTTTTAAAACATGTGGAGGCCTAGGCCTTTCCCCCAGAGGTCCTGATTGGTATGGAGCTGAGAATCAGTCTTCTAAAGCCCTCAGGTGGTTTTTCTGCCCATCCAGGAACACAGTGCTAGAGCATACACGCCACGAGGGCAGGGGACACATCTGTCCTGTTCACCCGTGAATCTCCCACAGTAGCAGTGCCAGGCACCTGGTGGCTGGTGCTTGAGAATATTTGTAAATTAATGAATGAATGAATGGACAGATAAATAAGATGTGCTCAGCACCTGACATTACCCTGCACTACCACCCTGAGGGCTGGGTATTGTCATCTCTCTGTCCAGATAATGAAACTAAGGCTCAGAGGAGTTAAGGAACTGGCACAAGGCTAGTAAGTGGATGAGGCCTTGCGTGCAGGTCTCTCTGGCACAGAATTCCACGTCCTTCCCCTGCATCTGCTGGGCGAGGCTCGAGGCTCGTCCTCCTCGGGTGCCCCCGAGGTCACCCTCAGTTTCAGGCCTCCAGTTAGGGGCATCTCCTGGGTACGCACCTTGGAGGGTCTGGTTCC
Organism: Balaenoptera physalus; assembly: GCF_965194825.1. NCBI lineage: Eukaryota > Metazoa > Chordata > Mammalia > Artiodactyla > Balaenopteridae > Balaenoptera > Balaenoptera physalus. Next base: position 33,057,148 of record NC_138886.1, on the reverse strand, counting down.
CTCTCCCATTACTCTGGAGGTGCACGGGCTCTTCCTCCAGCTAACATTTGGAGGCCATCAAGCTATACTTTCATCTAGATTAAACAAGAGTCAGCCTGTTTCAAAATATGACTTCAGGGTCACCAGCTGTTCTGGCTGTTCCCTTAAACTCAAATCCCATTTCAGAGCCAAACGGGGCTCCAGCATCCCACAGAGAGCAGGTCTCTGCACAGTGGAGCAGGAAAATCTGTAGAAAGAAGCAGTGTGTTTGATAACAGCTGTAGGACAAATTTCTTACGTCGTTTGTTTCCCCCTACTCAATGGCATCGAGTTGTTATATGTGAGGACCACAGGCCCCACTATGCATCCATTCCCGTATTGGGTGCCTACTGTGTACCAAGCACTTCCCTGTGCCTCACCTTCTTAGGGCAGTGGGTGAGAGTGGCCTGGATAGTCGATAACTGTGGGAACACGATATGCTGGGCAAGTCACATCGTCAGTCTGGGCCTTAGTTTTCTCATCTTGGGGACACTGGACTGAAGTCCTTCCCAGCTCTGAAGGTCACCCCGAGTCTCCAGGCCTCTATCAGCCTGTTCAGTGTAGGCGAGATTTCACAGCTCCTGCTGAAGCTGTGAACTCATTCTGCCGGCTGCTTCCCTGTCCTGGCTGAATTCATACAAGCTCATCTGCTGCGACGCCCTGGGCCGTGCCCACGGCATCACATGCCAAGTGCTGAGAGGCTGCAGGAAAATATGTCTCCTGCTGTTGCCAAACGACCGCCTTCGCTCCACATTCCAAATCGCCCAATTCCACCCTCTGCTTGGCAAGGGAAAGGAAGGGGCCTGACTGCCGGGGCAGCAGCTCGAGGTGAAGTGGTGATGCCTCCTAAAATGGTCAGTGGCAGCCTTCCTCAGAAACCTTTCAAGGCACCCCATCGCCTGTTGCATAAATTTTAGTCTCCTTGGCTTGACGTTCAAGGCTCTCCCTAAACTGTTTCCAGTCTCCCGAGTGAAAAAGTGATTAAGAGTAGAAGGAGCTGGGAAGGACCTCAGATGACCCATGTGTGAGTCCCAACCACACCAGTCCAGCTCTGTGGCCTTGATCTCCTTCAGCCTTGGTCTATCCATCTGCAAAATGGGAGTGCAATTGTCCCCACCTTATCAAATTGTCCTGAGAGTAAATGAGCTGATGTTGGCTTCACACTTCTAACCTGGCGTCATAATTCTCTCCTTTCTGTGCTAATGTTGGAGGTTACCTAAGAGTCCCATTGCTCCCATCCCCCAGGACTACCCACATACCCCTCAGTTTCCTAACTCCATAGGTTTGCGTATGCTCTGCTTGCTCCACCATGTTCACCTGTGCAGAGCCTTCCAGGCCCATCTCCATTGCCTTGTCCTTCAGTTCAGGCACCTGTACCAGGGCTCTGTGTGTTGGTGTCTTGCCCTCTCTACTAGGCTGAGAGCTACTTGGGGACCAGAGTCCACCCCAGGCCCAAGTCCAAACAAGTGTGGCCACTGAATGCTGGTTGTGGGCAATGCCAGAACCCTGGACTGGGACCAGGATAGAGTGAAAGACAGGGAGGTCCACTCCTGCCTCCCCTTCCGAGATCCATCCTCCCCTTGTGGCTGCATTTCTCTCGGGGCTGGCACAATGTAAATTATGACTGAATTGCATATGGTTAGCATCTCTAACTCTGTAAGAGATTTTATGGGCCACGTGGTGTCAATCATGCGAAAGAACTCAAGAAATACCCAAGGACCTGCCTTACTTAGAGACTTAGAAAGCTCCAGAATTACTCTTTCAAGCTCCTCCCACCATCGATGCCCCTCCCACCCCCATGCCTTACAACGTGGGGCTGGAGGTTGGGGTGAGGATGCAGGAAGGAGCAGGAATCTTACCCTTCTTCTCCCAGGACCTCGAGGGCTGGCCTGTCCCTCCCCATCTTGCCCAGTGGCCCTAGCTCATGCTCTAGCCCCCAGATAGGCGACGAGCAGCCTCTCTGAGGTCTCCAGCCAAACCTCAAGAACCTAATAGTATATCACGAGAAGGGGAAGCGTACATTGTCCATAATCCCTACCCGGACCCTTGTTCCAGGGAGGCAGCTGGAATGCAGTCTGAAATCTAAGAGGCCAGTGTGTTTTAGAGTGGCACTCCCAGCTCAGTTTGGTGGGTGAGAGCCAAGGCAGGCATTTTTCAGAAGGCTGGTCATTCTGCACCCTCTTGCTTAAGGGTCAGCCAAAACGATGGAAGATTGCAGCCCTCAGAAAAGTTAACATCAGGCCTCTGTTTGGCTATTAATATTATATTATACTTCAACAGTTGGATCAGATGAGAGCTAGGCTGTTAAGTGCATATTGAGCTAAATGGTGCTGGTGGGATCACTGTGACAAACAGCTGGCATTCATTAGAGTTCTTTGTAATTGCTGAAAAAGACTGTATTGATTGTATGTATTGATGACAATAAATGTAATATGGTAAGACAGGCATACGGTCACTCTTCTCCAGAATCCATTAAGCTCATTCATTCACTCATGTGTGCATTATTCGTTCATTCATTCCTCCATCAATGCTCAATTTTTGCCTAACTCAGGCAGGCCCTGTGCTAGAGGGGTGAGGATGAAGTTGGGAGATATAAACATGAAACAGATGATGCCTGACCCCCGAAGGGCTCACAGGCTGGTGGGAGACATAGGCAAATAAACAGATAATAACATAGAAGTGAGGAACTGGAGCTTCCTGGGAAACTTACCAAAGGAGGGTTTCTTGGCAAGGTGGGGTGATCCATTTGCAGGCATTTAGGAAAAAATCAACCCTGAGGCCCAGCTTCCCAGTGTGGCTGGAGAGGACTTCCCTCAGGGAAGGGCAAGGGGAAGGTGGGGAGGCAAGGGAAGTAGCTATTGTTGCCCCTCCTGGAAGCGTGGCCTCCTCCGGCTTGGGACAGGCTTTCTCTGGGGAGCAGCTCCCTTGGAGGCCACAAGCTTCCTCCTGGCTGTAGAACCCTCGCTGACATGCCCAGGCCCCCTGGGCTGGACCTCCCAAGCCTCTCTGCATCCCACAGATCACCAACCTCCTTCCCCCAGCTGAGGCCACGTGGCTGCCTCTGCCTGTTGTCAGTCAGTGGGATCTAGTCACTCAGGGCACTCGGCCTCCCATCAGCCTGTCTGGGAGGCAGCTCATTTGCTGTGGCTGTGCTGTGATCCGAGGGAAGCCCCATCGCAGCTAGGGCCCTGCCTAACCCTGTGTCCATAGAGAATGGACCCAGGCTGGGTCCACATCTTGTCTCTGCCACTTACTACCTGTATGACCTCATCCCTCTGCATCTCAATCTCTTCATGTATGAAATACAGGTAATAATACCTTCCTCACTGGGTTATTGTGAGTATTAAATGACTCAGTACAGGAGCCACACTTATAATAGGACTTGGCATACAGTAAGTGTTCAATGAACGTATTAGGTTTTTTGCCTGCTCTAACAAATTACCACAAACTGGTAAAGTTCTGGAGACCAGAAGTCCAATGTCAAGGTGTTGGCAGGGCTGCACTCCCGGTGGAGGCTCTAGGAGAGAATCTTTCTTTGCCTCTTCCAGCTCTGGGGGCTTTCAGTATTCCTTGATTCATGACTGCATCACTCCAATCTCTGCCTCATGATCATGTCGCCTTCTCTTCTGTCAAATCTCCCCTGTGTCTTATAAGGACACTTGTCATTGGACTTAAGGCCCACCTGTATAATCCAGGATCGTCTCTTCATCTCAGGATCCTTAATTATATCTTCAAAAGACCCTTCTTCCAAATAAGGTCACGTTCACAGGCTCCAGGGATTAAGATATGGACCTATCATTTTAGAGGCCATCATTCAACCCACTACAGTGAACATGGGCCATTACTATCGTTTAGCTGTTGTTTCTTCCAGCAGCTGCAGTTAGCCTGACTGTAGCGTCCTGCCCTGGGGTCAGGAGGGGATGGAGTGGGAATGCTAAACCAATTTCCAGGTTCCAGCTCCTCTTGGTCAGCCCCATTTTATTCAAGCCATTCCCAGGCTGGGACAGGAAATTCTGCTTATGAAGTTCCACTGGCCACATTATAAAATTTCAGCATGTTCAAATTTCACTAATCTGAGAAAAACAGCCCTCTCAGGCCCCTACACCTGTTTGGAGCTCTCTGTCCATGTTAGTTGCTCCTTACACCTGAGCAGGCTATGCTTAACAAAGCATTTTCACATGCAGAACCACATTTGACCTTCACTGCAACTAAGCTGAAGGAGGTCATTTCACCCCATTTTGCAGGTGAGAAAACTGAGACCCAGAGGGAAAATTGCACAAACCTATCTTTCCTGGCAATTATTCAGGGGAAAGAAAAGAAGGCTAATATCATTGACGATAATTGCAGCAACAACAACCACTGTGCTATATTGAATGTATGCTTTGCTAGGCCCTCTGCCTAGTATTTTACGTCTGTTATCTCAAGTCATTCTCGAAAGTCTCTCCTGAAGTAGGTGGCATTATTCCTGTGTTATGGATGTAGACACCAAGGCTCAGAGAGCTGAAGTGTCTTGTGCAAAGTTGCACAGCTTTTAATTGCTGAACTGGGATTTGAAGCCAGACCTGGCTGAATCTTTCTCCCTAATAGTGTGCTGCTTGGAGATCCTTCTCTAGTTTGGAACATATGTCAGGCTGGCCAAAATGAGAGCAGTGGCAGTCCAGTTCCCTCCCAGATCTGCTCAGAAGATGCAGCCCGTGAGAGACTGTCTCTCACTGGGGGCAAAGCTCCTTCCTGAGAGGCAGGTGCTGAGTGTCGGTGCTCAGAGCAGTGGGGATCGGCAGCGGGGCAATGGGAATAGGGAGGCAGACGGGCCCAAGGTCACCGAGGGCCGGGACAGTCAAGGTGTGCTCCCTGGAGTGGGGCAGCCTTGGGTTGAAGTGACATTCCTGGAGAGCAGAGGAGCAGAGGGAGACTCAACTCCTTGCCTCAGACCTTTAAGGTTCATATCTTAAAATCGCCAGTTCTAGGACCTGATAGCTGTGTGCCCTCGGGCAAGTTATTTAACTTCTCTGTGCCTCTGTTCTTTCATCTGTCGACTGGGAACAGTAAGAGTGGGGTGGTTGTGGAGAGCTCCATGGCTGTGAATCAGGATCACCTGGGAGGCTGGTGCCCAGGCCATGCCTGGACAAACTGAATCAACATATCTAGGGGTGGGCCCCTGGCATAAATATTTTTTAAAAATCTCCCCGGTAATTCTGTGTAGCCAGGGTTGAGAACCACTGCTCCGCAGGTAAAGTACATGGCGCGCAGGACATAATAAGAGCTCACTACACACGAGCTATTGTTACACTTTCCTCATACATTCATGAAATTAACATTCATTGGGCACCTACCTGTGCCAGGCTCTGCCAGGTACCCATATCACTTGCGGTTCATACTTCTTGCTCAGCCATTTCTAGCATTGCTTCCAAGAGAATGAGTTAATTGGGCTCGATGCTGTGCGAAGACATGACCCAAATCTAATATCCTGAGAAGAAGGTTTTACTGATAAGGGCAGAATCCAGAAAATGTGCCCACATCAGAGAAACTGAAACCCTGTGTGTAGGAAGTGCAGCTGAAGATCTCCAGACCTTTAAAGAGGAAGCTAGAAAAGAAAGAGTGGGCTGCAGACTCTCTGTGGGTCCCCAGGCAAACATCTGCCCCTGCAGTGCCCGCAGTTCAACATCTATAACGTGGAAGGGTTTCTAATGGGTGGCTTTGTGTTGGGGGGTTAGTTTTTAGCTGCAGAATCCTTTTCAAACGAGGCTGTAATTGGAACCCAAAATATCAAGCAAATTCAGTCTGAGTTGCTTTGGTGTGAGTGTATGGATCAGGGTAGATGAGTGTGGGTGTGTGAATGTGTGAGAGAGTCTCCACGAATGATTTGTGTGTGGATGTGTGTGTGACGGTGTCAGGGTGTGTTAGTATGGGATGAGAGTGGGTGAAGGTGTGTGTATGGATATGTGTGCATACACGCGTGAGTGTGTGAATGTGTGTGTATGGATATCTGTATCTGTGAATGTGTGTGTGAGTGTTCGTGGGAGTGTTGTGAATAGGTGAGAGTGTGTGTATGAGTGTGGTTTTACGAGCGTGAATCTGGATGTGTGTGTGTGTGCATGTGTGACTGTATCTGTGTGTGTTAGGGAGCTGGGGGGCAGACCTCCTTTAGCCTCCCCTCTCCTGCTGGTGGCCTCCTCCATGCCCCTCCCTGCCCTCCTGCCATCCCTGGCCCCGGGGAACAGTTGGGAACCGTCTGGTCATCTACCCTGACCCTGCTGCCCTGCCAGCATTGGTTCTGTGTCCCCTTGCAGTGCAGAGCCCGGCATATTCAGGAGCTCCTGAAATTGCCCACTTCCAGCAGGTTGCCACCTGTTCAGTTCCTCTCTGGTGCCCCTCACGTACCCGGGGCAGGCCCCTTTTCCTCCAGGCCCGCTTCAGTGAGTTTGTGAGTTTTCCTTGCAGAGCCCCGGGCTGAGCCCTCCGGAGCTGCTGCCGGGAGTGGTGACTCACCGCAGTTGATGTCACCCTCAGGAGTCAAGGCCTCCATCACACTCAAAGAGTCTTTGTTCCCCAAATGGAAAAGGAAGGGCCATAAACTGAGAGGAGTTACTACAGAACCCTTCCCAGATGCCCGTGGCCCTCATGCCTGCCCACACCTGCTAGCCTTTACTGTACCACCTGGTGCACGGGGTCCCTGCAGTGGCTCTGAACCCAGGTTTGGGGAAAGCAGTGAGGAAGGGGTCTGAAGGCCCTCACAGCAGCAGCACAGCAAGACCCACTGCTTGCTTGCTTCCTGGGGCTTGCGTATGGCTCTTGCACTGGAGCCAATTCTGCCTAGCCGATGTGTGTGTGTGTGTGTGTGTGTGTGTGTGTGTGTATGTGTGTGTAGGCGGGTGTTGCAGGCCCCGGTCACAGAATGAGAGAGTCATACCACTCTCTCCAGGCTCAGCTCCTCAGTTCCCTAGTCTCTGGGCCTACTTACCTGATTCTGTTATTAATTCTGTAAAGGCTAACAGTTGGAGGGTGACTGTGAAGGGAACCGCAGAGACCATGAAGGTACCCGGCCCAGAGTCGGCCTAGTCTCTGGGTCCTGAGTGCTCCTGGCCCATCGTGTTGTCCATTCTCATGGTGACTCTGGGAGCCAGCTTTTATTGCTGCCCACTGTACAGATTAGTTTACAGCTCAGAGAAGCGAATTGGCTTGCCCAAGGTCACACCCCAGTTAGTGGTAGACCCAGGGCTCAAGCCCAGATCGTTCTGCTACCAAACCCCAGGAGGTTAACCCTTACCTGTGGCTGCCAACCAGGAGAGGTCATCAGCCTCACCCAGGCCAGACTCTGGAAGACTCTGATTCCATAGGGCCAGGCAGGAGGGGCAGACCTCTGTCTTTTTAAAAGCTCCCTGGGTGACTCTGACGTGTAGCTAGGACTGCAACCTTCATACCACATTATACTACCCAGTCAGATTTGAATCCTGACTGCAATTGCTTATTATCTTCATGGCCTTGGGGCAGTAATTAACTTTTCCAAGCCTCAGTTTTCTATCTTGTAAAATGGGGATAATAATATTATCTACGTCATAAAGAATCAAGGGTGAAGATGAAATGATTGGTGGAAAGCTCTTCAAATAGTGCCTCTCACGCAGCAAGCCCACAGTAAATCTTAGCCACAGATGTTATTGTTTCTTGTCATCCATTCATAGGTCACCCTTGCCAGACTCCGTGCTGGTGCCAGGGACCGCGAGATGAGTCTGCATGATCCGTGCCCAGGAGCCCATGTCTAGGCATATCAGGGAAGGAACGGCACTAACCACCAGAATGCAGAGATGAGGGTGTAGCGGTGGAGGGATGGATGGGGACTGTGGAAACACAGAGGGAGAGCCGAGAGGGAAGCCCAGGAGTGTGTGGGCTGTAATAGGTTGGCTTCCGCACTGGGGCTTCAGGTGAGTTACTTCCCCTCTCTGGGGCTTGATTCCCTTGCCTCCCTCCCCCCTGGCGAGGGAACAGGTGAGAGGATGCTTCGAAACCAGAGAGGGTGCTGGTGGGTGCAGACTTCTTCCTGCTGGGGCACCCAGCTGGGCCCAGCTCCTTCCAGCTGCTAGGCAGGGCAACCAAGCTGCAGGGCGCACACCTTGCCAGGACTCTGACCACCTCCAGGCCCCTTCAAAACCATCGTTTTCTCACTTGAGGTCAGAGGCCCGAAAGAAAGAGAGAGAGAGGAGAGCTCATACAGTAACTTCATTGAGCAGGAAAATTCCTGCGCTATATATGAAAACCGGAAAAGGGAAAGAGGCGTTCTAAGTTTACATGTAGAAAAATGCTCTTCTGTAATTCAGAAAAATGAGGTCTTTGATTGTTGGCAAGCCCAGGTCTTCCTTCTAAGTTGATCCAGGATTTTTTCCCTGGCAGGGAAACAGTTCTTTTTTCTAAGAAATGCATTGGGTGGTAGGTTTTTCTAAGAACCTCTTGCATCTTTGCTGGGTGTGGATGGAGCCCCTGCAGGAGGAATTCTGCTTCGTTCATTTTCCTCGGGAAGAGAGTCAGGTAGAGCTGGGCGCCTCCGGGGGCTCCAGGCTGGTTGCGGTGATGTTTCCTCACAGGCAGAGCTATGACATTTTTCTGGGCACAGTGCTCCCCACCTCTGGCCAGGCCACACTGTCCAAAGACGAGGACGTCTGTAGGGGGAGAGCTGGATTTGTGCTGGTCCCCATTGGAATCATTCCTTCCAGGCCTGAAGGCTGTGGGCTGAAGGAACCAGCAGTTAAGGGTGGTTAGAGAAACTGGAAAACAGATGGGAGAGGAGGATGCAAAACTGAAGACCTTCAGACCTGGCAAGGGCCTTTGGAAACCATCTGATGCAGGCCTCTCATTTCATAGACGAGGAAACTGAGGCTCAGAGAGAAGGGACTGCTCGAGATCATACACTGCATTGGTGGCAGAATCTGCCTCCCAGGCCGGGCCCTGTCCACCATTCCATGCAGTGTCTGAGAGGCCACGGTGTGGAAGTCCAGAGGGCAGAGTTAGGCCCAGCCCGGCAGGTGGGAGCTACGGGAGGACATGCCTTAGCATACTGGGAGAAAGAAGACAGAATTGCCCAGCAGTGGCCAGAGTTGTCCTGGGGGCGTTGAGCTCCTGGACAGTGTAGATGTGCAAGCAGAAACCAGATAGACTTTGGCGTGGAGGGATGCGGCAGAGGAAACTCCTTCTGCAAATGGTGAGCTGCAGTCTTTCTGCATAGAGTCTGTGGCTTGGTGAACTCCCAGCAGGCAGCAAAGGAGGCACTGGGGACCTCCTCTCTCCCAAGGGGTGAGTGCAGGGAAATCCGGGGGAGAGGGGCCCTGCTGGGGTCCCAAGGGCAGTCACCCCCACTTTACCTATACACACTTAGCCTGCTGGCTCCATCAAGGTTGGATCACCTGGACCCCCTGAGCCCTGCCCCCAGTGGGAGCAGGGAGAGTCAGTGAGTCCCCATTTAAGCTGACTGAAGTGTTCTGTAGTCTTCACAGCTGCAAGTGGAAATGGGATGTGGGGAAGGGACACCTTTTGCTTTCCCAGGCAGCCGGTGTAGGAAAGGGGCAGAGGATGTGAGGGAGGCACCAGGGTTCTATGCCTGGCTTGTTCACAGCTCCCCACTGACCTCAGCCCTGCTCTCTTGGGTCACTTCCAGACCTGACTGTGATTCTGGCACAGGCGGTGTCCCTCACAGCTGCAGCCCAGGAAGCCTTCCTTGGGTTTCATGGGTGCAGTTCTCCGTGTGGCCGCCAGGGGCCGCTGCTGTGCACGTTCCTGGAGTGTCCTCAGCCACCCTGTCTGGCTTCTCTGCAACCCTCTTTGACCTAGAGCCAGAGGAATGCTCCTTAGTCCCTTGGGGCTTTAAATGCTAACAAGCTCGAGCACTGGGCTCAGGTCCCAGATAATCATCTGTGAGATGGAGCTTTGCAAAGCCAGCCAGATACAGTTCCCTGAGGAGGCAAAGCTCCAGAGCCCAGGCTAGCCCCAGGCACTGCCTCAGGACCCCACAGATGGAAGGGCTGAACCAGCCCATTACATAGAAGGAGAAACTGAGACCTGCCTGGGGAGGAGAGATGTCAGCTGTCCTGGAGAGAAGGAGAGGGAAGGGTTCCAGTTCCTCACCTCCTCTGGCCAGGTCACTGTCATCTCTGTGGAAGGAAAACCTGAACCCTGCCCTGTTTGTTTCTTCAGCACTAGGATTCTGCCCTGGTTTCCATGGAAACTGGCTTTGGACCCCTGGGAGGAAAGTTGCACCATGTGGTGACTGTTCAGATTTTCCTCTGCCCAGTCCATCTCTAAAGTCGTCTGATTCCTCTTCCCTGTGCCCTCGGGAGGAGCTGCACCAAAGTTGTGCTCAGGAGCCCAAACCAAAGACTTGAGGAGAGTGAGGCCCAGTGGCATCTCTCTGTTCCCTTTCCTCAGGCCACAACGCCAAGTGCCTGCTCTCTGCCAAGCCCTGATGTGGGTATTTGAAGGAGGGAGTCATGCCTATGGCTCTGTGTATAGGGTGGGAGTGGAGCTCCAGTGTCTTGGGGTGCAGCTGAGTGAGCTTAGAAAGATTTGGCTGTGAGAACATAGGGGAGGATGTTCCAATAGAAGGAACAGCATGAGCAAAGACAGGAACAGGAAAAGGGGGAGAATGAAGAGGTGAAGCAAAAGGTGTCTTGAGTGGAATTTCAACTTGATCCTGAGGGCGCTGGGGAGCCATTGAAGGCTCTGGATCTTGTGAGTAGCATGAGCGGATGACTGCTAACTGAGACACCTAGATCATGAGCTTCTTGAGAGCCTACATTCTAGGTTCAGCTCCATATCCCCAGCTGCACACAAGGTGTGAGGTAGAGGCTTTATGAATGTTATCAAAGTCATGAATTGGAAAAGTGGGTTGAAGAACTTCCATTGGAAATGAAGCTATCCCTATGCATTAATGAAGTGAAAGATTAAGACCGAGGTCAGATGTCTTATGAGATAAGTAGTTATCTGTGACGAAGTGTGGCCACCTCCCACAAAGGGCCCCAAGGTTCCTGAGGCCAGAGAATTCTGCAGTCAGTCCCCCATTAGCACTGCCCCCTCCAGTCTTGCCCCTCAAGGATGGCGAGATGTCTTCCCACCAGCTGTGATCTCCACCCCTAGCTTCCCACTCAGCACAGAGCCATCCTAGGACAAGCCTATGGACCAAGTTGCTGGGCCTGTTTATCTTGGCTCCCTGGCTTCTCTCCCCTCCCTGGTGGCCGCCTGAGCAGGTGGCCTTCCTGCTGGAGGCCAAGGAGAAATGAGCTAGCAGGCCCAGGCACAGCCCTGAGCATGGGTCACTCCAGGCCAGGGGTCGCTCCCTGCCACGCCACGCTGTGGGACCGCGTGTGTGGAGGGAGGGGTGGCTGCTGAGAGCACGGCTGGGCTGACTTGGACTTCCTCTAGATTGTGGCTTGGCTCCCCCTGTGGCCGACCCAGTGGAAGCAAGGCCTGTTGCCTGATGCCTGCACTCTGGTCCTCTCTCATGGCTGAGGTCTGGGCAGCAGGGGGCGGGTAGGATTAGGAAATGATCTCTTTGCAGACTTTGGTTTTTGCTAACCTTATACCTTTGAATCAAACAGAAGACCCATTTCTACCATTTGTTGAGCACTTGCACTTTTCCTCCATCATCTCATTTGGTCCCCATGTGTGAGATGGGTGGGATGTCCCCTCATCACCAGTAAGTTATCTGCCCAAAAGCTGCCCACTTCGTAATTGGCAAAGGCTGGATCTGAATCCAACACCAAGGTGGTTCTCCTCTGCAGGCTGCCTCTTTTTCCCACCGTCCAGCTGGCCAACCAGTGGTCTGTGCCTGGCAGGGCTGGGGCAGCTTAGGGGTTGTGGGAGGGACACCAGTTCTGGGTCACCTGTCATTCCAAGTCACCCCTAAGGCAGAATCACACCTCCCCTCTGTCTATCCTTGCTTCACTGCTCCATCTACTGCTTTCTGGCTGTGCCTCCTGGTCCTGGAACTCTCTCCTTGACCATCCATTTCCCTGTCTATAAAATAAGGAGATTGGATAGATTGGTGATTTTTTTTTTTTTTTTTTTTTTTTTTTCCAAACCAGAATCCTCCTGGAACTAAGAATTCCCAGAATGGCCGCATGGAAGCCTGGGCTTTACTGGCCATGGCAGCACTGGGCTGGTTTAAGCAGGCTTCTGGGTGGGAACCTCTCAGCCCCTGTCCTTGGGTACCCTGAACCCCCAGCTGTCCCTTGAACCCTCAGGACACCACTTAGAAACAAGCCGCTGGATGAGAGGCCCAGGTCATTCACTCCCCATGGAATCACACATTCTACAAACCTGGAGTATCCCACCAGAGAGGGACTTCTCCTCCTGTTCTCAGTAGGAGAGAGAGAGAGGCTAGAGGAAAAGCTTTCACTGGATTAAGTGGAGAAGAAAGCGAAGCTATCAGCAGGGTACTCATGGTTTTGTTTTGTTTTTATCTTTAAACTGTGGAGGGGAGAAAAGAAATCTCAGTGGGTTGCTTGCTTTTCTTTCTATTTCTTTTCTTTTCACTTTTTCTTCTTTCTATAGAGATGGGCTGTATTTGAGTGAGGAGAAACATGAAAAGGTTTTATACTTTCTAAAAGGGGATGTAGGGTGTTAACGTCTTTAAAAATATGTAAATGTCTTTAGTTTTCACATCATGTACTTGGGGTAAAATTCAAAAAGTAGAAAACAGTATCCAGTGAAAAGAAAGTCTCCTGTCATCTCCCAGCCACCAGCACCCTTCCTTGGAGACAATCTCTGGTCCCAGTTTCTGGTGTATCTTTCTAGATGTATTTAATACATATTTTAAAATATATTTTATATATTTATGTATTAATATATGTATTTCCAACTGATAGCAATTCTGTTCTGCACCTTGTTTTTCTTATATGTTTGTTTCTAGTTAATACATCTTGTTTCATATTAAAACCTAAGGAACCATACCTTTTTAAAGGATGCATTGTATTTCGTTGTATGGATATATCAAAAGTTACTTTTTATTTTTTTTAGAAATATATTTATTTATTTATTTATTCTTGGCTGCGTTGGGTCTTCGTTGCTGCACACGGGCTTTCTCTAGTTGCGGCGAGCGGGGGCTACTCTTTGTTGCGGTGCGCGGGCTTCTCATTGCGGTGGCTTCTCTTGTTGCGGAGCATGGGCTCTAGGCGCGCAGGCTTCAGTAGTTGTGGCTCGCGGGCTTCAGTAGTTGTGGCTCGGAGGCTCTAGAGTGCAGGCTCTAGAGCGCAGGCTCAGTAGTTGTGGCGCATGGGCTTAGTTGCTCCATGGCATGTGGGATCTTACCGGACCAGGGCTCGAACCCGTGTCTCCTGAATTGGCAGGTGGATCCTTAACCACTGCGCCACCAGGGAAGTCCCAAAAGTTATTATTTATTTAACCATTCCCCAAGAATTCCAAGACAGAATGGTTTAGATACATTTAGATACATTTTAAACAATACTGCAATGGATATTCTTGTAAGTGCTTTATATGTCACATTTGTAACTGTATCTGTTCTAAAAATTCATAGACATATAACTGCTGGGTCAAAGAGTACATATGCACTTTTACTTTTGATAAATATCGTCAAAGTGCCCCTCCCACGGATGTTGTGCCAGTTTACAGTCCCACCAGCAGTGCATGCGATGGCCTGTTTCCTCAGACTCTTGCTAAACAGAATATTATCCAACATTCTGATCTTTGCCAATCTGATAGGGAAAATGGTATCTCTTCATGATCTTACCTTGTATCTCTCTTGTTCTGAATGAGGTTGAGTATCTTTTCATATGTTTAAGAGCCATTTTTTTTTCTTTTACTGTGGAAAGAATTTCCTGTTCTTTGCCCATTTTTCTATTGGATTTTTGGCCTCCTGCTTATTCGTTTGTTTTGTGTATTAGCGTAAATCATCTGTTGTCTGTGATATATGTGGCAAATATTTTTGTCCAGGTTGGGATTTTATTTGACACTGTGGGGATTTATTTTTGCTATGCAGAACTTTAAAATTTTATGTGTTGTTAAATTTAACAAAATTTATAAATCTTTTTATTTTTGCCTTCTGGGGTTTGTCATACTTTAGTTTCTGTTTTAATGCAAGTTGCAAACTGGACAGAAAAAGCATTGGATTGAGAATCAGATCTGCTTTTAGCCGCCAAACCCCTTCCCTCCTTTAACCTCAGTTTTGTTTTCTTTCTGTAAACTGAAGGGGTTGGACTTCATTCATTTATTTGTTCATCTTTTCATGCGTTCATTCATCAGCACTGAGCTGGATACTGAGAACGCAGAGATGAATGGTGTGGTCCATGTTCTTGTGGTACAATGGAGAGAGAGACAAGTGACCCAACAGGGACCTGCAGTGTGCTGGGAGTGAAAGTGGAAGACCTCAGTGTATACTGAGGGGGCATCTGATGCAGGCCTGGAAGGAGGTGTAGGTCAGGAGGTGAAACAAGGGATTTCATGGGAGGGAGTCTTGGAGAATGAGGAGTTAGTTATTCTGGTAAAAATAACTGGTGGGGCGAGGTGGGGTGGTGGCAGAGGGAAGAGCATTTGACAAGGAGGGCAGAGGACCTGTGATGGCCTGGGGCCCTGGAGGGAGGGCATCAGGCATGCTGGGGAGTCGGAGTGCGGCTGGGTCTAGACCACAAAGGCCTCTCCAGCCAGGCGCCCAGGCTGCCGCGGACCCTGAGGGCACAGATGGCCAGAGAAGCCTTCTCATCAGGGCCTCAACATGATCAGATTTGCCCTTTTGTTGAGGATGGGACAATCGTTTTCATTAGAGTTTTGTGAAATATTTTCCATGGCATTTTTTATAAAGAATACTACAAGGAATACTTTTGAATATCACCTAGTTTAAGAAATAAACATCATCTCTGTAGTTGAGAAGCCCCATGGACCACTCCCCAAATCTCATCTCTCTACCTCCCCGAAATGTTGGCAAGAACATGCTTCTGGTGGACATGTAAAATGGCACAGTTGCATCTTGATGATAATTAAGATAATAATTGCATCCAAAAAGAAATGATAATTACGGGATGTAATGTAGGTGTTAGCTAATGCTGGGGAAGTAATCATATTGTAATACATAATATAAGTGTATCAGATCAACACTTTGTTCACCTTAAACTTACACAATATTACATGTCAGTTATATCTCAATTTTTTTTAAATGGCACAGTTGCTTAAGAGAACAATTTAGCCACACTCAGTGAAGTTGCAGTTGCATATACCCATATCATCCAATTAATTCTACCCTAAGTGGTGGAATTACCTGCACAGGTAAGCACAAGGAGATGTGTATAAGAAGGTCCATAGCAGTAGTGGTTGTAATAGTGATGGAAACCTCACTTTCCATCAGCAGAAATGTGAACTAATCCATAGTGGCTTATGTATACCTGGAGTACTGCTGTGAAACTATGAGACCTGGAACCACATGTCTCAACGGAGATAAATCTCAAAAATACAGCGTTGAGTGGAAAAAAAAAAAAGTTCCAGAATACATGCAGCATGCCAACATTTATATGAGGTTAGGAGACAGGCACAGCAGTGCTGCATTCTGTTAGAGACATATAGTCATGTAGTAAACACACAAAGGCATGCATGGGGATAATAAACACCAGACCCCCAGAGTGGCTGCCTCTGGGGCATAGGCAGGGAGAAGAGGATCAGAGAGTTCATGAGAGCTTCAGCTGAGTTGATATTTTCTTTCTTAAGTGGAGTGGTGGGCCCATGCCTGTTCCTCGTGTTATTCCTGTTCTAAAAATGTTAATAATATATTTTATTTAGCCCAGAATTTCCCCAAATTATCATCTCAACAAGAAATCAATCTAAACATGTTAAACAAAATGAATATCTCACATTCCTTTTTTCAAACATTCCTTTTTCAAAATCCAGTTTGTATCTGTTGTCCCGCCTGCAGAGCTCCTGCCCACCTCTCTCTGGGACCTGCCTTCCTATCTCATCACCTCAGGTGCACAGGGGAGCACGTCACTGCAAGCCAGCCTGCAGCCTTCTCCCAGGGGACGGTAGTTGGGTGGACCAAGGCTCATGACCCTGGGGTCCTTTCCAGGCCACCACAAGGGAGGCCTATTATTTCTGCCCCAAGGGGCAGTGGTTAAGAGCACACCTCTTTAGTGGGATGCTCTCCTGAGGGGCTTACCTTGGGCAAATTTCTTACCTTCTCTGAGTTTTCTCTGGGGTAGAATGGGGATAATAGTACCTACGCTCATGGAGTTGTTGTGAGGAGGAAGTGAGCTAGCTAATGTCTGTGAAGAGATTAGAGCCTGGTAAGAGTGAGAGCCCGGGGAATGTGGGTGATGCTGATCATGATGACGACAGTGACAAAGGGCGATGACGATGATGCGTATTTCAGTTGTCCTAAGGTCTGGGAACACTTCGTTTTGTCCCTGCTTTTTTCCCCACACCCTGAGGCACTTAAACAGTAGACCTCATTCAAAATAAAACAGAACAAAATAAACCTGTCCACTTTTTTTTTTTTTTTTAATAAATTTATTTATTTGGCTGCGTTGGGTCTTCGTTGCTGTGCACGGGCTTTTCTCTAGTTGCGGCGAGTGTCGTCGTGGTGTGTGGGCTTCTCATTGCGGTGGCTTCTCTTGTTGCGGAGCACGGGCTCTAGGCACGCGGGCTCAGTAGTTGTGGTTTGTGGGCTTAGTTGCTCCGCGGCATTGTGGGATCTTCCCGAACCAGGGCTCGAACCTGTGTCCCCTGCATTGGCAGGCGGATTCTTAGCCACTGTGCCAACCAGGGAAGTCCCAAACCTATCCTCTTTTAAAGAAAGAAATGGGGAGAAAAATCCTTAAGTTGATGGGGGAACACTGTAGGGATATTCTAAGAATATTTTTAAATGTTTTCCAAACTGCTCATCATGACTTGTTCATGGGTAATGATATCAATTCAGTAGGTTGTTTCCAACATGTTTTTAATAAAACAAAAGAGAAAAAGAATTGTTAAACAGAAAGGAAAATATCATAGTGCCTGGTAAGTATTAAAAGTAAATAATGTTTTATGAAACATCTGTTTCACTGTTACAGATATATATTTGTCTAAACGTGCATATTGGGTGGCCATGTAAATGCATTTCTTATTGTCAGTCGTTGTCAAAAAAGTTTGAAAAGCAATAATTAAGACACAACAGTGGGGTTCCTGAAGGGTCCCATTTCATTCCTGAATTTATTTCTTCCTCATTTCCAAGCGTAGCAGAATATATATGTGAAGCATGGCCTCCTCTCTCCCTCCCTGCAGAATTGGCTTCCCACGGCCACCTGGACCTCACAGAGCTCATCGGCGTCCCGCTGCCCTCATCCGTGTCCTTTGTCACTGGCTATGGTGGCTTCCCGGCTTACAGCTTCGGGCCTGGTGCCAACGTCGGCCGCCCGGCCAGGACCCTCATCCCACCCACCTTCTTCAGGGACTTTGCCATCAGCGTGATGGCGAAGCCCAGCAGTGCCCGAGGCGGCGTGCTCTTTGCTATCACAGATGCCTTCCAGAAGGTCATCTACCTGGGCCTGCGGCTCTCAGGAGTGGAGGACGGCAGCCAGCGGGTCATCCTCTACTATACGGAGCCCGGCTCCAAGGTGTCCCGTGAGGCGGCCGCCTTCCCGGTGCCCGTGATGACCCACAGGTGGAACCGCTTTGCCATGGTTGTCCAGGGCGAGGAAGTGACCCTCCTTGTGGACTGCGAGGAGCACAGCCACGTCCCCTTCCCGAGGTCCTCCCGGGCCTTGGCCTTCGAGCCCAGCGCGGGAATCTTCGTCGGCAACGCAGGAGCCACGGGGCTGGAGAGATTCACTGTGAGTCCAAGTCCTGCAGATCAGGGGGGCCGCTGGACACCGTGCGACAAACGCAAGCAGCTATTCTTGTTATTATTTTATTCTTATGTCCTCAAAGAGGCATGTATGCTGGTGGGAAGAAAGCTAGGCCCAGAACACAAAACCTAGATGCCAGCGCTGAGTTTTCAGTGTAGCTTGAGGATTTTAGACAGTATCTGGATTCTCTGACCTGCTCTGTGTTTTCTTATCTACAAGTAGGGATAAGAAAACCTAGGCCACAGGGTTGTGGAGTCACGTGAGCTAGCCTGTGTGAAAGCACTTTGTATGTTTTAAGGCGTTATAGAAAGGGTAAGGTTTGTTATATCCTTCAGTGATTTTATCTTTGGAAAAGGGTGGCAGTTGCATGTAATTTCTACACAGGTGGAATAGCTGGGATGCCAGAGTGTGAGGTAGTTTCTCTCTCACCTTTTGGATAATGTGCCTTGAAAAAAATACCGGAAAACTGATTTTGCTGTCAAAATGGGTTTTTATGAATAAGCCATTCTAAAGCAAATCCCTAAGTTACTGTAGTTATTCATTTAGTCAGCACTATTCTTACTGATACCTTCCCAACTGATTCAGGACAGGCCTGTGGGGTGGGGTTTGGGTTTATCTGTAGTACAGTGGAAGATGGATTTTAAGAAGTTAAAATCCGATGAATAATTTTGAAACGCTCACTTGGGGATAGTCATGGAGAATGGGCTATCAGGTGTGGAGAGGGGAGGCGGAGTGGAAGCAGGGAGTTTGGTGGACACCCACCCTGGGGAACAGGTCCTTCCAGCTGGGAAGCTTTGAGCCATGGGGGAGAGACACTTTCTGTTGGGGGAGGCGTGCATTTTAGGGCTCGTTGTTGACAAGCCGGGGACCTGGGGACCAGTTAGGAGGCTGCTGTTAGTCTGCGCTTTGAACACCATGCTCTCCAAGGACCTCTGTAGTTAGTGGGGCTCATATTACATTGGCCCAAGGAGAGTCCCCCTGAATGAGAGCAGGCCTGGAGGTGGCTTGGTTTCCTTGTCACGGCTATGGGCAGCACTTCTCACACCTGTCCTTTCACGGCTTCTTCTCTGTTACAAAAAAGTCATGTTTCCCGCGGCTGCTTGTGCTGTAGACATGGCCTCTGACCCCTGTGCTTTTCCCTAGGGGTCTATACAGCAGCTCACCATCCACCCTGACCCCAGGACTCCCGAGGAGCTGTGTGAAGCTGAAGAATCCTCGGTGAGCCCCTACCTCCCCCCAGCAGCCAGAGAAGCTGGCGCCCAGGCAATTTTTCATTCCCAACGTCATGGAGTCTCTGAAATCTCTCATCTTGGCAAGCACTGCGTCAAGTCCTATTTTGGGCTTTTTGGCTTTATTATTATTTTTAAGAACTTCAGCCATGTCTTTGGTGTGTGGTGGGGAAGAGTTGTGTTTCTTCTAAGGTATTAGGTTCTTCCGTGGCTGTGCCCGTCAATGGCCTGGTTTCCAGACTTCCTGCCAAGAAAGGGTGTCAGGATTCTAAAATCAAAGTGAAAACTCTAAGACATTCTGGGTGTAAATTCTTATAAAAACAAAACTAAATTTAGCTTTAATGCTTGGCAAATGAATCAGTTCCTCAGTTGGGGGGCAGTGGTGGTGGACAGGGGACAAAAGATGGGTCCTTTCCCCACTCCTTCCCTCCCTTCCTCCCTCCCTCCCGCCAGAATTGACTGAGCACCTGCAAGGTGACAGACCTGGGGAGATGCTGGAGATAAAGGGATGAACTGGGAACTGTCTCTATCCTCCAGATGCTCACACACACTCAAACTGCAGTGACAGAGCTGAGTGTGATTGGCCCTCAGACCCAAATTCTACAGGTCAGGTCGGGGCAGGAAGGTGGAGGAGGAGGAATGGGAGCTGATGCCTGACCGGTGACAAGCAAGTGTCATCCAGATGAAGAAGAAAATGTGTTCCCGGCAGAAGCCATGGCATAATGCAGGAAAGGGAGAGTCAAGCAGAGCGTGGCATATTCCTAGAGCTTCTGCTCCTCTTTGGGTGGTGTCAGCCCCAAAGCTAAAATAAGCTGATTTTATTCATTTAGTAAAAAATGCTGCCAGTGTAGTTGGAAAGCCCCTCCAAGGTGGAACTTGGATCTGTGAGAATGTTTGCTTTCCTTGAGGCTGTGATCCCAGCCTGGCGTTCCCGTGACGCTGAAAGAAGGGAAGCTTTGTGTGTATTTATTCCTTCATCTCCGTGTTGCTATTGAACAAATAGAAACAACCCAAGGGTCCACAAATAAGTTACAAAATCATGGCATACGGGTGTCTTGGCTGCCATTAGGGGGCTAACTGTGAAGAATAGGTAGCAAAGGGTGGATGTATTTCAAATGTAACGACTCCCAGTGAGAAATTCTGGTGACAGCCATGCAAAGTGGGAGGGCCTTTTGATCGAGATTGAAGGGCACCTGGGCAAAATGCAGGTAGGTATGTTAGAGAGACTACACTGATTGTAGTTTTTTGTTTGAGCAATAAAACGTGGAAGGAAACAAAAAGAATAGCCAAGACATATGCTGTCTTCTCCATCCCACTCCCTCTGTCTCCATCCATCTCCATCTCTCTCTTTCTCTTTCACACATGCACCGTTCCTCCACAGGAGTTCATTTCTGTGACTCCGCAGTTGTAAACTGGCCCCCCTCTGCCCAGCATGATTTGTCTCCACACAGGCATCAGGAGAGGCCAGCGGGCTTCAGGAGACAGAGAGAGTAGCTGAGATCTTGGAAGCCATCACCTACACTCAAGCCCCGGTGAGTACTGGGTGCTGTGCCATGTCCTCTTGGTCGGCTTTTAGGGGGCTGGGCGTTATCAGAGAGTACCCAGAGTCCCAGTCTGACGTCTGTGTTCTCAGAACTGTGACTTCATTAGACAGTTCACCTGGGGAGGTCAGGAAAGCACTGGCCAATGGGCATTTTGCAAAATCCCAAGTGCAGGGGAACACCGTTACCTGGGTGCCACCCTGTGCTGTGGCCACGAGAGGGCTGTCCAAAGGTGAACTTTGTGCTCTATCACCTCCCAGCTGTGTGAGCTTAGGTGACTTACTCAGCCTCTCTGAGCCTCAGTCCCTCTCCCATAAAACAATAATCAGCACGCTGTCTCGTGGGGTCCTTGTGAGGTTAGATGAGGCCATGCAGGGGCAGGTCTCGGCCCAGTGCCTGGCACAGGAGAGGTGCCCCTGAACGGTGGCTGTTGTCACATTTGCTCAGGGCTCTGGCTGTGAGAAGGAAGTTGGGGCCCCCACTCCTGTGAGATGCACAATCCTCCCAGGAGCTCGTTTCTGGCCCCATAGGAAAGGCAGCCATCCTCCCAGTGGTGTGGGCCTCCTCCCTCCTGGGAATGTGCCCCGTGGCCGAGACAAGGAAGTGGTTTTGAAAGCACTGAATCAGACTGTGGAGACACCAAGGAGCCTGTTTTAATAAAAACAGCCAGCAGTGTCTGAGTCACTGAGCACAGAAGCCCCAGCCATCTCCTCGACTGGTCTGGCTCAGTCTATAGACTCATCTCTGACAGAAGAAAGCAGGGAGCTAGAAATAAGGTGGGGGCTATAAATTATAGACCTCCAGTGACAGAGGGGTGGGTGGTGCAGAATAGGACCAGAGTCTGTTAGTATGGGAGGGACTTAAAGGTCACCTCTTTCTGTTCAGATGTGTACAGAAAACTGCCCTTTGTACAGATGAGCAAACTGAGGCCCAGAGAGGGAAGGAGACTGGCCCTAGGGTGTGTGGCTGAGCTGAGGCTAGAGCACAGGTCCCCTCATGCCCCATCAAGGGTTCAGGCCATGACCCTGTGCTGCCGGCCTGAGCGGTGTTGCAGGGGTACATCCTCAGGACCACAGCCGATTTGGGGGTAGCTGAGATGGAGAAAGTCAAGGGTCCAAGGTGCCCGCCTAGGTGGTGACTAGCGGGTGACTGCTCTGGGCAGTGTTGCAATCCTGTGTGCCCATCAGCCCTTGGCCACCCCACTGGCATGTCCAGGGCATAGGGCAGCAGGGCACAGAGCCGTGGTCCCCTGGGCTTTCTAGCCTGACGCTGCCCCCCCAGGGTACCAGTTCACAGCTAGGAGTGAGGCTGACTTGAGCAGAGAGGCTAATAACCCGAGGTGGCCCTGAGGGACAGACAGGAAAGGGGAGTGGGGCTTAGGAGCATGAGATGTCATGGAGGGGGGTGCTGGTCAGGGAGGGCTGTAACCTTCTTTGCAGGGTGGTGGTTTCCATTCATTCCCCAGAGGAGGCACTGAGGTACACGCGAGTGAAGCGCTTTGCCCCGGGGCTGCCCAGCCTGGAGGTGGCAGAGCCAGGTCTCCAGCCTGGGCCCAGGCCGCTATCAGTCATGTCACCCCCAGCTAGGGACTTCTCCCTTTCACCCTCTCCTGGAAGGCTCTCCCCCTCCCTGGCCACCCGCCTCCCCCCGCCCCCTCCAGGGCGGGGGAATTACCCTCTTCAGCTCAGACATTCCCCTCCCCTCTCTGTCTGGCTTCTCTCTTGGAATGAATCTCACTTCCCTGTCCTCAGCCTTTCCAACCCTGCCACCCTCCAAGACACAAGCCATGACTAGCGAACTGAATCATGGACTGCCTGAGCACTCAGGGCCTTAAAAAGCTGGGCCCTCCTCACATCCTTCCCCATTTAGGGTAGGAGTCTCTGCTCCCCAGTTCTTCCCCCTGCTAAGTCAGCATCTGCTGACACACCTTTCCATTTCTGGAAAGTTCTATCTTTGCCGAGTTAGAATTAATACCCTATGGTTCTCAGCCCTGGCTGTGCATCAAAGTCCTGAGTGTGTGTGTGTGTGTGTCCATATGTGTCTGTGTGTATATGTCTGTGTGTGTATGTATGTGTGCTTGTACGTGTTGTGTGTATGTGTGCGTGTAGGGGGGTGCGTGCTGGGAGAGGGTCTTAAAAAAAGCCTCTTGCCTAGGCTGCACACCTGGACATTCAGATTCAGTAGGTCTGGAGTAAGATCTGATAGTCTGTACTTACACAAAGCTCTGCAGGTGATTCTGCTCCACAGCCAGGACCTCTCTTCCACCCACACCCAAGTGCTCACAGGTTCCCAACACGCCACACCCTTTCACTCCTTGCCTGTGCCTTGGCTCCTGCAGGTTCTGTTTGCCCGGAGGGCCCTTGCCCACCCCTGTCTCTGCCTGGCCAGTTCCCGCTCCTTCAGGATCCAGTCCATAGCCCATGACTGGCGGCCACGGCCACGCTGCCCTCCTCACGCGTGACTCTCACTCCGGCAATCCCGAGTGTCACATTCATCACAGTTAGTTGGGTCTGGGTCTGTATCTCCCCAGTAGTCCAACAGTTTAAGGGCAGATGCCCTTCTTATTTACTCCTTTCTACATCCCGGGGAACAGTCAAGACATGGCACACAGTAGGGCCTCAGGAAATATGTGTTGAATGTGGGCCAGCAAATTACCACATTTTAATTAAAAAGTCTTAAGGCTCGACATTCCCATTTTGTCACAGGCCACACTGGTTCTCCATCCACACTAACGCCTGAAAACCAGCAGCAGCCTGTTGGAGACAGGACACCTGACCCTGACTGCCGAGGGTCAGCTCACCAGCTCTGCCTTGAACCCAGGCTTCATGGCTGCCTTGTTGGGATTTTGCCAGAAGAGGTTTTTAGCTGAGAGGCTGGAGTTGGTGATTTCATATAACTCAAACTTTGCCACCTTGAGTTACTGAGCTCAGCCCACCCTTACCTGACTGTCCTGTGTTTCCCATACGCTCACCTGCCCTACCTGCCTCATCTCAAATCCCAAGCCCCTTATAAAGCCACTTGGCTTCCAGCCACCCGCAGTCTTGCTCCAGGCTAGGGAACCATGGTGAAGTAGCTTCCCCCAACCCTTGGCAGGGAGAGGAGAGGAACCTGCCTGGGGCAGGGGTCCTTACCGCCTTGCTAGATCACCATGCAGCTGGGGAATGGGGAGTTCTTACTTGGTCTTCTTCCCAGCCTCTCCTTGGTTGGGGGGCGGTGACTGCTTGCTGCTCCCGCTATACCTCACTGGTTCCTCCCTCACTGGGCTTCTTTAGTGCACCCTCCTGGTCTCCTGGCCTAAACTTCAACACCCCAAATCCATCCTCTCATTGACACCAGGGTGAACGCCCTAAAGTACACACCTGCCCACATCTCCCCCATCCTGCTACCCAAAGGGACACAGTTTGTTGCCTCTGGTTTAAGGCCAGACTTCTAAGAACCAGCCCCCTCCCTCTCTCTGCCTCCCCAGGCTTTATGCCCCTGCTTCCATCCTCGAACCCTGGCCAAGCACAGGTTGTCAGGCCCTGGCAGTGCTGTGTCCTTTCTCACCTCAATGCCTCCTTCCATCCCTGTTCTCTGAAACTGTTCATTCTTCAAGGCTCAACTTCTTGAAGCCTTCCATCTCTGCCCTCACCCTGGAGATTTTAAGGTACAGTAAACTATATCTTTTTTTAGTACACAAGTATTCCGTATTCATTATGGAAAAAACTACAAGTACAGTTGAGCAAAATGATAATCACCTTTAATATTAACACCCAGAGAAATCACATCTAGGGATGTTGATGATAGCTACCATTTATGGGCTCATACTATGGGCCTGGCCCTGTGCCAAGCACATCCATGCATTTTATAACTTTTAAGTAGTTATTATTGGACCCATTTTACAGAGGAGGAAGCTGAGGCTCAGTGAGGTTATATGAGTTGCTCAAAATAATATAGCTAATAAGTGGAGAGCTGGTATTTGACTCGAGTTTGGTTATAAGAACTGAACCATTAAATCCTAAGTTACAGGGCGCATAAGAATCTTCTTTGTTCTGATGGACCAGAGATTCATCATTTATATACTAGGTTCTGACATTAAGGAAATAACCTTCTGTTATTAGTCAGGATAGGTAAGTGATAGGTGTGGTAAGAAATTTACCCTGAAATCTTAGTGTCTTAGTTGTTTCTTGTTCATACCACAGGTACCACACTGGTCGGCAGGATCCTGCCATTCACCCTAGCCCCTTGAGCTAAGAAAGTGATGAGACTCTCTGACCACTAACGAGCCCTGGGTCACAGGAGCTGCTCCCCGATCCTGGGTCTGGGGATGACCTTTGCTGCCCTTTATCAGGATTTCTGCCTAGCTCTCTGAACTGCTCTGTTTCCAACTGTTGGGGTTTTTGGTTTGTTTGCTTTTTCCTAGTTGGTAAAGGTGGTGAAGACATTGACTGGCTTTGGAAAAGTTACACAGAAGCTGAAGTTTCCTAGAAAGGAAACCATACCCATCTTTTTTTTCATAGGTATACAGGACCAGTGTACCTCTGGGATTGGATTTATACAGCTTTTATTGAGCACAGCCCCCTTCCTCCCTCCCTCCCTCCCTCCCTCCCTCCCTCCCTTTAACGCGTCTTTACTGAGCACCTCCTCTGTGCTGGCCTGGGATGCAGGGATCACAGGGATATGGTCTCTGTGCTCAAAGAGCTTCAGCCAAGAGTATCAGAGTCTTGCTGTAAACTGAACAAAATTTAATTACCCTAACATACACCTTTTTTAGGGCCTGGGCGGCTCAGTGATCGCCCAGGTGCACAATAGGCAGGTCTAGGCTTTCTTCTGGGTTTATTCAGCTTTTGTGGAGATACTGTTTTCTCCAGTGATACTCACTGCCGTCTTTTCTGCTCTCCTGCCAAGTAAATCCTTTGGGTCTCATTTCCCCTGCAGTCTAGAGAAGCAAGAGTTGGCCCCATAAACACACCTCCAACCCTGTCTTCTCCCTCTGAGGATGCAGAGCTTTCCGGTGAATCTGTACCTGAGTGGGCCCAGGAAACCACCAACATGAGCGCGGTCCCGCACAGCAGCCCCAAGCAAGGCAAGTCCCCGATGCACCTTCATACGCAGTGGGTTTTGTTGAGTGACGACTGGGTGATGTATGTGATAGAGAGCATCTCACTTGAGCTTCCCCTCAACCCCCTGAGGAAGGGACTATAATCATCCTCACTTCCCAAACAAGATGGAGAAATCGAGTCACAGGGAGGTCACGTCACCCAGCTGAGGCTCCACGGCTCCTAAACGGCAAAGCCGGTGTTTAATCTTGGATGCCAGAACTTTTAACCTCCAGACTCCACCCCTCCAGAAGGGCCTGGGGTGTGAAAAGCTTGTGATAATTGTGGCTGCTTATTAAATACCTACTGTGTGCCGAGTGTTTACATACTTCCCCTCCAATCCTGACAACATGTCTACTAGTCGCTAGTATTAGCTAGTATTTTACAGATGGAAAAACCGATGCTTGGAAAGGTGAGTGATGTGCCCACAGTCACACAGCTTAGTGAGTGGTGGGACTGAGCCAGCGCCCAGGCCTGACTCCAGAATCCCTACTCTTCCCGGCCTTGGCCACAAACTCGCCGACTCTCTGAGGATCAGGCCATCTAAACTCCTGTTGGCACATGTGGGAAACAAACTGATGGCCAAAGAGGGGCAGACACCCAGGAGGTCATTGGCAGGCCCTGGGGGCAGTGCTGGCCTCCTGACTACCCATCCAGGGCTCTCGCCCCTGCCCAGCCATACAGGGGAGCCCTGGCAGAAGCCCAGGGTCTGACGGGATCCCCCAGGCAGCAGCATGGCCGGAGATCGGCCTGCCTTTTCTGCCCTTTATCAGAGGGGTAACCATTCAAACTGAAGTTACAGCCAACACCAGAGCACTGAGATTTAGGTACAAGGTCAAAAACAACCCAGACTGCCCACATTCACATGTACAGCCCTGGAATTGGTGACACAGAAAATTTAATGACCCAGAGACGTGATCATGGTGTACTCCACATGAAAAGCAGCTTTCAAAACTATATGTGTGCTGTGACCCTAAATTTGAATATATGTTATTTATATCTATTTATATATAACCACGTAGAGCACTGTGTGTGTGTGTGTGTGTGTGTTAGAATAATATACAACAAAATGCTGTGAGTGGTTATCTCTGGGTGGCAGGATTGTAGGTAGTTTTTATTTTCTTTTGTACTTCGGTATTTTATGTCTTCTAAAATCCTATGTATCATTATTCCTTTTACTTCTGCCCTCAGTAAAATATTATTTTAACAACTAGGAAAGTCTGTTTGTGAGAGAAGATATACAGTACTGAATAGAAAAAAAATTATATAATAATTTAATAAAGTTACAGTACCATCAAGGAGTCAGGGTATAGCTGTGGCAAGACTGCTGGGTGAGACCCTTTGGACGGCAACCCTGCTCAGCCACCTCCTTGCTGTCGGGCGTGGGCAAGTTGCTCAACATTTCCAAGCTTTGGATTCCTCCGCCGTCCACTGCGAGGGTTCACGACCCCTGCCTCCTGGGTGGATGAGAGGACTGAATGCTGTGGCTGCAGGTGTGGACGTGGTTTGTGAATTGCACATGCTGCTCTCCTGGGGGGAATTAGGATCTCAGAGCGAGGGGCTAGGAGTGGGCAGAGGCTGCAGGGCCAGGAGGCGAGGGCCTCCCCTAGACTGAGGGGTGAGTGCATAGGAGGCGGGACCCAGCCTAAGCACAGCTCGCCTGTTCCCCGGCATCTGTCAGATTACTTCTGTGGCACAGAAGGCCAAGCAGAAGCAGCAGAGCTGGCTAGAGATCCTCATTCTTGTTGAGCAGACAGCTCAGTGAGGAGGAAGGGGCTGAACCCTGAGCCCTGTCCCTGGCTAGCGAAAGCCTCCCAAGAGTTTTATCCCAAGGGTCCCTGACACCATCTTGGTGTAGGACCTTTGTCACCCCCCCACTCCGTCCTCCAAGGGGTGGGGACTCAGAGGCCTGGGGTCCCTCTGGCTGCTGGCACAGCGCCCCCTGGTGGTCAGAGCAGGGAGGACGAGAGAGCAGTGAGAGACTGACCACTCCTGGGCATTCAGTCTTTTAAGTGCATGTGGGCACAGGGTCCCTTGAATAGTTCAGCATCTCCCCCTCGACAGTGTCCTTACCATGGGGCGTGCGTGAGCACAGTGTGTGTGGAAAGGGCTGGCTTCAGGGCCCCTTCGCAGCCTCTTAGGTGGGACCTTGTTCCTCCTCTGCAAAACGGGGTTAATAATCACAAGGTGTTAGTGTGCAGATCAGAGCAGGACACACACCGTGGGGTGATATTGGGGATACTGAAAACGTAGGATTCCTGCTTTGGTTCTGCCCACCCGCTGCGAGGTGGTGTGGAGGTGCTTGTGGGTAGGACAGATGGGCCAGCCGGAGGCTTCCAGGAGGGAGTGCGGGGGATGTGCTTAGCCTGCAGCCCAGCCTGTAACAGGCAGGCATTCATGTTAGTATAATGTCTTTTTCTTTGCTTTAGGACTCCATTTGTTTTTTTAAATTGCAAAAGAAATACGTGCTTGTGGTAACAGTTCAATCAATGCCGAGTTGTATGAACCAAAAAAATAGTTTCCTCTGCTGTCCTCTGGAAGAAACCAATACTGTTAAGTACTGTGGTTTAGCCTAGTATGTGTGGTTTATCTGCACACACATGTATACATAATTATCTATATATTTTATATGTTATATATAATAATTAATGCATTAATTATATAATAATATATATAATGATGATAAAACATGTATTCTCATATATAGTTTTTCCTCCTTTTACAAATGTAGAACCACACTGACAATGAACATTTATCCCTTGCTAACTATATGTCAGGTCCTCAGTGCCTTTCTTGCATTAGTTTAATTAATCCTTGTAACACATAATCTTCAAAATGACCCTAGGAGACAGGAATTATGATCCCCTCTTTATAGGCAAGGAACCTGAGCCACAGGGTAAATGCCTTGCTGCAGGTCACATTCCTAGTAAGCGGCAAAGCAGGGTTCTCACCCTATAGCTGGTGCCAGAGCCTGTGATCGAAACCACCATGTAATACTGCCTTTCGTTGTCCGGTTTTCTGCAACATTTTTTCCCTCTTAATCCTGTATTATGGACATCTTTTCAAGTCATAGGTGAAGAGAGACCACATTCTTTTTCATTTGCAAAATGCAGTTATTAAGTGCAGAATGCCTGCTTCCTGTAGGGTCTGGTGAGATCCCGAATGACACACTGGAGACAGTTGATACTGTGGACGCTTCCCCCATTACTGACACTGGCTCGGCGGATGGGGCCTTCCTTCATGTCATTGAAGAGGTGAGTGAATGGTAAATTTCATCTGAGTCAGTAGTACATTTGCTTGCTTATTTCAGACTTGATGGTGACTTGTCTTGGGCACCATAGAGAGTCACAAGGGTTTTAGTTGAATATCAGGGAGACTGCCTCCCTCCTGCTGGTACAGAGAAGGCAGGAGTCCCAGGGCCCCAGAGTCTCCCTAGGGTTGCACCAGGACAGGGGAGGAGAGCCAGGTCCTCAAACCTGCCCGGAGATGAATGCTGGGTTCTCAACACGGTACCCGCCTCCCTCTTGTTGTGAAGATGCACGGCGTCTTCTGCCCTTTGAGCCCCTTCAAGAGAGAATGAGATTAACTGCAGGTGTGTTTGCTCTATTGTTTGGTAATTGGCTTTTACACTTGCAAAGCCAGTTGTTTAAATGCTGGACACGAGAGGGTGCCAAATTAAAGCAAATTATGTTTCTCACCTCTGGCCTCTGCTAAAAACCTTGTGTCAGCTCATTCTTTCCCCTATCCTGGCATGAAAACTCAAGACACTTCTCTCGTCTCCCAGTTACTATCTGGTAACATCCTATTTTCACAGGTATTTCCAAAATCCCTGCAGCATAATATCAAAAATTCAGTAAAAATACAAATATAATCAGGAGCCAGGCAGGGAAGGAAGCATGGTTAGGGATATTTCCTCTCTGTCTTCTTACTTCTTTCTCCTCCCTCTCATCACTCCCCCCCGCCCCCCAGAAAGTCTGGCCCACCTGGAGAAAACAACACAGTTTTATCAGTGATCTGGGCCTTTTGTGGGGAAGATATCTGGTTGCTGGAACATTCTCTCACAGGGGCTTTTGTGATTCCTTAGAGGTCCTCCTGCAGGGAATCTAGGACCCAAGTCCATTTTGGGCCTTTTAACTTCCGCCTGGGCTTCCACCCCGTGCTGGTCACCCTGATCCTCTAGGGGGCCCTTTGGGTGGGAGCCCATCTCCAGATGGCTTTAGCTGGCTCCCTTTGGAAGGGTCATATCAGTCAATCACCAGGAAAACAACTGCAGGGCAGATATCTCTGTCTCTCTCTCTTGACTCAGTCTGGATGGCTCCCTGCTTTTGCCTTTGGTATTTCCCTAGAGGGAATCAAACACCAGTCCCTTTGCCTCCCAAAGTCCAAACACTACATACCCAGCTCACCAAATGGTTTGTGGTGGGGGCCAGGGGGGAGCCACAGCACACAGAAAATTGTCTCCAAAGGAATTCTTACAAAAGTCTCTAATCACTCAACCCCTAAATGAATTCTTTACCTTTTCTTACATAGCCGAAGGCAGGTGGTGGGCGCATGCTGATAGAACTGATTCCATTTCATTGTCTCTTTGCCTGTCCCATGTAAGTCGTCTGGCTCCTTTTTTTAGAACACGGAGGTTATCTGAGGCTTATGGAATTGTACTTGTACTTTGGGGCTTTAGCTGACATTGAGTCAGAAAAAAAATCTCATTTTAAAATCCTATGACATCAGCTTTTCTCTGTTTTGGGGGGACGATAATTCTGTAAGGATTTGATGTTATATGGAAAAATGGTTCTATAGGCCAATAAGTTTGGGGAATGATCCACTCTGTATTCTTCTTACAGAGAAGGCTCTGAGAAGTCCTTCAGCAAAGAAATATGTCTAACTCTGATCAGCCTAGTGTTTTTAGTATCCAAAAGAACTACATTTTTGGGGGGTTCCCTGGTAGCCTAGTGGTTGGAATTCCAGGCTTTCACTGCGGGGCCAGGGTTCAATCCCTGGTCGATCCCTCAAGCCATGAGGTATGGCTGAAAAACAAAAAAAAAAACCCAAAAGAACTACTTTTTGCAGCAAAACGAAGCAAAACCCCACTCAAATTTTTTTAAAAAACAAACCTTTGTGAAGCTGAGATAAAGCATAGTCGGTTTGGTGACACCAACAGCCAAAGCTGCTCTCTGTTGCCATTTCCTGCATCTGCTGTGTAACCTTCAGAGAATCTGCCTGTGAATTTCCCGTGGAAATTGAGTCACAGGGAAAGAGAGGGGTGTCCAGTCTGGAGAAGGCTGAGGAGGACGGGGCTGCCGCCTGCGTATCTCTGAAGCACCATCATGGACGAAGACACTCGCCCTGTTCTTATGGCTCCTGGGTGCGCACGTAGGGGAGGTCACAGGGAGGAAGACAGGTCTAGATTGAAGTGTCTAGCACTATAGCAGGAGGCACAGCTATATGTATCTCAGGAGGCACTGATCTCCCAGTCACTGGTGTGGCACACAGATGCTTGGAATCACATGGGAGACACACGTGCCTTGCAGTCTCTCCTGCCACAGGGATTCTGGGAC
The DNA here is from genome assembly GCF_965194825.1 of Balaenoptera physalus. Taxonomy (NCBI): domain Eukaryota; kingdom Metazoa; phylum Chordata; class Mammalia; order Artiodactyla; family Balaenopteridae; genus Balaenoptera; species Balaenoptera physalus. The sequence goes on along the minus strand of NC_138886.1, from coordinate 33,025,923 downwards.
TGTTGTGGAGCTGGGGTAACATCACAGATAACAAAGTGCCTTGAGGAAAGAAGCTACAGAAATGCAAGCTGCCGGAGGGCACAGGCAGTCAGACTTCTCCAGCCACAGCCACCTTGATCGGGGGCATGGGCAAGTGACGTGGTCCCTAGTGATGCCTTTGTTCCCAGGGTCCACATATGGAAGAAGGTTTGGCAGCAACAGCAGCAGCTGGGGAGGCCGAGGTGTCCATCAGCACTGCCAGGGAAGCAGAGGCCGGCAGTGTGCCCACCGAGGGACTGACCCTCTCCATGTCCACCGAGCACCCTGGGGAAGGGGTCACTCTGGTAATTAGCTCAGAGTACATGCTCCGCTTCACTTGCTTCTGGAGTTCGGTGGCGTCTCAGGTGGGAGCAGTCACTGGCCTTCCTCACCTGTTTGCAAAGGACAGAGTGACAGCCTTGTGGGGCCGAGTCCCAGTAGACACTGATTTGGAGGCCGAGGCCTCTGTTGACTCATTCAGCAGGTGTTTGTGGAGTGCTGTGCTGGGCTCCAGGTGACTAGGATAGACCCAGCTCCTGGGAACAGAGAGGGAAGAGGGACAATAGGAGAAGCACAGGGGAGCATCAAAAGGGGCCCAGAGCCCAGACTCGGGGGGCCAGGAAGCCTTCCTGGGGAAAGGAGGCTGAAGGCGAGACCAGGGGGATGCGTAGAAGTGATGGGAGTGAGACGTGTTCAGGAGGTGGGCCAGCGGGAGCAAAGGCCTGGAGGCATCAACAGGAGCGCACAAAGACCTAAACAAACGCAGCATGCCTGTGGGGCCCGGTGTGAGCAACGGGGAGGGGAAGTGTGGCTAGAGAAGCCTCTGAGACCGTGGACACCGTGAGAAGGAGCTGAGTGTCCAGCAGAAATGGGAAGTCACTGAAGGGTATTTTTTTTTTCCAGATTTTATACACACTCTTTAATTTCAGCTTTCAGTAAAGCATGAGTGACCTCAAACTCAATTATTTGATCTTAGCTCATTTTCCTTTAAATGATATATAACTTTTATTTATTTTTGCTCTCCTTTTTATTTATTTATTTAAAATTTTTTTTTATTGGAGTATAGTTGCTTTACAATGTTGCGTTAGTTTCTGCTGTACATACAGATGTCATACAGAGTGAAGTAAGTCAGAAAGAGAAAAGCAAATATCGTATATCAACGCAATATGTAGAATGAAGGGTATTAAAGCAGGAAGTGATGTAGTCACAGTAGGATCTTAGAAAGATTGGGGGAAGCAAGCCTGGAGGCGGGGGGAGGGGGTGGGTTTGGAGGCTGTGTCTAGGTCTGGGTCAGGGGTGGTGTTCTCTTGCTCTGGGAGTGGCCAACGATGTCACCTCCTGCCAAGAGTCCCAGTGAGTGAAGGCCTGGAAAGCATCCATTGGATCTGTCCCCACAATGATCAGTAACCTTGGGGAGGGCAGTTTTAGCTTCCCCTGGCCACAGCGCCGCGGATCAGTGATGGGGCCCCTTTGTGATGTCTTCCTATTCAGGGTCCAGATAACGAAGAAGGTTCAGCAGCGACAGCAGCCGGGGAGGCCGAGGTGCCCGTCAGCAGTGCCGGGGAAGCAGAGGCCAGCAGTGTGCCCACCGGGGGACTGACCCTCTCCATGCCCACTCAGGACCCTGGGGAAGGGGTCACTTTGGTAAGGAGTATAAAGTGCTGGAAGGCTGAGGTCACAGCTGGGAGTGGATCCTGGCCTTCTCAGGGGGCCGGTCTCCATTCTGTTCAGCAAATCCAGAAGAACCTGAATGGGGAGGGGACACCTCTCTGACCAAATACTCCCTCAGAGGTGCAGTCTGCCGGTGCCTGGTGAGAGTACTGTGGGCCCTGGAGGCGTGGGGACAGCGCAGGCTGACAGCCCCAGTGGGCCCATGGGGAAATGGGTGAGTCAAGTGAGGTGGGAGTGAGTTCTAGGGCTGATGCAGGGGTCGGGAGCCAGGGTGGAGGAGTGCTGGGTGTGAGTGGAGGAGGTGATGGCGGGCACAGCCATGCCCGTTTCTGGGCGCAAGCACAGGCGGTCAGAGCTCAGTGGAGGGTCCAGGTGCAGGCAGGCCCTGGCAGGGTCCAAGGGCATGGCCAGGCCTTCTCAGCCCTCTCCTCAGGCCTCACGGAGACACTGCTCCCAACTCCTGAAGACAGGATGCAAGTATCCTAGGACACTCAAACTCAACAGATTCAAACCTAGACTCCTGTCTCCACTCCTTTTGTGTTCCCATCTCAGATGATGGAACCATCATCCCCCAGCTGCCTAATCCAGAATTCTCGTCCCTCTTCCTTACTTCCCACATTCTGTCATGTGTCAAGTCTTGTTGATTTTTCTACCTCAACACTTCACAGATCTCCCTCCTTCTACCCTTCTCCAGCGCCAGCCCCCTGTACCGAGATACTGCATCCCCAGCCCGGGCAATGGTTAAGGCCCTTCCTGGCCTCCTCCATCCTCTCTGCCCCCGGCTCCTTCTGGTGGGGGCAACCCTCTGCAGAGGGCTTCCCATTGTCCTCGCTGCAGACCCCAGTCCCGCACCTGGCCTCCAAGGCTTGTACGGTCCGGCCTCGCCAGCCTCCAGGGCCACATCTTGGGCCACTGTCCCTGCTCTTGGAGCTCCAGCCTCACTGGCCTTCTTTCAGTTTCTTGAACATGCCTATTTCCTTCTTGCCTTAGAATCTTCCCACACCCTCTCCTCTCTGCCTGGAACCTTTTCCTCCTCCTTCTTCCCTCCGTTAATTCCTGCTTATCCTTTAGAGTTCAGCTCAGACACCGCTTCATCAGGGAGGTGCCTCCCAGGCTGTGAAGTCTCCCCGTCAGACACATTCCCAGTACCCCAAACGTCTCCTCGGAAAGCCTCATCACAACTGGCTCCCTACGAGGCCGGAGGCTCTGTGAGGCCAGGGATCACATACTTCTTGCTCATTGATCTGTCTTCATCCCGGCAGATGTTGGGGACTCAGTAGATGTTTGCTGAGTGAGTGAAAAGAGGGGGTTGTCAGGCCATCACATGTCAACACTGGCCTTTGAGATCATTCCACACATTCACTCCCAGCCTTTCACCTCTGGTCTAATGTCCAGACAAGGAAACTTTACAGTGGGGAAGGTATGCCCTGGCCAGGTGACGGAGCTCCCAAGGCCACTTGGCAGTTACTGGATTATTGAAATTAACAAATCGTCACCACCACCTTCTGCTTCTTCTTCCTCTTCTCTTTCTTCTCCTTCATCTCTCTTCCCTCCCTCCTTACCTTTCCTTCTTCTTTAAAGGCAAATCCTTTGTCACAGGGTGAGAAAACTAGGGATCAGGTCCCAGTTCTACCAAGTCTTTACTCAACAGAAACTAGAACTTAACTAGCAGAGCTGTCTGGAGATAGAAGGGCTTCCTGTGGAGGTAGGGAGTGCCAGTTCCTGAGGATGCGCAGGTTTGGGCCAAAGCACGCGGCAGAGGTGTGCTGGAGGGTACTCCGGGTCAGGGAGGGGACGACCTGAGAGGTGCGTTCTAGCCTGGAGCTCTGGGGGTCTGGGGGCTAAGGCTGGTCCTAGATGAGCTGTGACCATGCTTTTATCTGACGGCCTCAGGAGGTTCCTCCCCACAATCACACACCCACCAACCAGGGGTGTGGATGAAGTGTCACGATCCCTTATGCCAATTTCATTTCAGGGTCCAATCAGTGAAGAAAGCTTAACAATAGCAGCGGCTGCAGCAAAAGTGCCCCTCAGCACTTTTGAGGAAGAGGAGGCCAGCGGGTTCCCGACTGATGGCCTGGTTCCCCTCACACCCACAGCGACCCCCAAGCAAGTAGTCACTTCTGTAAGTATCTCCTAGCATCCTCTCTGCCTCACAGGGGGGAGAGAGGTCAGGGTCACGAGACAGGAGCAGTTGCCGGCCTTCCCAGAGCCAAATGCACAGGCAGCTTCGTTAGAGCATTTATCTGGGTCGGCACCAACCAGAGGGAGGCAGGATGTAACTGAAGGAGCATAGCAGAGGGGGTCAGGGGATCAGGCTTTGTCCTGACCCTCTACCCCCATCTTTGTCCAAGGAGAACTTTCTCGGAATGTGGTCCAAAGTTAGACAGCATTGCTGGGGTGAGAGGCAGTAAGCACCATGACTGGGGAGGGGGTTTAGAGGAGATGCATGTTTCAGAAGGGGATTATGAGTCTGTGCTTCTGTGAGTGTGTCGGGTGTAATGACAGTTGTAGGTAGGAAAATGCTTTGAAACTGGGCTAGTGCCACCGAAAGGAAAGTCAACAAAACTCCCCAGCAGCAGTGTGCACATTGCATCATGGGTGAGGTGGCTTGATTCGTCGTGTTGGTTTGGCTTCTCAGGGTCCTGGTGATGAAGACTTAGCAGCAGCCACGACAGAGCGGCCGCTTCCCGCGGCTGGGGCAGAAGAGTTGGGTGGCGCTCTCCCTGAGGCGCCCCCGCTTCCCATACCCACAGTAGCTCCTGAAAGAGGGGTCCCTCCGGTAAGTGAAGATTTCACTTTGCGTTGAGGCATGAAGATTTGACTTGGCTGGTCTTACGGAGGAGAGAAAGGCAGGCCAGAGGGGCCTGCTCCTGGCTTTCCTAGAGGGAGGTTTTCATTTTGGTTCACAAAATGTGGAATTTGGACTTTTGAGGGTCCTCCAACCTAGGAACACACAAGGAAGCTGCAGTTTGTGGAGAAGATGCAAGAGGTAAAAACCTAGGGCACCTGGCTTTGTGTCCCAAATTGCCCACTTCTTTAATTGGAATGAGAGCTTTCTAACAGGCAGAGCTGCCTAAAGATACAAAGGCCCATCTCAAATGTCATTAGATTCCATCCTGGAGGTGGGCAAACTTGTAAGACGTGGCAGGGACTGTAGAGGAAATAGAAGAATCGGAGGTGTGTTTGTGTGTGTGTGTGGGGAAGGGGGAGAGGGTCACCTTCAGGTCTCTTCCAACACGAGTTTTTGGGTTGCAACTGTACAATCTCACACAAATCCCTTTCTTTGGGCTTCAGTTTCCTCATCTGTAGAAGAGGGTGGCTGTGAGGTCAGGTCAGAATGCAGGTCAGGGAATGTTCGGAAAGTTCTATGCACAGGTGCGAGGTTGTCACCACTTAAGGGCTGTGACTTTGTCTTTTAGAAGTGGGAAACCCCCCCACATACACATCACTCAGCAACATTATGCGAGTCGTGCTTTATCTGTTCCGCCTCCCACAGCCATCTTTTTGGAGTGGAGGGAAGGGGAAGACTGGAGTATTTTAAAGCAAATCCCAAACATTGTATCATTTAACTCATAAACATGTTAATGTGTATTGTTAATAGGTTGATCTGGGACCTTTTTTTCCCCTTAGCCACAGTGTCATCCATCAGTGGTAATAATGGATGTCATTATCCATCTAACAAAATTGACAGTGGTTCCTTCATATTATCTAATATTATCTAATACCCTAGTTATTTAAAAATGCCTTTTTGCACTTAGTTTGAATCTGAATCCAAACAAGGTCTACTTTGTGTTTGGTTGATGTGTCTCTTAAGTCTCTTTTAGTCTATGATTGTCTCCCACCTACTTTGTTCTTTTTGCCATTGATTTATTGGGAAACCTGGTTCAGTTGTCCTTAGATCCTTTATATTTTGTGCTTTGAGAAGCTGGCACTTGGTGAGGGCCTGGTGAGACCAGCTATGCTGGTGACAGTGTCAGTGGTTTACTACTGCTGAGAAGTTCTTGGTCAACACATATCAACACGATAAAGCTGCGTATTGTTGACCCAGACACTTTTGTTCTAGGAATCAATCCTAACGGAGATAGTCTGATATGTAAAAAGGCTTTGTGTACATGGATGTTAATCTCAGTATTGTCCATAATGGAAAAAAAACTAGACACAGTTTAACTAGCCAACAATAGGGGAGTTAACTGAATTAAGGGATGTTCAAATAATGGAACATTATGCAGCTATTAAAATTATACTTATTAGGAGTATTTAATGATGGAGGAAAATACTTACCATATAATGCTAAGTGGAAAAAAAGCTGGTTATGAACTTCAGTATACTGACTGGGCCGACCCTGGAGGAGTCCTAGCCTAGTGGGACCAACACACGCACAACTGAGCTTCAAGTCAGGTGGTCCTACTGTGGTCTTAACTATTTAAAAATAGACACATGCAAAAACCCTGGAAGGAAATAACCCTCCCTAAATGTCGGCAGTTGTGGCCTTAAAGTAGTAGAACTGTGAGGGTTGGTAGGTTCCTAATACATGGTGGTTTTTCCGTCAAGGGGGCTTCTGACTTTTCCAATGAGATGTTTAAAACAATTTTTTTTTTTTTAATTTTTCTTTTTTGGCCTCTCCATGTTTGTGGGGGTCTTAGTTCCCCAACCAGGGATTGAACCCGGGCCACGGCAGCTGAAGCACAGAGTCCCAACCACTGTACTGCCAGGGAATTCCCATCCAATGAGATTTTTAAAAAGCTCCAAGAAGAGAGAGAGGGGGAGAGAGGTGTGGGGAGAAAGGTGAAAGAGAGAGACGAACATGCAGGATTTCATCATGGCACATAAGTAATGAAGATAGATCACCCTAAGTGCCTGTGTCAGGAATTTGTGATGAATTGAAATGGGTGCCCCAATTCCTGAGCAGACAGTTTAATAACACAATAGGGACAGTCTTGGGAGTACCCACTCTGGAATATCTTTTGGCTCATTTTGAAACTCAGAGTCACCCAAGGCAGTGGGTGAGAGGGGCATTCATGTCTGGCTCTGCCACACCCCTCTCTCTGTTTATTCATGTATAAAATGGGGATTGTAGAACTTTCTCTCTGGGATGTGGTGAGGATTAAATGAATTAATACATGGAAAACTTTACCTGGCACGTAGTACATGCTCAACAAATTAGGTATATAGAACTCCTGCGTAAGCCTCCTCTTGAAATAAGCACAGTTTCGGGAGAGAGGAGGGGAGAGTGGGAGGGGTGCCCAGTGTTCCACTGACATCTTGTTCTCTTTAGGGTGAAGCTGGAGAGGGGCTTCCTGGCCCCCTTGGACCTGCTGGACCCACGGTGAGATTCCCACCCAGGGCTGTCACATGCACAGTGTGCAGGGGCCGGGGATGCACGAAACAGCCACAGGTGGATCCTTCCCGTCTGCCCCCAAGTGCCGTCCAGTCAGAGCTCAGTTCTCCTTCCTGTACCAGGACTCTCTCAGAGAGTTCAGAAGCAGAAACTATTTACATCCCGTTTATATCCTGTGCCCTGAAAGACCCCCAGGTCCCTCAAACTAAGCACATCCCAAACTGAGCTTGTCACCGTGCTTCCAGGCCTGCTCTCCCCCTAGGGTTCCCCTGCTCTGGGAATGGTACCCCATCTTCCTGATCATGAAGAGAGAAGCCAGGAAACATCCTCGAGTGCCCCCCCCCTCAATCCAGTCAGTCCCGAAGCCCCCGAGTCTAGCTGTGCAGCACCTCCTCATCCCTTGGATGCTGGCAACAGCCTCCTGTCTCCTCGCCTTTATATCCTCACCTCCCGGAGAACACCTACATGCCCACACTGCCACAATCTGCCTAAGCTCAGCTCTAACCCCTAACCCAGCTCTTCCTTATTCGATGATTGAATTAGGCCTTGCCTGGTTCCCATCTTCAGGAACTAAGTACCAGAAAGGTGTTTTGGAAGTTTCCTTTTGTTCCTTGGAGGAATTTGATGGCATTCAACAAGTACATAATGAGTGCCTTCTCAGTGTCAGATCTCATGCTGGACACTGGGCACCCAGAGGTATCTCAGGATTGGGCCGGCCCTGGAGGAGTCCTAGCGTAGTGGGACCAACACACGCACAACTGAGCTTCAAGTCAGGTCGTCCTACTGCTAAATCCAGACCCCCACAGTGGCTGGTGGGAACACAGAGTAGGAGAGGTGAATTCTCTCTGAAAATGGGGTTGGGTAGGGCTCCATGGAGGAGGTGACCATGGAACTGGGCCTTGAAGGATGAGTAGGGATTTGAAAGGCAGCAAAAGAGTCTGTGAAAGACTGTCCTGTGTTTGAGGACTGGCTGTGTGTTGGCCGCACAGCTGGGAGGGGGAGAGGGAGGAGGGCAACTGTAGAGGGGACCAGGAGAAAAAGCCAGAAGCAGAGTTGGCAGCAGCAGTTATAGGGCCACAGAATATGGGAAGACTTTCAGTGACACAGCTGTCCTTGGAGAGTAGCAGGTGAAACCAAGCCGTGGGAACTTTTTCTCTGTACAGGTGGGAGTGGAGGCTGAGGGCTCCAGCCTGGGCTGGGGCTTGGACGTCGGCTCTGGTGACCCAGTGCGCAGCGAGGAACTGTTAAGAGTAAGTGTGAAGGGTTAAACAGCCTAGTGTCGGGGGCAGCCTTCACGAGGATCCAGGAGGGAGGGACACAGGGGCCGATAACAGATGAAAGCAGATTGCCACCGTTGATAACTCTTGCGGCTGATGGTGGGCTCCTGGGACTCCCTCTACTTTCCCCTCCACATTTGTATATGTTTGGCATTTCCGTCTTCCATCAGTTTTAAGTGAGTCTGAGCCTTAGTTTATAGTCAGGTGCCCCACTTTGCCACTTGCCTCCTTCCCCCGGTAGCCTTCTCCAGCAGGCTCTTCCACAGCAGGTATGCCCATGACATTCACCTCTACCACCTGGCTCTGCCCCCCACCCCCTTACCCATTACAGAGACCTGCTGGCCTCTTCTCTAGGTAGCATTTCACACTTTGGTTCCAGACCCTTCTCAAAATCCTTCCTACCCTGAGGTGGCCCCCTCCCTACCTCTCCAGACCACTCTTTCTGCCTCTTTGGCACCTCTTGCTCCCCCAGCCTCTTGCCCAAGGCTGGGCCCCCACTGGTCCCTCTAGGTTTCCCCTGGGAGCACCTCTCTTCTCAGCTGCATCTCGTGCCTCTGTCCCCAGGGCCCCAACCTCATCTCCATCCCTTCCTCTGAGCCCTTGTGCTGAATCCCCACCTAGAAGGCTCCACTCGGCTGCCCTTCTGCTCACTCATCATGGCAGGGCTGGAAGGGTTCAGGACTCACTGGATGAGTGGAGCGGGACCCAGCTGGGACTTCCAAGCTGGTGGCATCAGCCAACCCAGCCCGAGGCTAAAGAGACTAGTACATTGCAGGGATGTTTTTAATAAGGGTTAACAATAGGCAGTTTTGGACTAACCTCTCAGGTAATCAGAAAACTAAATTAGAGCATCTCTGAGAATTCCAACAAATTATATTTTTATTATGTACATACATCTAGGGAGAAAACATGATATAATGCGCTTAAAAAGACCTGGATTCAAATCCCAGCTCTTCTCCTAATTAGCTGTGTGTGTGAGCTCTTGAGCAAGTCACATCATGTCACTAAGCCTCAGTTTCCCCATCTTCTAAGTAGGAATACCAGTCTCTACTTGTAGAGTTGTTTTCAGAAATGGAGTGAATGGAACATATGTATTTGTCCCCTCCTGCACTGTTTCTTAACAAGGTGTCTATTTTTAGGGTCCTCCAGGTCCCCCAGGCCCACCTGGCTTACCTGGGATTCCAGGAAAACCAGGAACTGATGTTTTCACGGGACCCCCTGGATCCCCTGGAGAAGATGGACCTGCTGGTGAACCTGGTCCCCCGGTGAGCTGCCGAAACCATTGCCCCTCTGTGCCTATGGGGCTTCCTTTAGCCAGGGAGGGGGTACAGACTGCAGACCCCAGTGCTAAGGCTTACGACAGGGAGTGAGGAGCTAGCTAGCGTTTGTAAACAAATTCCTCCTCAGTTGAGACATTACTAAGACTCATAAGAAGCGGCAGCCGGGCTTCCCTGGTGGCGCAGTGGTTAAGAATCCGCCTGCCAATGCAGGAGACACGGGTTCGAGCCCTGGTCCGGGAAGATCCCACATGCGGCAGAGCAACTAAGCCCGTGCACCACAACTACTGAGCCTGAGTGCCTAGAGCCCGTGCTCCGCAACAAGAGAAGCCACCGCAATGAGAAGCCCGTGCACCGCAACAAAGAGTAGCCCCTGCTTGTCACAACTAGAGAAAGCCCGCGTGCAGCAATGAAGACCCAGCACAGCCAAATATAAATAAATAAAATAAATAAATTTATTAAAAAAAAAAAAACAGCAGCAGCCAAGAAAAACATCATCCTACACATTGTTTCGCTGCTTTATCTTCGTATAGGAAATGCAGGCTCATGTAGAATCTTGGAATCATAGAGCACCAGCGCTGGGCCCGGGGTGGGAGGCCCCCACAAATCACCTAGTCCAGCCCTGCCCCTGACTCCCCACAGAAAAGAAAATGCAACCCAGAGAGTGAAGGACCCTCGTCCACAGATGCACAGCCGGCCGTGGCTGAACTGGGGCCAGGACAGGTGTTCTGCTACGGGCTGACACAAGGCTTTGGACCCACTGGCCTCACCCGCTGGGTCTTCCCAGCCCTGGCCTCCTTTTCCAAAGAGGGTTCATATTTGATTCTTCTCAGAGATGTTGTGGGCTGATTATCCTTGATGTTCCTCAGGGCCCTGAGGGAAAGCCTGGACTTGATGGAGCCTCCGGCCTTCCTGGAATGAAAGGGGAGAAGGTACGGAGAAGAGGGGGGCGGGTTCCAACACGGGGAATCACCAGGCCCACCCTGCCTCTCTGACCTCTAAGCCTGACCTTGCCTCTGATCCCATTCTGGTCCGCGTGCTGGATGTCTCCCCCTTCCAGAGCTCTTTATGCCCAAACCGGCACTCAGCGCCTTCCCCTGCCCACTCCTGCATGTCCCCAGCTTCCGTGAATGGCACTGCCATCTACCCAGTCCCCTGGACTCAAAAGCAGAGTCTTCTCTAACTCCTCCCTCCTCTCCCTTTCCTACCATGAACCATCTGTTGCCAAGACTGGCCAATCTGATGTCCACCTCTCTCTCCACCCTGACCTGACGTTCATCTCTCCTCGCCTGTAGTGTGGCATCAGGCTCCTCGCTGGTGCCCCCTTCTCCCCACCCACAATCCAGCCTCCAGCTACCTGCCCAGTCCATCTTCCTAGAGCAGGCTGTCAGCACTCACTGCCCTCTCCACTGAGAGAGCGCCAGCGGCTCCCCGTTGCCTGCAGGACAGAGCCCTCACTATGTGCAGACCTTCAAGGCCCTTCCCGACCTACCTTTCCAGCTCCACCTCCCGCTGCCCCCTTACACACCCGGCCTCCAGGCCAGCCAGCCAGCCCTACTGAAAGGCTCTGGGCTTGCACAGCCTCCTGGCCCTGGCCTGTGGTTTCCTCTCTGGGCTGTCCTTTCCCTTTCCTCATTCTCAGAAGCCCAGTTCAGATATACCCTCTGGGAAGCTCTCCTGGACTCGGTGAGCAGAAAGCACCCCTCCTTCCTCTGCTTCCCGTTAGCACAGTACTGATTCTGCGGGACCCCTCCAGCCAGGGTCACTGACGCTGTTCGCTTACCAGTCGGCTCCCAACCCCAGCCTTACAAGCAGGGTGTGAGCACTGTCTGTGTATCCTTAGAACCTAGCCCAGGCTTCTGTGAGCAGTTTGATGCATGAATGAAACTTCTTCAGGTGCCCTTTTCACCCTCCATTCCTGAGTCTCGCACGCCCTCAGTCTCTCCCTTCTCTGTAAGCCCCTGTAGTCTTCTGTTAAGCTACATGGTGCTGTGGGGGGGGGGGGGTTTCCTGCCCCTACTGCATTCCCATGTTCTGCAAAGGGGGGCAATAAAGATGAGGTGAGCTTCCTTCTAGAGATGTAGTCATGAGCTTCACTGGGGTTCAGAGGAGGGAGGAGCCTCCCCACTGGGGTGGGGAGTGGAGGCCTTCTGTGTACCCCACCTGGACGGAGTTGTGGAAAGTGCTGACTCCCTAGACACCATGCTTGTCACTGAATTTCCAGTTTCCGTCAGCTCTCAGGAGTATTTTTATTGAAACAGTAACTCGATTTTCGTGGAAAGCTCATTTCTCAGAAAAAGAAGAAAGAAACAATTGTCGAGCTTTATAGAACTCATTTTACACGTACTGTTTCATAAGAAATTAAATTTTGCAGGAAACATCACAAGACTCTTACTCTCATCTTCCTTGTTCTTCTTACCAGCTTCCCTGCCCTGCCCCTCCCCCACACACCCCTCCCCGCACACCCCTCCCCGCACACCCTCCCCGCACACCCTCCCCGCACACCCTCCCCGCACACCCTCCCCACACACCCCTCCCCACACACCCTCCCCGCACACCCCTCCCCGCACACCCCTCCCCGCACACCCCTCCCCGCACACCCTCCCCGCACACCCCTCCCCGCACACCCTCCCCGCACACCCCTCCCCGCACACCCTCCCCGCACACCCCTCCCCGCACACCCTCCCCGCACACCCCTCCCCGCACACCCTCCCCGCACACCCCTCCCCGCACACCCCTCCCCGCACACCCTCCCCGCACACCCTCCCCGCACACCCCTCCCCGCACACCCTCCCCGCACACCCCTCCCCCACACCCCTCCCCCCACATCCCTTCCCCACACCCCTCCCACACACCCCTCCCCCACACACCCCTCCCCCATACAGCCTCCCCACACACCCCTCCCACACACCCCTCCACACACACACCCCTCACACCCCTCCCACACACCCCTCCCACACACCCCTCCCCCACACCCCTTCCACACACCCCTCCCCCCACACCCCTCCCCCACACACCCCTCCCTGGCTGGTCTCGGACTTAAAAATACCCACGCTCATGCCCACATCCGCACACAAACACCCTCACAGGCGCACTCTGCAGCTGCTCAGACACTCGGTTGTGCGCAAAGCGGCAGGCTTACCCAGACTAATTGTGGCAGATAAATCACATTTTTCTTCCTGGAATTTGCTGTGAGGCCTAACTTGTTGCCCTGTGTGTATATGATGTTTTCTGGTCAAGGAAAAGTAGACTCTAGAAGGACTTGGAAATTTGCATCTGGAGAGCTGGAGGAAAGCCTCGCACATGACATTTACCCCCCACCCCCACGCCCCCCAAAAAAGTAAACCAAGGAGAATAGTCTGAATGTGAAATAACAAAAATTGCTAAAGAAAATGAATAATCTCAGGGATGTAACACCACATAAGATCCAATGATATATTTGATCCTTGATGCCCCTCCACAATCTCTGCTCAGCTTACACACCTCCAGTGACAGGGGACTCATTTCCTGCCTTCATATGTACAAGCTGGATAAAATCATCTGTTTCTGAGAAAGATAAATCAAGGTCCCACATAACCTCTAGAACTTCCTTTGAAACTGCTACAAGATGTACTCTTGATTTGAAAAGAGTCAGGAAGGCAATTGAAAAAGTATAGTTTTTTACTTTATGAACATCTTTTTCTTGAACGGGGTCAACTGGCAACGCAATAATAATGTTTTCAGAGGGTAGAGTCCAAAAGTCAAGAGATGGGACTAAGTTAACTTCTATTTCACAATATCCCTGACTGTGATTTGACTTGTTACTTGAAAAATGCATAAGGTTGGTACTTCCTTCAAGGACAGATTGCGTCAGGCAGCAGAAGATGGTGTGGCTGGTCACACCCAAGAAAAGCAGACACAGGAACTGTAGCCTGCAGATTGGGCAACAAAACTGGAACCCGATTCTTTCTGTTTCTGCCCGGGATAAAATGTCACACTTAATTTTTCCCAGGTCAGACCAGCAGGCAGGGAAGTGACAGAGTCTAGCCAGCCAGGCTTGCTTCCGTCTGCAAGCACCCCTCTCCTCCCACCATCCCATAGAGTAACGGGATTATTTCTGTGATTCTCTCTCCAGGTGTGTCTCTTCTGTTATTCAACCCTTCTGTAGAGTACTTTCTCTCAGCAGTTATATATTTTTGTCTCTAAGGTCTCTAATTGATTTTTTCTTTTTTAAAATATTTATTTATTTATTTATTTTTGGCTGTGTTGGGTCTTTGTTGCTGCGTGCGGGCTTTCTCTAGCTGCAGTGAGCAGGTGCTACTCTTCATTGTGGTGCACGGGCTTATCATTGTGGTGGCTTCTCTTGTTGCGGAATACAGGCCCTAGGCGCGCGGGCTCTAGAGCGCAGGCTCAGTAGTTGTGGCACACAGGCTTAGCTGCTCCGCAGCATGTGGGATCTTCCCGGACCAGGGCTCGAACCTGGGTCCCCTGCATTGGCAGGCAGACTCCTAACCACTGCACCACCAGGGAAGCCCTGATTCTTTTCTATAACCACTGTTCTTATTTCATAATAGTTTGTCCTTGTTTCTTGGCTGTAATATCCTCCCTTTTCTCCCTGAGAATATATAGTATTTACTTAGACTCCTGATTGGATCGTGTTCTTAGCTGTTTCCTCAGGAAACCTTCCATGGTTGATGTTGTTGTTTCTCTTTCAGAGTGTTGCCTTTCCTCAAATGTGTAGTGTTTCTTGTTTGTGTGTTTGCTTTAGAAATTGGAATCCCTCTTTAGTCTGTTTCCTGCCTCTGTTTGTACAAATTACTAGGGAGTTGGGTGGTAGCTACTTCTGCAGGTTTCAGGAAGGTGACGGGAGGAGTAGGATGTGCCAGCAGGCAGGGCACCTCAACAGCTGATCTTAGATGTTTGGGGTACCCCTGGACCTCCCAGGGTCCACTAGCCACCTGGGGCTCTGCCCTATCCCTTTGCTCCAGTAAATGACTCTTATTATCCTTGTAGCAGGAGTGGAAGTGGGAGGTGAGGGGAGATGGGCAGGGCTCCATGGCTATCTAGCTCCAGAATTTCAACCTATCTCCCTGTCAGAGCCACACCCTGCTCCTGGCTTCCACTCCTCCCTTGCCTGATATTTTTCTACCTGTGGTTTCTCTCCACCACTGAAGCCTCTGGCTTCAGCTTCCCATGTTTTCTCTTTGCCATTCCTCACTGTTTCAGATTCAGTATCACTCGCCATCTTATTTTTGAGCATGACTATTTTGGAACTATCCACTCTGTCATCTCTATGGATTTGATATAGGAAGGCGAATCTGGCCCAGGGAAAGAGGGGTTTGGGAGAAGGCACAGCCTTAGATGGCGGGTGTATCATGGTGTCAGGGCCTTGTGTGTGGCCATGCAATTGCTGGCTTCTTCTCTTGCGGGTGCTTCTGTGGTTTCCTTGGAGGTTCTCTAGCTGGGGGCCCCCGACTGCAGTCCTCTGCTGTAGTGCAGTGTCTCCTGTGGCTGACCACTCCTGACCATCAGCCCCCATTGGTGCTCCCCTCTATCTGAGCTCGCAGCTGGCTCCTTTCCTTGGGATCCACATCTAACCCCCCAGGAAACCTGTACTGTGTCTCCCACTGGTGGTGGACACGCAACCTGCTTTAGAGAACCCCCCCCCCACCCGACCCCCATTCTGGGGCTATTCCAGCCAGCTTTCGGTCTTTAGATTTTTCCAGAAGAGAGCCAGCCATCATCTACATATCTCCAAAAGCCTAGGGAATACATATCAAATTCTTGAAGTCCCTTCCCTTGGCTTCGAGGAGGGGAATCGGGCCCACCCAGTACACTGACAGCTCTCCAAGGAAATTCTTCCTCTACAATCTCTTCCTGGTTAATCTTCAACTTCTCCTTTTCACTCTTGAGGTAGGTAATGAGATAATAGTTGGAAGATGGGTTTCACAAGCTTTCAGCATGACCTGCTTAGCAAACTCACAACTACTGTAATGGGCTCAGGTTTGAGACATCAGTCAGAACTGAGCAGGAAGAGTCCCACTTTAATGTCCTGTTACTTAAGAGTCTGTAATCCTGCATTTTCTTTTAAACATACCTAATGAAATATATATTAATTTGGCCCCCATTTTTTTTTTCAGGGAGCAAGAGGACCTAATGGCTCAGTTGGTGAAAAGGTAAAAAATGAAAATGAAAAAGAAAAAGCTTTCTCCTCCTTCCTCCCCTCTCTCTGGGTTTAGTATAATTGAACTGTTGGGCTAGAGTATTGAATATATAAATGTCATGGATCAGAGAGAAACATCTGGAAGGAACTGCTTGGGGAAGGCAGAACAGCTGGAGCAGAGTGAATAACCCACCAGGTTTTCTCCTTTCTCACCCCCTCCACCCTAATTCATTCAATGAGCGCCATTAGCTTATCTCCAAGTGAAATGTCAATTGGCAAGATAGCTGTTTCTGTACAATTAAGTAGCGCTGATCAGAGAATCCAACAATCTAATTAAGTTCAAAGAACAATTTTTTGACTCAGTTGCGGATGTTGTTCCTTCCATGAGTGACTCCAAGGCTAGATAATCAGCCTGTCCCCTTCCTTACAGGGTGATCCCGGCAACAGAGGCTTACCAGGACCCCCAGGGAAAAATGGACAAGTTGGCGCTCCTGGGGTCATGGGACCCCCAGGGCCCCCTGGACCCCCTGGGCCCCAAGGCCCTGGATGTGCAATGGGACTTGGATTTGAGGTACTTTTCCTCCTTTCTGTGGTTAAAGAACAACGTGCGCTAAGGACTACTGGAAAGGCCAGCTAACTGAACGCCAAGGTGGTGCTGATTCCCCACTGAGCCCCAGCTCCCAGCACCACACCTGGCACAGGGAGGTGCTCGGGAATCAGTACTGAAATTCTCATTCTTCTTCCTTCCCTAGGATACTGAAGGCTCTGGGAGCGTCAGGCTGTTGCCTGAGCCCGGAATCTCTGGACCAACGGCTTCAAGTGTAGGTTGACTTTTTACACCTTCATTTTGAGGACTGTCATGCTGTCACACTGGAGTGGAGAAGCTGTGGGGTGCCATCCTGGCTCTGCTACTTTCACTAATTCACCCTCTTTGCGCCTCCAGCTTCCAGCTGTGTGGTGGGGAGACCAGGTGCTCTTTATAGCTTGTTTCTTTGAGGAGTAGCACAGAGGTTTTGCACAAAACATCTTGTGGGAAAACTTGAAAATTATCTTTCTCTCTCTCTGCAGTCCCTTACCATCAAGCATCTCTGCTTCATTGCCTCCTTCCTGCTGCCCATTCAAGACTCACACTTTGCCCCGTTTCAGAATCCCATGCTCTTAACAAGTACCCTTCCCCACTACATCTACCCCCCAGGGAGGTGTTGTCCATCTTCTGCTATGATACCTGCTCTCAAGAGGACCAATCCCCAGGATCTCATTATATTTGAGATCCAAGTGGTACCCAGAGCTGAGCACACCAGTGCAGGAGGAGCTGAGCCTCGCAAAGGAGAGCAGCACAGCCCCCTCCGTGATTGAATAGGAAGACCTCCCCCACACCCCAGATGCAGAGGGCTCTGGGTTCAGGGTCAAAAGGACACTCACTCCGTGCTGGGAGAGGGCCTCTGGTCCTCTTACTGTCTGTGAGATATTCCTTCCTTCTGACTCTGTAAGGAGAATTTGCCCCTCATCTTTTGCTCCCATTATCTGGGACAAAATCCTTGTAAGAGCTTAGGGATAATGGCAAGATGGGAGGATAGATGGAGAGTGGGCAAAGTGAATAGAAAAAAACCCAAAGAATATTTGTTTGTCTGTTTTGCCAGGGTCCCAAAGGAGAAAAAGGAGACCAGGGACCCAAGGTGAGGTCACAGATCTGAAGTGGGAGTGAGAGAAATTTTCAGCCTGGTTCTAGGAGCATTATCCACATACAGTGAATTTTTTTCCACTCTCACTGCTATATCCAGGGTGAAAGAGGGATGGATGGAGCCAGCGTTGTGGGACCCCCTGGGCCCAGGGGGCTACCAGGGCGCATCGAGGTCTTATCTAGTGTGAGTATCACCAGCATGGCTGCTTTTGCTAAAGGGGAGGGAAGGTTGTCCACAACTTCAGGGCCTTCAGGGCTGCTCTTTATGCAGGGGGCACATAGCTGGCATCTGGTGTTGGAGTTCCTACCTGCCAGCATGGCCCACCTGTCTGTTCCTACCCTGGTACCACTATTGTCACACATAGTGTGTCCAGAACCCTCTCTTCTGGTTGGCAGCATTTGCAGTCAGGAGACTGAGTGTAACAGAGCTGTAACCGAGAGGCAAGGAACATAAGTTGGGGAACGAGGGAGGAAAGATGGTTTAGGGTATGACAAATCAAGGAAGACTTTCTGGAAGAAGTCTCCTTGAGCAGGGACTTGAAAGCTAAGAAGGATTCACCAGGTAAGTATGGAGGACAGGACTTCCAGAACTCAGGTGGTCAAGACACTCTGAGCCGAAGCACAGAAGAGAAAAACATGGGTGTGTCCAAGGCACAGGGAGCTGACGGGCATGGGGGGGGGTGGAGAGCGATGGAAATTTGGAGAGAAGACTGGGATGTGGGCTGGGACACGATCACACTCCACTGAATATTAGAACATCACATTTGTGAGAAACTGTGGCCCTTCCAAGAGAAATAATGTCATACTGGTACATGACAGAAAGACAAAAAGTCCCAAATAAGTGGAAAAAAGAATGACTAGAGTTTTTTTTGTTTTCTTTGTTTTTGTTTTTTTAAGTATGATTAAAAAATATCAAGTATAGGTAAGGGTGGAGTGAAATAGATAATCTCACATACTTTGTTGGAAGTGTAAGTTGTACGGCCCCTTTAGACAGCTCTTTGGCAATCTGTTAAAGCTAAAAATGTTCATACCGAAAACTTCCATATGGAAAGACCTCCATGCTGTATGATTAAGTGAAAAAAGCAAGTTGAGGAATAATACCTACAACCTGATGCCATTTATATAAAATAACCACATGGACAAACACACACACACACACACACACACACACACACACAACAACACTGTTTTCTGTGGGTATTAATATTATTATTAATTTATAATTATATAACATATAAATATAATATTTAAATTTATATATTTAAAATTATAAAAGAAAAAAGGCATTTATGTATGGTGCAATTTTAAGATTAATCGAAGAGGAAAGTTATAAGGTGGCTCAGGGCTGTGTTGTAAGTGGGAGGGATGGGTGTGTTGGCAGTGGGTGGGTGTTGTCAGTGTCTGCTTGTGTCTGCCATGCGGGGTGACTTCAGTTAAAGCCTCACTGCCGGGAGCAAGGTGGGACACGTGCCACCCTCTGTCTCTTTGTCTGATTTTTCTCTTTTCAGCCTTTGATCAACATCACCCATGGATTCATGAATCTCTCGGACATTCCTGAGCTCATCGGGCCTCCGGTGTGTATCCACAGCTGCCCTAGAGTGAGGGTCCTACCCAGACACCCCAGCTGAAACTAAGTTGGGTTGGTTTGGAATCCTTTGAGCTCCTGAAGCATAGAGCTAGAGTGTCTCGAAGTGTAGAATAGAAAGAGAGCTTTGCATTTCTGAGAAGTTGCTGTCACATTGATTTGTGCAGGGAGTTTTGTCCAATGCAGTGGAAGCTTCCAGTCCCTTGCATCAGAAATATGTGTAATTGAAATCAGAGAATCATAAGTAACAAATTGATTGATGTCTGAGCAGTGCTTTGGGCATGCTTTTATTTACATGATCTCATTTCCCAGAATGGGAGGAGCCTAGAGAGACCTATCCTTGTGCTGATGGGGAAACTGGCTCATGAGGAGGGAACGTGACTGGCTTCAGTCTTTCTGGCCCCATTTAGAGATCAGGAACACACAGAGATGCTACCTTATTTCTGCAAGTCCACAGCGTCAGTCCATGACACAACAGGACCTAAGAGGAAGGAAGCTTCCTCCTGCAGTCTGTGCAATGAATCCACACTGCATCTTCCATATCTGCTGGTGACAGCTGGGGAGAGAGGAAAGAGCTCTGGCCTTAGGAGCCTTGGGTTCCAGCCCCATCTCCTCTACATAATGCTCTGAGACTCTCATCGTCTCTCTGATAACACCTCACCAGCCTTTGGGGCAGCTTATAAGAGGTGATGGATGCAAAACTGCTTTGCAAACTGTGGCACTCTGTGGAAGCCGACACGGAGATTGAGGCTTATACTTCCACAGCTGTGCAGTCCAGGTGTCTGCCGGGGCCACCCGCCCTGCACTCCCCGGTGAGATTGGCCTGAACCTCTGCTGTCCATATCCTGGGGAGAATTCAGTGCTCTCCCCAAGGCTTCTGCAAATATCTGCACGATTCCTTTAAAGCCAGTATCTCCTTCTGCTGAGTGGCCTCTGTTGGTGGGTCATTTCACTGTCTCTTCTATACTACATCCAGTGGGTCTCCCTTTCCTTGATTTCTACTAAAATCATCCAAAACACCCCAGTAAGCAAACCCTAAAGCAAACAAGCAAGTCATTTCACAAAAGTTTTTCCCATACTATTGGGGGTTGAGAGTGTTAGCTGGCTTAATTCTAAAGCAAAACACAGACAGCCTCAGATCTAAGAATCAACATCTCTCTTCTAAGAGTCCTTGGGCCTTGTCTGCCCCCACCCCTTCTCTCTTTT
This sequence comes from Balaenoptera physalus, assembly GCF_965194825.1. NCBI lineage: Eukaryota > Metazoa > Chordata > Mammalia > Artiodactyla > Balaenopteridae > Balaenoptera > Balaenoptera physalus. Next base: position 33,005,725 of record NC_138886.1, on the reverse strand, counting down.
CCCCAACTGAGAATCCTCCTTCTGTCCCAATCCCTGTCCTCCTGTTTGGCAAATCCAGGCCCTCAAGGGTCCCCTTCGTCCCTAACGGAAGATCAAGATTTTCCTACTCAGAGGCAGTTCCCTCCCAGCTGTACCTTTATACTTTTCCACTCTACTATATGTACACCATATAGATATATGTATATATTATATTATATTTTATATATATATATATATATATATATATATATATATATATCTATCTAAGTCCTTTGTTGCTTCTGCATCCTCAGATTCAACCAACCTTGGATAAAAAGTGCTGAAAAAAAAATTCCAGAAAACTTCAAAAAGCAAAACTTGAATTTGCTGCATGCTGGCAATTATTTACATAGCTTTTACATTGGTTTTACAGCTATTTACATAGCATTTACATTGTATTAGGTGTTATAAGTAATCTAGAGATGATTTAAAGTGTATGAACATATGGAGTATGTATGTAGGTTATATGCCAACACTACACCATTTTATATAAGGGCCTTGAGCATCTGCGGATTTTGGTATCCACAGGGGATCCTGAAACCAATACCCCTCGGATACCCAGGGACGACTGTACAGTATATTGAGAAAGTTGTTGCCATTCGGTTATATCTCTCTTTATATATGTATTCTGCCAAACTCTTATGTCTTTAATAGGTATGTGGGTATCTGGGCTTGGAGGAAAAAGAGTCCTGGCCCCACGTGGAGTGAACCACAAATTTTCTGTTGCCTGGAGCCTTTAAAATGGCTGGTCCTTTAAAATTCTCCCTCTTGCTGAGGGAAAAGAACTGAGTCTCACCAACTGCCCCCACTTCCACCCCCAAATTCCACAGCACACCCTTTGGGCCCACTCCTCAGAGTTTAGGAACTTGTTTTCTGAGAATATTTGTGGAGGTTGAGCACTGCATTCATTGCCGCAGAGGTTTCTGACGCTGAGTGATTTCACGGAAGAGGAGGCTGGGACTTAAAGTGCCGAGAGTCCTGGCTCGGGGGAGCAGAGGCTCCAGACTCCTGAGCAGTTCCTGGCTCTGTGCTAACTAGTGTGTGACTGCACAGTTCCTTCCCCTCCCGGGCCTCGGCATCCCCTGCAAAATGGATCCTGAGCCCCACTGTGTGGGAACATGCTTGGGCCTTTGGAAGGTGCTGGAGGGAGTGGGCCCCTGAGGTACAGGTTCCTGCTGGCCTGGAAATGCTGCTCCTAACCTGCCTGCTTTGTCTGTCTGTGTCACAGGGCCCCGAGGGCATGCCTGGGCTGCCAGGATTTCCAGTGAGTAGCACAGTAGCCATCTTCCTTTGTGCCCCGAGGCTGTGTGCATTCTGTTCCTTCCACCTGGAATGCTGTTTCTCTCCATCTGCACAACTGACCTCTAGCGCCGTCTTGTTCATGGAGCCTTTCCTCGTTCATGTAGCCCCCATCTGGAGTGACCCTTCCCTCCTTTGAATCCCATAGGGCTTTATTTTCACCTCGGCTGTCGTTCTTTTCTGCCTTGAATAACAGTTATTTGTAACCTTATCATTTTTTCCTCAACTGTACTGTGACCAGCTTGCAGGGGGTCAGGTCTTGTTCATCTCTTTCTAGCCCAGGGCAGCCAGAGCCAGAGCTGGAGTCTGTGGTTGGCTACCTATAAATGAGTGGATGAATCAAGCATTTCAAATAGATAGAGTCAGAGTAGATAAAATCCCTAGAGAGAGAAGATGGTGGCGATGGAGGATGGAGAGAGGGGAATCATAGCCTGGAAGTCCAAAATTAATAGTCTGTGTGCACCACGCTATGGGGCTTCCACCATGGAAGGTGAAAATGCATTTCTGCGTAGAAAGTGATCAGTTTAGTCTAAAAGTTTGAGCCTGCACTGAAGCCCAAGGCTCCAGAGTGAAATCTGCACAATTTCTCCATACATTGCAGCTCTGAAAGGCCTAATGCCAATGGTGACATGCGCTGCTTCCAGGATAAATGAAGGAAATTTATCAAAAAATGTAATAGAAATGTGTTGTTGATGGTAGAATTATAATGATCTCTTTTTCTTTTTTTTATACTTTTCTGCACTTCTACATTTTTTAAAAGGAGCATGTGCTATGTTGACACTAAAAATACATGGGAACTAGACATTAAAAAACAGGAGAGGGTGGCAGCCATGGAGAAGACCTCTTAGTTAGGAAGAGAAGAGGCCAGAACTCTGAGCTTGATCTCCAGCCCCAGCTTGGCTGCTCCAAAGCCAGAGTGTGTTCCAGACACATTTTTCTCTAGATGACTGGTTCTGTGTTCCCGAGGGAGCCCTAGGCTCCTCAGAAGAGCCTTTGGGACCACTTCAGGAGTAAGGAGGGGGCCAAGTAGGCAGGATCCAGGCCACTGCCGAGGCTCCATTTGACGTATTTTATACATTGGGCGTTTGTTTGACTTTACTTGAAAAAGGAGAATGAAAAGAGTTTCACTGCTAAAAAATAATAATAACAAATATTTGAAGGCCACTGCATTAACCCAGAAGGTAGGGACTTGTGAAAAGGTAAATTGCAATAAAGTGTTGAAACTCTTTTTTGGGGGCAGACGTCTGGCTGTGTGAGTCATTGTCACAGATATTAAGTGTATGTTGGAGTTGAGACGAGGTCACCTCTGACCGGGTGTGCAGAATTCTGGTTCTGCAGAGGGAATGGCGGTGGCGGGCGGGTGAGGGGTGCAGAGAGGCTAAGGGGATAGGCTCGCCCCTGGTGGAGTGACGGGAGTGGAAGATGAGGCGCTGAGGCCGGCTGGGATCAGTTCGGGTGTCAGGCTAGGGTGTTTGGATCCCATCCCGTAGGTAGTGGGGAGCCAGAGAAGGGGCAGGAGTCATGGAGGGTGAATGATGGGGGCAGTGGGCTGCAGGACGGCCCCGAGGACCCATGGGTGAGCAGAGGCAGCAGGCAGTTTCAATGGTGCCCATTGGAGGAAACCACAGTTCAAAGAGGAGTGGGGCCTCCAGGCCCCCTAACACTCGGTGCTGTCTTCTTTCCACCAGACCACAATTTCTAGACCACTTAATATTAGGAAAACATCGTGACTAATTGTGACTTCCACTGGCACTCTGTGCTCTTTTACTTTTTGGAACAACAACAACTTTGTTTAGTTAAAGCATTTTAATCTTAACAAACAACCGAATACCCTCCAATGATTCCTTCTAGGGACCCAGAGGACCAAAAGGTGACACTGGTGTGCCTGGATTTCCAGGACTAAAAGGAGAACAGGTAAGAAGGGCCCAGCTATCTGGGTGGGATTGTGCTCTAGAATTTGGTAAATATTTCAAATGGGCTGAAAGTAGCTGTTAACTTTTTAAAATTTTGAGATATAACTCACACACCATAAAATCCACCCCTTTCAATTGTGAAATTCAGTGATTTTTGGTATATTCACAAGGTTGTGCAGCCATCACCACTACCTAATTCTAGAACATTTTCATCATGCCAAAAGAAACACTGTATCTAGTAGCAGTCACTCCCCGGCTGTTAACTTTCATGATCTCAAGGTTCCTCCAGGGTGAAGGTGAGGTGGGGGGAGAAACAGATTTTCATCATAGTTTGGAAAGAGAACTCAACCCAACGCTCCCTTGAACGCTGTGCTTTGTCTAACTGCCCGCGGGCACCTGCATTAGAGTGTGCACTCCCCGAGGGCAGGCACATCCACTTTCTTTTCTGTAGCTCCAGTACTTAGCACTGCACCTGGTACACAAATGGCACTTGAAACATTTGTTGGATGAAAAGATGAATGAATATAAATAATGAATACAGTGATGCTAATATTTAGAAATCATTATTTTATTAAACTATTATTAGTATAAGCGGGGGCATTCCGCACTTGGATGGCAGTCTTGGTCCAGAAGTTTTGGAACATTTAGCATGCAGAGCACTTCCTGAAAATTCCAAGGGCATTGAAATGACCTTTGTACCCTTCCACATTTGCCTCTTAGAATTAATTTCCCAGTTGGTTTTTATAGATAAGGGGAGAGTGACGTCCATAAATGGATTGCAGTTATTCTGGATTGGATTCATTTATTCATCCATCCATTTATATACTCATCCAGATTACATCCATTCCCTAAGGTGTGCCAGCCGGTTTCCTATACTAGACACTAGGGGTAGAGAAATAAGATGTGAGGAACAGACATGCAGACAGCCAGCAGAGTGCGTGGTCACTGCTGTAACGGGGGTCTGTACAAAGCCAGTGGGAGCAGCCCTGAGCCTGCCCTGGGGAGTCAAGGAGGGTGTGTGTGTCTCTCAGAGGAGGGAGCATTAGGCTACTCTCTTTCCTTCCTCCCCCCACCATTTCCCACTAGCCCCACAGAGGGGGAGAGAGTCTCCAGTGTCTGTTGGGCCACAGTTCCAGGGGGTGGAGGGTTCAGTGTGCTGGGTCTGAGTTTAGCGTTACATGGGACCATGTCTTGGGATGCCTTTTGCTGCCACGGGCCTACAGAGATGGCGTGGGGTCAGGGCAGTTCCGGCTTGGGAGGAGGCCTGGTCAAGCAGGATTGGCTCTTGCTTTAAACGCTCTGTTTTCTATGTGGCAAGGTCGGGTGGATCTAGAGGGACCTACGTGCCATCTCTTCCCTAATCCCCTGCCACTTTGAAAACTGGGAAGAGCGCCGAGGCAGGTCTGCTCTGATCCTCGCAGCCAACGCGCTTTCTCTCGCTCTGCCTCTAATGCTTTTGTGCTTGCTTCTTCTTGCTGCTGGCGTGCTCAGGACTGCTTTTCCTCACCAGAGAAGTGGTAAGATCCAAATAGCAGGTGTGGGCTTGGGGGACGGAGAGGAGAGGCTGCTTGGCTTGCTTTGGCACCACTGCCTTGGCTGCTTCCAGCCCTGTTGATGGGAGACTTTTGTGTGGTCCAGCCCAGTTCCCCAGGGGCTAGCATTGAAGTTTGGGGCCAGAGCCTTGAATGGTTCCTCTCCCTGGCCTTTTCTCTGGACATATATCTTCTTGGAAGCCTCCTGGGATAGTAGATGGCCCTGCTGAGCACAGGATTGGGGGCGGGATCCTGTGTCCCTGCCACCAGTCTACCCATCACCCCTATTTCCCAGCAACTGAGATAACTTTGCCTGATCAAGTGAGCATTTGCACAGGAGCCTGGAGTTTGGAGGCAAAGTTCCACATGGAGACTCAGGGCCCCTGTGTTGGAGAGGCCTCCACTGTTCATGCTGTCATCACTTTCCCAATTTTAGATGTTTTAACAAGACTAAGGATTCTAGGTGGGAACAGATCTCAGGTCGAGTTGTTAGGAAAGCAAGCCACCAAATATATTAGGAGCCAGAGGTTCTAAGGGGGGAGCCACACAGCCAGAGGTGGGACGGACCTTGTTGGGACTGATTCCTGGAGGGTTGAGAGTGGGGACGCTGATCTGGCAGCAGCGGGAGCCCCAGAGGGGCTTGCAGGACCCCAACCTGTGCTTTCAGACAGTAACTGATGGTACATGGAGGGAACAGTCCAGAGAACATTTAACGACTTAGGAGGCTGTGCAATATTCTAGCAAGAGGTCATGTCGGGCAGTGGGGTTGGAGAGGTGGCGTGAAGGCCAGAGAAATCATGGCTATGAGCCTCTGGATAAGGCGGTGAGGCGGAGGCCCGGCTTCATCAAAAGGTTCTCTGAATTGCAGGGTGAGAAGGGAGAGCCAGGCGCCATCCTGACGGGGGATATTCCTCTGGAAAGGCTGAGGAGCCAAAAGGTAATTATGTCACCAGACCCTGAAGGCACACATCTTTTACATTCTATCCTTGTTTCTGTCGCAAACCGTGTTCATCTGAGTGACAAGTCTGTGTCTCCCTGTTTTAGGGTGAACCTGGAGAGCGTGGAGCCCCGGGACCAATGGTAAGCCAGAGCGTCTCGCCCCTGCATCTGGACTGGGGTTTGAAGCATTTATCGTACTTTGGCTCAACTAGATTGAGTTGTCCCAGCTGTGAAAATAAAAAGGATGTGGCAAAATGTATCTGTGTCAAGGGTAGGCTAACTGCAATTAAATAAAATCTCAGTGGTTCAGCACAGTAGCAGCTTAGTTCTCACTTATGCAGAGTCCACTGTGGTGGTTCCCAGTTGGACATCTCCCCTCCAAGCAGTGACTCGGGGATCCAGGATGCTTGCATCCTGTGACTCTGCCCTCTGGTGGATTCAAGGCCACAGTGGCATCTTCCAGCTGATAGGCTGAGGTTGGGGAGGGGGAAGAGACCATGGAAGATGATGAACTCCACTTCTGGCCAGACCTCTGATGCAGGAGGTGGGGGTGGGGATAGGTCTCAGAAATGTGGTTTAGCTCTGTGTCCAGAAGGAGAGGGGAAGTGGATGGTGGTGAGACCCACAGTTGTACAGGTCTTGCCAGCTAAAGATTGTCATTACCCAGGGAACCTGGGCCTTTTGGCTTCTGGTCTTGGATCTGCTGCCCATTTGCTGTATGACCTCAAACAAGTCCTCTTCTCTCTCTGGGCTTTTGTCTTCCCATCTATAAGTGAGGGTATTGAATGAGTACTAGATGACATGATAGGGTCCTTCTTGCCTTACTGCTCCAGGAATCTATAATTTTGGGGGGCTGCTGAAAAATTAAGCTACCAGTTCTCTCCAGATGAACCCTAAACTTGCCCCTCATATATTTCTTCCCAAAGAACAAAGAAAACTCACAGAACATCCACCATGGGTCAGACAGTGATGCTTCAACACAGATCATCTCATTTCATTTTCACCACCCTAAGAGGCTAATGTCAGAACCCCCATTTTATAGACCGGGAAACCGAGGTTAAAGAGGTTAAGTAACTAGCCCACTGCCATACAGCTTGTTAGTGACACAGCAGGGATTTGAACCCAGCCTGTCAAACTCTGTGTCCAGGTTTTTCCCAGCACACCTCACTGCCTCCAGTTGACACCTTCATTCTTCTGAAACATTTTGAGCTGGAGAACTGCACATTGGGGTTTGAATGCGGGGTTTGTTTGAAGCTGGATCTCAGGCCTGGGGAGAAAGGACCTCACATTTCTCTAACAGGCACGTGTCCTTGATGAATGGCCCATAACCTCCAAGGTGCATCCTTCAGAGGACCTTCTAAAGCCTTTGGTCCCTTAAGTCAGGCAGAATGGATGCCCTGGAGAGGTGTCCTTGGCCCTAGCTGCAGGCTAAGGCAGACTGGGAGAGTCTTGTGTTAACCAAGACTCTGGGTAACACTTACTAATACCCAGTATGGTGGAAATACTAATTGTTAGCAATGGTGGCCGGCAAGCTGCTGCAGATGGCCAGGGTAGTTGTTGCCACTGAAGCCCAGCTGTGCATAGCTTGCACAGACAGTAAGGGGGCACCTTCTTCTAATTTGCAGAAGGTGTCATATGGGCTGTCTATGGCCCTCATGACTAGTATAGCTTACAACACTAGAGCCTTGTTACTCACAGTGTGGCCCATGGACCAGCCTCAGCAGCATCACCTGGGAGCTCGTTGGAAAAGCAAAGCCTTATGCCCCACCCCAGATCTACTGGATCTGCATTTTGATGAGATCCAGGTGACTTGCGCACACTGATGTTTGAGAAGCCCTGCACTAGAATGTACCGCCACGTGGCCTGTGGCCTGTTAACTCCTTGATTTTCTTTTCCTGAGAGTAACCTGGTCTGGGTACTTTACATACAGAGCCTGTCTCAACACAGTCTATTTGCCATTTTTCAAGGTAAGTCTGAATACATTAATAGAGCAGGAAGAAGGGGCTTGATAGGCCCCAGGCTTAAACCAGTCATTCCCCTGGGAGACAGGACAGACCCAGTTACAAAACAGGAAAGGTGTCAACTGGAAGTAGAGCTTGTTCTGGGAAGATGTGGTACATTGTATGCATCCCGGACACTGGAAGGCATGAGGGTTCCGGCAGGAGGTTGGAACGGGGCAGCGGCTCTGGGAGCATGGGGACACAGAAAGCAAGCACTGGAATGCGGTCCACGGGCAGGGGCTCATCTGGAGAAGTGGGGCACCAGGCCAAGATTCTGGTCCTTAGGGACGGGTGGGAGCAAGGCAGGAACCACATCCTGAAGCAGGTTATTGGGCTTGGCTGACATGAGGAGTGAAGCAGGGCTGCATTATTCCAGCGGGGGACATGGAGAACCCTGGGACATAAGACCTAAGGCAAAGGTCCATGTTCTGAGCTGGCCCAGCACACGGCTACCTGGGAGCTGAGGCCCGGAGCTACTGACCTCTTGCTTCTTTGTTAGCTCTGACTGGCTGAGAGGGTTGGGTCCAGCGTCTGGACTGGGGTAGAGCCCCGCAGGAGGGACTGAGCAAGTGGGTCCAGCGGAGGACAGAGAGGCCAGGGGACAAGGAGCCAGGCAGGTGGACATTTCATAACTTCTCCTTGCCCTCCATCCTCCTATTAGTGGTGCATTGTCACCACTGCCCACAAAGGTAGGCTGGATGCCCCCCATCTCCCTAGCCCTTGAGTTTCTGTTCTTTCTTTTTTAATTGAAATATATTTTACATACAGCATTGTGTACATTTAAGGTGTACATGTTGATTTGATACATTTATATATTGTAATATGATTGCTGTTGTGGAGATAGCAGCTCTCTCACATCACATAATTATCATTTCTTCTTTGTGGTTGGAATAAATAAGATCTAGACTCTTAGCAGTTTGAGGATTGTAATATTAATACAGTGTTGCTGTCCATATTCACTGTACCGTGCATGAGATCTCCAGGACCTAGCTGTCTACTAGTTGCAAGTTTGTACCTTAAACCTCACCTCTCCTATTCCCCCACCCTCCTACCCCTGCTAACCACCATCTTACTCTGTTTTTACAACTTTGACTTTTTTAGATTCCACATATAAGTGACATCATACAGTATTTTTCTCTTTCTAATCTGGTATTTACTTTGCCTCCAGGGGCCCAGAGGACCACCAGGACACAAAGGAGAATTTGGCTTCCCCGGACGACCCGTAGGTGTTGGGGTTTCTCATATTGCATGTGAGGGAGGACACGCGGGCCAGGCTGGCCTGCGAGCAGTGGGTTTACTAAGGCCTCTCCCGTGGGTTTCAGGGTCGCCCAGGACTGAATGGCCTCAAAGGCGCCAAAGGAGATCGAGGGGTCATGATGCCGGTGAGTGCCACACCAGGGACCCAGCCCCATGCCACCCCAGGGACGCGGCCCCAGGGCCAGTGTCCAGAGGAGGGGCGGACAAGTGCCAGGTCCAGTGAGCAGGGCTCGTGGACAGAATGCTCAGGAACGTTATTCTTCTTCCTCTGCTGCCACTTCCAAAGATCCTCCAGCCCAACCCTGTCCTCCGGCTTGCTCTCAGGAGGTCCCTGCCACCAAATCCACCTTAATGGGGCATAAGCTTCCTCGTCCAGACCCCAGAGGGAGGGTGGGAGAACACGATCTGGGCTTTCTCAAGAAGTCTGGTTTCGAATCCCAGGTCTTTTGACTCGGGTAATATCCCGTCCTTCCTGGGTTACGCGGTCCTGGGGGTTTCGCGTGTTGCTGGGGTGCTTGGTGAGCGCTCTGGAGAGAGCGCGAAGGTCGATCAGCTGTGCAGGCAGGGCCAAACGAGATGACGGACACCGGAGCATCAGCAGGGTCCCACGTCTGCAATAAGGAAGCCAGCATTTATTGAGCACCTACTGTGTGCCAGATACTCTACAAAGTGCTTTTGAGGACAGGATCTCAGTCTTGATAGTAACTCTCCTAAGAGAAACTCAGTGGCGTTCTTGTTTTACACAGGAGGAAACTAGGGCCTGGACAAGTTAGTGACCCACTGAAGGTCCCCCATTTGCTGCATGCAAATGCAGCTCAAAGTGTGTTGCTGCTTCTGTTTGCACCCCATGGTCGCCGCTTTGTATGCCTAGAAATGCAGAAATGCAATCATATTGAATCACTGGGCACTGACTCACTCACCAAGCCTACCGGGGCTCCAGGTACAGCAGACACCGGTGCCTGCACTTGAGTGATCACGTGGAGCTTCTCGTGGGCCGGAGGCCTCTCACCTGTGGTCATAGCCTCCCCTTCCCTTCCCCTCCTGCAGCTTCTGCTGCAGGTCCAGCTTGGGCTCCAGGCTTGGCGGAGAAAACATTGCATGGTGTCAAGGCCAGGCTGACCTGGCTCTGAAAGTGACTCTGCCATCTAACAGGAGTTGGCGTTTATTGTTACATTTATGAGGGGCTCTCCCAGACACTGTATCCTGGGAAGGCCTCACTCCACCCGCCCCTCCATATGAGGGATGCGTCGATAGAGGTGGTGGGCTCAGTATCCTCTGAGCATTGCTCTTGGGGTCAGAATCTGGCTTCCAGTCTCCATTCCGCCATGAATTGCTGTGTGGCCTTGAGCAGGTCACTTCCCCTCTCTGGCCCTCATTATGTCCAATTGTAAACCAGCGATGATACTTGCTCTGCTGTTGTGAAGATGCAGCGAGGCCACGGATATAGGTGTGCTCTGGGAAGAGACTGGCCTACCCATGGGAAGAGTTAGTTGGCTTTAGAGGACTCTCCTTTCCTCATTGTGTCTCCAAACCCTGGGGAAGTGTCCTGCAGCTGCCTCTGAATTCATGACAACCCGAACTCAGGAATGGCCTTTCTTTCCTCCCTTTAGGGCCCACCTGGCCTACCTGGTCCTCCAGGCCTCCCAGGACCACCTGGAGCTGTGATTAACATCAAAGGAGTAAGTTGGCAGTGGGGAGGTGGGGGAGACCTGAAGGAGGAGCAGGGAACAGCCCCAGACCAGCCTAAGCTGGAGTCGGGTGTCCTGATTCCCTCCTCTCATTCTCACTTCCCACAGGCCGTCTTCCCAGTTCCAGTCCGGCCACACTGCAAAACGCCAGTAAGTAGCGTATAGTCGCTGCCTTTGGCATAGAACGCAACTCAGAGAAGATGAGTTTTTGTCTTGAGCCCCTTCTGCCTGTCAGTGTCCTCTTTGATGTCTTCTATCACCTGCATATAGACCCTTGAGTGACTCGAGGTTTCTAGATAATAGATTGTGGCACTGAAACGTACTGGGTCTTCTAAGGGCACACATGTGGACAGAGTGTGTCTTTTAATGCAGTCAAAAAGCAGTGTCTTTTGTTAGCTTCATGTTAGCATGTTAGCTTCATGGTTGGAGCAGTATAAGAAGGGGGGAAATAGACCCCTTAAAATACAGATGAGAATAAAAAGGCGATTCTAACCAGTGCTCTTTGCATTGGGAGCTTTGGGCTAAAATCTGTAACTGTCCTTTCTCAACTGTCATATTACTGCACAGCACACAACCCTGAGAGGAGGGACTTTCTCTCCCCCTTTGTAATGAGGAAACAAACTGTGACTCAGACAAGCTCACTGACTTGTCTAAGGTCACAGGACGGATGGAGCTGGGGCTATCATGCAGGTCCCCTGACCACCAGGCAGCAGGTACAGGCACCCCAAGGGGTCAGACACGTGCCTGGTCGCCCAGCTGGTCAGTGCAGTGTCCCCGGGGTGTCACCTATATTAAGTGTGGGGAAACCCAGGGAGGGTGGGCCTCTCCCCATGCACAGGCATTAGTCATGGAACTGTGCATAACTATTCTCTCATTCATTCACCAAATATTTATCAAGGACTTACCAAGTGTCAAGTACAAGTGAGGCCCTGGGACCACAGGGGTGAACTAGACAGGCGTGGCCTCTGTTCTCGGGAGCTTGCAAATTACAGTTTAGAAGATTCCTTGAAGCGGGTTCTTAATTGATGCCTGTTGGAGGTGGTGATGAGACTTGGATCAGAGGCTTTAAAATGACGCAGTTTGGCTGAGTGTTTGCCCAGACATCTGTCCATGTCTAAACTTTGAGACACCCAAGTCTGGAGCCCAGGGCCTGGGAACTCTGGCATGGAAGGCAGAGGATAGGACCCACCTGTGTAAGGTGACCAAGGGGCCTGCTGGCTCCCAGAACTACGTGAGGACAACAGCTACCCAGGTCACGTTTATATCAGTGGCCTGAAAGGAATCCTAAAACGTCAGGGCTGGAGAGACCCTCCTGAGAGATGGCGGCCTCCCAGCCATAGAGAAGGGGAGACCTCAGCCCAGAGAGGCAAGGTCCCTCCGTGAGTTAGTGCCCGAAGCCCCTCCCAGCAAACACGATATCAGGCTTCAAATGAACCGGCCACGGGACAGTACTTGAAAAACTCAAGAGCGTTGTAAAAATGCTACTGCAATTACCGTGACCTGTGCTAGGACCCTTTGCTGTGACCATGGCCTTTGGGGGTCATGACGTTCCTTAAAATAAGCCAAAGATGAACTCAGAGCATTTTGGGCTTTGATTTCATGTTGCCTGGCTGGACTCCACGCAGGCTGGGGCATGGATGTTTCTTGACCAGCTCTCAAAATGGACATTTGAAAAAGAAGTGCTTCCTCTCACATCCAGCATTTCACAAGCCCCTTCTCATTTCAGCCCTTTCTAATACCTTAACAATTCACCCTTAACAATCCACCCCTGGAGTGGAGCAACTTTATCAGCATAGCTGTAAGATATCAGCTGGGTACTGCTGCCTTTATCGTTAACTTAGAAATATTCTTCCTGGAAGATTCCTGTCCCCTCCCCTCATCTTCTCTTGGTGACCCCTGAGCATCTTGTGACCCTGCACCCAAAAGCATGGGAGGATCTGGTGTGAGAGGGATCATTTTGATTCTGCATATTAACTGGGAAAAAGGTGAAGGTGGACTATTAAAAGCAGGGTGGCAGGTGGCTCTGTTTTAATAGACAAAGAAATGCAGGAATCTGGGGATGAACTGTAAAGGAATATTATCTTGAATAGCTTGGACCCCCAATCTAATGATAACTCCCCTTTATTAATTATCACCACCATCAACTCCTGTTCAGTGTACTCATCTTTGATTACACATGGCAGCAAAGCTAATGGCTGGCCCAGCTTCATGGTTTGAGTACATCACTTGCCCGAGTGCTTGACCTCTCACATGAATCCATCCTGATAGATCAGAAGGGAGGGCAAGAACACTCACAGTTGACCAGACCAAAATTGCCATGACTTTTTGTCTTAAAGCTTTGGGCTTTCCCTCTGCAGAGTTGTTCGGCCAGTAGGTCTCAGCCCAGCTCAGCTACATGATGCCCTCCCTGCCCCCACCCCCCGACCCTGCCCCAGTTGAAGGCCTGGGATGCCTTGCATTGAGGGATGCCGGGAAACTCAGGGCCTTTGGGGGTTACAACACCCAAGGAAGGCCTGACTCCATGACCTCACCCCTCACCCCCAGGACAGGGGACTGTGGCTCCCTGTGCATGCAAACACCAGAACAGGGTTGCAGTGTATGACCTTGGCTTTCTCTCTCTCTCTAGGTTGGTACCACGTATCCTGGAAATTCAGAACTCATCACTTTTCATGGTACACACTCCTGTCTTCACCTTGTTTCTCTGGGACATTTCCTGGCCCTCCTATCTCTGCAGAGGTGGTTTCCAATTGCCCAGTGCTGGGCGTAGACTTGGTGGTCAGGAAGACCTGTCTGGGTGTCATGGGAAGGGTGATAGCTGGACAAAAGCTGTGGGACTGGGCACCTCTGTTTGCTTGTGTCACCCATCTGCCTATTCTGTGCATCTTGGCTGTGCCTCCTAGCTAGCAGGCTGCACTCCATTTTTCCATTCATGTGTTAGTTTGTTCATAACACATCCACTGATAGCTTCTCCTTGCCTGGTGCTATCCTATGCACTGGGCTGAGACAGAGGGATCCCATGCTCCTGCTGTCGCCCAGGCCCTTAGACTCTGCTGGGTGAAACTATTCAAAAAGTCATTACAATGCAAGATGCCAAGAGCTAATGCAGGGGAGGCCATGGGAGCTCAGAAGGCCTTTGCTTCAGAGTGTTCCTGGACCAGCAGCGTCAGCACCTCCTGGAAGCTTGTTAGAAATGCAGAATCTCAGGCCTCATCGCAGACCTGCTAGATCAGGAGGTGCATTTGCACAATCTCCCTCTGATATGTATACACAGTGCAGTGTGAGACACACTGCCTCTTAGTGATTAGTAAACATCAGCATGTTCTTGGCCTGTAGGAGCTTATCTACCACACATTAGAGGGGAGATAGGCCAGGAGGTGGGAGCCTGCAGGCAAGCAGTGACTCTGGTTCCCTGTCCCCACACACACTGTCACACCATGTGTGCCCCTTTTGATTGAGAAGTCTGAACGCTTGCAGTTTAAACACGGAAAGGCCTTTTTTTTTTTTTTTCCCCCACTACTGACCTCTGGCTCGGCTCTGTCACTCCTGGCCTGCTTGGGTGGTGGTGTCCCTGCTGGTATCTGGCTTCATGGGTTTTTGATCACTTTTGGTTACAAAGTCCAGGCTGTTCTCAAACTGCTTGTTCAGACCCAATTCAAGGCTCTCCCTTCCCCTGGTGCAAGGTGGACCTTGGGGAGGAGGGGGTGGAGCTGGATTTGCTTTCCTGGATCCCTAGTGTGTAGGCACACACTGGTCAGTTGATCTCTCTCGGGAACCAGGAACTCAAAGATCTAGTGTCCACCCACCCATCTAGGTGGGGAAATGGGACTGCTTCCCTTCCCAAACTCTGTACTCCCAGGAGGCTTTCTCTGAGCCCCTCTCCCAGATAAGGAGTTGGGGGAGGAGGGAAGGCTGTAAGGCCGGTTCTGCAGAAGCAGTGCTTCTCACAAGTCCTGTGGGGAGTGGCGTACCGCACTGTTGGCACTCTTCCAACTTTGCGAGTGGAATACTTAGCGCCGTTAGCTGTCCTCTGCGGCACTCCCGGAGAGTCCTACCTTCCCCTTACACCACCGTGCTGCCCAGGCTTAGGTGAGATGGGACCAGGAGCTTGACTTGGTGTTGAGTCTCAGGCCACGTGCATGAAGCCGTCCAAGGGAGTTAATTGTAGCCTCTGCTGGGCTCCCATAATGCACTGCTGGCACCTTGAGGATGGTTACTTATTCCATCCTGCCTCGTGCTACCCTCACTGTGTCTGTCTCCTTGAGAGCTTTCCGAGGTCAGGAATTGTGTCTGCTGCATCTACCTCTGCCTCTCCATCCTATAGCAAAGGATTTTATACCCTCAATAGGCCTTTGTTGTTGAGTAGACTTAGCTCAAGGGGCTCAGTTTCAAAACTTGTCTCAAAAATGTTTTATATAGAATGAAGGTGATTTTCCACTATCTTTTTTTTTTTTTTTTTAACGTGTGTGTATTTGGTGGCAGGTGTTAAAGGAGAGAAAGGATCCTGGGGTCTTCCTGGCTCAAAAGGAGAAAAAGGCGACCAGGGGGCCCAGGGACCACCAGGTATCCCAACTCTTGTTCTGGATCTTGCCCTTGATTTTTGTTTCTGAGAAATCTAATTGAGCCAGTAAGTAAGGCTAGTTACATTAGCACCCTGTCCACAAGCTCCGTGGAATTCCTGAGAGACCGTCATGGGCGACACGTGTACAAGATAGAACATTGTCAAGAGAGACCAGAAGTTCTGATCCTTCCAGCTTCATCTGCAGAACGAGGCCTGGAGAGGACCAGGGACAAGCCTAGGATGCCACAGGGTCACGGGATCTGGACTAGTGCTTGTTTCCTAGCCCAGTGCCCCCTCTGTCAGCTAAACCAATGTGGGGTCACTTCTGCTAGGAACTCATCATGGTTGCCAACTTGGAGGCTTTGGTATTTGAATTTCTGAGTTTGAGTGTGGATTTTTAAAAAGTGTTTCTTTTTCAGGCCCTCCTGTGGATCCAACTTACCTGAGACATTTTCTGAACAGCTTGAAGGTGAGCATTTCTCAACATCTGGCCTGTGTTTCCAAGTTCTCAGGCTTATGTCAGAGACTGGTTCATCTGACTCTTACTGGATGTTCTCTGCTTCCAGGGGGAGAACAGAGACAGGGGGATCAAAGGAGAAAAAGGAGACTCTGACAGCGGCTTCTCTGAGTCAGGGCCCCCGGGCCTGCCGGGAAGTCCAGGCCTGGCGGTGAGTAGCAACCCCTCCACACCCCTTCCTCGGGGAGTCACGGCGCTCCCTGAAGCCCCCCAGTGTGACGAGGCAGCTGGGAGCAAGGGCCAGTCACAGCACCACAGGCTGCAGGCAGGCCTTGGGCATCGGCCTCTCTCCCCCATACTTGCTAACGGGTGGGGAGCCTGGCAGAGGCCACAGAGGAAAGGGAGCTAGCCAAGGCCACATGCACGCAGGTAGCTTCCAGGTAACCCACCACCGTGCCTTATTCACATCAGCGGTGGAAAACTCACTCAGCACAAAGAGTTGTTAATGGTAAACACATCAGATAACAGAGGCAGAAGGGAAGGTGAAGGAGATGTTTTTCGAGGGCTATTTGATTCTTCTGAAATTTCATCAAAGGAGGAGCCCGTAGATGGGCTTGGTCTTCTTAGCATGAGAAGTTTCTCCAGGTCACAAAAGAGAAGTTCAAATTATGCCTCCACTGAGATTATGACCAGATCATTGACCCTCAGAGACCAGGAGCAAATTCTGGCCCTGGAACTCGCCATGAGCATAGACCGAGCAAAGCCAGGAGACCAGGGCTCTCCTTCCAGCTCTGCTGCTGATTTGCTTTGGGACCTCGGGCAAGCCCTGCCCCTCTCTAGGCCTCTGTTTCTCCATCTGTGAAATGCCGAGGCTGGACTAGATGAGCTCCAGGGGCCCTTCTGAGTCCAGGGCTCCCTAGGCTTCTCTGCTGTCTTTCAGCATAACGACTGGGCCACCACTCTTCAGGTCTCCCACCTCCTGGCTTGCGCCAGGATTGAGGATGACGATAACAATAGAGGGTGTCTACTGACTTCTTATCAATGTCCTGACAAAAAGAACAGACGGGACTTCTAGTGACTAATGGTGCTTTCTCTCTTCTGTTACTGTGCACTTGACAGGGCCAGAAAGGGGAGACCATCGTCGGGCCCCAGGGACCCCCAGGTGCTCCTGGCATGCCTGGGCCACCTGGCTTTGGGAGACCTGGTTCCCCTGGGCCACCGGGACCCCCGGGGCCACCAGGACCTCCGGCTATCCTAGGAGCAGGTCAGTACTGTGAGTGGTGCCCAGCGTCACCACATCTGGGTGGCATGTCAGAGCCACACTGTCCGACAGAGGGCTGTTTCCTGGATGGAGCCTTCTTTCTTTTCTTTTTTTTTTTTAAACTGAGATATAATTTGCGTGCCATAAAATTCACCCATTTAAAGTGCACAATTTAATGGTTTTTAATATATTCACAAGGTTGGGCAGCCATCACCTCGCTCTAATTCCAGACCATTATCATCACCTTAAATAGGAACCCTGTACCAATTAGCACAGTCACTCCTCTTTTTCCTGATCTTTCCCTGATCTTGGAAACCATGAATCTACTTTCTGTCTCTATGGATTTGCCTATTCTGGACATTTCATATCAATGGAATCACAAAATATGTGACCTTTTGTGACTGGCTTCTTTCCCTTAGCATAATGTTTTCAAAGTTCCCCCATGTTGTAGCATGTATCAGTACTTCATTCCTTCTTATGGCTGAATAATATTCCATTGTATGGATATACCACATTTTGTTTATTCATCAGCTGATGAACATTTGAGTTGTTCCCACTTTTTGGCTACTATGAATAGTGCTGCTGTGAACATTTGTGTACAAGTTTTTGTGTGAACATATGTTTTCAGTTCTCTGGGGTATAATGTCTAGGAGTGGAATCGCTGAGTCATATACATGGTTGCTCTACTTTTGGAGGAACCGCCAGACTGTTTTCCAAAGTGACTCAAGCAGTGCATTCCCACTAGCAGTGTACAAAGGTTTCAATTTCCCCTCATTGTCAACAACATTTGTTATTATCATATCTTTTTTTTTTAATTAATCATTAATCATTTTACATCCTTACTATTTTTTTCTTTTTTTAGACAGTTCTTTTTATTTTATTTATTTATTTGGCTGTGTTGGGTCTTCGTTTCTGTGCGAGGGCTTTCTCTAGTTGCGGCAAGTGGGGGCCACTCTTCATCGCGGTGCGCGGGCCTCTCACTGTCGCGGCCTCTCTTGTTGCGGAGCACAGGCTCCAGACGCGCAGGCTCAGTAGTTGTGGCTCATGGGCTCAGTTGCTCTGCAGCATGTGGGATCTTCCCAGACCAGGGCTCGAACCCGTGTCCCCTGCATTGGCAGGCAGACTCTCAACCACTGCACCACCAGGGAAGCCCTATCATATCTTTTTTATTCTAGTCATCATTCATTCATGTGAAGTGATATCTCATTGTGGTTTTGGTTTGCATTTCCCTAAAGACTAATAATGATGAACATCTTTTCATGTGTGGGTGGAAACTTCCTGGCTGCTTTGTCAATGCCTGGGCCTTAAGGGACTTGAGGACCAGCACTGATTCTAACCTTCTATGTAAAAATTTCTTTACCCCTTGGTACCTTACTTCCTCAAATGAAAAATAGGTGAAATAGAAGAAAATCTCCATTTATCAAGTACTTACCAAGTGCCAGGCACTCTGCTGGTCACTCTACTACATTATCTTACTGGATTCTCAGAAAGCCTTTCAAGGAAAGTATTAGCATCCCCAATTTACAGAGGAGGAAAGTGAGACCCAGAGATGTTTAGGAACCTTTCCAAGGTCACACAGCTAATGGATGGATGGGATTAGGACCCAGATCAGAGTAGCCCCGAAGCCTGTGTTCTCTCCACTGTGCCCATGGTGGAAAATAACAGCAGCAGCGATAATAGCATGAATGCATCATTTTTGTTGTTTGGGTTGGCATGAGCCAGGTGTGGTGGAAGCACACCTGGGAGGAGACCTACAATGTCTGGGGCATCCGGGAGAACTTTACACAGGAGGTGACTTTGGGGCAAGTGACAGAAATGGAACTCAAACTAGCTCAAGTGCATAGGGAAACTTATTGGATGTGCAGGAGGGTGTGAACAATCAATTTGTAAGAGGGGCAGGCATGCAGTGAGACTTCAGGTGCAGCCGGAACCAGGGATTCAGTCCCTGCGAGGATTCTCTGGCCATCTCTTGCTCAGCTGCTCTCCGACTGCAGCATCACGCTTCTTCGCCATAGACCATATCCTCTGCACGGCGAGAAATACCGACAACCTACAGCTTCCACCGTCATCTAGAAATCTTGGCCTTGTTTCTCAGTTTTAGTTTGAAAAGCCCTGGGGTGGGGATGTTCTGGGGAAGGACTCTGACTGACCTGTCTTGGGCCAGATGCCCAACCTTGGACCAGTCATCTGTGGCCAGGAGGTGCGATCACATGAGACCATGACAGCTCCTTCTGGACCTGAATGGTCATAGAGGTGAAGGGGAAGATCTCAGGAGCAAGTGAGGATGCTGGTCCTGTAAAGAGAGAAGGTGCTGGGTGGATAAAACCATAGGTGCCCATACAACCTTGAGGGATACATAGGAATTGCAAGAGGTGGAGGGGCATTGCAGGGTGAGTACGGGATTCAGAGACTCTGTTGTCCATAGTAGCCCTAAACTAGGGGGCCCTAGGACTCCTTGCTCCATTGAAAAGGATTACCCTTCACATAATATATAGCAATTCACAGTTTACAAAACACTCCCATATCCATTATCCCATTTCATCTTAACAGCAACCCCAGGAGGGAGATGAAATGCATAAGATTATAAAACTCATTTTATGGATGAAGGCACCAAAGCTCAGAGAGGTTAAGAGTCTGACTCAAGGTCACAAATCCTAGGAAGAGGCATGGCTGGGGTCCAAATCCAAGTCCTCAGACCTTGTCTCCACTAGACATTCACCACCTGTGTATGAATTTTCAGGTCCTGTGTCAGACTGCAGGCTTATTTGCAGTGACCTCAAAAATCTCATACAGTAATTTTACTGGGACTTGTACAAACATCCTTAACTCTGCCAAGAGTTTTGCAGATTCTTGGGGGAACTGGAGATTAGAGAGGTAGAAGGAGAGCAGCGGAATTGCTATAATAACGTTTCTTTATGTTTGCCTAAAGTAAGGACTCTTCATTTGGGAACCATAAACTCCTAGAAAATTCAAAGATGTGCCTCAGGGAGCTATCATCCCACTAACATTCTAAGTAGAAGTGTGTGTGTGTGTGTGCGCGTGTGCGTGCACTTGCAGATATGCATATATGCATTTTTCTAGGGGAGAGGGCAATAGCCTTGATTTGATTTTTAAGGGCATTTCATTTTGACTCTTCAAAAGGTAAGAATCTCTGGTTGGATGCTGTACAATTTGCAAAGCATATTCCTAGTTTGTGTTCTTCTCAGTTCTCAACACAGGCTAGTGAAGAAATATCTGTTTACATTTCACCGATGAAGAAGCTGGGGTTCAGAGAGCTTGTTTCCCCAAGATCACACAGCTGAGAGCTGACAAATCAGGAACTTGAGTCTCCTGGCTGGACGGCCAGGGCCCCTGTCACTGCCCTACCCTGCCCCCCTGTAGCCTAGCACCTTCTCTTCTTCTTTCTGAGCCTGCTTCCTCTGTTCAGTAATTACCTGTTTGTCTCTTGGGAGAAATAAGTTGTATGCGTCAGAGCATTTTTGGATGCAAGTGACAGAAAATTCAACTCAGACTGACTTATACAAACAATTGAAACAACAGGAATTTATTCACTTATAAAACTGGAAAGTCTTAGGCATGACTTCATCCAGGGCTACAGTCGAGAATCTCAGTTCTCCCCCAAACCAGTCAATGTGGCTGAGTCATATGCTGGGCACAGAGTTCCTAAGATTCGGTTACGAGGTGCAATACTTTGAAGCACTGTGAGTGGGGTGGTGAATGCTCCCCTCAGTGACCAGCTGAACCTCGGAGGCATTTTGCAGAGAGTATGCTTTTTTGTAACTTCTCTTTTCTGCTTTGTCTTAGCTGTGGCCATTCCAGGCCCACCCGGCCCTCCAGGACAGCCAGGGCTTCCCGGATCCAGGAACCTGGTCAGTATTATCATCAGTGTCTTCATCCTGCTTTGGATGGGTTTCCTTAGAACTTTGGCTGCAGTGTTTAGGGACTGGCACACCTTCTCTGTTGGAGTTAGGCCTCCATGACAATAGAAATGGTATAATTTCACAAACAGGGTATTTATTATCTCTTTGGATGACTTATTAAGTAAAAAGATACAGACTACAAAATCATTTATGATTTAAGTTCCACCTTTCCAATCCTTAATTGACTAAACTGTAACAAGAGCCAATCATATTACATCAAAAAACACAGGCACAAGACTAAACAACATCACAGGAGTCCCTGTGCTGGTTACATTTCCCCTGGGTAATGCAGCCTTCTCCACTCTACCAAAGGATGTCTCTTGTACCTTGTTACCCTGCAGATCACTGGAGCAGGATATGGCACACAGAGACTATTGTGATGCACAGAAAGAGGGACAAATACCTCATTAGGATGTCAGGAGTCCTAGGAATGCTCTTTGGTCTTTGATAGATTTTATTTGGAAATTTGGGCTGCCAGATGAAGAACTGTCCAACAGTAGATGGAATTTCGATATTTGGTACCTTTGGGGGATGCCTAAGTCATTTTAATCACAAAGTCATCTTCAAAGCTAGGTGAAAATTAAGTTTTTATAATCTTTCTCAGTTGAAAAGAAAAATAACAGCTTCCTTGGTTGATAGTTCTTTGAGGCTTGATACGTCTCAATAGATTTTTCCAGCTTTTATGCCTGTGCCTGGATAGGCCAAGATGGCTGTCTGATCTTTGGCAATTTTCTAGACAGAGAAATTACAGACCCCCATTTTCTGCTGTGTATTTAATACTGGAACTACCCAGCCAGGCAAAAAAGATTCAAGACGTAGGTAGAGTAACTCACTTGCTTACATTTCTTTCTCCAAATGAAAAGAAATTTGAAACCCTGTAAGGAGCAGCATGAACTAACAAAACACGTGTAACAATGTTGGTGCCATTGTGCAGCTCACACAAATGGAAGTGGCAAAACTTACCAATGATTTTGCCAATACCAACATCCAACAGAGCCAACTCTGTTAACAGTTTTTAAATGTCTTTGAACTCTCAGGATACTATCTTCTTTGTTTTAATTTGTTTATTGTAATTGAGATTCGTGTTTCAAGGTAATGCGTGTTTTTGTTTTATCGGAAAGAAAGTCCTTTGGCTATTAATGAAGTTATATATCTCTCTATGGCACAATAAGCCTTTTCACTGACTGTGAGGGGATGGCTCATATTTGACTTTACGCAGAGGCCAGCTTTTCAAATTGTGCCATCGCTGTGACGATAACCGCGATGTTTGGAATTTAAAATTATCTGACAGGTTACAGCATTTAGCAGCATGGCTGACATGTTGCAGAAAGCCCATTTGGTCATAGAAGGGACATTCATCTACCTGAGGGACAGCACCGAGTTTTTCATTCGTGTCAGAGATGGTTGGAAAAAATTGCAGGTAATTCTTTAACAAACTGCCTCCAAGTACCCTCTAAAAATAACAATCTACTCCTGTAAATGCCATTTTTCTGATTTGAAAATAGGCGAACGGTTTCTAGTGGATGTTTCATTTTCAACGTACTCTTTTCCTTAAAGCTGGGAGAACTGATCCCCATTCCGGATGACAGCCCACCACCCCCTGCGCTTTCCAGCAATGTGAGTCGTTTCCCTGCCTTACCTCTAGCTCCTTCATTCATCAGCACTTGCTGAATCCCCTTGGCATCCAGTATCAAGCTCTCCAGACTCTGGACAGCCAGCTCTGCATGGTTCACTATCTGGCAGAAGCCCAAAAATTACCAAGTGCCAACAGAACGTTCTCACAACAGCTGGAGGGAGAGCTGGACCCAGACTCTGGAGACAGGCCATTCCCATGTCGTAGCTGAATCCTCTTGGGCAAGGGACTTCCCTTCTCTTGGCCTCAGTTTACTGATCTGTGAAAACACGGTTGGCATAAGCAATCTAGAAGAGCCCTTTAATATTTGACACTGAGACTTGCTTGCCTGATATGAACAACAGCAGCTTGCGTTGTCCACTATTTTAACCTTACGGCTACCCTTTGAAGCAGGTGATAGCATTCCCACTTTGCGGGTGAGGAAGCTGAGGCTCTGAAGAGGTGCCTTGCTCTATTAAGTGAATGAGTTGGTTGTAAAACATGGACTTCTTCCTTGATTCAGCGCTCTTTCTAAACGTCTTGAGAATATCCACTCCCTTTCCGAGGATAATTTTTCGTTCATGTGTGAATCTCTTCACAGTTAAGAGTGGTCCAAAGACCATGACAAACTGTTTGAAGCAGCTTTTCAAGAAACACTGCACTTGTACCTTAATGTACGGTAAAGAACAGATTGAATGCATATTCAGGACTGGTTTTTTTTTTTCCTTTTTTACCTGACAGTCTCATCAGCTTCAGCTTCCACTGATGTCTGTTTCAAGTGTTAATTATGACAGCCCTGCAGTAAGTACAATTCATGCATTTACTGTACAGATGCCGAAAGTGTGTCTGTCATGTGCCAGGCCCCATGCTTGGCACACAGTTCCTACCCTCAAGATGCGTATAGACTAGCCAGAGAGGCAAATAAAAAATAAGTAATTCCAATACTGTGTGAGAAGTCGTTTGGGCGAGGCAAACGCAGGGTACTGGGAGTGTTAGGAAGGTCAAAGAAGTCTGCCTTCTTTGGAGGAGGTGACCTTTAAATCACGACCTGAAGGACAGTTGAGAACAGGGGAGAGCCAGGTAAGGGGAGGGGAATGGGAGTTCCAGGCAGAGGGAGGCAAGGGCAAGCACTGTACATTTCTCTAATTCCAAGTATTTCAGTCTTGCTGAAGGAGTAGAGTTCAAGGCAGGGAAGGGAAAAGTATAGTCTGCATAGGGCAAGGTCAGTCATCAAGGACCTGAAAGCCAAGCCAAGGGCTTTGGCCTTTTCCACTGGGCAGTGGGGGAACAATGAAGGATTTTAAGGAAGACAAGGGTAAATAAGATTGGCATCAGAGAAATTACCTTGCTTATAATGTACAAATGGATTAGAGGGCACAGGACCGGGGACCCAAAGACAGTTAAGTAGTTACCGTATTATCTGAACTAGGATCACAGCAGTGAACATGTAGAAAAGTGGGCAGATGGGAGAGAAATTAAGGAGGCAGGAGGGACAATTTGGTCATTGGTTGGGTATGGGGCAGTGAGGATGAGGGTGATCAGGAGTGATGCCAGGTTTCTGCTTGGGTAACTGAGCGGTGATAGATTTTTTTTTCCAGGGATCATTTTGTTGCTTAGACCTGAAACTCTCACTCCATTTCTTCACTAGCTTAAATGAAGATTTTATTCAGGTAACTGCAGGAACCTTATGGAACTCAATTGCAGGAAGTACAACAGGGCCTGTGGACTCTTGTTCCTGCTATTAGTATCTCTACAGACCAGCCTCTGCAAAGGTCTTTCCTCCTGCTTCCCCTCCACCCCCACCCCAGCACACAGACATAGGTTACATCTGCAAAGCTTGCGCACAGCCTTGGGTTGCCGTGGCACTGATCCTGGCCTCAACTCTATGTGATCTTACAGCTGCAGAGCTCAATACTAACTCAATTCAGAGTCTTGGGAGAGGTAGTCTACATGGATCAGTTGCCTACTCCCAGTCAAATCAAGAGTAGCCAAGGGACTTCCCTGGTGGCGCAGTGGTAAGAATCCGCCTGCCAATGCAGGAGACACGGGTTCGAGCCCTGGTCTGGGAAGATCCCACATGCCGCGGAGCAACTAAGCCCGTGCGTCACAACTACTGAGCCTGCGCTCTAGAGCCTGCGTGCCACAACTACTGAGCCCGTGTGCTGCAACTACTGAAGCCACATGCCTAGAGCCCGTGCTCTGCAACAAGAGGAGCCACCACAATGAGAAGCCCGCACACCACAACAAAGAGTAGCCCCTGCTCGCCACAACTAGAGAAAGCCCTCGCGTAGCAGCAGAGACCCAACGCAGCCAAAAATAAATAAATAAATTTATTAAAACAAAAAAAGAGTAGCCAAGAGAGGAATGGAGATGCAGATGTGGAGAGTGGATGTGTAGACACGAGGGGTGGAGGGGATGAATTGGGAGATTGGGATTGATGTATGTGCACTGCCATGTGTAAAATAGATGGCTGGCGGGAGCCTGCTGTGTAGTGAGGGGAGCTCGGCTCAGTGCTCTGTGGTGACCTAGATAGGTGGGATGGGAGGCGGGTGGGAGTGGGGTCCAGGAGGGAGGGGATATGTGTATACATGGCTGGTTCATTTCGTTGTGCAGCAGAGGCTAGCACAGCACTGTGGAGCAACTGTACCCCAATTTTTTTTAAATGTAAAAACAATAAAAAAGAGCAGCCAAGAGAATGAAATTGAATGGCCTGAGGCCACTCTTTTTAGCAAGTATTGTGGGGACACTTTCAAAGAAGAAGGCATGGACTTGGCGGACACCAGAAACACGTTTCCTTTAGTGCTGCCATTCACCGAGCAGGAACTAACGTAGGGCATGGTGAGTCTGCGGTACCTGTAGGATATCTGAGTGGAGACCAGCAGGAGGAAGCAGGATCAGAAGGTCTGCAACCCTGCAGTGGGTCTGGTCTGGAGATACAGACCTGGGAGTTTTCAGCAGAGCTATGGAAATTGTCTTGGTGATGGTAGGATTCCCAAAAGAGAATCTATATGGTGAGAAGAGATTGGATTGTGACGAGCAAAAACAAAAAGGAACTGATGGAAGACATATGAGAAGGAAACTGAGAAGCCATCGCCAGAGAGGAAGAAAGAATGCCAAACAAGATAGAAGCCAACAGTGTCAAATGCTGCCAAGAGGCCCATTGAAAGAACTAAAAGGTGTTGTTCAAATTGAGAAACTAGAGAAAAGCATTTCTGTAGCATGGAGGGACGCCAACAAGATTCTAGTTGGTTGCAGAGTAGATGGGAGGTGAGGAAATAGAGAAGCAAGTATAGGTAACCCTTCAAAAAGCTTAGTTATGAGGGGAGACATTAGGGCAGTAGCTACAAAATTTTTTAATAAATTCTAAGGTAATACATACTAATTGTAGAAAATTTGGACAATGAATAAAAAGAATGGGAAAGGGGACTTTCCTGGTGGTGCAGTGGTTAAGAATCCACCTAATGCAGGGGACCCGGGTTGGATCCCTGGTCCAGGAAGATCCCACGTGTCGCGGAGCAACTAAGCCCACGTGCTGCAACTACAGAGCCCATGTGCTGCAACTACTGAAGCCTATGCACCTAGAGCCCACGCTCCACAACAAGAGAAGCCACTACAACGAGAAGCCCACACACCGCAATGAAAAGCAGCCCCCGCTCGCCGCAACTAGAGAAAGCCCGCCTGCAGCAACGAAGACCCAACGTAGCCAAAAAAAAAAAAAGAGAATGGGAAAGAAAATAGTAAATCACTTATAATTTTACACAACTACAACCATCTTCAAAAAGCCATTTTAACGTTTGATTGTGGAAATGTCACTGTCTTCATAAAAATTATATCTATTCATGATAGAAATGTTCCAGCGGTTAAAGGTATAGAAACATGAGAACATAAAAGCCCCCAATCTCACCATTCAGAAGCAGCCATCGTTGCAGACATTTCTCTGTGCATCTCCTTAAAGAAGGAGAGGTGGAGGTGGTGGGGTTGGAGGTGTGGCAGGGAGACCTGCACTCACCGCTGCCCCTTTCCTAGGTGTCCCCTGGTATCAGGAAAGCACAGTCCATCAGGGCCTCTTGCGACCACCCCTGGGTGTAGCCCCAAGAAATACAGCAGCAGAAAGGTGATGAGACCATAAGGCCTCTTCCTTCGGGTGCCACGGTCTTCAGACACATAAGAGGGAGGAAGATGGGTTTAAGATATTTAACAATATTTTCCTTTTCTGGCGACTTGGGCCCGGGTCCTGCACCAGCTCTATGCTAATGAGATAAAAGTTATTCCTGACATGAGATTGAGGAGGGAGATGACTACTCCTTGATTATGGAGTATAATTCAGAGGGTACAGCAGAAAGGGCTGGGAGAGAGGGCAGCAAAAGAAGGCTGGGTTTGGGGAGAGAAAGAGTGGGAGAAAGCAGATTATGGAATGGCTTTTATTTGGGCTACTTACCAAGGTGGCAGGTCAGTATGTATGACCTGTATGACCCCTAGTTTCCAAAAGGGTCTATCCCAGAAGTCTTAGTAATAAATGTCATGACCTTCTCGTTTCAATGCCTTTTCCCTCTGGTCCCTCATGATCAGCCCCAGGCCTACTCAGGAGGTAGAAGAAAGGGCAGGAGGCAGATAGCTTGATGTAGCTCTGAGATCTAGGACCAAAGCCAGCTTAAAAACCTCCTAGAAACTCAATGAGGGGCAGACCCACAGATGGCCTGCCTGCAGGCTGGATTCAGATCTCTGAAATGCTTTATTTTGTTTTGTTTTTCTCATATATGGAAGAAATTTCTACTGTTTAGAGCTGTTCAGATTGCTGACACAGGCTGCTTTGGGAGACCTGAGCTCTCCCTCCCTGGAGATGGTCCAGCAAGGGCTAGAATTCCAATGTCAGGTAGAGGTTGAGTAAGGTGACCTCTAGCGTGCCTTCCATTGCAGCAAGTGTGGGATCTTATTAGGAACATGTGATGGCTAGGGGGGTTGGAGTTTGCTTGAATTCTTCAGCTGCACTGTCTTTTCTCTCACTTTTTTCAGCTACACTTGGTCGCTCTGAACACGCCATTTTCTGGGGACATTCGAGCTGATTTTCAGTGCTTCCAGCAGGCCAGGGCAGCAGGACTGTTGTCCACCTACGAAGCATTCTTATCCTCTCACTTGCAAGATCTCTCTACAGTTGTGAGGAAAGAAGAGAGATATAGCCTTCCAATAGTGAACCTTAAGGTAAAAATAAATATCGTTCCCACTGCCTCCTGGATGGACTGGTCTCCACAGGGACTAGAGGCAGTTGCCACTCCTGACATCATCAGAAGTATGCCGTTTCAAGGCCCTGATTAGCTGCGTGACTTTGGGTGGTTACTTTCCCTCTCTGGACCTCAGTTGCCTTATATTTACAATGGCCCTTCCTGTTTGGAGGGTTTATGACCCTTGGAGCAGACAGGAGGGATAGTAATGACCTCTTTCATTTATATAGCTTTTGTGTTTGTTTACAATGCACTTCATAGCCATTATCTTAATAGATACTCCCAATAAAAACGGGAGTTATTCTTTTCTCAGTTTGTCAGACGAGGAAACTGAGGCTCACAGGGAGAAAGCAGTTTACTCAAAGTCACTACAAACTGGAATTAGTTTCCTTGACCCCCTCTTGGTTCCACCTGAGGATGCCTTCTGTAGAGCACTGGCTGAGTGGCACCAGAGAACAGCTGGTGAGCACTGGTCCCAAAGCAGAGCCACTCTGTCCTGCACCCTGGTTTGGTACCCTCAGATATTTCTCTGCCCCCATTCACTGGCAAGGCAGGGCCTCGCATCATCCCTCAGTTATACCATGGAAATAGCCTACTCCTTTAAGGCTACAGAGGGGCAGCTCTGTTGCTGCTCACACACATCCTGGGTCCTGACCCCTAACCAGACCTCAAAGGTGCTTCGAGACCCTTTGGTCCCTGTGACCCCAGTACTCCAGTTTGGAACCTTGAGGCTGGCAAGCCCATCCTGACCCCACACCCAGCACTTCCCATCCCGTCTTCCAAGGTTCTGTTCTACCACATTCACCCACTCAGATTGTATTCTTGGAATACAAATCACCGAAGGAAAAGGAGTAAGAAATTCATCTCCACATGATCCACTTGTAGGCTGGCACAAGGCTTGGCACAAATTTGAAGCTGACCTTTGTATACGTTTAAAATAGCAATGATAAAGACCTAAAACACACTTTTGATAGGGAGGAGACTTTATACACATATAGTAAAAGAAATTACCTCAAGAAATAAGACCGTAAAGCCAAAAGGGTTCAAGGAAAGATTATAAAATCAAACCACAAGTATTTCCTGAGTTCTCACTCTGTCTAGGATCTGGGATTGGGGTTAGGGACTTCTGGGCCTTGAAGAATGGATAAATATTTGAAGGCTGTTTGTATAATGATTCTAACATGGCATTTTGTCTCCATAGGGCCAAGTACTTTTTAATAATTGGGACTCAATTTTTTCTGGCCATGGAGGTCAGTTCAATACACATGTTCCAATATATTCCTTTGATGGCCGAGACGTAATGACAGATCCTTCTTGGTAAGTAGAGGTTGAAGCCCTTGAAGTATATCATATAATAGACAGTTTTAGGAGACAGTCTAACAGTGGGATGCCCTTATCAGCTGCTCCTCTGGGGTGCTGCCAACGTAAAGCCTCAGTGAGGCAGCCAGGGGCCATGGAACCAGGAGACCTGGGTCCAGTAGCTTAATATGGGACCTTGAGCAAGGCACTTCCACTCTTTGAGCCTCAGTTGCCTCACCTGTCAAATGGGCAGGATAATCATATCCATACAGATAAGACTGTTGTGAGAATAAAAAGGTAAGTGTGAGACCATCTAGCATACAGTAGGCACTTAATAAGTGGTAAGTAATGCTATTCTTGGTGATTCTTTAACCCTATACTGTGAGTTGCACTCTAATTCTTTGAAAATTATGTATGCTTTTAAGAATAGAACAACTCAGTAAACTTTTCCTCAGTGTCTACTCTATGCCAGGCTTAATGCCAGGCCTGGAAGGCACAGTAATAAACCTACACAGCCCCTCTCCTTTCAAAGCTCATAGTCTTTGGGAAGATAGACACAGACTAGCTACAATTCTAGACGTAATATTGTCATTGGAAAATGGAGAAACAGATAAGATGGTAGGAGCACAGAGGAAAGAATCATTATTCCTTGGTGGTGAGAATCAGGAAGCCTTCCTGTAAGAGGGGGCGTTTAATGGACTTGGGAAAGATGAGAAGGAATCACTGAAAATGAAAGCGAGGCCATTCCAGACTAAGGGACTTCATGAGCAAAGGTTCAGATTCACGAAAGCAGAGAGTATGATTTCAGAGCAAGTACAAGCTGGATATGGTTGGAATGCAGTGTGTTCAGAAAGTTGGAAACAGTGATAAAGACAGAGAGGTGATGTGCAGTCAGACCCTGGAGGGTTCAGGAGTTTGACTTGACTCACTAGACTTATGCCAATTTGCTCACCAAGATATGCCACAAAGAAGGGTCATTTCAAAAAGTAACACAACAAAATTCCCTTTCAGGCCCCAAAAGGTCGTTTGGCACGGCTCCAGCACCCACGGAGTCCGTCTTGTGGATCAGTACTGTGAAGCGTGGCGAACCGCCGACATGGCAGTCATGGGCTTGGCCTCCCCGCTGAGCACGGGGAAGATTCTGGACCAGAAAGCATACAGCTGTGCTAATAGGCTAATTGTTCTGTGTATCGAAAACAGTTTCATGACAGATGTGAGGAAGTAATGACCTTCCCATGATTCTTAAGAGTTTTCCAATTTTTTTTTATGTGAAGAGTTGACACTGAAATCTAAAATGTTTAAATGTTGTAAATATTAGTTTTTTATTACACATTCATCACAACAGCAACCAAAGAAAACATACCTCAATACACTCAAAACTGAAGACATAAAGGACTCAGATCAAAGATAAAATCTGATCCATCTATTGGTGCTAGATTCTGCAGGAAACCCATGCAGTGTAAACACATCCTAACATGGTTAAGAGCAAGTTGAAAACAAAGGCCTTGGCACTCTGCCCACTGCATCCTTCAGAAAGTGATTTCCTTCTTTTAACCGTTGTTGAGTGTAAGATGTCCTTCATGTTTTCTTACAAAGTCAGTGTTTAGAAATGTACCCCTTTCTAAGTTATGTGCAGACCAAATGTTTTGTTCTTTAATATACATCCATTGTTTGCAACTGCTGTTCATACAGAGAAACAGAACTGCTCAAAATGATCCTATTTGTATTTTCTGATATTACCAGACTTTAATGTTTTTTCCTAAAATATTATCGCCATCTTGCTTTAGGAGTTTTATATTTTGACACAACATATTTTAGTGTGGCATCTGTTTATATAAATGACTTGCTGGAAAAGTTTAAACTCCCAATGATCTGAAACTAGAGAAGAAATAGCACATAATTACTACCTTTCCTGTGGTGGCCCTTTCCCCACACCCCACCCTGATTTTATAACTTCCATTTGGCAATGCTTGAATTATAACTGCGATTCAACAAACAGCTTCATGAGGATGAATTTTCTGAGACACATATACCTTCATGCTGTACACTTTGATTCTTTTTTTTCCATGTAAGTGAACATAAAAACATCTTTTCCAGGGGCTTTCTTCTGTTTGACTTTTTTCCCCCAGTTCCTTTATTCTTCACCAGTGATGTGGAAGCGGCCCTGGGGGCGGTTTGCTAACCTTGTCACTGCCACTTGTGCTACCCCTCGGGAGATGATCAGAGTACAGGAAGATTTTCCCATCATGCTCCTCTGCTCCTGCCTGTTGTCTTCCACTCAGTGGGGGCAGAAGAGCCCCAGTGTGACAAACAGGATCAACTGTGTCTCAACACATGACTTTGGGCAAATCTGCCTTTTTCTCTCAAGGAGGTTGGGATAAAATAAGTAATATCAGCTCTCAGTTCCTAAATATCAGACTTAACATAAGTCCCATTTATCTTTCCTCATAACCCTGCAAGGTAAGTAGTTTTATCTTTACTTTACAAATGGAAAAAAAAAAAAAAAATTTGAGGCTCAGGAAGTCACTTGTTCCAGGTCACAAGGCTGCTGAGTGGTGGGGCTGGTTTCAGGCCCAGGGTCCATCTCACTCCAGTGCCCAGGATCGTTTCAAGGAGCAACTGCACAAGGCTGCCTATTCGCTCCCTCCCAGCTCCCAGGCTGTGACTCTCTGGCTCTTGGCTTGATGCTGCAGGAGAAACAGAATCACCAGGCAAGTGGCATGCTGGGATATTTCCTCCCATTCAGCT
Organism: Balaenoptera physalus; assembly: GCF_965194825.1. Classification (NCBI taxonomy): domain Eukaryota; kingdom Metazoa; phylum Chordata; class Mammalia; order Artiodactyla; family Balaenopteridae; genus Balaenoptera; species Balaenoptera physalus. Next base: position 32,974,005 of record NC_138886.1, on the reverse strand, counting down.
GGGCTGGCCCAGAAACTTAGCAAAGTGAATCCACCCTAATAGTCCTTGAGGTAGGAAGGAAATGGAGGACCAAAAAAAGGCAGACAGCCCAGAACCTCCACTTAGGGGCTTCCTAAATGGAAGAGCAGTGAAAATCTGAGTCATGGGATGAAGACAGTTATAGGTTGGAAAGCCCCAGAAGGGATTGTTGAGGACTCGCTCACCCACCCAGTGGCTGGGGGGGGGGGGGTGCCTGGCATGGACAGGAACTGAGGGGGGAGGGGGGCAGGAGGTGCTGCGGTCGTGAAAAGAAGGTACCTTCCGTTTTAGCCAGAGCCCGCCGCGGCCCTGGGCCACAGAAGGCGCAGGGTGGTGTCGGGGTTTGGGGGAGCCAAAAGGAGGGGAGACCCCTTTTGCTGACCCCAGGAAGGCGGTTGACATTCATGCCCTGGCTTCTCCGTCCTCTTTGTGCACCGAAGGAGGGTATGACCAACCGGCCCTCCCAGAAGAGGCCTTGCATCAACCCCAGTCCTGGTTAGACTCTGAGAATGACGGTCAAAATCTTGGGCCTGGCATTCGAGGCCCTTCACTGAACATCAGTTTTCCTGTCATTTGCCAAAGGCCACTAGCCTGAGGGCCTCGTGAATACTTAAGTGAGCCACATAGGCCCCTCTACCAGGCTGCTGTCCAGGCCCTGCCCCGTCTTGGGAAAGCCTTAGCCACTCTAGGTCTGGCCTGGCCCTCTTGCCAACAGCCAGTGCAAACTCTGCTTCCTCTGTGACATCCCCCAGTGCTCTGAACCTGACTACCTTTTGTCATGCTTCCTCCTCTGAACACCTGGTGTATTTCACACCTAGATCTTGTCACACAAGTGAAATGCAATGATTGAAGGGTCTCCAGCCTTCACTTTATCCCTGAATGTCCTTCAAGGCTGGGGAGCAGGCTAGCGCTCTCAGGCATAATAGGGGAGGGAAGAGAGGCCACAGTAGTCCTTACAGTGCAAGAGGTCTTGGGGTACTTGCTGAGTCCATACTGTGGACTCTCAAGGTCTGGAGCCGGCAGCATCCAAGGTCCCCTGTCCAGAAGCAGAAAGACAGAAGCGGCTGTCCCATATCTACCCACATCAGGGGCCAGGTTCCATGGGGGAGGCAGACTCTGGAGGGCACGAAGGAGCCTAGAAACTGGGAAGGAAGGGGAGTTGGGGGAGACACAGAATGAAGGGGGAAGTCCAGGGCAAGCTCTCTGCCAAAGTCAACATGGCTGCGTGGTGGTGCCTCAGAAGAAGCGAGGGAACGAGGAGAATGAATCATAAGAGCCAGTCTCAAATTTCCTGTACCCTCTGCATTTAGATGGCTTGGGCCATGTTGCTTGAACCTGTAGGGAGTGCAAGTAGGAGACCGCATGGACCTCAGGGAGTGGCAGCAGTCCCGTCCAGCTGAATAGCGATCAGTGAGGGAAACACAAGGCAAATTCATAAGCCAAAAAACAAACAACCTACAACAAAAAGGAATGTATTAGCTCATGAAACCAGGAAGAAGGACAGGGAATCCAAGAGATTCAAGCAACATCGTCACTTAGTCTGTTTCTCTTTTTCTCTCTGTGTGTGTGTGTGTATCTGTCTGTCTTGCTTCTGCTTTTCTCTGTATGTGTCTTCCTTCCCTTCAGCGAGAATAAGATTCCTTCGTGTGCCAGGGGTTGTTCATAGCTCCAGGCTTAACGTTACTCCAGACTCCAGAGGGTGGCCTCAGAGGAAAGAGAAGACTCCCTCTCCCCTCTGGGATTATATTAATTCCTGAAAAGGATTCTGGTTGGTCCCACTTGTGTTGTGTGTCTATGACTTTGAGTGGCAGCTCCATCCAAGATGAGTTATGCAAAAGAAATAATTCCTCCACCCATAATGTGAGGAGGTTTGCAATGACCATAAAATAGGGCTCAAGAGGTTGAGAAAAAGACCAAAGAGAGAGAGAGAGATCCCAGCACCTAGCAGCAGGGAAGGGCTGAGTGTAGGGGATGTGATGGTAGATGCTGGCCCTGAATTCTAAGATAAGGTATGTGGACTTCATCCTGCTACTGGTGGAGCAGCTTGGGAAGATTTTAAGAAGCTGAGATATGGGATGGGGATCAGTTCTGTGTTTGAGAAAGATCAAGCAGGTCTTTTGTTTATTCATTCATCCACTGAGAGATACTTCTTCAATAATGCTTTTGTACCCAGCACCATGTTTGAACTTGGAGAAATGGTGTCCCCACTTTTCAAATCCACCAAGCCTATTCTCCTGCCACGGATTGTTTCAAATCCCATGTGTATCTCCTCTTCCTCCAACTCCTCAAAGACCTTACCAGTTGGGGCAAGTGTATGTGTGCAATCCCTGCCTAACCCAGTGCTGGGGAGTACCTCTCTGGTTGTTCCTTGAGCTCATGAGTCACCAAGATACCGCTGAGCAACCTCAAAGTTCTTTGATCACCACTGGCTGATTTCCCCTTTGCCTTCCATCTTGTACTCCAACTTACAGAGCAGTCGAGTGTAGACAGGCCTTTGTCTGGGTTTGAATTTGGGCTCTGCCACCCACTAGCCGTGTAGACACCTGCAAGTTACTGAAAATCATACCCTACACTCAACACTTCCCTGCAGCTCAGTTTCTTCATCTGTAAAATAGAGGTAGTAAAGGAAATTACTCTCCACTGAGTTAAGTTTTTAGAAGCTCTGGGAGTGGGGTTGTGACCCTGAGTAAGCATCCTGAGTAAGTGCTCACTATCCTTGGCCTGCCCTAGATGTCTCAAGATGAGCTGGGGGCCCTTTCTCTAGTCTTGCTGGATGGCGTCTTCCAATCTGCCTGGTTTCTCTGTCTGCCTTCAAGCCCAGAGCTCTGGCTCAACCTGTACACACTGGTGCAGCTGTACCTGTTGGTGAATATCCACTGTCCCAAGCCCCTGGGTGTCCTGGCTCCCCTGCCCCTCTGCTCATCCTCCCCATAACCCTACAACTAAAATGTTATCATCTGGCCCAGTAGGGGCTCCATGATTCCGCTCTGGCACTGGGGCTATATTCCTTCTGATTGACAGGAGCATGTGCCACAATGACAGTGAAATAATCTGATTATTCCCCTGCCTAAGCCTGCCCAGCACCCTGCGTTCCAAGCAGGACCCAGAATGCCCTGTTATCTAATATGTTCATAGAGGAGATTGCCTACCCCACCCCTCCCTCCAGACTTGCTCCTTCTCCTCCGATCCTTCTCTCAGGGAATGGTGCCACCAGCCAACCAGTAGCCTAGGAGTCATTTACTTACTCACTCATTCAACAATTATTTTCTGAGTGCTTTCTTAGTAATAACAGCAACAATAATAATGAGATGTAAAGTAGGTATGAGGAAGTTCAGCAAAGTCTGGATATTTCCATGGTGGCTACTTCTGTTCTTCCAAATGTCAAAGTGTTTTTTAAAATATCTCGGGGCACTCTTGCTTTGCTGCATGTGTTGGTCCTCCTTTGAGATAAAGAGCGGGCTCCTGTCTTACCTCTGTAGGACCGCATCTCACATCTCCATGCTGATCTCCTGGCCCACAGCTTCTCCCTTCCAGTTCATTCTCTACACCAGGAGAGAAAACTTTCTAAAAAACACTTAAACATTGTCAGTGTTTTGATTTGGGGTCCTCCTTAGATGAGGATTCATTTGCCAGTAGTTTATGTGGGAGGTGATCCCGGGATACACCAGTAGGGGAATGGGGAAGTGAGATAAGGAAGGGAAGGCAGGCTTTAAAGGGGGCATCTAGTCACCACTGTGGGCGACCAGATCATCCTCTCCTTTTAGGAACTCTGGGATCCAGCATAGAACAGGCACCTCAGAGTTTCCCACCTAAGGAACAAGGAACTGTGGTATTTATACACCAACATCCACCAGTCACTGAAAGGCAGAGGGGCGTTACATTCCAGTACCTCTGACCTGCCATGCTCAGCCGCAGTGGGCTCGGGCTGCCAGAGAAAGTTCTCAGGCAAAGCGATGTACACGCTGGCCATCGGAAGTTGGAGGTCTTCGGGCCGGCACCACAGAGCCAGTTACATCAGGCTCAGTCTAATGGGAAGCCACGCAGGTTTTATTTCAAGATAATAATTTGAGCTTACAGTAACTTCCCCAAATCTCATTGAAATGATGAAAGTAATAAAAATAAGAGGAGGAGAAATCTCTGAAACACCACTGTCATAAAGGAAGAACAACATCAGCCAGGCAGGAGTGTTGAGAATTTCTGGAAGAAGTGAACCTAGTGTGATTGGATATCTTACAAAGGCAGGGCCTGCTTGTGAGTCTGTCCAGACGCTGGTGCCCACAGCACTATGCCAGCCAGGACTGGAGGCAAAGGTACTCTGGGACCTGTGAGGGAAAGCTTATGGGGACCTGCGGCGATTGCTGCCAGCACTCAGAAGAGCTATCAATCCTTTTCAATACAGGCTTTCATATTTATAAATAGCAACATATATTTAATTTGACAAATCTCTTCAGTCATCTGAGGAGATTAAACAGTCTCAGAAAGGGAACCAGCAGATCTATCAGAGCTAATGGCTTTTATCAAAAAGAATTATTACAGAAAACAAGAGCCAACTTGAAAAATTCAAATTTGTGTTTCAGTGAAATGTCAGAGGGTAAAAGAAGCATCAGATGGGATACTAGGAGAACAAGGAACACTACTTGAAAATAGAATACATGATTGTATGAGCCCCCAAATAAAATAGGACTGCAGCATATATACTATTGAAAACTGATTTAGTGAATTATCAGTAAACTCATAAGAATTAATACAATCCTCTCAGAACACAGACAAAAAGATAAATTCATGAGATAAAAAAAATAAGAGAGAGGGCTTCCCTGGTGGCACAGTGCTTAAGAATCCGCCTGCCAATGCAGGGGACACAGGTTCGAGCCCTGGTCCAGGAAGATCCCACATGCCGTGGAGCAGCTAAGCCTGTGCACCACAGCTGCTGAGCCTGCACTCTAGAGCCCACGTGCCACAACTACTGAAGCCCGTGTGCCACAGCTACTGAAGCCCATGCGCCTAGAGCCTGTGCTCTGCAACAAGAGAAGCCACTGCAACGAGAAGCCCGCGCACCACAATGAAGAGTAGCCCCCGCTCGCCACAATTAGAGAAAGCCCGCGCGCAGCAACAAAGACCCAATGCAGCCAAAAATAAATTAATTAATTAAAATAAGAGAGTGATAGATATGATGTCCCAGTGTTCATATAGCAGGAGGAGTCATAGCATAAGAGAGAAGAATGGATAAGAAGTGAAATATCAATTAACAAAATAATGAGATTTCCTGGGCTGAAAGAGTTTTAGCTATGGATTAAAGTGAATCACTAGTCCTGGGCAGAAGTGTTGCAAAAAAATTCACCCAAGGGCACATCTGGTAAAATTTCTGAATTTCAAGTATAGTGTAAAAATCCTATAAACTTTCATTACAGAAAGAAATTCAGACTGGCGTTGGAGTTCTCGTTTGCAATATTAAAAATTAGAAAACAGTGGAGCAATGTGTAAATAATCCTGTGGATTAAGAATTATGACATTAAAATTTTGCAGCCAAACTGGGAACAAAGGAGAGAGACTTCCAGAAATGTCAAGACTCGAAATTATAACACCCAAGTACCCTTTGTGAGAAACAAACTTAGTGGAACAATTATAACCCAATATAAATGAACAGAGAATTAGGCTCTCACAAAGTAGAGGGCATTGTAATACACTAGAAATCTAATAAGAAACAAAGTCAGGGTAATTTATAGTTGTGTCTAATCAGTGTTTCCCAATTTGTAATATGTGTACCACATCTAGATTGAGGTGATTTTTCCTTTAATGGTTATATACTTATTTTCATGTGTGTTAGAAATATATAGGGAGCACCAAATCAATAATTTCATGTTTGTTTTTATTCAATATGAAGCTTAAGTGGGTATTTAAGTTTTAAAAAATATGTTGGTTTAAAGAAAAATATTAGGTAACTAGCAGTACAAACGGTATATTGTTAAGACAGTAGGCAAATGAGTGAGTTTGGGGAAAGGTTGGACTAAATAATTGTTGATAGTGTGGTTGTAAAATATGTTCCAGACTTTACCAACTTGTGATGATAAAATAGGTTCATGTTTCCTTTAAAACCCAAATTATAAGTCTGATCTCCTAGGTGGGAAATTAACACAAAGTCCTTTTCTTCCCCAAATATTCTTCAATAATTCTACCCTTCAAATAGTCCAGGTTTGCTTATATTTTTCCCAGGAATCAGGTCTACTCATTTTTTACCTGTGGGTACCTGCTGGGAGAGGGGAACTCAGAGATGTCCCTTGTGCCAGACTCACTTCCCCGGTGTCCGTGCTCCACCGGCAGTTAGCAGGGAGCTTATGATGCTGAGAACTGTGCTGAAGTCATGCTGGTCTTGAAGAGATGGGCTCTGACATGACCACCCTGTTCTGGTGTCTTGACACCTAGACCACCTCCCCCATCCACTGCCACCGATACAGATCTCTGCCAATCCATGCCATGGTGCTCTCTCAGAACTCAGGCAAGGATGCTTCTTCTCACAATATTCTCATATTTAGGGTGTCCCCAGTGTCACAGCTCTTAAATAGTATGGCATTTTGTGTTCATCCATACTGCAATCTTCTTCAAGGCATCCCACAAGCAGGAGGGAGGCTGACTTAGAAGTTCCACCATTAATCCTACTCTGTGTCCACATCAAACATTTCCCAGACTGTGATGATGAGTGTTTTGGTGTCCCCAGATGCACAGCCTAAGACAAGACTTGATGCAGGGGATCCCAGGAAGCAGAAGAGAGGGAATGGGGAGAGTGAGACAGAGAAGGGGGATAAGTCCATCTGTGGATGTATCATAATCAATGATGTGCTATGAAAATGTAATGATCAAAACTGATGCAAAAATACATAGAAAATCTGAATATTCTAACCACAAATGAAATGCAAAAGATTATTTAAAAAAATCTCATCTCCCCAAATTCTGTATTCTTAGATAGTTTTATGGCCGGGATAGGAGCAATTCCTCAAAGAAAGGATGATGCTACAGACAAAAGAAAAAGTAAATTGGCAAATGAAAATGAAAGATGCCTATTACATTCCCCTCTTGGGTTTCTCTCTCTCTCTCCATCTCTCTCTCTCTCTCTCTCTTTCTCTCTCTCCCATATGTACAATACAATTAACTCACATACAATAAAAATGCACTCACTCCCTTCTTAAGATTTGACAACCAAAGTGACATTCAGCTATCACATCTAGCTGCTGCAAATTGAGGGTCTCTGGATGATGTACATTCCATTCCACCAGGTCCTGATGCTGGTCATTAAATTATTAATTATTTATTGAGCAAATTGGGGTATAGAAGAAGATTAATTGCCCTTGAAGATCTTATATTCCAGTGGGAGGGGAAATAGATCATAAGCATGCAAACAAATAAATAGATAAGATGAAATCAGGTACTGAAAATATCTAAAAGAAGACAAAATAATGAGGTGTGATTTGGGGAGGGGGATGCTGAGATAACTTTCTGAAGAGATGACATTTGAGTTGAGATGTTAGCAACTGGTGTATTGAGATGTCTTGATTAAGGTATAAACAGAAAACTATTTGACTTCCTACAGATGCTATCCCTGGCCATGCTATATTTGGGGCACAGTCCTTTGTAGTATAGAACTCTGGGGAAGTATATGAGTTAAGGTCCATCCAAAAGACGAAAAGCACTCTCAGTATTTGAAACAGAGGGAATCTGATGCAGACAATTAGTTACATGAGTGTTGGGAAAGCTGAGGAACAGAATAGGACACAGTAAGACTAACCAGACATTATCAAAAGAGGAACAAAGGGAGGAGAGTGTGTTACCAGAGCTTAGAAACGAGCATCAGGCAGCAGAAGTTGGACCGGGCTGAGCCTGGAGTCATAAAGGAAGAAGAGCCCACAGCCAGAAACTGCACTAGAGGCAGACAGGGTAGAAGAAAAATGCCTTGATTCATTCCTTCCTGCTGCTTTCCAATCCCTCACCTACCAAAGGTGGTCTGAAGTCATCTGAGCCAGTAGCTTGGGCAGCATGGCCTGCAGGGATCAGGCTCCCACCCCCAACACAGGGCAGAATTGGGAAGGAGTGAGAAATGCACCTTGAGGGCAAACAGGCCCGGGACAGACACAGGAAGATTCCATGACTCCTTGGGTATTAAAAGTCTACTTTAAGACTTCAGTCACGGGACTTCCCTGGTGGCACAGTGGTTTAGAATCCACCTGCCAATGCAGGGAACACAGGTTCGAGCCCTGGTCCGGGAAGATCCCACATGCCGCAGAGCAGCTAAGCCTGTGAGCCAGAACTACTGAGCCCGCGCACCTAGAGCCCACGCTCCACAGCAAGAGAAGCCACCGCCATGAGAAGCCCATGCACCACAACGAAGAGTAGCCCCTGCTCGCCACAACTAGAGAAAGCCCACGCGCAGCAACGAAGACCCAATGCAGCCAAAAATAAATAAATAAATAGAAAAATGTATTAAAAAAAAAAAAAGACTTCTGTCACCAACTTTGTTTCAATCTCTTTTCCCTTTCCCCTGCCCTCACGCAGAGCATTCTTGAACTGAGATCCTGACTTCTAGGAACGAAGATGGGGAAGGAGTCTGATCAAGTTCTGAGGTATATTCTCGCCTTCCTTCTTCAAGGCTCAGCCCTTCAGGCGTGTTTGTGGTGGGAGGGAGGAGAGGAAACAGGATAAGGGTTTCTTTATTTACCTGGCCAGGGCTGTCGTCCTTTCCAAGTTGGCTGTTCCTACTTCTCTAGCTTACAGTGGCCACTGACACCCTCTCTGTGGCAGGCACTCAAATGCTGGTGAATCCTCTGGAGGACCTTCCTACAGGAGGTGGGACCAACTGCCTTCTGTAATGTCCACTTAGCCCAACTGGGAATCTCACCAGGGCAACTGTAGAGTATAGGTAGCTCCCCTTTTGCCCCAATTCCCATCTTGAAACAAAGTCGATCTTCCTCTACCTTACTCAGCTAAGTCCAAGGGCAACTTAGAAAAGGATAACTGACTTGGGAACAGCATGCCAATTTCCCCTTCTCTCGGGGACCCCTCTCTGTTGCTGATTCTTTGGAGCCTCCCCAATACTTGGTTTGGGGGGAGGTCACCTCTCATCACAAACACTGCACTCCCCACAAGGCAGATGATTCTTACTCTAACTCCCCTCCTTCTCTCCTTCCCCGTCATCTCATGAAGATTAGAAAGGAGGGATGGGTGGTAGGGACTGTCTGACACCTTTCCATGAGCTCTGGGAAAGGAACCTGGTGTCATGGTGGGCCGCTGTCTTGAGAAAGGGCCATGCTCCAGTTCTCATCTCTGGGCTTTAGCTGGAATTCCCGGACGACAGGAAAAGTCCCAGTGAACATCCTGTTACCTTTGTTTTGTTTTGTTTTTTTCATAAATTTATTTATTTTTATTTTTGGCTGCGTTGGGTCCTCGTTGCTGCATGCAGGCCTCTCACTGCAGTGGCCTCTCCCATTGCAGAGCCTGGGCTCCAGGTGCGTGGGCTTCAGCAGTCCTGGCACGTGGGCTCAGCAGTTGTGGCTCACGGGCTCTAGAGCGCAGGCTCAGCAGCTGTGGTGCGCAGGCTCAGTTGCTCTGCGGCACGTGGGATCTTCCCGGACCAGCGACTGAACCCGCGTCCCCTACATTGGCAGGCGGACTCCCAACCATTGCGCCACCAGGAAAGTCCCCATCCTGTTACCTTTGAACAATGGAAGGGAGGCAGAGACCTGGGGGAATAGTGTCCCAGGAAGGAGAAACAGCACATTTTGTAAAGGTCTTGAGATGCAAGCTCACTTGGTGTGTCTAAGGGACAGAAAGAAGCTGGAAGGAGCTGGAGGGAGAGTAAATGGGAGAGAAGACACAGCAAGACAAGGGAGTCTAGGTAGGCAGCTGCAGATCACCTAGGCTCTTGTAGACTAAGGTAAACGGTTTGGACTTTATGTCTGGTTGCTCTGAGAAGCTACTGGAGGATTTTAAGCGAGAGAGGGACATGAACTGGTTTTATTTTTATTTTTTGAGGCAGTAGTATCATCATGACATTATCCACCATCAGAAAATAGAAAACCAGCATGGACTCCTTAAGTACACAAAGAGAGTCTCACAAACACATACCTCCTGAAGCTAGCATTCATTTTATTATTGAGATAGATACAACTATCTAGATTTTTGATTTCACCAGATCTATTAGGTTTAAAACTATATGAACTGATTTTTGTTTGAAAAGACCACTGTGACTTATGTGTGCTGAGTGGACTGTGGAGGCAGATGGACCAGTTAATAAACTGTTGCCATGATTTAGCTGATTGGTGATGATGTCCTGGGCTATGGCTGAAGCAGTAGAGATGGTGAGAAGTGGGCAGATTTGGGATGAATTTAGGAGGAGTCTTGCTGAAAGGTCTCAGTTATGAGAGAATGATTACTGGGATTTGAGCCTGGCCCATTGCCTGGATGGTGGTACTATTCTTGGTATGGGAAGGAAGAAAAGGGCAAGATTTGGTTTCGGTTGGTTGTTTTTCTTTATTATCATATCTCCAGGGTCTAGAAGAGTATCTGAGTAGGTGCTCAGTAACTATGTGTTGAATAATTGAAAAAGCAATAGTTTGATCAGGTTCTAGTTGAGAGGCCAATTGGCCATACTCATGCTCTTGCCACCTGTGATTAAATGGTACATTGAACCACTCCATATATGTTTGTGAAATTCTATTTAAAAGGGGGAAGGGGAAACAATTCCAGTTAGTTGTCATTTGCCGAGTAGCTACATCCCATCCTTCTGCACAGGGACAGCAAAAACTCATTTCTCTGGCAGAGGAGCAAATTCCTTCTGTCCTCCTATTGGTCCTACCTCTTGAGGGACTTGGGAGAATTCCACTGAGCAGTGGCAATCTGGACCCCAGAGTGGAGGGATCTCTGCTCTTCACCACAGGGTCCATTTTCTGGGGACTCTTCGTCCTGGCCTGAGCTGACTTGAAGCTCCACAAGGTGATGAAGGTCCCCACAGGCCTTGGGCTGTGTTCCACTCAGTGGGGTTTCAGGATGAGATTCTCCTTCTTACTCCAGCTCCCCCAGGGTATCCCTCTTCCCAACCACAGATTTCTGCTGTTGAAATACTTTAAGGAAAAATCATCAAAATCTCTGCACCTTGGAAATCTTGCTGCAAGGAGAAGGGCCTCTCTTTTATCTGCCTGCTGTTCCCTGCTGCTTTCAAACAGCCCAGCTTTGACGGAAGCATCCTTTCGGGTAGCGCAAAGCCGACCCACTCTGACATCCTGACATCTTTTGACCTAGACCTTTCCTGACAGCTGGCAAAGATTTGCCAGGCTGCTTACCAGCCCGTGGCCTGGAAGGCCAGCCTCTCCCCATCCTCCTGGCTCCTCGCCACCTTGCCTCGGCCAGTTCCACCTTTTAGAGTCTATTATTACTTACAAGTCCCCCTTTGCAGGTACCAATTTCTGTATTATTCAGACTTCTTTGGTTATGGGACAGAAATCAAGCTATACCTAGCTTAATTTAAAAAAAGAAGAGTTATTGGCTCCTGTAAAAGGTGGGCCTGGCACTGAGATCACTGTGTCTAGTAAACAAATAATTTTGTCAAGTCCTCTCCCTCCTGCTCCCATCCTTTTGCCTCCATCACTCATCTTGACTTTTCTCTGTGCTCGGGCCTCATTTTCTCTTACTTGAGTTGGCTTCATCCTGGCAAGGACAGGGCACAGAAGGCACGACCACCGGAAGCTCCTGGCTTATATTATTTAGCTCATTTATGCCTAGGCAATGAGAAGGTGTCTCTTTCCTCCCCATGCTTTACTGGCTATAAGTCCCAGCTGATCGCCCCAGCTTTTATCAGTCTCCTCATTCAGTCCTGGAGGCCGGGGGATGGGGTTCTGTGATTGGTCAGGCTCAGCTTGCATCATCATCTTTGTGGCCAGGGGTCAAGAATCAGTGATTGGCAGCCTCAGTAAAATCTAGTGCCTGGCTGCAGCAGGGGCGGAGCAAATCTCTAAAGGAAGAAGGTTAGTGCTCTCCCTTAAGAAAGGAGGAGGTGGACAGGGAAACACAACAAATCCCTCTCACAGGAAGTCAGATTTAATGCCAGGAACCAAAGAAAGAGTACACATTCAGACGCTGGTTTTGTTTTCTAGGTGAGACGAGAGAAATGAACTTTGTGGGCAGGAATTGTAATGAGGAAGTGAGCGCAGGGGTCTTCTTCTGTGGAGAAATAGCACTAAGGGGGAAGTCGTGAGAGGAGGCCTACACTGCAGCCTGGCCTGCGGGAGGCTCTTGGAGGTGGAAGCCATTTCAGGTGATGACTCAGTGCGGTGTATCACGCCTCCCTCAGTTCTGCTCTGCCCAATTCTCCAAAGCCAAATAAATAGGAAGTGTGGTAGACTGGATTCTTTTTAGCAGCAGTACACTCGGGTTTGTTTTCATGGGCATGAGTCCACTGGAAAGCAATTATTTTCTCTTGCCTCTTTGCTGCGTTAGAGGAATGGAGCAATTTTAAAGAAATTGAAAGAAACAAATTCAAAGAAACAATTTTGTAACTTGCAAAATGGAATCACATAGTAACTGCCAAGTTGGCTCTGCTGATACATCATGACTGGTTCTCCTTTTCACAAAAAATAAAAATAAAAATTGTATGTATTTAAAATGTACATGTTTTGGGAGTTCCCTGGTGGTCCAGTGGTTAGGACTCAGCGCTTTCACTGCTGTGGCCCGGGTTCAATCCCTGGTCGGGCAACTAAGATCCCACAAGCCAAGTGCTGAGGCCAAAAAAAAAAAAAGTACATGTTTCGATGTACATATACATAGTGAAATGATAACTGTAGTCAGGCTAGTTAACATATCCATCTCTCCATATTGTTACCATTTGTGTGTGTGTGTGTGTGTGTGTGTGTGTGTGTGTGTGTAAGATGAGAGCACCCGAGATCTATTCTTTTAGCAAGTTTCCAGTATACAATACAGTATTATTAACTATAGTCATCATGCTGTATATTAGATTTGTAGAACATATTCATTATATATAACTGCAACTTTGTACCCCTTGACCAACATTCCCCCACCTTCCCACCCCTGGTAACCACATTCTACTTTCTGCCTCTATGAATTTGACATTTTTGGATTCCACATATGAGTGAGACCATACAGCATTTGTCTTTCTGTGTCTGGCTTATTTCACTTAGCATAATGTCATCCAAGTCCATCTATGTTGTTGTACATGGCAGATCTCCTAGTTTTTAAAGACTGAATTTTATATATATACATAATTTCTTTATCCATTCATTTGTTGGAAGATGCTGACGTTATTTCCATATCTTGGCTATTGTGAATAATGCTGCAATGAACATGGAAATGTAGACATCTCTTCAAGGTACTGATTTCATTTCCTTCGGATATATACCCATAAGAGGGATCACTAAGTCATATGGTAGTTCTATTTTTAATTTTTTGAGGAATCTCCATACTGTTTTCCACAACAACTGCACCAATTTACATTCCTACCAATGGTGTACAAGGATTCCATTTTCTTTACATCCTCTCTGATACTAGTTATCTCTTGTCTTTTTGATAATCGCCATTCTAACAGGTGTGAGGTGGTATCTCACTGTGGTTTTGATTTGCATTTCCCTGATGATTAGTGATGTTGAACATCTTTTCATGTACCTGTTGGCCATTTGTATATCTTCTTTGGAAAAATTTCTATTCATGTTCTTTGCCCATTTTTAAAATTGGGGTTTGTATTTTTTTTTTTGCTATTGAGTTGTATGAGTTCCTTATATATTGTGGATATTAACCCCTTACCAGATACATAGTTTGCAAATATTTTCTTCTATTACATAGGTTGCCTTTTCATTTTGTTGATTGTTTCCTTTGCTGTGCAGAAGCTTTTTATTGATAGTTTGATGTTGCCCCCACTTGTTTATTTTTGTTCTTGTTACTTGAGCTTTTGGTTTCCTATGCAAAAAAAAATTGTTGCCAAGACCAACATGTCAAGACTTGTCCTGATCATATAGTTTCTATTAAAATCTTAGCATGCCAGAATCAGAAGTGATCTTAGAGATCATGGCCAACCCTCTCACATTACAGAGAAGGAAACTGAGGCCCAGAGAGGAGAAGGGGGGTGATTTAAAGGACCCAATGAGTTAGAGGCAGAATGAAGTCTATCACTGAGGTCTTCTGAATCCTTGCACAAAGATCTTTCCATTAAGTCACTCAAGGATGCTTATAAGGGAGTGTCTGCTACAAATTTGCTTCTAAATGTCCTTGAAAGCAGTTGATGGAAAATTTCAGCCTGCTGCTTCAAGTGAAATTGCTAAATGAATTCGATTCTTGCATGCCAAAAATATCTCTGCAAAGATGTGACTTCGTCCTGGTTTAAACACGGGACACTTGAATTCAGCCATCAAGGATGTGCCCTCACCTCCCAATGGCCTTTTTGTCTCTGAATTCCTGTAGTCTGAAGGTAGTCTTCCCAAATCTACTGTTTGACTGTGTTTTTGTTATCTGGTACCCTCTGGGTTCCCCATCTTGACTGTTGGGCTCTGCAGGCCTGTCGAGCTGCCCCCACTTTCACAGTGAGGCTGTGTGAGCCAATTGCTCCTCCAAACCCACCTGGCTCTGTGCCCTGCAACCTGATCCATGTGGAATACAGCAGTGGGTTCTCTTGCCCTTGGTGTCCAGTTAGGTTAGGCCAGTTGGCTGGAGATGGGAGGGAGGGAGAAGTGTGAGCTCAGAGTACTTATTTGCCGGGTTCCCTGTCTATGGGATCTCTAGGTCTGGCTGCATTCCCCCACTGAAAAGCTCAGCTCCCATCAAGCAGCTCCCTGTGCACGACTCTCTCTCCAGGCACCAGTAGCTCTTCCTCCCCTTTTCAGGCCTGTGCTGGTAAGAGCACCTTCTGTTACCAGTGCCTCCATGAGCCCTTGGGGTTCTGCACTCTCCCTTGTGGTTTCTCCATACCTGGCCATCTCTTTGAAAATAATCCTTTTATTAAACTCCCCTCCAATGACCCCATTTGAGTGTGCCACCTGTGCAGCTGGGACTCTGACTGATAAACTACCTGATTCTAACCTGGGGTCTCGGTCTCCCCCAAGCTTTGGGACACATTCTATCCCAGGAGAGAGAATCTTCGGAGCCTCAGTTTAGGCGTCAGTTTGTCTGTAGGGTCCTTGAGCCTGAACTCTTAGGTCTTAACAACAAATTCTAACCTTCTTCTGGAGAACAAGCCTCCGAGACCTTAAGGTGGAAAGGAGATGGCAAGGAGCCAGAAATCAGGACCTGGAGGAGGAGGCTGCAGAGCTGGGCTGGGCATCTGGCTGATGTTAGGTGTGTCATGTAATAGAGGACGGGGTCCAGCAATCCTGAAAGAGAGCCTACTCTGGCAGCATCAGAAGCCAGAGTGTTCCTGTGCTTTCAGAGGCTGAGAAGAGCTGGGGGGAGACATTTGTGTCCACGTTCAGGCCAGAGCACTGGGGAGAAGCAGCACCTGCCAGGGCCCAGTGTGATCACGGCGGCAGGGGTCTGCTGATGTGACCGAAAGAGCCCCCAGGGAAGGTGAAGCACAGCACTCTCCTCTCAGCTCTGACACCCTCCCCCCACCCCCAGTAGCACGCTAGTCCAAGTCCTGGGTCCCAATGGAGCCCTTAAGCTCCAAGTCCCTGTTCTGACAATCACAAGCTATTCAGTGGTAGCCGATGTCGTCTTTATTTGCACCTTTATCGTGCTAGACACAAAATTTGTTAGATTGAGAATAATTTACAGTTACTTACAACCTGTTTCCTTTAGACTGCCACTTGAGCCCAAAACTGTGTGGGGTAGCGCTTTCACAGAAGAAATACACAGTTGAAAATATGCCCAAAGTGATAATATTACCTCACATTTTTTACAGTGTTTCACAGTTTGTCAGATTATCTCATGCATCACGTATCAATTGATTCTCACAATAAACCTATTATATATGTGTATATGTATATATCTGTCATCTATCTATCATCTATCTACTATCTATCTATCTAACATCTATCTATCTGTAAACTGTATCTGAAAAGCTTGAGGCTTCAAGAAATAAAATAACTTACCCAAAGTCATAAGTCTAGCCAGAATGAATTGCTTCTTTATATTTCTTATGATATCATTGTATATTATAGTCATTGTGATTATGGCTGTCTTCCACTTAAGTCTGTGAGCTCATTAAGCATAAGGTTCATGGCTTATTATATTTTTTGTCATACATGCCTAATAGGTGTGTGTATATGTATATACACAATGTGTCTACATTGCATTGTTAATGTTTAATAAATAATAAAACAACCAGCCATGTATCTACCAGATTAGGAAATGAAACGTTGCCATAACTGTTGAACGACCCTCTATGTCCCTTCCCTGTATCTTTCTCTCTCAATCTCAACCACTATTCTGAATTTTGTCTTTATCATATGAATGTATCCTGAAAAATATATTATTTACTTGTGTATGTCATTTAACTTTATATAAATGGGTGCATGGCCTGTTTATCCTCACTCCTCCTGCACATCCTCCACATACACAGACACTGCCCTGCTCACAGTCGGTGCTTGGACTAGCCTGGCCCTAGCGTGACCAAAACAGCATCTGTCTGCTCACCATGCTCTCCAAAGAATTGAAGAAGTCTGGTCAGGGGTTGGAGTTGGGTTCTGGCTGAGAAAAATCGTAGAACAAAACATCTCAGGGCATCCAGCTGTGTTGCATGCCCATACTGCCACTCCAAGGGAGTCCCTTGTAGTCCCAAATCTGATCTATTCAGGGGCATAGTCCCAGTGGACTGTCTCATTACTTGAAGCTGGAGTCCCACTTTGGAGCTCAAAAGTGTCTTCTCTCAAGGCTTTTTCTGAGTCACAAGGGGCAAGTACCACCCCTTAATGACCTTGTACCCTCTATTAACCCAACTTCCACTTCCTTACACATTTCCCTCTTAAATTCCTGGAGAATTTATGACACATTTTAACAACCATTTAAACAATGCAAGCAGTTTCTGCAAACCTTAAGAGTGGCATTTTTCAAACTGTGGGCCATGAACCATTAGTGAGTTGTGAAGTCAATCTACTGGGCTCAGACCAGGATTTTTAAAAATTGAAATAGAATTGAGCATTACCTGGTCAAGAAGCTAGGATTGCAAAATATCAGCATGTGTTCCCGGTAGCAAGGGGTAAATATTATCTTGTGAAAGTTCACAGAGGGATCGCCTTGTGGTTTGGATGGGCTCTAGGTGTTTGAGCGTCCATGACTGACCTTAACAATTACCATAATCCCAGCCAGTTGCCATATGATTGGTTCAGGGATGGACAGTAATCCTTGGCCTCAGCCAATTAGGATGTGTCACTCCCTGGCCACAGTGGGGAGACACACGTCCCAATTAATCCAAGGATCTGTCTCTTAGGGAATCCAACCAAATCCTTTGACGGGCCTGGAAATTTCACAAATAAATACTTTGGAGATGCCAATCTGGTCTGAAACACAAAAGGGCTATTCACTGTTCACCCCACCTCCATCCCAGGTCAAAATTTGCTGGGGAGGGAGGAGAGACCAAGAGCAAACAAGTAAGACACAGGGTAATTTCCAAGTTACATCATCAATAACCTACTTATAAAAGTCCTGGTTTTGCTGCCCTAAAGAGAGCTTTGTAGGCAGCCACAGGTCCGTCTCAAGCTCCAGGTAACCCTAAGGAGTAGTTTACATACTGGAAGAACCTGGACACTTAGGAGGCTGAATTCCTAGGGAAACAGGGGTTTGGGAATCAGCTGCATGTCCATGCCAGGGGTGGGTGGCAGGCAGGGGAGCATTTGAGGTTGTCCAGGAAGAACTGTAAGTTGAGTCAAAGTGAGAAGATGTGGGACAGACCCCAGGGAGGGCAATAATGCTTGGGGATGGACAGAGAGAAGAGTGGTAAGAGAGAAGGCTGCCACCACCACACTTGTACTGTTGCATCGTGGTGACACAAACAGGAGCAAATTGTCCCTCCTGCCATCTCTGGCAGCCTGCCAAGACCTGGTCCACGTTTGCCTGCCAGATTCCCAAGGCTTTTGGGATAGAGATCTGGGTAGTGGGAGAAGTGGAAGGAGGAGGCTACTGGATATACGTCAGAATGGATAGAGGGCCTCTCGGAAGGAAGGAAGAGCATGGGGTGGCACAGGATACACTGTGAGATTTCAATGTAATCCTTCTGGCACCATTAACATTTTTTCTTTTCAGTAAAAACTTATATGACTTTTTTGTGTGTGTGGGGAAGTCAGACCATTGTTTCTTTTGGTGAAACATTATGATAAGGGGGCTAGGAGGTGGTCCAGCTCTGCTGGAGTTATGACACTACAATAGGTATTAATCATGTGTAGCCATCTCCCTCCCTATACTATGAGCTCCTAGAAGGAAAAAAGAGCTAGGCTAAGAGGAGGTGACCTACCTACGTTTGAGAAGGAAAGAACAGTTGAGTGGAAAGATCTTACGCTGAAGTCTCGCCCCTCCAGGGATACGTGCCCTTCCCCCACTCAACTCTACCCATGAGGACTAGGAGAGAGAAAGCAGTGCGTCCAGGAGACCTGACCCCATACTGGCTTTTGGTTGGAAATGGGAGGAAGAAACCTCCTCCCAATTAAATAGAGAAACCTCTATTTAAAAGGAACTCTCAGAGTGTGGAATAGAACCTTCCAGAAGCTGAGACAAAGATTCTATAAGCTTGGTGGATTTACAGCATTTTCTTCTTTCATTTCCTTTAGCTTCACAGTTAAATTCCTTTGGAAAGTACCACACTGTCTCAACTATCTTAATGGAAATGAGGAAGGAGTTTGAGTTACATTCAGGAGTCTGAAGGAGGAGTCAAGAACGGTCCTCTGGGGCGCTGGGTGTGAGGCCCCGGGGGCACACTTAGCCATGCCAGCATGCTCTGTCCCCACCTGAGCAGCGCTCATCCGATGCTCAGCTCTCTGAAATCTCTTCGAAAAATATGTCCTAGCCTTTGCTTTTGACTCACACGAGATGCTTCCCAGAACCTGGCTCCTGCAGCCATGTGCCTCATCCCTCAGCTCAGCTGTGGAGCCATGAAGACACTGGGGCTCCTCAAGAAACAGCCCCTCCTTCCCTCTTTCTCAGAACTCTGAAGGTGGCCAGGGCCCTGGGAATGCCACATGGTCCGGTTCTGATGGGCTCACACAAGAGAAACAGCACTTGCCCTGGTGTGATTAGTCTGCAGAACCTCCCTCGTGGCTCTTGTTTGGTTCAGCAAGTTAGGTCCAGCTGACTGTTGGTGCTGACGGGACATAGGGACCCTCAGCCTCTTGGGGACAAAGTCCAGGGAGCATGTAGAGGAGTCAAAAACACAAGGGACCAGGAGGGCCTCCATGCCAGGTGAAGGGGAATCGGTTTTGAGCTGGAGTCCTGAGATTTAGGATGTGGAGTGACTGAGGCCTGGGGACTGGTTGGTGGAAGGAGGATGGTAATGCTTCACCTTGGGAGCGCTCGCGTTTCCCCCGAAAGATGGGGGCAGAGGCCTGCAACCAACAGCCGTGGGGCCTTGTCTGCACAGCATCCCTTCTGGTAATAGGAACCCGGTGAGAATTCCTTTGGGAAATGACTCCTGCCCAACCACCGGTGCCTTATGTGTCTGGCAGGGTTGCCAAACCCAATGGCCCATCCATCCTGATCTCCACCACAGGAAAGGGCAGGTGGTAAGGGCACCAGTCACCATGCCCTGAGACCCTGGCTTCAGTGTTTGGCACAAGGCGGTGGTTCTCCACATAAGGCAGTATTGCACCCCACAGCCCTGGCCTTGGAAAGGGAGGGGCGTGCAGTTTGGTTGTTGTTGTCACAATGACTGGGGAGCACTTTGGCATTTAGTGACCAGGGGTCCTAAACATCAGAAACTCCCGGGACAGTGCTCCATAACAAAGACTTGTCCTGCTCGAAAGGCTAGTAGCCTCTCTGTTGAGAAACCCTGACCCAAATGATAGGCACCTGACCCCAGTTGGGCCATTCAGAGTCTATCCCTGGGATTTTGTTTCAGAACGTCTGGCAGGAGGTGGTGGTCATCCCCTCTACCCTGATACATGCAAGAGTATGTCTGGAGGAGAGAATGAGGACTAGACAGAGAAAAGGCTGAGATGAGAGATGGAGAAAAAGAGAGCTTGAGAGCTAATGACATCATCTGCCCTTTTTCTTTTCTGGTATTTTAGCCAATTTTTTTCTTCTTTTGTTTTTTGCTTAATGCTTTTGAGTTGGCTTTCTCTTGTAACCCAAAGAATCTCCACTACCAGAGGCTTTAGGAGGCAACGTTGCTCCTCCCTGGCCACAGGTGTAGGGGATCCAGATTTTAGAAAGCAGCGTTAACTCTCTCTCTAGTCTTCCCAGACATCCCTCCATACTCTCCACAGGTAAGGAAACAGATCCAGAGAAGGGTCAAAAAGTAATACGTCAAGTCTTCTGCCTCAGAGCTCGGAAAAGAACAGAACAGCCTACTCTTGTTTAATGAGATCAAATCTAAGCTCCGGCTATTGAGTTGGGGGTGCGATTATGTCTTTAACGTGCCATTTGGCATTCAGGGGAATGCTGAGAGACACCAAGGGGAGATTCACCAGGAAATTTCAACCTGGTTGGATCCTGTTGGTCTGGCTTAAAAAGTGGCATATTCATATGGAACTGGAAACACAGGGCACCCAAACTAAAGGGCAGTGAATTTCAAGCCCACTAAGGCTCACCCTCCTTCATCCTAGTTTTTCCAGTTCAGGTAACTTAACAGGTCTGTAGGTTCTGCCATTTCCTTTGCACAAGACCTTCAGGAGAGAGTCGGCATCCCTCTCGGGCCCAGAGAATTTTTAGAGGTTGCTCGTGGCCAAGACACTATAATTAGATGAATGGGATCCTTTGCCCTTGCCCTGTAGGTAGGAAGGAGTTATGTAGGGCTGGTGCTTGCTGACTTAGGTGGGTGGAGGCTGCCCTGGGGGCTGTGGGCCACCTGCTTGCCTGTAAGTGCAAACTTCCATCCCGACCTGATCCGTTGGAATGTCCACTCTCCACTCTGCCCCCCACCTTCCCACTCCCCGCCTCCCCACCAATTGCACAAACTTAAAAGTTACCGTCAGTTTTTTCTGGCACTAAAATAGTCTTCATTGCAATTGGTATCGAAGGGAATTCAAACAAAAGCTATTGGCAGTACAGTACAAGAGAAATTCAGCTTCTGGCGTTACCTCCCCTTCTCCAACTGCGGGAACTTGCTCACAGGCTGTTGCTCCTCCTCCCTCTTTCAAGCTGATGTCTCCAAATGCTTGGGTTACTTTAGGAAATTTTTGTAAGTGTTTTTTGAATTTGTTTTCACTTGAACTTTTGTTACAAATGCCCAACTTTAAACACACCAGAAACAAGGATTTATCCTCTACTGTTGCTGCTTTGGAGGAATTTGTTGAGGTTTCTTCATGTATGATCAGTTTTGTAAATGTCCCATCGATACTGAAAAACAGAAGTACTCCGGATTTTGCACAAGTGACCGTGTGTGTGTGCGTGTGTGTGTGCGTGTGTGTGGCGGGGCGGGGGAGTGTGAGCACATACTCAGCCTTGGTATTTATCCTTGATTGTTTTCTGACTGCTTGATCTGCCACTTAGAGTTGTATTAAGCTCTCCCCAGTGCTGCTGTGTTTCTGTTGAATTCTCTCATGAAACGTGGGTGCTGTTTTTTGGATGTACAGTTCTAAATGTGCAAGTGAATTTGTGTGTGTGTGTCTGTGTGCATGTGTGTGTGTAAAATTAAACTTGTGCAGATTTCCTACAAAGAGGCCACATGGCTATGTGCTCCACATCTTCTGGCTTTTTTTTTCTCTTTGTACTTTTTAAGAACGTGTGATTAAAGGGAAATTTGATCCAAGGGGAAGGGGTAGGGGCAACCTATTGAAAACCCTCAATTTGTCTTGCCCACAGGGAATCTTCCTGTCTGACCAGGGGGGAAAGCTGGGCTCTCCCTGAGACAATGCAACTGGATAGGGCAGACCAACCCAGAGGAAGGGTAAGCGACCTTAGTGAGGCACCGAGTCTAGTCAGGGCAGGCGGCAACCAAGGGAAGAGTGACACGTGACCATGTGCAGACAGTCCGCTCTGGAGATGCTGACAAGGAGCAAGATGTTTCCACAGACGAAGCGAGAGCAGCAATGGGTACTTGGAAAGCGGAGGCAACCACATTAGGAGGTCCGTCTGCATGGAGCAAACACTCATCCACTGAGCTCGGTTTTGGCCAGAGATTCCAGTCTTGGAAGGGGGCTGATTAAAAGGAGTCTGGGCCAGACGGAAGATGTAGGCAACACAGGTGACCAGTGCAGCAGCCTAGACTTGGGAACAAGGCAGAACCTAGATATCAGCCCACTGGAGGCCGAGCCCCGGAGAGGGAGGCCAGGACTGCTTAACGTCCAGCTGTCTGAGGGCAGGACTGGTGCAAACAGAGCCACAGTCTGCAGCTTGGGACTGTTTCTCGGGGCCAGAGAGAAGACGGCTCCAGCCTGCTAGCCCCCAGCCCTAACTCACAGGGGCCAGGAGATTGGCATTACTTTTTGGTTCTCTCATGGGGTAAGGAGGGTGGTCAGGCCCAGAAGATGTGTCTCTGGGGAAAGAGGAAAGCAGGAAGGAGAGCTTAATATACCTGTATCTGTCTTTGCAGATCAAGCAGTCAAAAATGAGCAAAGGTTAACTACCAGGATTAAATACGCACACACATACACACTCACAAATTCACGTGAGCAAAAAGAGTCCACTTCTGTTTTCCAGTATCTGTGGGACTTTTACTGAATTAATCTAAATAAATAAATAAATTCTTCAAAGCAGAGAAACTTTCCACAGGGCAATCCTTTGTTGGTAGTGTGTTTAAAATTAGACTTTCATAACAAAAGTCCAAGTGAAAACAAAACAATAAAAAACAGAAAACAAAACATTTTCTTAAAAGTAACCCAAGCATTTGGGGAAACCAGCTTGACAGAGGCGAGTGGGGAGAGACAGACTGTGAGCAGGTTTTTAATGTTTGAGAAGCGGTAGAGATGCTGCCAGAAGCAGGGTTTTTCTCATACTGTATTGCAAAACAGCTTTGGTTTGAACCCCTGTGAGACCTATAACAGTTACGACTGTATTCTGCTCTAACAGATAACTGGATAGCGATTTTTAAGATGTCTGCAGGATGTTAGGTAGTAGGAGTTCCATTCCTGATAACTGGTGGATTGACCCTTCCAAGGAAAAAATTTTAAATGCAGAGGCAATATATCTTCCTAAATGCATTTATGAGCTGGCAAGAAAGTAAGAGAGTCTCAGGCAAAAATCCTAAGTGAGTACTAAGTGAAAGAAGGACTCCGCTGGCTGTGGCTCTGAGGGCATTGATTGAACCAGGTGGACTTGAGCTTCTGTTATCGGGCCTCACAGAGGACAGGGAATCATGAAGTACAGAGACCAGGGCCATCCAAGGCCCCTGGACACCTCGTCTGTAAAGGTGAGACCCCCAAATGTCTACACTCCCGGTTTGTGTAAACCGGAAATAGCTACTAACCCCATCAACCACCAGGGGGTTGCAAGACCCTAGGTGCTAAGCAAAAAAAGGGAAATTAATGTCATTACAGAGCACGTGGGACCACAATCTGCCCCTCATGTAGTTTGAGGCCCAAGTTCATATTACCTGTGTGTTCTAAACAGTAAACAGCAAACAACCCCCACCCCCACAAACTCAAGCCAATAATTTGTTAGGTTAATCTGAGACTGGTAGCAGTACAGGTGGCAAGAACTAGTGCAAATCCTCGATAGAGGAACCTACCTTTATCTCAGACCTTAAAGAATTTCCACAAATAAAATCTCAAGGAAATGCACAGCTTTCAATAAAAAGGAACTATCCTTACACAGAGGCACTGTAAATGAGACACAACAGACAGAAGAAATAGACCCACAAGAATTCAAATACTGGAAATATCATACACAAACAAAAGTAGGAAATAACTATGATTGCTATATTGTTGGAAAAGGTCCAAATATGACTTTTACAAATGAAAAATAAAATAATTAAAGTGAAAACTTAATGGAAATGACAAACGATTAGAAAATGAAATTTAAAAATTAATTACAGGGAATTCCCTAGTGGTCCAGTGTTTAGAGCTCTGTGCTTTCACTGCCTAAGGCCAGGGTTCAATCCCTGGTCCGGGGAATAAGATCCCACAAGCTGTGGCCCAAAAAAAAAAAAACTTAATTAATTCCACTTACAATAATGTAAAAATTTACCTAGAAATAAATTTAACAAATGTTACAAAAGGCTCCTACCAATAAAAACTACAAAACATTGTTGAGAGAAATTAAAGACTTGAATAGATGGAGAAATATACCATGCTCACAAATTAGAATAATCAATATTATAAAGATGTACATTCTCCCAAAATTGATTTATAGATTCAATGCAATTCCAATAAAAATTCTAGCAGGCTTTTTTGTAGATATTGACAAACTATCATTAAAATTTACCTGGAACTGTAAAGGTCTTAAAATGGGCAAAATGACATTGAAGAAGAACAAAGTTGGGGGACTAACTCTACATGATTTTAAGACTTACCTTAAAGTATAGTAATCAAAACAGTGATATTGGCATTAAGATAGACAAATAAACCAATGTAAAAGAAAAGAGGGTCCAGAAACAAACCCACAATCAAATGATTTTTGACGAAGGTACCAGTGTAGTTTTATGAGGAAAGAACATTTTTTTCAAGTCATGCATCAACCGAATGTCAGTATGGAAAATATTGAACCTTGATTCATACCTCACATCTTACACAAGAGTTAATTCAAGATGGCTCAAAGACAAATGTAAAAGGTAAAACTATAAAGCATCTAGAAGAACGTATAGGAGAATATCTTTGTGATTGAATGTAGGCAAATATTTTCTGGACAGAACACAAAAAGAACTAACTATAAAAGAAAAAGTTTAAAATTACTGCTCTTTGAGGATAACAATAAAATAACAGTCAGGTGAAACTATTTACCATACACACATCTGACAAAGGACTCATATCCAGATTATATAGATAACGCCTATAAATTATTAATAAAAGGGTGAAAGATTTGGACAGACACATCATAAAAGATGATATGCAAATGAGTAACAAACACAGTTGCTCAGCATTTCTTCTGAATTGAGGAGATAGAGACCAGTGCTCAGCGAGCCTGCAGCTGCTAGAATTTGCAAGGCAAGAGTTCAGGAGAGAAAGGAGCTATGTAGAATGTTTAGAAATCTGCATAGGGGATCTGTTTGAGTCTTTGGTTGAATATTCATCTACGCACACAGGGAAGGAAACCCCACAAAGCCAGCAATAACAACTTTAGAGGAAAGAAAAATTACTGAGACGCTATAATGTTCTCAGATAATTCTGAGCTCCGACCAGGTCAGGAATCATTTGAGTTCTCTCCAACCAGAGTAGAGACACTTCGTTGAATATATAGAGCATTTAACAGAGATCCCAGAAAAACTGTACATTACAAGTGAGGAAAAATTAGTCTTAGATTAATGGCTACTTTGGACTTGTCCTAAAGGGGTTTTAAAATAAGCCTCAAAAGAATCAAATTAATCTGCAAGTAACCTAGCTCACTGTCAGAAAAAGTTCAAGAATGGTATAGCCACTTTGGATGATAGTTTGGCAATTGCTTACAAAACTAAACATACTTTCATCATATGATCCAACAATCATGCTCCTTGGTATTTATCCAAATGAGTTGAAAACTTATGTCCACACAAAAGCCTGCACACAGATGTTTATAGCAGTTTTATCCATAGTTGCCAAAACTTGGAAGTAACCAAGACATCCTTCAGTAGGTGAATGCATAAATAAACTGTAGTAAGCCTATACAGTGGAATATTATTCAGTGCCAGAAAGAAATTAACTATCAAGCTATGAAAAGATATTGGGGAAACTTAAATGCATATTACTAAGTGGAGGAAGCAGACCTTAAAAGACTCCATACTGTATGATTCTGACTATATGACATTCTGGAAAAGGCAAAACTATGGAGACAGTAAAAAATCAGTAGTTGCCAAGTGATAGGGGGAGAGAGGGAGGAGTAGGCCAAGCACAGAGGATTGATACTATAGCAATACTCTGTATGATACTATAATGGTGGATACATGTCAGTATACATTTGTCAAAACTTATAAAATGTTCAATCCCAAGAGTGAATTCTAATGTAAACTATGGACTCTGGGTGATAATGATGTGTCAATGTAGGTTCATTGATTGTAACTAATGTACCACTCTGATGGGGGATATTGATAGTGGAGGAGGTTGTGCATGGAGAGGGCAGAAAATACATGGGAACTCTATGTAATTTTTGCTCAGTTTTGCTGTGAACCTAGAAAATAAGTATTCTTATTTATTATTTATACTTTATTTATAAAATATAAAGTCTATTAAAAAAGCAGAGAGAAAAGATAGATTACCTACAAAGGAGAAATCAACTAATATCTGATTTCATAAAAACAACAGTGGAAGCCAGAGACAGTGGGATGATGTCTTCAATTGTTGAGAGAAAACAATTATCACCCTAGAATTCTATATCCAGTGAAAACACTGTCCCATAATAAGGATTAAATATAAACATTTCAGTCAAACAAAAACTAAAATTGTTTGCCACTAGTCAACTCTCACTAAAGGGAATTCAAAAGGATATACTTCAGGCAGAATGAAGGTGATTTGAGATGGAAAGTCTAGAGGTAAAATGAATGAAGATCAGAAAAAGTGGTAAAAAGTGTTTTCAAAAATGGCCACACTTATTCCCCTCTTGGTCTCCACGGCCTTTTGCAATGTGATTTTGCAGATCCTTTTATCAAGAGATGGAGTCTATTTCCCCACCCTTTGAATCTGGACTCAGCTCAATTCATGCCAAACCAATGGGATGTGGCAGAAATTATGTTGTGCCAGTTGTAAACTTCCATTCACTATTTTGGACCCCTGAACTGTCATGTTAACAAGCTCAGACTAGCTTGCTAGGATTAAAAACCACGTAGAAAAGCTGACCGAGACTATTATAGATCTGTTCAGCATCAAGTTGATCTGCCACCCGACAGCAGATTCATATGGGAGCTCAGCTGAGATCAGCTTAAATTTGCCTAGACCAGAAAAACTGCCCAGCTTACCCAAAGTCTTGTGAGAAATAATACATGGCTACTATTCTAAGCCACTAAGTTTTGAGGTGATTTGTTATTCAGTTAGGGGCACTAAGAGTTAGCAATAGATAATAATGGTATAAATTGATAATGTCTTGTGGGTTAAAAAATAAGATAGAAATAAAATATACAGCAATAGATAGATAGCATATGACTAGAGTTGAAGTGTTCTAGGGTTAAAAGAAAAGATGTTTATTTTTCTCATATAATAAGAACTCCAGGGATAAGCATTTCAGAGCTGGTTCAGTTGCTTAAGGAATTTATCAAGGACCCAGACTGTCTCCATTTTTCTCTCTGTTATTCCTAGCTATGGCCATCACCCTTATGTTCACAAGATGGCTGCTGCACCTCCACTCATTGCAACTGTGTTCCAGGCAGAAAGAGGGTGAGAATGTGATACGTCTGTCTCTTCTTTATGAGGAAAACAATATCTTTCCCAGAAGCTCTACCTGGTAGACTTCTGATTATATTTCATTGGCCAGAAATCTGCCACATGGCGATATCGAGGTGCCAAAGCCTGGGAAACTTTAGTTAGGTGAACTGCTTTGCCAAAGAAAATGAGGATTCTGTTATAAAGTGAATGTAGCAGTGGATGTAGATTAGGCAACTAGCAGTCTCTGCTCTCTACTTAAGAGAAAACATCTTCCTTGAGGGAATAATGCAAAATGAAAAGCAAAGCAAACAATGTACTTAGCATGGAGATGGAGAGGTAGCATTGTGCAGGGGACAGGGCACTAGAGTGAGAGTCTCCTAGTCCTGGCTCAGAAGCTGACTTGCTGGGGGACTGGTCCTCATTTTCTTCCCCTTTAAATCACGACATTGGAGTAAACTGTACATTTTTGAGGGCCTATAGAGACTGTGAAGGGAATTAACGTTTATGATAGATTCTTCATGTGCAAGAGCACACTTAGACCTTACAACAAATATATGAGTCAGTGTCATTATCCCAATTTACACCGGGGATGTGAAATCTCAGAGAGATCAAGTAGGGTGCACAGATTCCACATCAAGTAAATGGCAGAGCCAGAATTCCAACTAGGGCCTGCAGACCTCCAAAGCCAGAGGCTTCCTTCCATTGCCCATCCATTTTCAAAAGGTGAAATAAGCACATGCATTTTTATTTACTGAGTTTTAAGGTCACACTTCCTAAACGAAGTGTCTTTTAAAGCGTGACCTGGTGACACTTCCCCTGGGGGTGTTTATTACATACACAGACTCCTGGACCTCCTTCAGATGAACTGGAGCAGACTCTCTAGGGCTGACACCAGGAATCTGCATTTTAAAAAGCTCCCCTAGAGACTTTCCCGGTGGCATGGCACAGTGGTTAAGAATCCGCCTGCCAATGCAGGGGACACGGGTTAGAGCCCTAGTCCGGGAAGATCCCACATGCCATGGAGCAACTAAACCCGTGCACCACAAGTACTGAGCCTGCGCTCTAGAGCCCATGAGCCACAACTACTGAGCCTACTCGCCACAGCTACTGAAGCCCACGTGTCTAGAGCCCGTGCTCCACAACAAGAGAAGGCACAGCAATGAGAAGCCCACGCACCACAACAAAGAGTAGCCCCCGCTCCTGCAGCTAGAGGAAGCCCGCATGCAGCAACGAAGACCCAGTGCAGCCAAAAAATAAATAAATGAATACAAATTTAAAAATAAAAAAAAAAATGCTCCCCTAGTAATTTGGAGACATTTTAAATTGGAGAACCACGATTATAAACATATAATGTATTGCTCCATTCTAATGTAGTTTATTTATAGATCGGTGGCTCATGGAAATTTCCTCCAAATATCAGGAAAATAAAATTTAAAAATAGTCTGTTTCTCCTTCCTGTTCCTCAGTTTCCTAATGAACACGCTCAATTCCATGGAAATGTGAAGAACCTGGAAGTGTGTCATAGAAGATATCTGACTAATTGAGGCTCTGTAAGGCAAAGGCACGGATTACTGTGAATGTGAACGCTGACTGGAATCACACAAAGCTGGAAGGGGATGGGCAAAGGAAATGACGTTACTAAATATTTACTATGTTCCAGACACTATTCAGACACATTATGTCATTTAAGGGGTCTAAGACATGTGATTCGATCCCTTTTATTTATAAATGGGGCAGGTACTATTATATTTCCATTTTAGAGATGAAGAACTTAATGATGAGAGAAGAACAATCACTTGTCTGAGATGAATCATTCATTCATTAACTCATTCACACAGTATCTCTTGAGGGCTTATCTTAAGCAAGATATTGAGACTAGAGCAGCAAAAAAAGCAGTCTAGAGACCTCAGGTGTCACAAGGCCCTGACCTACCCACCAGGTCTCCACTGAAGAAACCAGAACTGAGAAAGCAGATTGGGGCTGGAGCCTGGCAGAAACAGCCTTCCTGGGCGTGGACTGCCTGCTTCAGGGAGCAAGAAGAAAGCTTCCTGCTGGTGGTCTCAGGCAGCCCTAGAGAGCAGGCGGTGACCTTGGTTCCAGCAGTAGCTGCATCCCTGGTTAGGTGGTTCCGTGTATGTATACCAGCCCCTTACTTGCCCAGAGGAGAGGAGCAGGTGAGGGGTCCGATGAGAGAGAGCCTAGAAGTAGAATTTGAAAGGGAAGAAGGGGAGCCCCCAAATCTGAACATATCCTCTCACTAACCTTGGGAGATAGATATTATTTCCATTTTATAGATGAAGAAATGGAGGCTCAGAAAGGTTAACTGACTTTCTCAAGTAAATGTTCAAGCCAGAAGGGGAATAGTGCCCGTCTCGGATCTCAGCTCCAACACCTCCACCATGCCCCTTTACTGCTCAGGAGGGAGGTCTTCACAGGGTTGTAAAATGCTCACCAAGTAGTGCTAAAGTAATTTACAAAGCGATACTAGAGGCTGGTTCTGATTCCCGTTACCAAGGATTTTTTAACTCCAAGTTCAAATCGCACAGAAAATAAAATTTTCTCCCTAAAAGGTTCTGTGGAAAATGTTCTCTGTTCTGTGTAACAGCCTCCTCGTCTGTGTTTGTGTCTGAAGAGAGGACTAGTCTGACAGGAAGAGGGATAAATCTGGAGCTCGTTTCGGCGTCCCGGAGGAAAGGTGGGTGGAGCGTCTCACAGTAAATTAGGAATTCAGAATGAAAACGTAGCCGAGTTTATTTGGGTTTCTAGTGACACCTCAGAATTATTGTGCAGGCGTGTCAAAGGCGGCTCAGAGTAATGACTGCTCCTCCTCCGCCCTCGGGATGCTGCGTGCTAAGAAGGGGGAATCCCTCTCCTTTGGGGGGTGGGAATCTTCCCTTTCCCACCTGGATCAGGAAGGGACAGGAGGAAAGGAGTGTGGTTTGGAGTCCAGTCTGGCTCTGCTCTGAGTTCCGGAGAGGGGCGGGAGGCAGTTCGGGGGTGTGTCTGAGCTCGGGATCTGAGGTCTGAGGCCAGGATTTGGAGACTTTTTTCAGAATTTTTTTTTTGGGGGGTATCTAGGTTTGGGGGTGGACGCTGACAGTGGGAGGAAACAGGAGACTGGGTCATATCTGAAAGGCACTGAGGTAGGATCGTGGGGCGGGGGGCGTTGAAAGTGGAGGCGAGGATCTGGGGAGTGGAAGTTGAAGCCTGCTTGAAGGTACTAAGGATCTGGGTGAATGTGTGGGGTATTGATGGTGCAGGGCTGTGAATGAGAATCAGGCTCAGTACCAGATCTTAGGGGAGAAGTAAAGAGGCTAGAAGAAAAGAGCGTCGAGCAGCCACAGCCTTTTTCCTAAAGCGACTCACACCCAGACACACCCATCGTCCTAGACACAACCCAGTGCCCTCGGTGGCTGGAGGCAAGGCTGTACCGGCGCTGGCTAGACCCTTCCCACCGGGCCTTCTCCGAACTCCCAGCGGCTTCCACAACTGCAGGCGTCTGGCGTGTCCCCCTAAGCGGGGAGTCTGGGGGCGTGGCCAGCGGCCAGGCGCCCGCGGCTCTGGATTGGCTGCCCAGAGGGCCCGTAGGCGGGGCTCTGGGTTGGGGCCCGCTCGGCTGTTTGCAGACGGCGGGGAGGCGGGGCCGGCGGGAGCCCGGCAGCCAATGGACGCGCAGCCCCGGAGCAGTTACAAAGGGCCGAAGCGAGGCCGCGGCGGCGGCGGCGGCGGCGGCGGCGGCGGCGGCGGCGGCGGGGGAGGTGGGGCGAGGCGAGGCTTGCTGAGGAGAAGCGGCTGCCGGGCCGGGCCGGGCCACAGGCGGTGGCGGCGGGACCATGGAGGCGGCGGCCGCTGCTCCGCGTCCCCGGCTGCTCCTCCTCGTACTGGCGGCGGCGGCAACGCTGGTCCCGGAGGTGACGGGTGAGCGGCGGCGCGGTGGGACTGGCATGCGGCTTCGGGGCGCGCGGACCGGGCCCGGCCTCTGGCTCGCTCCTTCTCTTTCTCAAACATGGCGCGGGGCCGGGGGCGCAGGTGGCGGCGCCTGGGCCGGGGCCGGGCTTTCCTGCTCGGGCCGCCGCCACGCTAGCCGCGGGCGGGGAGCGGAGGCGGGGCTAGGGCGTGGGTCGGAGCGCGGGTGGACTTGCCCGGCAGCCCGCGGCCGCCCCGGCTGCCCGCTCTCCGGGGGAGGTGGCGTCGGGCGAAGCCGTCCGGGGTCGGGGGCTGCCCTTTGGGGAGCGAGTAGGCGCGGGCCGACGGCCGGAGGGTGTGGGGCTGGCCGGGACCGGCAGAGCTGGGGCTGCTCCCCATTCCCTGCGGGGCGCTGTGTGGCGTTGTCCCGGGCACCGCACCCCGAACGAGTAGGTGCTCCAGGCTCCGGGGGCCCGGGAGGGGTTGGGGTCCGAGGAGGCTTCCAGGGAGGGGTGTGAGCTCTGAGCCTCCAGGGCCTCCCCTAGCAGTGGGAGGGGGGAATGTGTGGCAGAGACCCCCGGGTCAGCAGGGCCGCCCTGGTCTTTGGCGCCGGCCTGACCCCGCCGAGAGGGGCCGCTTCTCCAGCCAGGGGTGGCTTTGGAAGGGGAGCTACTGTGAAGCTTTGTGTGAGGACAAGGAGGCACTAACATGTGCGGAGTGCTTCTTCTTTCGTGCTTCTGGGGAAGTGTTGAAGTGAATCCAGTAAGCAGAAGGCTACAGATTGTTTTCGTAGTAGAAACTTGAACGTTTGCTCACTCTGCGGGGGTTTGGAATGTTTGAATGGAAATGACTCTGAATTGATCAAACGCTTTTATTTCCTCGAAGGAACATCGCTAGAGATGTTCCATTTTTTGAGTGACAGTAGTTTGAATCAGTCGTCTGTGTAGCTGGTTTTCGAGGGAGTGTTTGCTGCGTTTTCCAAAATATTAAATTAGGATGGAGTATGTGGTCGTCACCTACCCCGCGGAAGGAGAAGGGAAAAACTTTGTTAGCATCCAAGTTATAGTACTAGAAACTGAAATATAGAGCCTTAGTGTAAGCAACTAAGATAAAGTGAAAGTACGTTTCTGTGTCTGTAATTGAACACCAAATGTTTTTAAAACAAAAAATTCAAGACTTAGGGTGCCAATTATCATTAATAGCTACTGTCTTTTAAGAGCTTACTGTGATGTAGATGCATGAAGTACACCAAAGTACATTATCTAATCCTCACAACTAAACCCTTAGGGCTATGTGGCATTTGCCCCATTTTATAGATGAGAAAACTAAGGTGTGGAGAGGGTAAGTACTCAATTACTAAGAGCTGGAGTTAGTACACTGAGGGTTCAGAGTTTCCAAAACCTATACACCTTAATATATACACCTCACTGTCTGGCATAGCCCATTTTTCTTTTTTAGTCCTCTAATGAGTGATCTTTATTATTCACTTTTAGATTTTTGTCCTCACAATTAGAAAAACAGGTTGGCTTCTTTCTGACTCCTAGTACATTCTTTTTTTTTTTTTTTTGGCTCCGCCGCGCAGTAGTATCTAAATTCCCCAACCAGGGATCGAACCCGTGCCCCCTGCAGTGGAAGTGCCGAACCCTAACCACTCCTAGTACATTCTTGGAGTCCCTTCACACTGGGCCTACATTAGAGGAAACAATGGATTTTTGACATTGGCCTGAGAAGGGGGACAAGATAAATGTGTGGACAGGTGGGAGAATCCATATAGTTATGCATCAAGCATAAGTAACGTTTCCACACCACTATTAACTCAAGTAGCATAGTTCACTCTTTTCCACCTAGCTTAGCACACAAAGTGTTCGTGTATTCAAGCATCAGTATTGGACTTAATAGATGTACAGAGTATTGCTCAGTCCATGCCCTGGAGGAGCTTACAGACTACCCTGGCATGCCTACAATACAAAGCCGATCCAGGAGCTATTATTATTATGCTTAAGTCTAGACTACCTCAACTGGTCTGCCTGTTCTCCTTCATTATGTTGATGTTTCCATTCATCCTTTCATATATTCTGAAGAAGCACAAATGCTTTTTAAAATTTATAATTTGACTTCCTTTTTAAGAGTTTGCAGTTGTTCCTTATTGTCTGGGTATCAGTTTTGTATTTCTCTGCCCAGCTTCTGCTCTCTCCAACATAGATTTCTCTAGGGAAATTGGTTCCTTGTCCATGGTACACAGTTTAGTACCACTATGTATACATACATATCCTGTGTGAGAATGCTTCCTTTCTGCCATTTCGTAACTTTTTCTTTCAAAACATGCCTAAAACCCAACTCTTCTTTACATTGATGCCTCTTGAATGTTTTGTCCTTACTTCATATGCAGCCATCAGTTTAGTCCTGCCTGTTATCCCTCAAATCCATTTGCTTTCCAGAGTTTCTCTCACCGAGGCTTTTTTATAGGCTGCTGCCAAGCTAATCTTCCTCAGCCATCCCCACAAAGGGTTTACGAGATTTCCCATTTGTATTCAGTGCTTAGAGCAGTACTTGAGGCTTATGATTAGGGCCATCTCTGTGTATCCAACCAGAGATCTCCCATCCCACTACTGCAAACCCTCGATTCCAGCGTTTTCTATTTTTCCACCCACTCCTGACTTTTCAGCCTTTTCACTACATATTTAATTTTGCCCCTTTTGGGCGTGTGAGGAGAGAAGTTCTCAGTCCTGATTTCCTATACTGCTTTAGTCTGTATTTCCCTGAACTGTATAGAACGGTACACTTTGTGTTGTCTATTTCTACCATGTTGCACTGTTACTTACAAATACTCTCCAACATGTTATAAGTACCCAGAGGGCAAGAATCATGCCTTTTATTTCTTTTATGGTCTCAGAACCTAGCACTATGTTTTATATTCTGTTCCACTTAAATGCTTATTGTTTAAATTAATTGTTTGACTTGAGTATTCCTTTAGTGTTTATACTGTTATATGTAAGTACAGTTTATACAATATTAATTGAGAATTCTGTGTACAATCAGGAAAAGTCATGTGATGTGGTAAAAGAAGCAGTTGGTTATTAGATTTGGTTATTAGTCCCAACTTCTAGATATGTAGAAAATGGGGATGATACCTACTTTGTCTAGTTTATGAGATTGTGAAGATCAAATGAGAAAATTGTATTGGCGTTTGAGGTTGCTATTTTGTATTGTTATTAATAGGAGGGCTGATGTTCAACCAGCAATTCCCACTGGGCCACGTGTGTTTTGATTGGTTAGACATCCTTTCTGATTGGTTGGTACCACTGGGGTGCTAGTTGTTAATACTTTTAATATCACCCCTGCAGAGAGGCATCAGTATTCAAAGAGGGAAGTGAGTATTCTCGACTGAAGTGACTGGGGGAGGCTTCCTGGACACTTTAGGACTTAAACTGACTTTGAAGGGTGGCTAGAATTCAGTTGGGCAGAGAGGGGGATTTGATGAGTGTTAAGCTCTCTCTTTGTAAGCTGTGTCCCCCAGCTCCCCTAGGGCAGGAAGCAAAAGCTTCTATTGTCTGGCTGGCAAGTTACTCTTTATAGAGTTAATTTCCTTATTCTGAAATGTGGGGTTTGGATATATTAACCACTATTATTTTTTCCCAAATTCTAAAAATTCTCTAATATGTGACTGGAAACAGAAAGGTAATCTAAGTGGGATGAGTAAGGGAGAGTATAATATAATGGGATGCCCACCAGGGCTAGGCATTCAAATGTTGAAAGTCATAAATCACTGAGTTTACAGATAGAAAAGCATAACTCTAGAGGTTAGGTGAATTTCTCAGGGTTGGGCAGAACCAGGACAGGAACTTTGATTTTTCTGATTCTAGATCTTGTGTCCTATATGGCAGTTTAAAATGTGAAGGATTTGGAGGGGGGAGGAACAGAGTTAATGGAGTGACTTACCTAAGTCAAGTTACCTTGAATTTCACAGAGCTTAAGAAAAGTGAGTTCTGAAAGTGGGAGGGAGGGGGAATAATTATAGGTTATAAAGTCCTCAAGAGAAGGTCAGTACCTTTTTTATACTGCTGAAAAAAAGGGCCTGGTGTAGTGCTTATTGATTGAGAAAAGTAGGCTTATAGTAGTTTGGAAGAAATTTTGGTTTAATTGAAGTGGGATGTAATTGAAAGGCCTTGTAGCACATGGTTAGGTTTAGAATTTTAGATGATCTGCTTTTTTGTTGAAATTAAATGAGGAGGGACTTCCCTGGTGGTGCGGGGGTTAAGAATCCGCCTGCCAATGCAGGGGACACGGGTTTGAGCCCTGGTCCGGGAGGATCCCACATGCCGTGGAGCAACTAAGCCCGTGCGCCACAACTACTGAGCCTGCGCTCTAGAGCCCGTGAGCCACAACTACTGAAGCCCACGCGCCTAGAGCCTGTGCTCCGCAACAAGAGAAGCCACCTCAATGAGAAGCCCTCGCACTGCAACGAAGGGTAGCCCCCGCTCACCGCAACCAGACAAAGCCCTTGTGTAGCAACGAAGACCCAACGCAGCCAAAAATAAATAAATGAATAAATAAATTAATTAATTAAAAAAAAATTAAATGGGGAACTGACATGTTCAAAATAATGAAGAAGGAGATAAATCTTGTTCCTGTGGGGAAGGATGCTCCTGTGAAGACTTTTGTTGACAGCTTCTCCTAGGCCTAATTGAAACAGTTGCCTGAACTCAATACTATTCTTTAGTACAGTTGTATTGTATCAGATATGTTCATGTCTAATGAAGTGGGTTTTGAAAATGCCAGTATCCTATGGATGGCCCTTTTGATATGAGAACATATCTTTTCAAACCACAGAATCCCCTGCACATGTCAAAAAACCTCATGCCTTTTGCTGTTTTTTCTTGGTCATGGCTTGCATAATGCAACTTTTTCTGAACAGATGGACCCTGGTTTGGTACCATGTGATTGGGTCACATCTTCGCTTCCTGATTCTGGAATTGACAGCAGATGCTGGCATGTTTCTCAGGAATTTTCATGTCTTGTTCCATAGAACTGGCTCAAGAAAACTTTTGGAATCTCCTCAAAATTTATAGTCTGTCTTGACCCAGGCTAACTGCAATACTTAGGATAATATTTAATGCATTACTTAATGTAATTTTCTCAATATCAAATCTAAGCAGTTTCCATAAACATTAAGATTTGCTGCTACTCTGAATTAGATCCAGGTTTAGCTGTACAGTTTTAGTCCAAATACTACAAGTAAGTTTCTTATGCTTACCCTTTTTAGATGTGAACTTAACGATTGATTGACTTGTAGGCTTTTTGCCTTAGACACTTTCTCAAACACTAGAGGAGCAAGTCTGATTGGTTTTATGGGTACAATTTTATAGATCAGATCTGGCCTTTTGTAAAGCCGCTCCCTCATTTTGGCAATCTGAGAGCAGTATACATTATACAGAATGATTTATAACAAAAATATTATGACTTGCAGCATATACACACAGGTTGCTTTGACATTTCTGTGAAGGTTCAGTGGTCCTTGCACCATTTTATCAATCTGAAAGGAATATATTTAAGAATGTGCTAGGAATTCTACCTGCCTTGTCTCATTTAATTCGCATAACCAACCTTGGATGATAGTTGTGTAATAGTACAAAAGCTTCTTACTTTTGTACCAGTTAATTTCCAAAAGACTCTTTTTAAGTCCGTTTGTTCCCAGGTCCAGTGACCAGTGCCCAGGAGATAACTGTAGATTTTGATAACACTGGTTTTAACCCAGGATTCTTTTCAGCTCTCTTAAACATTATCTAAAGATGTTAATATTTTGTCATTCATATTTTAATCATAAATACATTTGTAAAAGGAAGACACTCCTTCAGATGGAACACATAGTGACTAACAGTAGTCCAACCACTGAGACTCAAATGATTGTGCATTACCATTAACTCCATCAGCCTGGGTAGGCAGAGTTGTCAGGATTTTGCTCAGATTGGAACTTAGTTTGTTCCTATGAAAGTTTGTAAATAGAAGAGCTTCTGTGTTTCCATTTTACAGACCAGGAAACTGAGGTCATGATGTTAATGAATGGTGGAGCCTGTGTTTAACCTTTGCAGAGGGTGTACTCTTTCCTCTGCATCACGCTGCTTTCATACACAGTAAATATCTTATAATGGTCATTTTGTCAGGAAGATTTTCTTCCTTCCTTCCTTCCTCCCTCCCTCCCTCCCTTCTTTCCTTCCTTCCTTTCCTTCACCATGAGAATATGCTTCAGCTTGTCTTTATTACAGTTTGCCTCTTTGCAACTACAGCTTACTCAGATGCTTGCAGTCTTTCTTTGACATTATATTTTTAGGTAATTTGAATCTCTCCAATGATTCTAATGATGGTTGATCCCTCACTATTTGTGTTGATTTATTTACATTCATAGCAAACTCTTTGCTTCTCAAATTAACATAGGCACACAGAGCCGAAAATTTGAATCAGAGAAGAGAAAAAAGCTATCATTGTCCATCGTTAACATTTTGGCTTATTCTGTCCCCTTTGCATTTTTTTGTATAATATAATCATTCTTTAATCATTCTGTCTCAATAGTTTATCAAAGCTAATAAATATGTTTTTAAGATGGCAGAGCTCTGGCTTGTAGTAGAAATAGCTCATTTAATCTTAGCAAATATTTAGTAATGGTCAACTCAGTGGGAGGTATAGAAAAAGACACACACTTGCTTTCAAGGAGTATGATGCTGGGGAAATATGAATACAGATTCAGTAATAGCAACCACAGGGACTGCTCTCTAGAGGTGATAGGACTTGATCTTGTGCCTTGCAGAATAGGTAGGGTTTAGAGAGGATGAGGGGCAGAGGGAAAGTACTCCTAGGTAGGGGAGGATGATGTGAGTGAAGAAGGAGCGTGCTAAGTTTCAAGAATTTTAAGGGGAGGAATGGAAGTTCATGATGTAGAGGGTGGGCTCAGAGAATTATGAGCCTTGAAAATCAGGAAAAAGAATGTTTAACTGCACCACAGAGGAAATGGAGCAGGGTGGCTACCTAGGAGTTTTTGGAGTAGGTATGATGGCCTTGGGAATGGAGTGAAAGGGTGGCTCTGTGACATTTTAAAGAAATAGGAGCTGGCAGTAGGGCCTTTGCACGGCTGTTGCCTTGCCTGCAGGCTCTTGGCTTCCTCCCTCACCTCTTCTGTGTCTTTGCTCACATGTCACCTTTTTCTCAAAGAGCCTTACCCTGACCACCCTTTTTGTAATTGTCATTATCTTGCTTTGCTTTTTCTTTTTTTAACATTACCTTCTGAAATACTGTATTTACTTATCATATTTACTTATTTACTATGTTTATTGTTTCCCTCTAACTACTAGGATATAAGCTTCATGAAAGTGTATATCTTTGTTTTGTTCATCAGTGTATCTAGAGTGCAAAGAAAGTGCCTGGTGCATCGTAGGCACTCAGTAAATATTTGTTGAATGGCAGTAGCTCTTAACTGTAAAAAGGTGGAGTAAAAAAATTAAGAAGGACTCCATGAAATAAAAAAAGAGTGACTCCAGGATTTTTATACCGAGATAATGCCTTTAACTAGTAAGGAATTTGGTGAGAGAAAGATTGAAGGGAAATGAATTCTGATTTGAGCATGTTGAGTTTGAGGTGAAAGTAGGATAGGCAAGTGAAATGGTTCAGTAGGCAGCAACAATATAAGACTGGAACATGGTTGGAATGGGAGAGGACGTTAGGCAGAGAAATGATTATCAGCATTTCCTTCCACCCCATTCTTTTGGATTCTCATGCCCCCCAAACCACCTTAAGTGGAATATTTATTTTCATCCTGAATTCCTAGCTTAGATGTGGAGCCTTGCTCAATTCACTGTTACATTCTTCGCTCCCAGTTGCAGGTCCATGTTTTGTTACCCACCCCCCCACCCCCAAGCCAAAGAAGTATATATTCAGAATCGTTTGTGAACTTCTGGTTCTACTGAAATTGGCCTTTAGGCTATGCTGCTTTCTCTGCAGTAATATGACTGACTTCCTGGGAACCTGCTCTGGTTCCTGGCTGAGGTACAAGAGAGGGAGTTTCTTGTTTGAAGCCTGCTTTTACTCCACTGGCTTCACGTCACGGTTGTGATGTTAATAGGTGTTACCTTTGCTGTCTCTTGGAGCTTCCGAATGGCAATATTGTTAAACGCTTTTCATGCTACTGTTTTTCTCCGTGAACTAAACACTGGTGCAGTTGTACGTATCTCTAGACCA
This sequence comes from Balaenoptera physalus, assembly GCF_965194825.1. NCBI lineage: Eukaryota > Metazoa > Chordata > Mammalia > Artiodactyla > Balaenopteridae > Balaenoptera > Balaenoptera physalus. Next base: position 32,934,307 of record NC_138886.1, on the reverse strand, counting down.
TCTTTATTTTTCTCTTTGGATTGATCTAACTTATTTGTTTTCTTTCCAATTTTGAAGGCGTTTAAATCATGTGACTTGGTTGCCAGAAATGTAATAAAATCTTTATGGGAACAGGTATAAGAGCCCCCACATATTTGTCTGGCATTAGATTCTAATCAGTGTGTCTCTCTGGGACTCACTTTTCGCAGGAGGATAACACCTAACTTCAATGATGATTGTGAAGATAATATGTATCAATAGTAGTGTTTATAGAGTACCTAGCACATAGCCTGATACTGATAGATATTCAATAAATGAGACTTATACATTTAAATAAGTGAAGGAATGCCTTTTGGAAGAGGAAATACATGTCTGTGTAATGAACTATGATTAATTGGTAGACTGAGAGGCAGATTTCACTCAATGTAAGAAAGGACTTTCTATCAATGGGAGCTGTCATGAAGTGGAACATTATAAGGTGCTATGTTCCCTGTCACTGGAAATATTCAGACAGAGGTGGGAGGCAGAGATAACCTTCTGTCCAAGAAGTTGTAGAACACATTTCTTGCATTAGGTGAGAGGATGGAATTGATTATCTCCAAGCTCTTCTTCTACCCCAGAATTCTTTACTTACAGGTGTAGTCCAGGCTTCCTTGCTCACTGTTTTTAGCCAGCATACAGGCTCTCGACTTCCCTAGCATTCATGGCTTCAAGGTGAGCACTGTTTTATAACTTTATCTTATTGTATGGGAAAAATTTATTCAGTGCTTGGCTTGTCCTCTGGCCGTTTTCTATAAAAGAATTTAGGACGCTTGAAATAAAAATATATGCAGTAAGACCAAAACTAGTGATCAGAAAGATAACAACCAACAAGTAAAAGAGGAAAAGAAAGAGAAAAATTAGCTATAACTTTTACCTGAGGAAAGCTTTAGTAGTTGAGCACAATAATTAGCTTTGAGTTTTCTAGGATTGAGGGCAATAAGGGAACCTGAGAGTTTGCATAGATCTCATTGCCTGTTGTTGAGAACACATGAGGAGGCTGCCACCTTCCTTAATAAAATGGAGCCCCCAAACACGAAGGCCACAATGCAGGGAGAATCTCCAAGTGTTAAAAGAGTTCCAGGACCTGGCAGCCCTGATTCTTGTTCTCAGCCTTCCTCTTTAATATGTTTGAGGATTCAGTTTAGTGCTGCTGCTACCATTTTTATTCTCTACTCTTAAGGACACACTAGTTTTACCTTAATGCCAGTGCAACAGCTGATATAAGGCTAGAGTGTTTAAATCAAGCTATCCTAAAAGCTATGGATAGAAAGCAACAAAAACTATTCATTCTGGTTTACAAAGACTCTGTCTTCAGGTCCTTATCTTTTGGCCTGTCTCCGTTTGGCAGACAGAGTGAGTACTGCCACCAAGTGAACTGAGCCAGACATCTACCTCTTTTCCCACAGTCCCAACTCAGCAAGGTCCAGAGAGTGTCTTTGCTTGGGTTTCCTGTTTGAAGAGCTGCCTCCTTTCTGGGTGATGAATTATGGGAATGATGACTTCCTTGAGGAGAGACTGCACTTACCTAGAGAGCGTGGCCCTATATATGTTGGTTGTATAGTAACCCAATATTCATATAAAAGATACCCACGTATGTTACCATAAAGGACATTCTTTGGTTAGAGACATGCTTATTTCACTGGGGAAAACAAGTTTCTCCCTGCTCTTGAGCAGAATCTATTATAGAAGCTTTGTATAAGGGGCATTGGGAAAAAAGTGAAGAATTGGGGTTTATCACTCTCCATGACTTGAGTGAATTCACTTGCCTTGCGTATTCTGCAGTTGCAGAGTTACTTTAGGCCTGTTCCAGTGTTTCCTTGTGCTAATCAACAGGCTGAACCTCCTTATTTTTGTTCACTTGCTTCAGGATAACCATTCCATCTAGATTTCCGAGGTGTGAACCTCACTGATTGCATAATAGTGTATATTTATAGTTCTAGGACACCTTGTGCAGGCATCCTGTTACATTTCTACAATATAAGATCTTTAAATATGTATGGAAATAACAAATAGCTCCCATGGAAAAAAGCAAAGACAAATTTTTTTTTTTTTTTTTTTTTTTACTAGAAATAAGGACTAATATACATATTTTGGAGCATTGAACATAGAGGAGATAAACCTGAAGAGGAATATAGAGATAAAAGCAGTAACGGTGGCTTTTCATTTATACAAACACACAAACTCTTACTCCCTCCCTCCCTCTCTCTCTCTCTTTCCCCCTCTCTCTCGCTCTCTCTGTCTCTCTCACACACACACACACACACGCACACACAATATGTGTATGGGGCTTTTTTTGTCTTGATGTGTTCATTCCCAAACCAAACTATAATGTGTTCTAATTGAGTCTCTTTGTTTAGCACATGGCTATTGATTTGAGTCCTTTCTCCAACTGAAAAACTGACATTTTAATTTTGTTATTCAGTGTACAACAGATTTGAATAAAAACACCAAGATTGTGTATTGTAGATTTCCTTCAACAATAATTATATGTAATTATTTTACCAAAATAAACAAGTTAAAGTAGTTTTAGCTATTTTATCTCATTTCACATTTGGGGAAAAAATTACAGACCAGGGGCTAGAGTTTGCTCTTGTTTCTCAATGAGGAAAGCTAATTTCTGATTGCTAGTTCCAGCTGGTTCCACCAGAGAAGTGTATAGTTGGTGCTAGTAAAGAGCACTGAGCATGTGGAGAGGAAGCGCAACTGGAAATAGGTCAGGCTGGCCACATGCTGCTAAAACAGGTGACAGTTTTCATGAGTGTGGTATCTCAGAGATTTTAAGGAACCTGTGAAGATTAAATGAGTTTATGCTCCTAAACTTGGAGCATACTTCCTGGCACATAGAAAACATGGAGTAAATGATAGTTATTAAGAAAATTGTTTTTTATAGAATCATAGAATTTTTAGACTAGAAAGGACCATGAGACCATGATTATCATTTTGTCTAACTTTATAAGTGAGGAAACTGAAGCTCAGACATTACGTGGTATTTCAGGATAAGCAGGATAATTTCAGGATGATAATTCAGCTAATGACTGAACAGGAATCCAACTGCCTCCTCACAATTTTATTTAGCATCCCTTTTCTGACTCAAGCCTCCATTAGGGAGAATGATTTCTTAAAAATCGCCTAACTTTGTGGAAGATTTCTTTAAATACTATCAAATCAGACCCTTAACAGATGGATGCATAGATGGATAAATAATGATAAAATCAATATAGCAAAATAGTAGCAGTTATGGAATTTAAATGGTGGCTATAGAGGTGTTCACATTTCTGTCAATTTTTCTGAATGTTTGAAAACGTTCATAATATAATGTTGGGGGGGGACTAAAAAAAATCTATACCATCTCCTCACCCCAGATATGTTTCTATTACTGATTTCTCTGAACACAGACCAACCAGCGGTACTTGCTACAGCCAAAGGAAATAAAACAACCGGGGGTCCAGAGCCCTCTGGCATGCACATTCTAGGCCCTTTCCTTGACCGTCTCCAGGGATTGAGAACCACAGGTCTGTTTCAAGTTTTCCTGTCCTTTTCTTTCTTTTCTCTATCCTTTTTTTAAATTACAAGTGATAGTTGTGCATTGCAGATTTGGAATTCCCTACTCACCAACAAACAAGCCAATTAACACAATTAGCACTATAGATGACTTTCCTATGAACAAAGGCTCTATTTTTTTTCTTTCTATTGTTTTGCTTTCTCCCTTTCCATGGTAAATTTTACTTTTGTTCTTTTCCTTCTTATTTTTAATGCATTTATAATCTTGAGTATTTCTGTTCTTATATAATCTTTCTCCCCAAGATCACAATTGTTTCTTCCACCTTATCCTTTAAAAACAAAACAAAAACAAAAACATGGCCACATAAATATTCTTTTAGCTGGGGCCTTTCCACCCTTTCTCATATATCACTTAAGTTTTGTCAGATCCAGCCTACCCTTGCCATATGATGGGAGAAGGCGAAGGAGGGAGTTTCAATAAATGGGGTTTTAGGAGTCAGGCAGAAACCTTAGGGGATACTCTTCAAGGGTCAGCAGACTCAGAATTAGCTGTGCATTGCAAACAGATGGTATGCCCTAAGGAAATAGCTGCTCTAAGCAATTGGGTCCTTGCATCTAATTTAGCTTAGAGATCCTGGAACAGGGAAAAAAAAGTCTCATGGAGCAAATGAGTATAATCACCTATGAACCATTATAAACCATTGCTAGGGCCTAATAACTATTATAGTTAGTAAGTTAATATTAACAGAGTATAGACATAACTCTGTGCCGCCATATACACATGCTGCATAATTCTGTACAACATAATTCTGTGCTGTATCTTCTATTCTCCAAAGGATAAGTAACATCAAGCCTTAGCAGACTCTAACCAACCCCCTGCTAGAGGCCTTCTTCAGTAACCAAAATGGTACTAGTAATTTGAAAGCTGAATTCCTAATGCTAAGTCTTGGGACGTCTAGATTTTGAGGTCTGAAAACTTTTAGGTTGATTACAGTACATCCCCAAGCTCTAGTTTTTATATACACATAGTTTAGTCTTAAAAGGGTAAGTGTTCCTCAAAGGAGTTCAGACAACACTAGCTGCTTGCATCCTCATGCCCCAAGGGAGGCCATGGATTCAAAGGTTAGAAATATTGTAACAATATAACTATTATAAAAGCGTCTCATTTTGAGTGGGCTTTTCTGTCCTTGCTTGGTTTAGTTCAGGTTTCTTTCTCTAGGAGACTGTAACTAGAATTGAACTGCTTTCTTTGAAATTTTATTTGACAAGGGAGATGACCATTTCAGACTAGGGAAGGCAAGAAGGTTATAGCCTGTGTAAGTTGTGGTTCACCAAGTCTCAGATTTCTAACAGTATCTATCATCTCTCTTTTGGCTAAATTCTGTTGTTTTTTCCTTTGTTTTGCAAAGGGGTGGGAATTACATAAAGCTAAATACCAAGAGACTCAATTAAGAGTAGAAAATGTGATTGCTTCTGTGGAGCGGGAAATAGGAAGGGTTGATTGTTCAGGAGTTGTTACCTTTTTTTTTTTTTTTTTTTTGGTGACAATCTTGTAGAACTATTTGACGCCTTAAACTCTGTACATGTACAGCTTTGATCAAAATAAATCTAAGTTAAAAAAATTAATGGTAAATATATGGCAGTTATAAGTCCATGAATGCTTAGTAAATATGAAGGATTGAATTCCCCTGTTGAAAAGACAGATTCTTAGATAGGATTAATATAGACACAGAGGCCTGCAATCTAACAAAGTTTTTCAAGAGACACTTAAAGTGACATCAAAGGTTGAAAGAGTGGAATAGAAAAAGGCAAATCTGACCCAAAAAAAAGTAGGTATGGTAAGATTCATACCTGACAAAATAAAATTCAAACTACAAAAGCATTAAAGGGAAGAAAGAGATGTATTAATATTTTATTTTGATAAGAGGTACCATCTCTTAAGACATGTCATGAATCTTTATGCAATTAATAAAATATTGTCAAAATATGTAAGGCCAGAATTGTTAAAAATACAAGAAGACATTGATAATTTCACTGTTTGTAGATTAAGAAAGCAGTGCTTGAATAACAGAATAATAAATAATGTATTCCAATTTCATAATCATGAATAATATTTTTGCAAAATAATTCTGCAATTTTCCAGGAAATTGATGATTTGGAAGTCTACAAAGAAAGGTCAGATTAAAAATTAACAACAGCCAAAAAAAAAAAAAAACCAAAATAAAAAATGTATCTACTTGGAAATGTAAGATTATTCTTCTAAATAATCCTCAGGTTAAAGAAGAAGTTACAATTGTAAATTACAAGCCATTTAGAAATGAACAAGAGCATATCAAATTTAGTGGGAGTTTTGCTGAAGGAGTACCCAAAGGAAAATCTGAAAGTAAGAAGATTCAAAATCAAGCTATAGACCAAGTAAATACAAAGAAAATAAGGATTTAGAAAAAAATTAAGAAAAACAGATATGATACATAGAACCCCAAATCAGTTCTTTGTAAACACATTATTAAAATAGACAAATATTTGGTAAATCTAAAACAGAAAGACATGAATAGAAAAATGGCAAAGGAGAATGGTGTCTTTTTGTTGAACTGTAATGTATTTTAATGTAGTCCAATTTCAGTCTTTTTCTCTTTAAGGTTAGTGCTTTTTGAATGCTATTTGATTAATATTTCTGGATTCAATGTCTTGAAAATGTTTTTCTGTGTTTTCATCTAAAAGGCTTCTTGTTTTACCTTTCACTTTGAGATGCACAGTCCATTTGGAGTTGATTTTTGATTATGGTATGAGATTTTTTTTTTTTTTTCATTTTAAAAATATGTATGCCCAGTTGACCCAGTACTATTTGTTGGTAATGCCTTCCTTTTCCTAGTACACTGTGTTGTCACCTGTACTATAAATCAAGTAGTTGCATATGTGAGAGTCTGTTTCTGGAATCTCTATTCTATTTCATTGGTCTATTTGCCATTGTGCCAATACCACACTGTCTTAGTATTATAATGTTATAATGGGTCTTGATATCTAGTAGTTAGGTTTTCCAAAAGCATTGTTTTTGAAGATTGCTTTGACTGTTCTTGGGATGTTTTTCCACATAAATTTTAGAATCACCTTGTCAGTTCACACACACACACACACACACACACACACACACACACACACACACACACACACACACACACACACACACACACCCCAACCTGTAGGATTTTGATTTGATTCTGTTGAATGTACAGATCACTTTGCAGAATATTGACATTTTTACAGTATTGAACCATCCAGTGAGGAGGCTGGCATGTTTCTCCATTTATAGATAAATACATTTTATTTTATATTTTTCATAATGTCTATCAAGTATTGATTTGAAGCTTTCACTGTAAAGGTCTTACATGTTGTTTGTTAGATTTATTCCTAGATATTTGATTTTGGGGGATGCTTTTGTGAATGATAATATTTTATAATTTGTGTTTTCTATTTGTTGCTGGTTTAAGAAAAGGCGATAACTTCTTTGTATAGTGACTTTGCTTTATCTTGAATAGGTGTTGAATTTTATCCGTATTTTTGTTTATATGATCTATTCACATTTTCCTAAACTGCCTAATTCTCTTATTCCTGAGTCTACATACAATATCTTTGTATATCACCGCCCTTGAATGACCTCCTTTCCTTTTTTAGCCTTCCATAAGCCTCAGTTGAGATGTCATCTTTGAGATAAGTCTCCCATTTCTGTGCTGCCTCTGCACTTTGTCCATATTACCCTTTATCAGTTGCATGTTTGTTCTCCACATTACATTGTGAGCTCCTTGAGAGTAGGAGTCTCATCCTAATCATCTGTCTTCCTAGAGGTGTGTTCTTTCTTCCTTCACAGGTGACAACACAGTGTTCTTTTCTAGTAAAAGGTGTGTGTTCAGGCCTTATTCTCTGCTTCTAAAATTACTAACTACACAGGCCTTCGCCTCATATCTTCAACTATGGCTCTAGTAGGTCTTTTGCTGTTTGCTGGCCGAGGTGTAACTCTCCTCTGCCCTTAATTCAAAGGCAGCTGGTGGGTGGTTACCACTTCCTTCTCTTACCACAGTTCTGTTTCATACCTCATTCCCCTAGTCCAGAATGATATGCTATGTTCACTTAGGCTCATCACCATATCTTGGTATCTATGCAACCAACTCACAATGTCTCCTACAGCCACTCTTGCTTTCCAGAGGGAAAGGGTTGAATCCTTCGTCTTGTTCTGCTTGGGGGAGATCACCCTAGATTATCTAATAATCCTTTTCTTCTTTTTGTGCTTTTCGAGTAAATCTAGATTACATTGGTATAACTCTTAGGGCACTCCTCTTTACTCATCTATAAAATAAAGGGTTAGGATCAGGTAATTATCAGTTGCCTTCCAGCGTGAACATTTTATGGTTAATGAATTACGATTCTTTATCATTTGGGGGTATTACATATAAATGTGTATAGTGGATGTGTCCCAACACTTTGTTAATTTGGGTTGGAACTGAAAACATACTTCCCCGTAGGTATCTCTCACATGGTACAAGAGTGAAGTTCTTGGGTTAACCCTGTTCAAGCAGTCACATTGCTGAAAAACTCTGTGTGGATATTTGTGAATGGAGAGAGAAATAGCTACCATGAATGCTCGCTCAGTGCTGTACGTGTGCATGTTTACATTATATTGTGTCAGTGTTGCCTCCTAGAGCTGTATAAAGGTTTGTTTTGATTCTCTGTCCAGCATCTAGAACAGGAACTGGCACATCGTAGGTGTTAAAAATACTTGTTGAATGAGTGCATAAATGAATTTTTGAGCATTTTATTATGTGCTAGGCACTGTTACTAAATGTTGTTATCTCATTTAACCCTCAAACCTTCTGAGAATGCTATTGTTATACATTTAGGAAACAGGCTCCAAAAGTTAAGCAGCTTCCACAGAATTACTTAGAGGCTGATTGGCAGAGATAGGACTCGAACTTGTTTGTTTGTTTGTTTGTTTTTTTGGTCTCTGAATTTCATGAAAGAATGAAATGAACTACTGTTCTCTTGTAATACCCACTAGTCAACATAGAATCCAATGAGAAACTGTATAAAAGTGTGTTTAGATTGGGGAAAATAAGAAATTCATTTATTTATTTTTTAGCACTCACCATCATAAATACAAGTTTGTCCTTTTTTTTCATGGTTAGGGTGAGGCAGAGTGCACACATCTGCTCTGTATATTTACATACCGCCTCTACTCATTGCAGTGGAACAAAAACAAGAAGATCACCTGATAGGAATGGAATTATAATCACTTTGTATATAGCTTTAATAGTATGATCATTCCTTTGTCCTTAAACATACTTCTATAAAGTATCAGCTTTAACGGCTATATAGTGTACCACTTACAATTGTGTCATGATTTATTTTGTCATTGCCCTGTTGTCACTCATATAGGTTGTTTTCAACCATAAAATGCTGTAACAAACATCTGTGTGCTTATATCTTTGCTATCATCTATTGTTTCCTTAGACTAAATTTTAGGAAGTAGAATTAATGAATTAAAAGATATAGACTTTTTAAAGGCTCTTACTATATCTTTGCAAATTATTTTCCAGAAAGAACAGTTTGAAATTGACATGAAGTGACTGTACTCCTTAGGGTTAAATATCCTGAGTTGGAGTTTTGAAGACAAGATAGGGAAGAGGGATGGAGCACAGAGGGGCATATTAAACATTTTTTATAACTTTGAATAGACATAATACAGTCACATTTTTCAAAATTCAAAAAGTGCAAATGGGTTTATAGTGAAGAGTCTCCTTCCACTCCTATCTTCTGGATACCCAGTTCCCTTCCTTGGAAGTCAGTATTACCTGTTTCTTTTATATCCTTCCAGGGAGATACTTTGTAATATTTGCAAGCCAATATATGTATGCATTTTCCTCCCTCCCTCCATTCCTACTTCCTTCCTTCCTTTTTCTAGCACAAATGTTACTATCTCTGTGATGACCTAGATGGGTGGGATGGGGTTGTGTGGGAGGGAGGTCCAAGAGGGAGGGAATAAATGTATACATATAGCTGATTCACTTCACTGTACAGCAGAAACTAACATGACATTGTAAAGCAATTATACTCCAATTAAAAAAAATAAAATTTATATTAAAAAAACAAATACAGTGTTGTGCACTATGTGGATTTTCACTTAATATATCTTCAGGTCGGTCTACATTAGTACATAGAAAACATCGTATTTTTGTGTGTGTGTGTGGCTATATGATCTTCCATTTCATAGTGGTACCATTATTTTACCAGTTCTATTGATAGATGCATAGGAAAAATTACAGTCTAGTATAACTGATTAGGAAATTAATAACCTGTTATGTAAGTATATGTAAGCCACTTTACACATGTACAAGTTTATCTATAAGCTATATTCCTTCTAGGTCAGAGGGTATGTTCATTTGTAATTTTGAAAGTGTTGGGTTGTCCTCCATTTATATGATGAGAGAAGTTATTCTGGGCAATGGGATATTTTACATCAAATGGACTTGAGAGGTACCTACATGGGAATTTTGGACAGTTGAAAGGAGAGCACTGAGAATTGGGGAAAAGATTTCAAAAATGAAGGTAGTAAGGGGTAAAAGAGAAAATTTGCTTGCTTGGCCGTTTTATTGAGGACCCTGCTAGTAGCAACCAGTCACATACTAAAGAGATGTTCCTTGGATGTTTTTTTAAGAAACACATACTGGGTCTCTCCTGTGTGCCAGGATCTAGGGATGCGGAGATGCTTAAAGCATTAAACTAGTTCCTGACCTGAAGCAGTTCATAGTTTAATGGAGGAAAAAGAATAAACTATTATAAAATGAGGTGCACTGCTGTAGTTATTGTACCTTGAAGATGTTAAGTTGAACTAGGTCAAAAAATGAAAACGTGGATATTTAATATTTGATGTAACTTTTAAAATAATAGAATCTTACTATTTAAAGGATTGTTGAGTTTTGGACTAACTTTTCATTTGTTACAGAAGATCCCTACTTCATGAACTCTGGCTATTGGTCATTAAGCCTCTGCTTAAATATCTCTAATGACAGGGAAGTCATAACCTTCTGAGCAGCCAATTCCATTGTAGGGAGGAGCTGTAGTTAGGAAATGATTCTTTATGAAACAAAATTTACCACATCCTGACCTCATGATTTGATTTAGTATTGGAGTAAGATAAATTGACTCAGTTGCTACATCTATAAAATGAGATTGTCTTCACAGCTATGGTATCTTTCAGATCAAACTTTGCTGAATTAATTCTTTGATTCTCTGACTCATTTACATGGCAGATTGATATTCAAGTAACACTTACTGATTAGTTGTTGTATTGGATATTTGTGGGATTTTGTGCCCAGTTCTCCCTCTGTCTCCCCCATCACCATGGCTACAGTTAACAGTAAATGTTGTTGACTCTTTTTAAATCTGTTCTTAAACAGATTCCCCAAATCTACTAAGCAATTATCCTGCACTTCTGCAGTTTATTTTGAACCTAAGTGAAGGCCTTTGTAGTAATTGCCCCTATTAAATCTCATCTTGCCATTTAGGCAGCCTTTTCGTAGTGTGCTTTTCTCTGATAACAGTTAACATTATATCAGCTAATTCTGTGGAGCTTTGGAGACTAGAAAATGGAGGTATTGTGAAAACCAAGTGATTGAGAATTTCAAAGTGCCCTCATTCGTTTGTTGAATTATATAAATGATTCTTCTTAAGTGCTTTAAATGTGACAGAAGTAAATGGAATTTATCTGAAGAAATGTTTGGATAAGTCAAGTTTTTGTTTTGAAGCCCAACATTTAGGAGTGAAATGTTATTCAGACTAAAGGAGAGATTACTTTCACAATGTTTGGTGCCGTTATTTTGATAAGCTCACGTTGACATTACTGCTGCAGAGCAACCCAGAGGGTGTGGAGTTAAGAAGAACCACTGAATCCTTTGAGGAACAAAGCCCTTAGCAGTAGTCTAGAGGGAGTTGTGGACAAGGGTTTTAGCCTTGTTTATAGAGATATGCAGCATATTTTAAAAAGAGGAAGAGAACCTATGCAGTTCCCTAGACTTGGAAGAGGGAGAAGAGGAGAGGATAGGCCTCCTTGAGATGGGAGTGGAGAGAAGAGAGAAAGGTGGTTTACTCAGAGAAGCTCGAGTAGACCAGTAGACTAGATGGTAAATTGACATTAGTACTGGAAAGGATTTAACTTTGAACTTTTGCCTTTGCCTTTGCCAGCAATGGCGTGATCTTCTGCTTTTAAGCTAGCTAAGCAGACTGAATAAAAGGCATTGTGCGTGTTAGTTCCTTTACCTGTCTGTTGGTGTGTATTTGTTATATTTGGAGATACTGACTGTGCTGTAAAGAATAACTGTGCTGTAATAGACAGGGTAAGGGAAAGAAGTGTCATTAACAGCAAAGTCAGAGTGGTGAAAAGATTGGAATCCAGTGTCTGGTGAGAGCAGTCTTCATCCTCCTGTTCCTTTTTAGCTGCTGATCTGTCTTATGTCTTAGCAAGAAAAAAAAACCTCTGAATCCTTCCAGGGGCCTTTTTTTTATCACAGATACCACTCTTGGAGGAATAATGCTTATTTGGTTTTGAATGTGTTGACTTTGCACTAACAGGTAAGCCAGAGTACGCCCTGGAAGGCAGTTAGAAAAGGAGTTTGGAGCACAAGGAACGGGGAGTTTAGAGATAGATGTGAGCTGCAGCAAAGGGCTGAGTGTGCTGGTGGGCGCAGTGTCATGTGACTGAGACTGAAGGTTGTCAGTGTGTCTCATGTCCTAAAATATTTAGAAAAGAATGAATTCAATCAAAAGGGCATCACTAGTGAATTTCAATGAGATGTTTCAGTCTATTTCTTGATGGGGGAAGATGGGTGATCGAAGGATAGAGAGACCAAATAACAAGGGTTGAAAAAGGAGAGAGTATTGAAGGGTATGCCTAAAAAGAAGGGTAAGTTGTATAGACAGTCACTCTAGGCCTGGGAAGACAAAGTTTCTGGTACTAATTTTTATTTCATCAACAAGGCTCATAGAAATGCCTGTTCCATATACTATTCACAGGCTGTCTACCTCTCCGTTGTCAGATATAAGGGCTTGTGAATCAACCCTTGGTAGCCCTGGTATTAGGTAGAAGTAATAGTGCCTTGATATGTGACCGCTGGATACACTGAAATGAAGGAATCATGGAAATTTCCTTTACAGATGGGACCAAGAGCCAGAATCTCAACTTGGAATTTATCCCTCTGATACTAGAATATAGTGAAAATGATAACCGCTCTTTTTACTCTTGCCACTTCCCTTGACAGCTAGATGTTTGGTTTCTGACAGTCCTTCACGTCACACCAACATCTTCAAACTTGACAATTCTATGACCTATTCTGCAATATTTGGAAATTCCTACTGCTAATAATTGTATTCCTGGCCTGGGACTGACAGTTTTCTGTGAACACAGTAACTTTTCATTGCAGTGCTGAATCACAGAGAAATCTTTGTGAATACATTTTTTTTAAATTTTATTTACTTATTTATGGCTGTGTTGGGTCTTAGTTTCTGTGCGAGGGCTTTCTCCAGTTGTGGCAAGTGGGGGCCACTCTTCATCGCGGTGCACGGGCCTCTCACTATCACGGCCTCTCCTGTTGCAGAGCGCAGGCTTCAGATGCGCAGGCTCAGTAATTGTGGCTCACAGGCCCAGTTGCTCCATGGCATGTGGGATCCTCCCAGACCAGGGCCCGAACCCGCGTCCCCTGCACCGGCAGGCAGACACTCTCAACCACTGCACCACCAGGGAAGCCCCTGTGAATACATTTTAATAGGGATCAAGCTTAAGTTAAATTTTAGTTGCAGGAGAGCTACCAGTGCAGATAGTTAAAGTGATGCTTAACTGAGTAATACCTTCCATGCATAGGCAAGTTTGCACATGCATAGGTTGTAACAAGTACATCATGTCTTACCTTTCTGTCTAGAGGCTAGAGTTTTGTGTTTCTGTTCGACCTTGATTGTAACACGAGTGCAGATTTCCAAAATGTTTAAGTGTGGGAAAATGTGCATCTTAGAATTGAGGAAGCTGTGGCTACTAGTAGAGATTGGGGCACAGAAGCAAAAGGTGGCCAAGGTAGGAGAAAGGCACTAAACAGGGAGTTTAGTTCTTACCTTTGCAATCAAGCAGAAAAGTCAACAGGAAGCTGTGCTATTGAAAAGTTTGAGTTACTTCACATATGGATACCACATAGAAAAGAACCACATATACTTATTCAGGTTCATGATGATAATTTACTCACATTCACCTTAGGCTGGGTAGAATATTGTTACAAGTCATTTTGTACTCCTAAGTTTTGGTTTCTTCATTAATAAAATGGTAGAACTGCATTAGAACTAGATAATTTTCAAGGTTTTGTGTGGTTCTGTCAGTCCAGGATTCCACTGTGGAATTTAGGCACTACATTTGGGAATAGGTGTTTCTTTGGTGGCCTACAGATAAAAATCATGTTTGGAACAATGCTATGTATTATATGTGATAGTTCTGTATGTTCACATAATTTATATTAGTTTCAGAATATGTAAATGTATCTCATTTGATAATCTCAATGAGATGATGAAATAGGTCAGGAAGGTATTATATTCATTTTGCTGATGAAATGAAACCATTGTGGTTAGCATATTGAATAGTTATTTAAATTTGATGATCTTATTAACACTTGAGATACTAGTCACGAGGATGAAATCTTGCTGCTGAGGAAGAAAACCCTGTCAAAACAGCTTCCCTACCTTCATCTATCTGGCAAATTTACATATTCTCCAGTTCTGACTTGAATATCCTGCAAAGCTTTTCTTGATCTTTCTTATACCTCAGCATATTTGAAGCACTTTGATCAGCCTGCTCAGGACTCTGGATTTGAATGATCCGTTTAATGCCTTACTCATTCACCCTAGTGAACTCCTTAAGTCCAGGTACCTTACACCCCACAGCCTACGTAGCACCTGGCATATAGAGATGCGCAATGAAAAATTGCAGAATGAAATGAAAGAGCCCAGCTGATGGGCTGGTGTTAAAAGGGTGCTGTGGAGGAGGGGAAACTTGGGCTCTGGGGTGGGAAGAAGACATCTTGTATACTTTTTTTTAGATAGAAATTTTGCCCTGTACATGGATTTAAAAATTAAAAAAACAAAACAAAACAATAACCTAGTTTAATAAAAGGGAGGTAGCTAGGGGTCAGATCTATTAATGAAATAAATTTGGATTTTTAAATAATGGGAATTAAACCTCATGAATTCATGGGAATTTTTAAATTTCTGTTTTGTTTTTTCCCTAAACTATATTACTATATCATATACATTTAACAGCAACTTTATATTTAATTAAGACTGATTTAGAGTACTGCAATCAAATTTTTTAATTCCCTCAAGAAATAAACCCGTACCTGGTTAAGCATTGTGTTATATGATGTTTATATTTATCTAGAGACCTGTTCTTCTTATTGAAAGACTCTTGTTAAGAGAAGCCCTTTTTTAGCACTGACTTTCTCAAACTTGCCATAATGTAATGACCCCTTTTAAAAGAAAAATACAAATGTATTTTTCATAGTAGTTGTATAGACATGAAAGTAGATATAAAATCTTTGTCTTTGGCTCATTGACAACTATAAACCAAGTCTGCAAATTAAATATAAAGACAATTATACAAAGCCAAAAAATTCAAATTAATACAGTTATTCAGTGTGACGGATGATATTTAGGTTTCACAGTAGAAAAAAATAGCCTTGGGTCTGATTCCATTTTAAATCTGTTTCTATATTTTAACTTCAGTGATACTGAAAGCTGCAAGTGCTGATTCTCAGATGTAATGTTGTGCAAGGTGGTATTAATTTCTTCAAGGCTTTGTAAGTTCAGGTTTTTCAGACCTCATACCTAACCAAACACTTGCCCGCACACATTCCTCAAATACCAATTTTAATGAGATGTCAATTGTTATGTTCACTTGCTGATGAGGTTAACATTATGACATTATTGAAATCTTTGTTAAATGGCTCTCTAACACAATTAATGCTGGAAGTGAGAATGGAAAAATGTCACTGCATACTTACAACCACATTTACTGCTAATGAACTTTTGCAGATTGTACTACAGAGGTAGGACCCATGTAGTACTTGTAGCGTGTATTTGGTATTGGCTTTTGAAAATACCATGAATATACCATGCCTATATCACCATATGGTCTGATGACTCAAGTTCCCTGTACTTTTCACTCTTTAAATTACAGTTACTGTGAAACCCTTGCTCGTAGAGTGTGCCATGAGGACATTTGAAGGAGATCTTAACCTAGCTGAAGAAGCAGCAGTGAAAGCCTACTGACAGTACTTGTTTAGATAGCAGTTACTCATGATCCAGAATGTTTTTCATCTTAGATTATCTTTTAAATAAAAATATTTAAAAAAATTTTTGTACACAATTTTAGACTCCCCTTCTTCTCCCAACATATTTGTGACCTCCTGTTTGGGAAACACCGCTTTGGCCAAAAAAAAAATTTTTCTCTTTTTTTTGGCCATGCTGCACAGCATGTGGGATCTTAGTTCCCTGACCAGGGATCGAACTTGCACCCCCACTGCCGTGGAGGCACCCAGTCTTAACCACTGGACCACCAGGGAAGTCCCTGGCAAATATTTTTCTTTCTTTTAAAGAAATTTTTTAAATTTTATCTTTTTTATTTTATTTATTTTTTTAACATCTTTATTGGAGTATAATTGCTTTACAGTGGTGTGTTAGTTTCTGCTGTATAACAAAGTGAATCAGCTATACATAGACATATATCCCCATATCCCCTCCCTCTTGCGTCTCCCTCCCACCCTCCCTATCCCACCCCTCTAGGTGGTCACAAAGCAACAAGCTGATCTCCCTGTGCTATGCGGCTGCTTCCCACTAGCTAGCTATTTTACATTTGGTAGTGTATATATGTCCATACCACTCTCTCAACTTCGTCCCAGCTTACCCTTCCCACTCCCTGTGTCCTCAAGTCCATTCTCTATGTCTGCGTCTTTATTCCTGTCCTGCCCCTAGGTTCTTCATATCCATTTTTTTTTTTTTAAGATTCCATATATATGTGTTAGCGTACGGTATTTATTTTTCTGACTTACTTCACTCTGTATAGCAGACTCTAGGTCCATCCGCCTCACTATAAATAACTCCATTTCGTTTCTTTTTATGGCTGAGTAATATTCCACTGTATATATGTGCCACATCTTCTTTATCCATTCATCTGTTGATGGACACTTAGGTTGCTTCCATGTCCTGGCTACTGCAAATAGAGCTGCAATGAACATTGTGGTACATGACTCTTTTTGAATTATGGTTTTCTCCGGGTATATGCGCAGTAGTGGGATTGCTGGGTCGTATGGTCGTTCTATTTTTAGTTTTTTAAGGAACCTCCATACTGTTCTCCATGGTGGCTGTATCAATTAACATTCCCACCAACAGTGCAAGAGGGTTCCCTTTTCTCCACACCCTCTCCAGCATTCATTGTTTGTAGATTTTTTGATGATGGCCATTCTGACTGGTGTGAGGTGATACCTCATTGTAGTTTTGATTTGCATTTCTCTGATGATTAGTGATGTTGAGCATCCTTTCATGCGTTTGTTGGCTATCTGTATATCTTCTTTGGAGAAATGTCTATTTAGGTCTTCTGCCCATTTTTGGGTTGCGTTGTTTGTTTTTTTGATATTGAGCTGCACGAGTTGCTTGTAAATTTTGAAGATTAATCCTTTGTCAGTTGCTTCATTTGCAAATATTTTCTCCCATTGTGAGGGTTGTCTTTTTGTCTTGTTTATGGTTTCCTTTGCTGTGCAAAAGCTTTTAAGTTTCATTAGGTCCCATTTGTTTTTTTTTTGTTTCTATTCCATTTCTCTAGGAGGTGGGTCAAAAAGGATCTTGCTGTGATTTATGTCATGGAGTGTTCTGCCTATGTTTTCCTCTAAGAGTTTAACAGTGTCTGGCCTTACATTTAGGTCTTTAATCCATTTTGAGTTTATTTGTGTGTGTGGTGTTAGTGTTCTAATTCCATTCTTTTCCATGTAGCTGTCCAGTTTTCCCAGCACCACTTATTGAAGAGGCTGTATTTTCTCCATTGTATATTCTTGTCTCCTTTATCAAAAATAAGGTGACCATATGTGCGTGGGTTTATCTCTGGGTTTTCTATCTTGTTCCATTGATCTATATTTCTGTTTTTGCACCAGTACCATATTGTCTTGATTACTGTAGCTTTGTAGTATAGTCTGAAGTCAGGGAGCCTGATTCCTCCAGCACCGTTTTTCTTTCTCAGGATTGCTTTGGTTATTCGGGGTGTTTTGTGTTTGAATTGTGGAATTTTTCGTTCTAGTTCTGTGAAAAATGCCATTGGTAGTTTGATAGGGATTGCATTGAATCTGTAGATTGCTTTGGGTAGTATAGTCATTTTCACAATGTTGATTCTTCTAATCCAAGAACATGGTATATCTCTCCATCTGTTTATATCATCTTTAATTTCTTTCATCAGTGTCTCATAGTTTCCTGCATACAGGTCTTTTGTCTCCTTAGATAGGTTTATTCCTAGGTATTTTATTCTTTTTGTTGCAATGGTAAATGGGAGTGTTTCCTTAATTTCTCTTTTACATTTTTCATCATTAATGTATAGGAATGCAAGAGATTTCTGTGCATTAATTTTGTATCCTGCTACTTTACCAAATTCATTGATTAGCTCTAGTAGTTTTCTGGTAGCCCCTTTAGGATTCTCTATGTATAGTATCATGTCATCTGTAAACAGTGACAGCTTTACTTCTTCTTTTCCGATTTGGATTCCTTTTATTTCTTTTTCTTCTCTGATTGCTGTGGCTAAAACTTCCAAAACTATGTTGAATAATAGTGGTGAGAGTGGGCAACCTTGTCTTGTTCCTGATCTTAGTGGAAATGGTTTGTTTTTCACCGTTGAGAACGATGTTGGCTGTGGGTTTGTCATATATGGCCTTTATTATGTTGAGGTAAGTTCCCTCTGTGCCTACTTTCTGGAGTGTTTTTATCATAAATGGGTGTTGAATTTTGTCGAAAGCTGTTTCTGCATCTATTGAGATGATCATATGGTTTTTATCCTTCAGTTTGTTAATATGGTGTATCACATTGATGGATTTGCGTATAATAATCCTTGCATTCCTGGGATAAACCCCACTTGATCATGGTGTATGGTCCTTTTAATGTGCTGTTGGATTCTGTTTGCTAGTATTTTGTTGAGGATTTTTGCATCTATGTTCATCAGTGATATTGGCCTGTGGTTTTCTTTCTTTGTAACATCTTTGTCTCGTTTTGGTATCAGGGTGATGGTGGCCTCATAGAATGAGTTTGGGAGTGTTCCTCCCTCTGCTATATTTTGGAAGAGTTTGAGAAGGATAGGTGTTAGCTCTTCCCTAAATGTTTGATAGAATTCGCCTGTGAAGCCATCTGGTTCTGGGCTTTTGTTTGTTGGAAGATTTTTAATCACAGTCTCAATTTCATTGCTTGTGATTGGTCTGTTTATATTTTCTATTTCTTCCTGCTTCAGTCTCGGAAAGTTGTGCTTTTCTAAGAATTTGTCCATTTCTTCCAGGTTGTCCATTTTATTGGCATATAGTTGCTTGTAGTAATCTCTCATGATCGTTTGTATTTCTGCAGTGTCAGTTGTTCTCCTTTTTCATTTCTAATTCTATTGATTTGAGTCTTCTCCCTTCTTTTCTTGATGAATCTGGGTAACGGTTTAATCAATTTTGTTTACCCTCTCAAAGAACCAGCTTTTAGTTTTATTGATCTTTGCTATCATTTCCTTCATTTCTTTTTCATTTATTTCTGATCTGATCTTTATGATTTCTTTCCTTCTGCTAACTTTAGGGGGTTTCTTGTTCTTTTTTCTCTAATTGCTTTAGATGTAAGGTTAGGTTGTTTATTTGAGATGTTTCTTGTTTCTTGAGGTAGGGTTGTATTGCTCTAAACTTCCCTCTTAGAACTGCTTTTGCTGCATCCCGTAAGTTTTGGGTCATCGTGTTTTGTTTTGTTTTTTTTTTTAAAGAGTTGCCTCAAGAAACTTTATTATGTTGTTTGGTCTGTTGAATGGAAATTATTTCTTTTTTTTTATTATTAATTAATTAATTTATGGCTGTGTTGGGTCTTCGTTTCTGTGCGAGGGCTTTCTCTAGTTGTGGCAAGCGGGGGCCGCTCTTCATTGCGGTGCGTGGGCCTCTCACTATCGCGGCCTCTCTCATTGTGGAGCACAGGCTCAGTAATTGTGGCTCACGGGCCCAGTTGCTATGCGGCATGTGGGATCTTCCCAGACCAGGGCTCGAACCCAT
The DNA here is from genome assembly GCF_965194825.1 of Balaenoptera physalus. Classification (NCBI taxonomy): domain Eukaryota; kingdom Metazoa; phylum Chordata; class Mammalia; order Artiodactyla; family Balaenopteridae; genus Balaenoptera; species Balaenoptera physalus. The sequence continues at coordinate 32,914,448 of NC_138886.1, read as the reverse complement.
GTCCCCTGCATTGGCAGGCAGATTCTCAACCACTGCACCACCAGGGAAGCCCGGTCATCGTGTTTTCATTGTCATTTGTTTCTAGGTATTTTTTGATTTCCTCTTTGATTTCTTCAGTGATCTCTTGGTTATTTAGTAGTGTACTGTTTAGCCCCCATGTGTTTGTATTTTTTACAGATTTTTTCCTGTAATTGGTATCTAGTCTCATAGCATTGTGGTCGGAAAAGATACCTGATATGATTTCAATTTTCTTAAATTTACCAATGCTTGATTTGTGACCCAAGATATGATCTGTCCTGGAGAATGTTCCATGAGTACTTGAGAAAAAAGTGTATTCTGTTGTTTTTGGATGGAATGTCCTATAAATATCAATTAAGTCCATCTTGTTTAATATATCATTTAAAGCTTGTGTTTCCTTATTTATTTTCATTTTGGATGATCTGTCCATTGGTGAAAGTGGGGTGTTAAAGTCCCCTATTATTATTGTGTTACTGTCGATCTCCCCTTTTATGGCTGTTAGCATTCGCCTTACGTGTTGAGGTGCTCCTATGTTGGGTGCATAAATATTTACAATTGTTATATCTTCTTCTTGGATTGATCCCTTGATCATTACGTAGTGTCCTTCTTTGTCTCTTGTAATAGTTTTTGTTTTAAAGTCTATTTTGTCTGATATTGAGAATTGCTACTGCAGCTTTCTTTTGATTTCCATTTGCATGGAATATCTTTCCCTCCCCTCACTTTCAGTCTGTATGTGTCCCTAGGTCTGAAGTGGGTCTCTTGTAGACAGCATATATACAGGTCTTGATTTTTGTATCCATTCAGCCAGTCTATGTCTTTTGCTTGGAGCATTTAATCCATTTACATTTAAGGTAGTTATTGATATGTGTGTTGCTATTACCATTTTCTTAATTGTTTTGGGTTTGTTAGAGTAGGTCTTTTCCTTCTCCTGTGTTTCCTGCCTACAGAAGTTTCTTTAGCATTTGTTTTATAGCTGGTTTGGTGGTGCTGAATTCTCTTAGCTTCTGCTTGTCTGTAAAGGTTTTAATTTCTCCGTGAAATCTGAATGAGATCCTTGCTGGTAGAGTAATCTTGGTTGTAGGTTTTTCCCTTTCATCACTTTACATATGTCCTGCCACTCCCTTCTGGCTTGCATAGTTCCTGCTGAAAGATCAGCTGTTAACCTTTTGGGGATTTCCTTGTATGTTATTTGTTGTTTTTCCCTTGCTGCTTTTAATATTTTTTCTTTGTATTTAATTTTTGATAGTTTGATTAATATGTGTCTTGGAGTGTTTCTCCTTGGATTTACCCTGTATGGGACTCTCTGCACTTCCTGGACTTGATTAACTATTTCCTTTCCCATATTAGGGACGTTTTCAACTATAATCTCTTCAAATATTTTCTCAGTCCCTTTCTTTTTTGTCTTCATCTTCTGGGACCCCTATAATTCAAATGTTGGTGCGTTTAATGTTGTCCCAGAGGTCTCTGAGACTGTCCTCAATTCTTTTCATTCTTTTTTCTTTATTCTGCTCTGCAGTAGTTATTTCCACTATTTTATCTTCCAGGTCACTTATCCGTTTTTCTGCCTTGGTTATTCTGCTATTGAGTCCTTCTAGAGAATTTTTAATTTCATTTATTGTGTTGTTCATCACTTTTTGTTTGCTCTTTAGTTCTTCTAGGTCCTTGTTAAACGTTTCTTGTATTTTCTCCATTCTATTCCCAAAATTTTGGATCTTTACTATTAGTATTCTGAATTCTTTTTCAGGTAGACTGCCTATTTCGTCTTCATTTGTTACGTCTGGTGGGTTTTTACCTTGCTTCTTCATCTGCTGTGTGTTTCTCTGTCTTCTCATTTTGCTTAACTTACTGTGTTTGGGGTCTCCTTTTCGCAGGCTGCAGGTTCGTAGTTCCCGTTGTTTTTGGTGTCTTCCCCCAGTGGCTAAGGTTGGTTCAGTGGGTTGCATAGGCTTCCTGGTGGAGGGGACTGGTGCCTGTGTTCTGGTGAATGTGGCTGGATCTTGTCTTTCTGGTGGGCAGGACCACGTCCGGTGGTGTGTTTGGGGTGTCTGTGACCTTATTATGATTTTAGGCAGCCTCTCTGCTAATGGGTGGGGTTGTGTTCCTGTCTTGCTAGTTGTTTGGCATAGGGTGTCCAGCACTGTAGCTTGCTGGTCGTTGAGTGGAACTGGGTCTTAGCATTGAGATGGAGACGTCTGGAAGAGCTTTTGCCATTTGATATTACGTGGAGCCGGGAGGTCTCTGGTGGACCAATGTCCTGAACTCTGCTTTCCCACCTCAGAGGCACAGGCCTGACACCTGACCGGAGCATGAAGACCCTGTCAGCCACACAGCTCAGACAAAAAGGGAGAAAAAGAGAAAGAAAACAATAAAATAAAGTTATTAAAATAAAAAATAATTATTAAAAATAAAAAAAAATTAAAGAGTAATTTAAAAAAAAGAAGAGAGCATCCAAACCAAAAAACAAATCCACCAATGATAACAAGCACTAAAAACTATACTTAAAACAAAACAAAACAAAAAAGCAAAAACGGACAGACAGAACCCTAGGACAAATGGTAAAAGCAAAGCTATACAGACAAAAATCACACAAAGAAGCATACACACACACACTCACAAAAAGAGAAAAAGGAAAAAAATATATATATCATTGCTTCCAAAGTCCACCGCCTCAATTTTGGGATAACTCATTGTCTATTCAGGTATTCCACAGATGCAGGGTACATCAAGTTGATTGTGGAGATTTAATCCGCTGCTCCCAAGGGTGCTGGAAGAAATTTCCCTTTCTCTTCTTTGTTCACACAGCTCCTGGGGTTCAGCTTTGGATTTGGCCCCGCCTCTGCGTGTAGGTCACCTGAGGGCGTCTGTTCTTCGCTCAGACAGGACGGGGTTAAAGGAGCAGCTGATTCGGGGGCTCTGGCTCACTCAGGCCAGGGGGAGGGAGGGGTACGGAATGCAGGGCGAGCCTGCGGCGGCAGAGGCCAGTGTGACGTTGCAACAGCCTGAAGTGCGCCGTGTAGTCTCCCAAGGAAGTTGTCCCTGGATCATGGGACCTTGCCAGTGGCGGGATGCACAGGGTCTTGGGAGGGGAGGTGTGGATAGTGACCTGTGCTTGCACACAGGCTTCTTGGTGGCTGCAGTAGCAGCCTTAGCATTTCATGTCCACCTCTGGTGTCCACACTGATAGCCGCAGCTCGCACCCATCTCTGGAGCTTGTTTAAGTGGTGCTCTGAATCCCCTCTCCTCGCACACCCTGAAACAATGGTCTCTTGCCTCTTAGGCAGTTCCAGACTTTTTCCCGGACTCCCTCCTGGCTAGCTGTGGCGCACTAGCCCCCTTCAGGCTGTGTTCACACAGCCAACCCCAGTCCTCTCCCTGGGATCTGACCTCCGAAGCCTGAGCCTCAGCTCCCAGCCCCCACTCGTCCTGGCCAGCGGGTGAGCAGACAAGCCTCTCGGGCTGGTGAGTGCTGGTTGGCACCGATCCTCTGTGCGGGAATCTCTCTGCTTTGCCCTCTGCACCCCTGTTAATGCGCTCTCCTCCGTGGCTCCGCAGCTTCCCTCCTGCCATACCCCGTCTTAGCCAGTGAAGGGGCTTCCTAGTGTGTGGAAACCTTTCCTCCTTCACAGCTCCCTCCCAGAGGTGCAGGTCCTGTCCCTATTCTTTTGTCTCTGTTTTTTCTTTTTTCTTTTGCCCTACTCAGGTATGTGGGGAGTTTCTTGCCTTTTGGGAAGTCTGAGGTCTTCTGCCAGCGTTCAGTAGGTGTTCTGTAGGAGTTGTTCCACATGTAGATGTATTTCTGATGTATTTGTGGGGAGGAAGGTGATCTCCACGTCTCACTCCTCTGCCATCTTGAAGGTCTCCCTTGCAGATATTTTGCTGATCACTGTCTAGGAGTACAGGATTCAAAGATGGGAAAATAAAACAAATTTTAAAAACTTGGCCCTCCTTAATGTAATGAGAGACACTTTAACGGCAAAGTGTAAATAGATTGATTTGTGCTAACCTAAAGGTATGCAAAGAGGGCTATGGGAAAAAATTGAAAGGAGTCACCCAGTTGTCTTATGGGTAGGGGAGAGGTTTAGATCACATCATGGAAAAGACCTTGTTTGAATAGGGTCTTAAAAGATGAGAGGGTGGGTTTCAACTAGGAAGAGAGATAGTATGTGTAAAGACCAAGGTCATGAAAGACATGATTATCATAATGATGAGATGTGTATGGCCCAGGATAGCATTTGTAATGTGAGCAGTAAGTTGGAACCCCAAAGTAGAAGTTTTAATTGTTAGACCCACTGTTTAGCTCTTATTTCATATACTCTAAGGGAGCTATGAAGATTGTAGAACAGGGAGAGGTATTCAGGGCAGTATTTTTATATATAGCAATTACCGCAGTGTATTGTAATATTCTCCTTCACTGGTTGTTGGAGCTCCTCAAGGGCTATGACCATGAGTTACAAATCTTTGTATACTAAGCTTTTGGTAGAGCAGCTGTTAAAGCTAATGCTTAGAAAACATTGGTTGAATGACTAATCATGAGTAAAGAGGATTCGGGAGAGAATAATGACAATCTCCTGTGGTGGTTTTAATTTCTTGTGGGTGATAGACCACTTTGTGGTTCTGTTGAAAGCAATAAACCTTCTCCTTGAAAAGGTAAATACGTACAACATTTGGCCTACAGTTTCATGGGATCCTTGTATCCCTGAAGCCAGTCCGTGGATTCCTGGTTCAGAATCCCTCCTTAGGAAATTATACCCAGGGAACCTACAATCAACCACCAAACCTCACCATGAATAAACTACTGTCTCTTTTAACAGTCTTTTAAATGTTAGATTATAACTGTATCTTTTTCTTATACTTTTCTTGAATTCTCTTCATGCTTGGGAGGATTTAGTTCAAAGAACTGAATTATCTATGGAGAAAGAAAATAATTTTTATAATGATTAAGGTAAAACTTTCCTGGTCTGTAAAGATAATAGACAAGCATGCTAATTAAGCTAGCAACCAGGAAGCAGCTGCTTAAGGTAATGCTGATGTTCCTTGAGTTTGGGTTTAGCAAGTGAGTTAGGGGTCCTCAAGACCATCCTCCGGCTTGATGATTTGCTAGAAGAACTCATAGGACCCAGAAAAGCTGTTATACTCATGGTTTTTATTTATTATAGTGGAAAGATACATATTAAAATCATCTAAAGGAAAAGGGAAGGCTCATGGGGCAAAGTCCAGGAGAAACCCAGTACAAGGTTCCAGATGTCCTCTCCCAGTGCAGTAGCACAGGTGCACTCCATAGCTTAGCAATGATGTATGACAGCACATGTGAAGTGTTGCCAACCAGGGAAGCTCACCAGAGCCTTGGTGTCCAGGGTTTTCATTGGGGCTCAGTCACAAAGGGTTTGCAGCATTCTTATCAGGGAGAATATTTCAAGGTGTCAGAGCTCATCTCCCAGGAACTGGCCAAGGGCCAGTCCTGAAGACAGGCCTTTCTTGGGGATGTGCAAGGTTTGATCACCTTGGGCCTGCTGAGTGAACCCTTTCCTGCACACCAAGTTAGCTGTTCAGAGTTAGCTAGCTTTCTTCTGGCCTGCCCGCCTAGCCACTCTTTTCCTAGTTACAGTAGACCTCTCATCACAGGTGGCCATTCTGCAAACCTGGACTCTTCCTTTGCCCTTGCCAACATGTAATTGTAAAGTTTGATTGGACTCAAGGACATATGTGTGCTTTGTTGTTTCATGAGATCCTAGTGATCTGTCACTCATTCAGCACTTTTTGAATGTTGCTGTGTACCAGGCCTAGTTCTAGATGTGGATCATGAGGGAGAGGAAAAAATAACAGTTATGGTAAGCAGTGTATGCTTTGGGGAACACTTAATCTTGTTGGAGAGCTTAGTGAAAGGTTGTGTGTGTGTATGGGAAGGTGCTGGTGATAATTAGAAGACTTCCCTTAAGTTGAGTATAAAGATCAAATAGATAAAAGTGGGCATGGAGCTAGTGTTTCTCCAGTCATTTCTGTAGCCAGTTGCCTGTGTGATTGGAGCACATATGTATTGTTACCTTGCTTATGAGAAAGTACCCTAATCCTAGTTAGAAGATACATGTCTTTTGGGGGTTTGCAAAGGAGAAAGGAATGTCTGGCTCAATACAAATCTATTTCCATTACTCCATTACCATAAACTTACCCTGACATTTCCAACCTACAGTGAGGAGGTGGTAGTATTTTCACATTGCTCCCCAGTCGGGGGAATATATGAATGCCTACTTTTGGACTGATAAGAATAAGTATAACCTTTATAAATTTCAGTGTACTTTGTTTCAAATGGGAGGGCAAATGCTTGCCTTACATTGATGAAATTGCACGTAACAGTTTTTCTATACTTGGAAGCCAAAAGTTTTAGGAAAAAGCCTGGGTCCAAATTTCAACATGTTTGGCTCCTACATATGTGTGCTTCTTAACAGAATTTGGAACTTCTCAGATTAACAAAGAGTTTGGTTTTTTGAACAGAGCAAAGAAATTGTAAAATTATAATAGAATCAGGAATGTTATTAGTACAGAGAATATGGGATAATTTAAAATTGTTAACCTTGAGAATTTTTTCTGATAGGATCTTTTCTTTTCCCCCCAGCATTACAGTGTTTCTGCCACCTTTGTACAAAAGACAATTTTACTTGTGTCACAGATGGGCTCTGCTTTGTCTCTGTCACAGAGACCACAGACAAAGTTATACATAATAGCATGTGTATAGCTGAAATCGACCTAATTCCACGAGACAGGCCATTTGTATGTGCACCATCTTCAAAAACTGGGTCTGTTACTACAACATATTGCTGCAATCAGGACCATTGCAATAAAATAGAACTCCCAACTGTTGGTAAGTTGTTGTATAAGTTTTTTCTTGATACTACAAGAAAAGCTCTTAGACTATGATTTTAGAGCTGGAAGGGATCTTAGAAATTGTCTACCCCAGTTTATTCAGTATAGAGGCAAGAAGTAACTTGTCCAAAGTACTAGAGTTATAAGGGTAGCCAAGATCCTGACTCCTGCGTGTGTGTTGTTTGAGAAGGTGGTTCCAAGATACTTTCTCTGAGGTCTGTTGTGCCTAAAAGGGTAGCCTCCTTTAGAGAATCCTGATAAAGCCCACCATAGCAATATGTCCTCAGAGTATCCCTACTTTGTCCTCAGAGTGAAATTTTTTCCTTGTATAATGCTCCAGCCTTTTAAAGCAGTCAGTAATGGGCGGGAATTGAGAGCAGCACTGAACAGTCCAGGTGCCTTCATTTTGTAATATCACCTTGCCTTATGATCTTTATGTATAAATTATTATATACGATTTCTAGGTTTTGGTCCTTCACCATAGTTTATATTTTAAAATGTCCTGGAAGAGCCAGGGATTTGAAAGCTTCATAAATGCTTAGGATTAGATTAATTCTAAGGTTCTGATTTAAGATGCCAGTCTGAGCTCATCTGTTTAACTCTTCTGGCACTTTCCCCAAATCCAAAATACCTACTATAATAATCAAAGGAATACAAAAATGAGGAAAACCTATATTAATGCTAAGAGAATTAATGGAAGAAATGCCACCCACATGCCTATAGTTGTGAGGAACTCTGCAGTTTATAGTGCAGATTGTAACAGACTAGTGAAGAACTGACTAACTAGGAAAAGAAGTAGGTGAAAGACCCTCTTGCAGAATCCCACCAATACCTTAAGCTGAGGGGCTGGGTGTGAGGCTAGGCTACAGGGGCAAACTCTCAATTCTCCTTTAGGAAGCATCTGCTTTCAGTGCTCACTTTCCACTCAGAGTTGGTCTAGGCATCATGCTAATTAAAGTAGGAAGCACTGCTGTAGCTCAGAGGAAAAGGGCCAGTCCTGCCAGTTGTAAAAGGAAGGCAGTCCTCCACCTAGTTCGAGTGATAACAGCAAAGTAAAACCAAATCTTCAGCATGATAGAGAAGGTCCCTGTGGCAAAGCTCTGTCAGACTGTAATTTTTCTGACTTTTTTTTTAAAATTTTTTCTGACTTTTAAGAGGTATCTGCAATTCTAATATGACAAGGTGAATGATAATTCTAGAATTCCCCATTTCCATTGTTTGAAATGGCTTGAAATATCAGAATGGAGACTCACAAAACCTTATGAAGAGCTCACTTTATTTTTAATGCTAAAATACACAAATACCTCATTCCCAGGTCCCTGATAATCAGACAGCAAAAAAATTTACCAAATGGAAAGATTCCATGGTTCAAAAGAAGTGAACTGAACTGGATAAATGAGAGTAGATGTCATCCTATGAAATACACTTACAACATGTTAGGGAAGAACTTTCAGACAGTCCAAGGTCTGTTTTCAGTTGTTCACAATGAAACGAGAACATTTCACAGTTGTTAAGATCGCTTTCAGATGAAAAGCTCAATTGATGAATTATTTTAAAAAATGCAGTATTGAAAGTGAACAGCAGACTGGATGTTGTAACTTTATTGTCAAGTGTGAGACAAGCTTAAAGCAAGACAAACTTGAGAAATTGTGTTACAATTCAGAGAAAAAGACAGTTGGTGAGCAAATTAAGAGACATAGAGGACAGATCTAGGTGATCCAATATGCTTAGCATAAAACCAGAAAAAGGCAAAAGGACAGAAGAGAGAAGAAATACTATGTAAAATTAATGAAAAAATACTTAACCAAATATATATAATGAAAAAACTATCAGTTTTCAAGAATAAAGAAAAATTGTGCACACATTCAGCACAAGTGAACACTGGTTACCTATAAAAGGAAAAAAAAAGTTCAGATTTTTTGCTTTTTTTAAATACCAGAAGGCAATGGAATATCATATATTGCTTGTTACCCAAAATTCTTTAGATGAGCCAAGATTTTTCATATATAAAGGCAACAAGCATCTTTAGATAATTAAGTATTCAGTGTATAAGGACCCATATACTCTTTCTGAAAGGAATTACTAGAATTAGGAGTCTTTATCATATGAAATCAATCCAAATAAAGATCTCAAGAATGATAAAGATGTGATGTGAAAGAAAGGGTGGTGAGCCATGAACCAGCACGTGTCAGAATGAATGCCAAAACAGTTGTAATTAATGTTTCTGAAACAATGCAAATTGTTAATTGTTAAAAGAGATTATAAAAAAAAGTCTTTAATTAAAAGTCTAAGTGATTAAAATAAACTAGAAAGTATACACATGCAAACTCTATTAAAAAAAGAGGATATATTTTTGCATGAAAAAAAATTGGTGGAGATATATACACAGGTGAGTTTGGGGGGGATGGTGAGGCTGTAGTTCATTTTTTAAAAAATTTTGCTCATCTGTATTTATACTTTTTAATTTTTTTTCCTGCTATGAGCATATACTAGCCTTGGAATAAGAAGATAAGCTAAACTACTTTAAAAAAAAAAAAGAAAAAAGAAGACAGTGACTTAAGAAATATTTAATGGGAGTTGTTCCAGATTATTGGTTCTTCTATTAAAGATCTGAGAGGGCTAAGTGGGGTGGGGGGTGGTCCTACAGTGTTTGTGGTAGCTGGCCTTGTTATTTAGGGGATGGCTCAAGACTTCAGGAAGACTAAGTGGATGTTGACAGAGCTGGTGATCATAAAAGGAGAGCCAATGGGAGAAGATTAAGTGCTTCACTTGTTACGGGTTTGACCTCTATGAGCTGCTGTAAAGAGGCTCTGACTAATGGTGGTAGTGGCCAACTGCAGGAAATGTGGAGGATTTAGGAAATTGTGGATGCCGCCTACAGTGTTATTGTTGTTGATGTTTATTTCACTTGAGGCCCTTTTCCAGGAAAGCCATCATCTGGCCTTGGTCCTGTCGAACTGGCAGCTGTCATTGCTGGACCAGTATGCTTCGTCTGCATCTCACTCATGTTGATGGTCTATATCTGCCATAACCGCACTGTCATTCACCATCGAGTGCCAAATGAAGAGGATCCTTCATTAGATCGCCCCTTTATTTCAGAGGGTACTACGTTAAAAGATTTAATTTATGATATGACAACTTCGGGTTCTGGATCAGGTAATGTATTTGTTTTTTTCTTTTTCCTAAGATGTCTTTTTAAAATTAACTGTGTTATTTATTAGTTGGCTAAGCCAGTTGGCTTAGTATGTTAAAACTTGGGATAGTGTGAATACTACTCCAGCGTTGAACCTAGTAAAGGTCTTTAAGCTAGGTCTGTATCTGACCACGGCTAGTTTAGTAAGGACAAATAGAATTCACTGACTTATTTGAGCAGTAAAAGTAAGTCACCTTCACATTTGTGTAACTTTGAAAACATTCTCACCTTCTCATGACTCTGTGAGAATAAAGACAGTTATTCCTCTGTAGCTGAGGCCGAAGTTCACAGATGTTCAGATAATCTGCAGTTTACCCATTCTCTTCAGGACTGTTTAGCAGCTTTATTTTTGTATTGAAAGCAGGCATGACAGAGAGTGTGTTTGGAATTGTGAAGGTTATTTGCTTTTTCAACATTAAATTGCTGTCTCTGGCTCAGGCCTAGTTTTTTATTAAACTAATGAATTTTTAGTCATTTTCTCACTTTAGAAAAAAGTCTGACCACCTTTTTATTTAATATAGCTTTATGGATCCATGGCCCTTCTGATATTTGCTTTTCTCAGTTCTCTTTGATTTTTGTGGGATCAGAAATAGATTATCTAATTACCTGAAGCAAATTTTGGCATAGCAATCAGTGCTTCATATTTAAATCAAAAAGGGATTTATTTTTTACTTTTTCTTACATGTGCTTTGGAAGGATACTAAGAGAAGAAGACTCCTATCCTCTACAGTATTGTAATTTGACACCTAATTCCTAGCCAGGAATTAAGAGATCTAGATTCCAGTGCAAGCTTTGTCACTGATTGGCTGTCTGATCTTGGTTAAACCATGTTTTCTCCTTGGGCTTCTGTTTCCTCATCAGAAATATGGGACAGATACTGCTGATAATAATACTTAAAGTGGTTTGTTAGGACTTTTAAATGAGATGTACTGTCCTTTAAAAAGTATAAATTAACTTCAAATAAGGGCTAGATTCACGGATAAAAAGATTTTAAAAATATGTATAATGAAAATTTCATGAATTTTATAATCAAGTGATTAAAGGAACTTTGTTTTTTTAAAATTAATTAATTAATTAATTTTATTTTTTGGCTGCGTTGGGTCTTTGTTGCTGTGCACAGGCTTTCTCTAGTTGTGGCGAGTGGGGGCTACTCTTCATTGCGGTGGCTTCTCTTGTTGCGGAGCACGGGCTCTAGGCGCGTGGGCTTCAGTAGTTGTGGCACACGGGCTCAGTAGTTGTGGAGCACGGGCTTAGTTGCTCCATGGCATGTGGGATCTTCCCGGACCAGGGCTCGAACCCTTGTCCCCTGCATTGGCAGGCAGATTCTTAACCACTGTGCCACCAGGGAAGTCCCTGAAGGAACTTTAAAGCAGAAATTGTGACTGGGGAAGGAATGTGACTCTGAAGCACAAAATCACATCTGATGATACAGAAAGTTCACATAATGACAAATGTCTTTAAGAGAATGAAGGTATATTCATGTATATGTATGTATGTTTATTCATTTAAATATGAAGAAACTGATTTCATGACATGAAGTTTTCTTCTGTAGAATTTGGCCGTACGTATTCAGTAAGTGAGTTCTGCCCATGACTGCTAGGATACATACAGGCTTACGGTGGAGCCCGGGTCTCTTAAGGCAGCCTTTAGGGATCCCTGTGACTGTTGTGAGGAGGGAGGCAGTGACTGGCTGGATTGAGATGGAGCAGCCTTATACTGAAGATGTGACAGTCTTTGGGCAGGAGTGGTGGAGGAGTGGAGAGAGATTATTTTAGGGTTCCCCTTTGATTCTGAGTTAGTTCAAAGGGTTCCCAAAGAATATCTGGCTCATTCTAGAAGCTAACCTGGACCAAAAAAGTATGATAAGCAGGGGCCAAAGTCACAGAAAATTAGGGTGGCTTTAGATCATTTGGAATTAATCCCTTGGACCTGCTCTCTTGTTGCCACACTTACACCGAGGGAAATCAAAGCAGCTCATGCCACTTGGCACAGTGGTATGTATCAGGCCTCAAGGAGAGCAAGCCTACCTAAAGGATTAAAAGAAATTGCTGTCTGGATGGCAGTTTGTTTCTGAATAAGAATATATTTATTTACCTTTTAAGATACAGACATGAAGAATGGAATTGTAGTACAGAATGGAATTGTTCTTTTTCCATTTTATCTATATTTCTAGATCTGTCAGGGACCCAGCTCTATTGTCTGAAAGCTTCTCTCCCTCCTTTTATGCCTCCTTTTACACCCTGCAAAAACTTGTCTGCATTGTTTGCCAGCTCTGTGGCTTTGGGCAGTTAGCTGATGTCTCATGCCTGAGTTATTTCATCTTTAAAATGAAAGTAATGAACCCTGCCCAGTGTACGTTACTGGATTGTTGTGAGGTTCAAATGAAACGAGATGTTTGTGTGAAAGCACTTAAGCACTTGGTAGATTGTAAAGTTATATCCAAATGACAGGTGTTATTCTTATTGAAAAGATATTTGGAAAAAAATCTGATATACAGTATGAATTTGCTGCATTGTACAAAAAAGCTAGTTTAAGGCCTCCTTCCCTGTCATAGTTTATTCTGTGTTAATGGCTTTCAGATTTATCCAGACAAAAGCTGTCTTCTGTTGAATGACAGCAGAAAATTCCATTGCTTTTCCTTCTATTTATTATAAGCCTGAATGCCATTTCATGAATGGGACTCATGCCTCTGAGTAAGTCAAATGTCTGTGTATAATATCCTTTTTAGTTCTTTCACTCATTGAGGAAAAGATAAAACATTTTATGTTATGAATTCAAATGTTTATTACTCAGTACTATATGACCATAATTTAGGAAAGGCCCTACCTCTCCCTTTCAAAGACTGTACTTTTAACTTAGGAATTGCAGGGAGACAATGGAGAGATGGGTTCTGGCACCTAGCTCTAAACTTAAAGCTAATTGTATCCCTGTTGCATTTATTTGAATCACAGGTTGTGCACGTGCCCATATTTAAGCTGTCATTAGATTGCAAAGTATGTGGGAACACGCAAATGTGGGCCAGATTTATTTATTTGGTTGTGCTGGGTCTTAGTTGCGGCAGGCAGGCTCCTTAGTTGTGGCACATGGGCTCCCTAGTTGTGGCACTCACGCGGGATACAGCTCCCCAACCAGGGATCGAACCCGGGCCCCCTGCATTGGGAGTGCGGAGTTCCATCCATTGTGCTACCAGGGAAGTCCCCTGTGTGCCAGTTTTTGAGGGTGTGCGTCTCTTAGGCCAATGTTTATTATGTCTCATTCATGCTTATGATCTCTTTAATGCATGCATGTCCTTCAGGTCTTATTTCTGTTGTTCACTGCATGTAAAGGTGCTTGGACCCTGTTGAAGTTTTCTCTCAAGCAGTTCTAAAAGGTACAGAAGTAAAGCAGAGAATATAGAGATCTGAATTAGGCCTGTTTATTTTTGTCTTTAGAAGAAAACTATTACTTTTTAAAAAATGCTCAGATTTTCATGTGGGTTATGGTAACCAAATACAGATAATATGATAAATCTAGATTTGATTTTTAATTCCAGTTCTGCATCTAGAATCCAGTTGTGAAGGGGAAGACAAAGACTTTCTTTGTCCTGTTAGGCTTTCTTGACCCTGCGTGAGTCCTGAATGTGTCAGGCATTTTCAGACTTCCCATTTGCTATTCCCTTTCTTCTTTACTCCCTGCATTTCTAACTTCCAGATCAGCCTCCTGAAATGAACTCTTAAGTATACTTTAAATCTTTAAGTACATGGTGTGGCCCTGTTCAAAGGCTTTAAGAAAATTTAGTAAGCTAGTGTCTACTGTAAACAACATAATTAGGAATTGGTTATTCATAATACAAAAGAGCTCCTTGATTTAAATAAGGATTTTTCACAGATTTATTTTTAACCAGCAGTCTCCTTATAAAAACAATTGTTTACAATTAGACTGCTAACTACTTTGCAGGAAGTAGGGAGGATGGATAGAGCAAGGGGAAGGAAGGATCTATTTGAGAAACTTAAAGATGAAAAGAGACAACTTAAAGGTTTAACATTTGGATTTATAAGTATTTCATACCAGAGAATCAAAGAGACCAGATAATTTTATTTACTTCCATTAGTTTAATTTGATCTAGCAGGCAACTCAAGATAGCTTATAAGTGACACAAATTTATATGTATTAGACTGTATAAATAACTGTAGAACATGATGTACACTGATATTTTGTCAGTGTCAGTATAATTTGACAGTTCTTAGTCCATGGGGAATTGGAATAGTCCCAAATATAGTGTTACTTAAATTGTGTAGGTAGTTAGTAAATACTTTTATGTAAATGAAATAAGTGTGGTAATATTTAAAACTATGTATTTTATAGTAAGGCAAGTTCAGTTGGTGAGAAAACTGCCAATGTCTCATCACCAAGGTAAGTTACTTGGCATCATTCCTTAAGATATTAGTGTCGCCTAGGCAGCCAGTTCCTGGTGCATAAATTGGTAAATTGCTTGTCTTGAAATCGTTTCTGTGATAATTTTTACTGATTTATTAAAAGTTAGACCAGAATTTACTTCTACATTTCTTGTGCTTACACACTTTTCTCCTCCCATTTGTAAAACTGTTACCAGACTCATCTTTCTGAAATAAGATTTTTAAATTATTTCTTTCCTTTCATGAAATGAATGGAAATGTTTACTAGTTCCTCTTTCACCCACAGCTCTCATTGGTCATCTTGAGCCAGGCATTCAGTACTCTTCACATTCTGGTGCAGCTTCTCTTCTCTTCTCTTCTACTGTTTTACTACATACATCCTTTTTCTGCTTATCTATCTAAGCTGGTTCCCTAAACATGTATCAGCCATTTGTTTCTTCTACTTTTGCTTGCATATTCCTCCTACCTAAACACCTTACCTCCTTGTCTTCTTCTTTGGTCCTATCCCTTCTGTAAAGGACAGTCTAAATCCAGCTTATCTTTTAAAGCCTACCTTGACTCTCTAGGCAGGAGTTTCTGGATTCTTTTATTTTATTTTATTTATTATTTTCCTTTTATCATGAATTATTGTTTTTGAAAATTTACTCTATCTTTCCTCAGTGAGACTGTAAGTTCCTTTAAGGAGTTAAACCTTTCTGAGTCACTCTTTTAACGCCTATCGTGGTGTTAGAAACAGGTACCGATATTGATTGTTTGTGTCGAATACTATTTCTTTTTATCTTTAGGTTTACCACTGCTTGTTCAGAGGACAATTGCGAGAACTATTGTGTTACAAGAAAGTATTGGCAAAGGTCGTTTTGGAGAAGTTTGGCGAGGAAAATGGAGAGGAGAAGAAGTTGCTGTTAAAATATTCTCCTCTAGAGAAGAACGTTCATGGTTCCGTGAGGCAGAGATTTATCAGACCGTCATGTTACGTCATGAAAATATCTTGGGATTTATAGCAGCAGACAATAAAGGTCAGTAACATTTGCTTCTCCTTTGAGTGTAACAAAATATATTTAATCCTTTCCACAAATAAGACTATTAAACATTGTCATATTTGATGAGAAATGGATGTTTGCCATATAAATTAGACCCATTAAGTAAAATAGAATATATTAGAAGCCTTTAGAAACAGGAACTTCTTAAGGATTTTCTTGACTTTTGACAACATGTTCCTAAACCTCTAAATTGCTTTATAAAATGTAAAGAGCTATTTTAAAAAAGAAAAAAAAAAATGTTACATGCTTTTGGTTTGGTTTGGTTCTGGGAAGTTAGTTACTGAGGATAGTCATAACGTAGAAAAAAAATTTATAAACTCTGGTTGCCCAGAGTTTTGGGATGATAGGCTAGAGCTCAGATATGTTTCCTTTTAATCTCTTCCTGACCATTAGGGCATTCTAATATTTCCTAATGACCTTATGTACAGGGAGAGTAAGAATAACTTCTCAGTGTATTCTGTGTTTAAATTGCTAAGGGCTAAATAGATAAATCTTTTAAGTAAACTCACTTAAATAGAGAAATGGTTTCTCCAAAACCACCTTGCCCTTAGTAACCATGTGGACCTTTTCTTGCCTGTGGTACACAGGTGCTTGAGGCCTGGGGGCAGATCAGATGCTGAAGCAAGTGAGGAAGCCAAGTCAGTAGACAGTCAGCATGAGAGGTGACTGTGAAAAGTGATTTCAGACTGCACTTCATTTACTTTCCTGGCTTCAGTTATTATAGTAGTGCCCACAATCCTACCTTTATAGCTTTTGTCAGAGGCTTGTATTGGGTTGGCCAAAAAGTTCATTTGGGATTTTGCGTGAGATGTTACAGAAAAACCCAAACGAACTTTTTGGCCAACCCAGTATTACAACTCGACTCTCATCACACCCACCCTGAATCAAATGTATTTCCCACCTTTCCTATTTTTTTAAAAAAATGCTATCATTATCTTTTTTAAAGGCCATAACCATAGTCATCTTTTTACTTCTCTCCCTTCCCATTTTCTTCAACAATATTTATTTTTTTGAAATATTAACAATGTTTAATCTCAGTTTGTGTTCATGGGTGATTTTGATTTTTCTTTTTGCTTCTCTGTATTTTCAAATTTATTTACAACAAACATTTATTACTTGTTTTTTTTAAACATTTATAGAAAATTTCCAGTATATAGAAAAGTAGAGAATAGTATAATGAACCCCCATCACCCAGCTTCAACAATTATCAGCTCACTGCCAACCATATTTGAGCTCTGATTCTACCTACTCTGCCCCCTCTGAATTATTTGAAGCTAATCCCAGATAGCATATCTTTTCATCCATAAATATCTCAGTTTGTATCTTTAGATTATGGGGAATCTTTTTTTGTGAAACATAACCATATGACCATTGTCAATTTTAAAAATGCCATCAAATATCTAGTCAGTTGCACATTTCTGCAGTGGTCTCCCCCCCTTTTTTTTAACAATTGGTTATTCACTTTAGGATCCATTGCATTGGGTTGATATTTATCTCAAATCCCTTAAAATCACTAGGGTTCCCCTTTGTCTTTTTTTTTCTTCTTGCAGTTGAAGACACTGGATTGTTTGTCCTATAGGGCTTATCATATTCTAGATTTGCTAATTGAATTCTTATAGTATCTCTGAACTTGCTCCTTGTATAATTTGAAAACTGGTAGTTAAAATTAGAGACTGAATCTGATTATTTTATTGGTTTCCTGAAAATATTACATACTTTCTACATATTCTTTCTATTGCATCAAATGAGGAGGTGTGTGTGATTATCTGCTTTTTGTGACTTAGGGGCGGTGATGGATCTAAGCAGGGATTATCAATAGATACTACCAATTCAGTATTACTTAATTTAAAAACAAAACAAATAAACAAAAGCAGTGATCATAGTCTGACCAAGTCCTTAGTTTTCACTTTTTCTTCTGTCTTCGACACCAATTTAGCTTCTCCCTCAACCCTTAAAACAACCTTTGTATTCTGTGACTCTGGACTTTCTTATTTCTTAATAGGTGTTTTTGTTTTCTTAATACATATGAAGGCTCTAATTCTACAAATAGTAATTTCTCCCTCAAAGAACTTACCCACATTTTTGCTTTCAAACTCAATGGTAGGTAGTGGTGACTTTCAAATCTGCATTTTGAGGTTCAACCCTTACCCAGGCCCAGCATGTTTTAGGCTTGTTCCAAGTTGTAAACACACTAACCGACACAAAATGTTCCTGCTGCTGTGCCCTGAACTCTTCCCTTTCGCTCAGGCAGCAGCCAAGCTGGTACTGTCATCTGGAGGTTACCATGGGAACTGGCAACCCTGCTGGCTCTTCCCTACACCTCCTTTCTTCTTTGTCAGGGGTTAATGGACTTTGCCTAGAACCTAGCCCCTCCACCCCCTATTCCCGTTTTCGTTATCTTTCTCATACTGATTTAGTTTATTCCACCTTAGACAACCCTTTATGTGGGCATAGCCTCTAATATGTCCTTCTTCCTTCCACCTGTCTTGTCAGTTACCTCAGAAAACCTCCCATTCTTCCATCTTGCTGTGTTCCTATTTATTTCTTGTATTTGTGAGCCTTTCAGAATTCAGGTATGGTTAATAAGCATGCAGATAAAGCTAGTGATGTACCTGTATCAAGGAAAGGTATAAGTTTGAACAGAATCAGTTTACAAAGTTTATGAAGAAACAAGTTGATAAAGAACTAGTATCATGAATATCTAAATCCTTCTGAAAATACCCAGAAATCTCCTCCAGAATCTTCTGAAAACATTTCATTCCTTAATCTTTTCTAATCAGAATTGCTTCCTTTCAATTAACAACCTTCAAAATATAGAAATTATTTTATGTCAATCTGAGTTTTTTCTTTTGTTTTACAACAATGGGGAAGTTCTTATGTGCCATGCATTGTACTAAATGCTTTTTAAAAATCTATTATCCTATTTTTAAAATCTTCTTAGTAGTCTCGCAAAGTAAGGTATTCTTGTTGTGTAAAAGAAGGAACAAAGGCTCATTGGTTAAGAAACTTGTCTGAGGTCATGTAGTCAGTGACAGCCAGGCCCTGATTCCAGCCCAGGTCAGAATGACTCCAAGTGTGCATCTTTTACTGAATCGTCGTGCCTCCTAGTATTGTTGTAATACTTTTTTTGCTTTCATGATTTTGTGAGATATATGATTTTCCAGCTACTCCTAGGTTAAATTAGCTTTTGTGGACCAGCCTAGCCTAGAAGCCCAGCCAGAACCTTTACCATGATTCTCATGGGAACTTACATTTCCAATTCATGTCCTGGCTTACAAAGGAACTTTTGGAAGAACACATACTCCTAGTTGTTGAGGTTCAAAATCACCTTGTGTAAAACTGGATTCAGTCCTAGCCTTTTCTCCTCGTGACATTTTTAGCTCCTGTCTCAGCTTCCCCATGTGTCAGTGATACCACTATTTTTATATTTTTCTAATCTGGAAACCTTGGAATTGTAATCTTTTCTGGCTTCTTTGTGAACGGTATACACAGTCTGTTTGTCATTAAAGCTTGCATTTCTCATTTAAGCTCCCTTTCAGTTTGTCCAATAATATTCCATTCCCACTATAGCCACACTAGGTTCCGGGTACTTCTCATCTTCTTCCCTCCCTCCTCCCTTGTTTCCCTCCCCCCTTCCAGAAACAATCGTTGAGCACCTAACTTGAACCAGGCATTCCTCGAAGCATTATCCCAGCCCTGCTACCATCTGTGTGGACTCAACATCACCATTTTTGAACTATGATTCCTTCTCTCTTGAATGGGATTAGTTATCCTTGCCTTATCTCAAGATTAAGGGGCTTACACTTTAAGGATCTAAAGGAGACATACATGAAAGTATAAGAAAACTGAAATACAAGAAAATATGAAAGAAATATATACAAATTTAAGGTACCAACATATTGCAGTTGTGTGATTCAGGATTGAGAGTAAAAAGTGATAACTTTTGAATAAATCATAAATGTTCTATAGCCCATCTGAAATATTGTTATTCTACTTGGCAGACAATGGTACATGGACTCAGCTCTGGTTGGTGTCAGATTATCACGAGCATGGATCCCTTTTTGATTACTTGAACAGATACACAGTTACTGTGGAAGGAATGATAAAACTCGCTCTGTCCACAGCAAGTGGACTTGCCCATCTTCACATGGAGATAGTTGGTACCCAAGGTAACTCAAAGCAATCCTGTTATTTTAAGCTTTAAATTCCCATGGATCTAATGTCTGTTCAGAAAATTTTTGCAAGAAGTCAGCTTAATTGGAGATATTTAAAATGAGTTTTTAGATGAGAATATTTTACCTTTCTGTTGAAAATCTAAGGTGGAGTTATGAATCTGGGAATTTGTTCAGAGATTCTCCAATCATTGTAACAATACTGATATTTTTGTAAGTTCTTAAAAGTAGTAGCGTTTAGTCTTTCTTGTGATTTTTGAGGATCTTGATTTTGGAATTTAGTTTATGTGCAGTACCATATGAAATGTGAAAAAGCTTTGTAAACATCAACATGCTACATAAACGTTATCTGGCTACCTAATAATTATATTTGACCCTAGGATAAGGAGACTGCATGAGACAGTTTTACAGTTGAAAAATTGAATACTAAGTTTTAGTTATGAAATTTTTATGCTTTGATTTTTGTGCCATATAAGATATCAGATGCCAATATATTCTCTGCTCTAATGATTATCCACTTGCTACCTGATGACTCCCCCACTCCCAACTTTACAACACACAACACACATGCTGTTTTACTATCTCAGCCAGCCCCATCTTTGTAAATTTAATTATTGTTGATTATAATAGCTTTATTGAGTTATAATTTACCCATTTGGTATACAATTCAGTGGTTTTTAGTATATTCACAGAGTTGTACAGCTGTCACCACAATCAGTTTTAGAACATTTTCATCATCTTAAAAGAACCCTGTAGTTCTTAGCAGTCATTCCCCATTTCCCCCCAAACTCTTTAGCCTTAGGCAACCTCTAATATACTTTCCATCTCTATAGATTTGCTTATTCTGGACATAGCATATAAATGGAATCATACAATATGTGATCTTTTGTGACTGGTTTCTTTCTCTTAGTGTATTTTCAAGGTTCATCCATGCTGCAGCATTTATCAGAAATTCATTCTTTTTTATGGCTGAGGAATATTTCATTTTTTATGGCTGAGGAATATTTCATTGTATGGATATACCACATTTTGGGTATCCATTCATCAGTGATGGACATTTGGGTTGTTTCCACTTTGAGCTGTTATGAATAATGCTGCTATGAACATTGTTGTACAAGTTTTTGTGTGGACATGTTTCCAGTTCTCTTGGATATATACTTGGGAGTGGAATTACTGGATCTAAAGATTTGTGAAACTGCCAGACTTTTTTTTCCAAGTGCCTGTACTATTTTACATTTCCATCAGCAGTCTCTGAGGGTTCCAAGTTTTCCACATTGTAATTATTATTTTTAAATTTAAATTATTTTTAAAATTTTATTTTTTTTCCTGTTTTAGTGAGAAGACTTCTAGATTAAAATACATAGTCCCTGCATAGTACAACTTTTTCTAGTGGTTAGTATTAAGGTATTATACATTTAATAAGTATATTCCAGTTGATAGACAAAGGAAGTGATTGAGATTCTTGGTTCTTGAATTCGAGTATCAGTGACTAGGATTCCTGTAAAAAAATTCATAGGGTATCAACAAACTAGTATCTTTAACCCCCCAGTCTTTGAGTATTAGACTTACATTTTTTGAGCATCATCTATTTTCTTTGAAGAAATGTAATTTCAGCAACTTTTTGTGTAATGATTCACTTAAGGTGGTTTAGTAATGGCCCAGGTATTGCGGTGATGGGGGCTGAAATGCTTCAACACTGGGATGGGAAGAGAAGCTTTTGAACCTAAAGGTGAGATTTGTGATTGGTATTACCATTTAAGCAACCATGTTTAATTTTTTTCTTTCTTTAGGAAAACCAGCCATTGCTCATAGGGATTTGAAATCAAAGAATATCTTGGTAAAGAAGAATGGAACTTGCTGTATTGCAGACTTGGGACTGGCAGTAAGACATGATTCGGCCACAGATACAATTGATATTGCTCCAAACCACAGAGTGGGAACAAAAAGGTATACTTATGGCTACACAGTGATTAATATGTTCTGAAATTGACTTCTTTTCCTTCTCATTTCTAGATAGATACATATCTTTTCTGAAACTCGACCTTGTACTTTATTAGATTGCTCACAGGTAGAAGATCTCATGGTCTTGCCTGCTCTGAAACCAAGGTTACCTGACTTAAAAAGGTAACTGCTGATGAAAGGTGGCCTTTCCAGAAAATATTACCGTTATGTTAGTTATCATAATAGTAGCTAATGTTTATGGGGTACCTACTATGTGCCAATCATTTTAATGGGTCTTTTATGTATATCATTTATTGCTCTCTTCAAATGTTGTGCTGTAGTTAGCCCAACTGTTTTCATATTTTTATTTCCTGAAAACATGACTTTCTCTCTTCAAACTTTCCCATGTGCTGTATCCTAGAGCATACTTTCTGCTTTTATTTCCCTAACTTGTACTTAGTCTTCCTTTCTCATAGAAATCCTTTTCTGGACTGTTAGGTGTCCTTGGCAAGGGCCCTCACTGCATGCTAAACTTGGACCATTGAGGCACTTAGCACATTATAACTGTCCATTTATTTGTCTGTATATTCCATTGGATCATAAGCTGCTTGAGAGCAGCCTTGTATTCCCAGCATCCATCACAGTGCCTAATACATAGTAAGTCCTCAATAAATATTTGTTGAGTCTATGAGTACTCAAAGGACCTAATTAGGGTAGGTATCACTACCCTCAATTCAGAGATGAGGAAACCGCCTTGTGGAGGTTAAGTAATGTGGCCAACCAACCTCATGGATGGTAAGCTGAAGAGCTGAGATTTGAACCTGGGCCTTTCTGACCCAAAAGGCTTTGCTCTGTGTATCACAGCATTTGCCACCGCATATCTTCAAACTGCTACCTTGGACTTGAATAGAGCCAAACTTCATTCTGTCTCAGTCGTATTTGTGATTTATGGATTCAACAGGGACTCTCAGATCTCTTGACTCAGTGTTCCAGGCAGTGGTTGCTGCAGGTCTTTGTGAGTCCTACGATTTTTGAAACCTCAGAACTGTGCAAGGTGGTATCAATAGGAGAACTGGCATTCATTTTTATCTATTATTTTGTTCCTTGGAGTATGTCTTTGTCTTTCCTTTTATCCTGTATTAGTGAGAAGACTTCTAGATTAAAATATAGTACATAGTACATAGCCAAGTAGGTGGTGTACATTAGGACACCCCCCAGGCTCCAGGAGCGATTGTGAGCTGCCTCTGCTCCCCTCATGTGCTCTGGGGGCACACGTGAGCTGCTACCACCACCAAGAACCCCAGGACCAGGCATCGGCCACTGCATCTGCACACCCTCTATCAAGGGGATAACTGCCAGCACATGCTGAGGAAAGAGGTGACAGGCATCCATACTAAAAACAGCCCTTGCGCCAAAAGTATTAAACCCACACAAGGTACACAGGGACACCCCCACATATAAACAGTCTTCCAAGACCACCACAGATAACCTTCTCCTAAACTCACAGAATAAGAGAAATACAAGTAAAGTGAAGAAGCAGAGGAACCACTCCCAGTTAAAAGACCATTAGAATTCCCCTGAAAGAACAAACAATGAAACAGACCTCTTCGGTCTAGGGGACACTGATTTCAAAAAGGAAATAGTGAAAATACTAAAGGAATTAAGAAAGGCTATCAACAGAAATGCAGAGTACTATAAAAAGGAACTAGAAACCATAAAGAGGAACCAAGAAAAATTAGAAAACACTTGCTGAGACAAAAACTGAAGTAAAGGCAATGAATAGCAGAATAAATAATTGAGAAGAACGAGTAAGTGACCTGGAAGATAGAATACGGAAATCACCCAATCAGGATGGCAGACAAACGAAAAAAAGAGACCTATGGGATAATATAAAGCATGCCAATCTACACATAATAGGGATTCCAGAAGGGGAAGAAAGAGAAAAGGGGATCGAAAATGTATTTGAAGAAATTATGACTGAAAACCTCCCAAACCTTAGGAAGGAAACAGATATCCAGGTACAGGAAGCACAGAGGGTCCCAAACAAGGTGAACCCAAACAGATCTACATAACAACCTATTATAATAAAAATGGCAAAAGTTAAAGAGAGGATTCTAAAGGCAGCAAGAGAAAAAGAGTTAATTACAAGGGATCCCCCGTAAAGTTACCAGCTGATTTCTCTACAGAAATGTTGCAGGCCAGAAGGGAGTGGCAAGATATATTCAAAGTCCTGAAAGGGAAAAATCTGCAACCTAGGATACTCTACCCAGCAAGATTATCATTGAGAGTAGAAGGAGAGAGAAAAAATTTCTCAGACAAGCAAAAAACTAAAAGAATACAGCAATACTAAAGCTATCCTAAAGGAAATATTGAAAGGTCTTCTCTAAATAGAAAAGGAGTAACAGTCTATAGGGAAGAGAAAATCACAATTGGAAAGCAAATTACCTAAATAAGCCAGTACACACACAGATTAAAAAAAAAAAAATTCTGTGAAAATGAAGATAACCACAATGAACAGCAAAAGGATGAACATGAAGATGTAAAAGAGGACGAGCATGAAGATGTAAAAGAGGACATCAAAATCATAAACTGTGGGGAAGGAGGGTAAGAAAATGTAGATTTTTTTTTTCATTTCCTAGATGTGTTTGAGCCTGTATGACTACCAATCTAAGGCAAGTAGATATAGGACGGGGTTAACATATTTGAGAAACAGAGTAACCACAAATCAAAAACATAATCACAGTAGATTGACAAAAACAAAAAAGAAGAGAACATAAGTGTAATACAAGAGAAAATCATCAAACCACAAAAGGAAAAATAATAGAAAAGGACAAAGAAGAAATATAAAATCAATGGGAAAACAAGGTCAAAATGGCAATAAATAACATATCTATCAATAGCTACTTAAATGCCAATGGACTAAATGCTCCAATCAAAAGACACAGAGTGGTAAGCTTCTGCACAGCAAAGGAAACCATAAACAAAATGAAAAAACAACCACAGAATGGGAGAAAATATTTGCAAACTATGCAATGGACAAAGGCTTAGTCTCTAAAATTTACCAACAGCTCATATGGCTCACTATCAAAAGAAGCAACCCGAT